>NC_079158.1:100361287-101024620 GCF_947563725.1 Argiope bruennichi
ACGATACTAAATTCAATTATTTGATATCGGCAATTAAAATGTTACAATAATTTAAAATAGAGTTCATATGTACAGAAAACTAAAATAAAGTGATGAAAAACAGAACATTGTTTTATATTCTATGTGTGTTGAAAATTCGATTTCTACTTTGTGCTTTAGAACTAACCATTCGGTTCTTATCAACTGCAGAACATCTGTAGTTAATAAAATAAAGCCGAGTGAACTTTTATTTAAAATCAAGTTTCCTTTGTTCCGTGAACTTATCCAAAATTAAAGCATTATTACATCATTAAAAAAGTTCGTTATAGCAAATAAAATACAAAATACAACAAATAATAAAAAATTATATTGTATGTAATAAAATTGTACGTGAAAAAAAGTTACCTAACATTCCTTTTAGTTTCCTTATATGAAAGACAGATGATTAAATTTTGTTCCACACAAAATTGAAAATTTAAAAAAATGTGATACGGAATTAAAAAGTAGTCATCTAAAACTGCAACTTTCATTAATTAGTATAAGACGGTTCAAAGATTTCAAAATTATTTACCAGTAAGTTGCAATTTTTAATTAAAATGTGTAAAATAATCCAAAATTAATCATATAGGCTTACAAAGATTTAAAATTTAAATATAATACCCACATGCACATTACAAAACGAGGTTATTAATTTATTTTCGTTACATAGCTTAATAAGTTGTTTGAAATAAAGTTTTTAAAAAATATCAACATCAATCTTATTTTTCAATTGTCTTTTACAAGCGAACTGAAAGAAACAAAATACTATGCATTTTCATCTAAGAAAACACTGTCTTTCAGTGAATAAAATACTTCTGTAAATAAAATACAAACTGCTGCAAAACGTTTTATGGAAAAAAAAAATTCTATCTGACTCTATATCAGAGAATGTTTCGTATTTGCTGCTTTGAATCCTTGCAATGAAAATGAAAACCAGAAATTTTCTCATATATTTTGTTAAGAAGAGAAATTGAAAGTTATAAAATGTCAATGGCTGTTGTTAACTAAATTTATTTCATTATGCAACTTTTAATAGTTATTTGGCGCATTCTTACAAAAACAGCAAAATATGTGATATGCAAATATAAAAAGTACGTAAATTAGCATTTGTAGGAAATCCCGTAAACAGCTTCTACAACTAAGAAACATAAATTTTAAATAATAGCATTAAAATGTTTTTAAAAAACCTCAGTCGGATTTAAGATTTATTTAATGTCCCATTGAAGTTATATGTACAGATCTAGTTTTAAACAAAGATGACATCTGTTTTGTCAGTCTCCACTTTGCAGCACAGATTGGAGATCGTCTGACACTGAATGTTTTATATCCATCTGACAAATACATACGACAGATTTTTGGAGGAATGTTATGTCGAAATCGGTATCTTCAAGCCTGATGAGATTGGTCGATGTCATATTTTATTTTCTAAGAGTGAAATAATATGGGATCTCTTTTCATATATGAATTCTAATCTCCTAAAATTCTTCCATGATTTTTTTTGTATTACTTTTTTTAGAATAACGCAGCCATTTCTTCTCTATCTCAATTAACAATAAAGATAAATGCATGTGTTTTTTGGCCTTCTCCAGTGAAATTATTTGACCTGTAGTTAACATACATGTTACATATATGTTTTGGAGGATAGGAATGTGCACCTCAGGGTGATTTTTATTAGAGTGTTATAAATTAAAAACTAAGCGATGTTAAGCTTGATGTGTTTTCATCGTAACTTACGAAAATATCATGGCGCGAAATTTATTTTTATGTCTTAAAATTCAAAATATTATTTTTTCAATGATACCAATTTTCTTGCCGAATAATAATTATTATTATAAATTAAATAAAAATATTTTAAGCATATGTTATAACAACAACATATTTCATTACCGAAATGGAATTCAATTTTTTTCCAATCTTCCTTTTAATAATTCACTCTGGCTTTCCTTTGTGATGTTGATTATCATGATATGAAGATTTTAGTTTATTTTTTCCCTGCCGAAAATGTTCCAGCATAAGATATGTTTTAAACAATATTTATATTTTGAAGCGCTAACAATTAAAATTTAATTTCAAATCCAAGCAATAATGTAAAATTTTAGAGTACATTCATTTTTACACACTGGTTTTCTATCCTGTGATATAGATATATATTAACCGAAAATTAGGGAAATGCATAGTATAGTAAACAGAACGATATATGACATCTCAATTAGTATAAGTTATACGTCTATCGATATTGGAAAATATTTTGCCTAGGAACCAATTTAAGGCAAAGTTACACAAAATATTTATTGAAATTTTAGCAACCAATAATTCACGGAGAAACAAACGCTGAAGGTGACTAGTATGGCATACGCTGAAATATTTACTTAGATCAGTGTCTATATTTTATTTATGTGTCAATATCACGCTGTATCCGCTTACTTTGTAATTTTTTCAATCGATCACTTTACATTGTTACAAATCGTGAATTTAACAAGACGGATAGCTCTGAATGCAGTAAATAATGCATGTGTTCTGTCTTCAGCAAAATAAATAGAAATTCGAAATGATCTGATCGCAATGTTTATCCAAAAAAGAAGTGTTCCAACTCTGAGAGCAAATGATGTGTATTACGGCGTATACGTGATACAAAGAGACGACCAAACATGATTCATATCACATTAAAGTGGATATTTATTGCTTTACATAATACCGAATGAGTTTTTATTAATGCCATAAAAGTATCTACTCTTTACGATTTCAAGTGCTATCACAGAGCTCAAAGCAAACAAGTGATCTTCAATTATGCAGGTGATGCAAGATCTCGGAGAACGATGGAAAAAGCGAAGATCCTTGCCTTTATCTCAAAAAAAACCTTCCTTGATTATTATTTTTTTTCTTTTGATCGAGATGTGACATTTGCATGTTTTTCTCAAAATTTATTTTTAAAAAAAAGACGTTTCTCATCTTTTATTCGGAATTTGACGGAATTTTAGAAACGTGTTTCTTTTTCATTATTGGCAAATAAATACAAGACAAATGTAATAAAATAATATTCACTAATGTCAATATTAATTATAAAAAAAAGAAAAGTGAATCTAGATAAAATGCAGAAACATAAATGATATAATGATTATATTTTAGACTATATTTATATTTCGTGCATCGTTACAAAGTTACGGCATGTGTTTTTAACTTTTATTTTTGATGGTCAAATTTCAATGAAATTTTGCAAGATTTCTCAAAAGATCGTTTACAAACTTTCATAATATATGAGGCACATAGAAAGAATTTATTTTTAAAAAAAATCATTGGAGCAACAAATACAGGCGTCTCTTTAGATGAGAAATTATGTTAAAGAAAACGGTAAGCGAGATAAACTGTACAATAAGTAAAAATATCGTATTAATTAAAAATAATAATAAATTGTACAAAATAAATGCACAAAGATTTGCATCAGCATAATTGTATAATTACTTGAACATCAACAGCATCTTAAGCAATATGACAGATACAATGGCAAGTAGCATGCAAACCCTCAAAGTCTTAAATAAGTGCTCAAAAGACATGTCGGTTGAAATTATCCACGCTTTATATATTACTAATCATGTGACTGACTTATCGTGAGTTTATGATTTAGTATTTAAAAAAAAGAAATTTTTACAAGAAACCTTTGCTGTACTCTTGAAATGGCGTATCCTTTAGTTTAATGTAATCCCCTGACAAAACTTCTAAAGTTAATTGTAATGTAACGGTCCCATTTAAATTACGATCTCATAGTTTTTAGTAAAATTTATTTATTTCTGTACATATTCCTACCCATGAAGTTTGTAAAACAACTTTGGGAACACCCTGCATATGAAATATATTTCATGATATATTATTTATACGAAAAAAAAGTTAACTAAAAAGTGAAATACCCGAATTATTTTTCTACCATGTGCCAACACGATATTATCCCTTGAAGACAGTGAAGTCTTCTGAAATGTGTGGAAAACAAATAAGGAACGGTAATGACTTGAGTCTAGTCACATATAGAAATGGATATAAGAGACAAATGAAAAATGAAAACCCACTTTTATTTATCGCTTATTTATTTTGTCTCTTTTCTCACGTTAAATGCCATGTGACAGATTTAATGCGCCATTACTATCACGCTGTTTTTAGTGAAATAGTCACTGTGTTCCTTTATACTAATATAAAAGAAAATTAAAGTAGCTGAGGTGAACTAGAAAACAGTGTACAACATTATTGTTTTCTAAATCATCCTTTAAAAATTTTTGTGTAGATATACTGCTTTAAATAAAAAAAGTAAGAATTAAGGAAATGGATTATTTTTAATCATTTTTATTAAAAGTTAATATTTGATAATATGTAGCGACAAACTTTAGTTGCATGATCATTTTAAATTATAAATTTCACTTGATGAAGGATTTTCAAAGTATCAAATGTGCATTATTCCTATATTCGAATGAACACATAAAAATCCGCCAAAATCTATAATGATATTCATTTTCAATGACATTCATTTCAAATGAAAGGATTTTTATTTTCAACAGCAGTACTTTTCTTAGTTCAATGTTACAATGAAATTCATACCGTTTTAACTGTTCATCCCAATTTTTATAGCTAGAAAATAGCAATAAAAAACCACGATAAGATTTGAGTGTAAAATAATAATAACATATTTTGCACATGACTTTCCGATGATAGCATATGAAATTTTTTTTATTTCATTTAAATATTTTTTAACAATTTCTCAAGTCATATTGCTAGTGTTAAACATTTAAATGTGATTTACATTTGATTATGAAACAAAATTCGTGTATTTAAAAGCTTTTGAATTTGAAATTTGAAATTTTAGACATTTTTTTATGTAAAATGAATTGAAATTTCCTTCCATACCAAAATAAAAATTTGATTTGTTAAATAATTAGGAGGTTAAAATTATTTATGTTCGTTTTGATAATTTCTCTACTTTCTCTAATTTCTATTAAATAAGGCAAAAATTCAGGTGAAGTAATTAGACAAAATTGCACTTTGTAGAATTAAAAATTAGAGCATTACTGAAATTAGAATGCTCAGGCCGCTATAATCTAACTCTTATTTACATGTAGCTAACTAATGAATAATTTTTCATTTGCTTGTTTTCATCATTTTAAAGTATGAATATTTAAATTATGAAATAAAGATTCATAATTTTTACCCAACAAATTCCTAAAATTTTGCTAAATATCTTGTTAACCTATAATCAAATAGGTTAATTTGATTAATTTTGAGTCTAATAGAGGACTACATTGGTATAGTTCTCGTTATTTCGAATCATAATCAGATGGATTTAAATAGGTTAGATTATCCATTTTCTCTACATTGCGTTTATCCTGATATAAAATCAACAAGCTGTTTTTGAATACCATTTTAATAGAATAAATTTAATAATTTTAGTTATTATCAATCGTCATCATATTGCACCAAATGAAAGTACTTTTTTAATTTATATCCATACAATAGGTAAAGATTATTCTGATTGACGTTTTATACATGAAAAATGGCGAAATCGGTCCATTGGGGCTGAGTTCTATGTCAAAATTTTATTTTGTTATATATCTTAGAAATGTAGATAGTTGAGGACAGGAAATCATTGATGAGGTATCAAGATCATGAGCTTTCATATGAAATTAAAATTTTCGGAAACAACTCAGTTTTGGAGATTCTGTAGTGGAACCCTTCTCCAACAATCTGCAATTAAAAATTGTTTTTCTTTTTTAAAATTTCTTTTAATAATGAAGGGTGGGGAGGAGAGGCATATAATGATGTATCTAGACGTCATGGTTCCTTTAAAAACTGCTTCTATCCAGAATTTTATAGACAATTTTATAGAACAATTATTCCTAAATTTAAATTAAAAACAAACGGATTTTAAAGCATTTAGCATATTATTCATTTCAATGACGATTTTTTTATACGCTTATTAGCGCACGAACTCTGATTCAAGAAATTTCTTGAACGTGTACCTTTTACTTCGCAAACACACTATTCATACGTTTATTAGCCCAGAAATAGTTTTCTAGACCCTAAAGTGATTCAATATTTTTTATTTATTTTAACAACCATTCCGTTTTCCGATGAGATAAAAACAGATTTATTGGTAAACCTTCTACTGAGATCAGGCTATAAATTGGATTTGTTTCAATTTACTTCAGTCACACAAAATGTAGACAAAATTACAGCTGTAACACAATACATATACAACCCTGACGTATATAGCCCAATTCTATTATTAAAAATAAAACGTCTTTTAAATGTGTTTAGGTTGGAAAAGGCCAGCAATTTTTAAGAGCTTTTGTCACGTGAGATACATGACAATAACGGAATTAAATGTAAAATTTATTTCGGTTTTTATTCTACTGCTCTACTATAAAAATAGTATTTAAAACCATAAATCTTTTTTGTGATTGCTTGTTATTTCATTTGTAATTTTCCATTTATATAAACAGTGAAGACTATTTCATTTGTAATTTTCCATTTATATAAACAGTGAAGACTATTTCATTTGTAATTTTCCATTTATATAAACAGTGAAGACTATTTCATTTGTAATTTTCCATTTATATAAACAGTGAAGACTATTTTGCCGACACTTATACATCATGTAGATAATAAAAAGTTGGAATAATTTTATTTTTAATTTAAAATTAATAAAATGCTGCATTATAAAATAAGTAATTATATCCTTTTTTTTTTCTTTTATATGAAAAACAGCATGATTTATAATTCTTGGAAATAGTTGCCATTATGTGTAAAGAATGGGAGAATATATGAGTTATAAAGTATTTTGAATTGATACGAGTAGAAAAGTAGAAAAAAATAGAATAAATAATTGTTTTACAAATAGAATTTAATTAAATCACAAAAAAAGGATATTTTAAAGTTTTTATAAAATATTCAAACAACAATAAATTCGTAACTTAAAATATCATCATAACAGGACGAAACTTTTAAATAAGTCAAAAATTTTTTTAATTATTTATTCTACATAACCATTTTGTGAATTAGACAAACTAGAATGGTTAGTTGTGATGGCAATGTATACCAAAATATAGCATTATTTAATTATTTTAAGAAAATGTTAGTTTATTTACAATTTTCTTGCCGGCAAAAATGGTTAAGTAGATAATAATTTCGTTTCCTAAAACTATTTTATTATTACACAGAAAACATACATCATTAAATTATATGTATAAATACATAAAATACTTTTTTTAGTTATAATTCTACAAAATATGAAATCTGTAATTTTTTAGTCTTTTTTTTTTATCTGCACAGCGAAACACCATTTTAAAATTGGCATTTGTGCTTTAATACTATTCTAAAAATGCAGGAAAAAAAATTTGTCAACTTACATGTGTCGTTGTTTAGATTAGCAACAACTTGTAATTATTTTTCAATCTCTTAAATCTTAGCAACGAATATTGGTGATAAAACAAACTATATTAAATTTTAAATACATATTTTACATATAATATTTTAAGCAGTTTTAGCAACTTCATTTCAGTACACACATTAACACCAACTGAAACTTCAAAATACACAAATTGGACTGTTTACCTACATCAACAAAAAACATCATCCAATTTTCCAGATTAATCGTCATCGTTCTCGATCGGTAGCTCCTCCCATTAGCATAAGGTAATGGATGATCTTTTTCCTTTAATTGCCCTGAAATGCGTCTTGTAAGGCGAGCCTCCGGGGTTTATTGGGGGATTCGCTGCTGACAATTGCTCCCACACCATAATGGATGAATGCTGTAAATTGTGAGAAGCCTGTCTACAGCTTGTTTTGATTTTACGGCATCTCTTATTGCTCATTTGAGTTTTTATGGCAGCGTTTGCATATTTTTATGCCTCATCTCCATTCCCAACCTGCAATGAAAATGTTCCCGTCACTTTAAATGGCCTTTTAAAATATTATCACACATTTCACAAACCATGAACACTTAACATGCAATTTGTAGTAATAAGTTTTGGTTCAGTTCACATTGAAAATCATAAATATAAAACAATGAAAAGTCAACATACATATGTATTAATTTTATGTCACTATTAGTTAAGCAATTAATACATAAAATAGATCTTTTCTAATTAAAAGCAATTCATAAAATATGGAAACGGTAATTAAAAAAGCAAAGGCTGATGCTACGATGAGAGGGAGTAGGAAGACAAATTGATTAACACAATATTATTAGACTAATTGCAAAATGCAAAAACTACACGCACACGTTTATCACACATTTCACAAACCTTGAACACTTAATATGCAGTTTGGAGTAATAAGTTTTGGTTCAGTTCGCAATGGAAATCATAAATATGAAACAATAAAAAATCTACAAAACTATATATATGTATATTTTAATTTTTATGTCAGTATTGGTTTAGTAATTAATACATAAAATAGATTTTCTAATTAAAGCAATTTATAAAATAAAGGAATTGTAGTTAAATCTTCAAATAACAGCAATGGTGGATGCTACACTGAGAGCGGATGATAAACGTGTTGATTAACACATTATTATTAGATTAACTGCAAACTAATATTAATTAATAGGTATTAATTTTATGCCAGTATTATTTAAGCAATTTATACATAAATAGATCTCTTCTAATTAAAGCAATTCATAAAATGTAGAAATGGTAATTAAATCTTCAAATAATAGCAATGCATGATATTACAATGAGAGGGTGTGTAGACTAACTGCAAATATAAACTAACTGCAAAATAAATTAATTTGTAAAAAAATTAGAGTATTTGGCCATTTAAAAGATTATTACACACTTCACAAATCATGGACAATTAACGTGCAGTTTGTAGCAATAAGTTTTGATTCAGTTCACAATGGAAATCATAAATATAAAACTAGAAAAAATTAACAGAACTGTATATATATGTATTAATTTTTATGCCAGTATTAGTTAAGCAATTAATACATAAAATAGAGCTTTTCTAATTAAAGCAATTTATAAAAGTATAAAATTAAAAAAGCAATGACGGAAACTATTACAAAGCAATGCAGTTTGTAATAGTAAGTTTTGGTTCAGTTTATAATGTAAATCAAATTATAAAATGATTTTTAAAAATCAACAGAACTATATGTATATAAATTTTTATGTCAGTATAAGTAATTAATAAATAAAATGTATCATATCTAATTAAAGTAATTCATAAAATATAGAAATGTTAATTAAATCTTCAAATAACAGCAGTGACGGATGTTACGCTGTGAGGAAGTGAACAAACAGGTTGATTAACACAATATTATTAGACTCACTGCATTTTAAATTAATTTGTAAAAAAATACAGCTTAATTTGTCTTTTAAAATATTATCACACATTTTACATACCAAGAACACTTAACATACATTTTTTAGTAATAAGTTTTGGTTCAGTTCAACACTGGAAATCATAAAAAAATCAATAAAAACAAAACAAAATTTTATACATGTATTCATTTTTTAATATAACGAATATATAAAAGATATCTTTTCTAATAAAAGCGATTCAGAAAATGTAAAAACAGTAATTAAATCCTTAAATGACAGCAGTGACAATGCTACCCTGAGAGGAGGTGGGTAAATAGTTTGGTTAACACAATATTATTTGACTAACTGCAAAATAAATTAATTTGTAAAAAATATATAGATTAATTAAATAATAACATGGTGACTTTATTAACACGTTAACAAATATATTTAGTCAGATTCTTGTGTGTTTTGATACTTTCACTTAGTTATCATATTATTTATAAATACGGTGTGTCTGCTTAAATATTACTGTACATAAACTTGAATGTTTCACTGTCATAATCACAGTAAAATAAAATAACAATAAAAAAGCATTTTTACAAGTTACTCAGATAAAAAGTTATCCTGAAATAAATAATTAATGTTTTAAGTAAAATTGTGTTGAAATGTGAAATTAAGTAAATGCTTTTTTTTTTTTTTGAGAAAAATTACTTAAAAAAGGAAACTCATAATGTGCTTTGCCTGGGACCGTAAGATGCTTTAATACACCACTGAACAGTAATAAAATAATATTACATATTTTCTAAAATAGGAGAATTATGATAAAAGAAACTGGTTCCTTTTATATATTTATATTTGTAAAATGTGTATTACAAATCTCTTTCGAATTAAAGCAGTTCATAAAATATAGAAATGGTAATTAAAATATCAAACAGTCATAATATAATAATATCTAAGATTTTAAATCGAAAAATTAGGATAAAAGCAATTGTTTACTTTTTCATATTACTTATACTGAAACTTAGATTGCAAATTTCTTTCTTATTATTACAATTCATAAAATGTCCAAAAGGTAATTAAAACTTCAAAAAGTAATGAAATAATAATATTTTAGATTTTTTTATACAGGAGAATTATGATAGAAGCAGCTGTTTATTTTTTCATATTTACAGTTCTAAATTCATATCACAAATCGAGTGATAATATTCTAGCCAGATTTACAACTATCTCACTTTTAATTTTTTGTAGATAAACTTTAAGTTGATGAAATTTTTCTTTGTTAATCAAATGTAATTGAAAATGATGCAACCCGTATTGACAAATAGGGCAAAAACGGTGCTCATAAAAACATAAGTCAAAATGAGCAGCGCAAAAAAAAGGAGAGAAAAAAAATTAATGAGCATATATAAGAACTTCTCGTATTTACTTAATTTTATAACGTTTATCTTTAATATGCATCTGCTACCTTAATTTGCCTGAATTAATTAACTTTATATATAAGTATTTACGACTGTCTTTAGAATATTATGGATACTGCAACAACATATAATTCAAAATTGATATGCATCGCGAATATGTGAAAATTATTATTCAAAAATGGTTGAATTATGTTTGCACAATGAGCTGTGTACGTATTTTCCATTATCCTTCGTTTTTATGACTTTTTTGCTGGTTCGTTTTATTATATTTCTGAAAAACTTATACCCGAAATTTGGCGTTTTTAGCACCACTGATTTTCGCCATTGGACAGTGATGATTTTATTTGATTCACTGAGTGTATCTACTCTATCTTAAAAGAATTTCTTAATGTGACATTTAAGATGATGATGATATTTCGTAATATGATCTTAGTCTAGTAACTTCATTTTACTATATTCCTGAAGTATGTATCAGCGAAATTTAGTGCTCTTAAATCCACCGGTTTTCGCCACTGAACAGTAATAATGCATTGTGATTCACCTAGTATATCTATTCCATCTTAAACAATTCTTAAAAATATGATGTTTAAAATAATAATGATAATTTTAAATATGAATCTTAGGCTATTAATTTTATTTTACTATTTTCCTGAAATATGTATAATCGAAATTTAGAGTCATTGGCTTTCGCCATTGTGCAGTAATGATTCAATATAATTCACTGAGTGTATCTATTGCATCTTAAAAAATTTCTTAATATGATGTTTAAGATGATAATGATATTTCTTAATACGATCTTAGTCTAGTAACTTCATTTTAGTATATTAGTAAAATATGTATCATCAAAATTCGCTCTTGGAACCACTGGTTTTCGCCACTGACCAACAATGATTCAGTGTGATTCACCGAGTATATCTACTCTTTCTTAAAATGATTGTTTGATATGGTGTTCTAGCATCATTCATTTGTAAACGAATCATTTTCTGAAAGCAAGTTATGCTGGAACTGAGGAGGCTATCGACTGTTTTCATCAGATCTGCTGGTTTGAGTCTTGAATTCAGGGAACATAATAATAAGAGAGTGGGAAGACATATATATATATATATATATATATATATATATATATATATATATATATATATATATATATATATATATATATATATATATATATATATATATATATATATATATATATATATATATATATATATATATATATATATATATATATATATATATATATATATATATATATATATATATAAGACAAAAGTAATAAAAATCAAGCTAATAGGAAATTCAAACTAAACCAAATAAAAAAAATAAGGGTGTACTATTTTCAAGGGTGTACTATGATATGAATACTATATTTTTCCTGTTCCATTTTTGGTTTTTGTTTAAATAAGAAATAATTTCTAGTTGCGATTCCGAAACTATTTCGTTTCGTTTTCAAAATATTTTTTACTTTGATTGGTTATATATATATAGGCATACTCTTTTAGGAATGGGTTCGTACTAAATCGTCGGTAACTGTTTGATCTTGAAATATGAACTCGCTATTGCCAATTTAATCAAAAATTAGAGGAACGCTTTTCTTCCATTACAAATCATGGATAATATTTTAATTTAATAAAATAATTATTATAAATCAAAGTAATTTGAGTTGAAATTTTTAAATCATTACGTTAAAATATCTCACAATATACTTTATTCCCCAGTAACAAATTCAAAATTTCTAGAGAACTGAATTTTGTTTAAAGCCATTAACTGAAGCTATTTCGTTAATATGCAACATTCTTGATACAATTAACTTTCTTACAACTCGGTATTCTAGTGACACGATTTACTTATAATTTGATGTTTGCCTTAAACATCAGTTTAAGATTTTTAGCTTGCCATCTTAAGAATATAAGTTTTCGTAGAATATGCTTGTTTGGATTGTGTTGTGAATACGATTTGTTACAAAAATTGAAAAGTTACTCCTGCATTAGAAGGTTCCAACATTGACATTTTATATCGCAGGTTTTTATTTCAGATGTTAATAAATTAATAGCGTCGTGAAAGGGTTGAAATATTAACTTCCAGTAGTTTTGTTGTAATCGGATCATTAAACCTTCATCTCCTTAAAGGGAACGTAAATACTTCACTTCAAATTGTTTTAATCAACATTGTAGTTAAACTATCTATCAAAATTGCAAAATATGCTAAAAAACATATAACATTTTTTAAAAATGAATCTATTTCTGAAAAAGGAACATTTAATTACATTAAACTGATTGAATATTTTATAAGGAAAATTATATGATATTATCACTTTTTCAGCTATTTATGTGGCATAATCGAAGCACTTGTTCTTCTAAAAAAATAGGCATTCAGTATTGTTTATCTACAAAAAAGTGGATAATTATGAAAAGTGTGTATTAGTAACTTTTGCAGATGATCTAATCAAATTATTCTACCGTACACAAAATCCTGAATTATTTAATTAAACTTTTTAAAAGAAAAATCATTTACTATTTTGTAACAATTCTAGTTCATAGATTAATTTCTTATTTCCTTATGTGACGAAAGATTTGTATTGCTTAGGCATAAGAAAATAGAATTAAACAGGCTAATTTTTTAATATTATTTAGTATAATAGGTATTTAAATAGCTCGCAAATTTCAATATTTTGCTCTTTTAGAATCGTTAAGAAATGCTGAATCTACGGGTTGGAAGAATTATTTAATATACCTAGAAAAAAATTCATCAGGCATAAATCTGTAATAAAAATGAATATATTCAGTTAGTCATAAAACGATAAAACATATCCTTAGCCTATACTATGTTTAAAACTAAATATAATTTTCAAATCTTTTAAAAGACAAAGCTTAGGACTTTGCAAATAAAATCCAAATTATTACTTGAAGCTTTTGGATAAATTGATTTAAATTGCAAATTCTCTTTTGATATGGAGATAAATCGTGTGTATTTGAAATCAGATCTTTATTTATGAAGTATAGTCACAGCAAGCAGGAAATCAACGGTGTCTATTTCTTTAGATTATCTCAGCAAACTAAGGAAGATATAATTGCAAAAGTAATAAGCAATTGATTTTTTTTTCTTTTTTAATAAAATAGGTATATATGTTCTCCAATCACAAATCTGAGATATTCTTATTGGATCATTGCAGTTCATAAAGTTTGGTACTACACGAAGGAAATTCTATCATGTTTATTCAAATTACCTAAACACATGCTATGTTCAAGTACATTAATATAGAGTGGTTTTTTTTCTTCCAAAAATCATTAAAATTGGCAAACAAACAAAAAAATTAACTAAAGTAGGCAAACAAAAAGATTTAAATAAAGTTGACTTTAAAAAGCACTTTCCTGAAATTTTATATATATATTTAGCACTCTTATCTTAGTCTATCATTGATTAAGGCATTACTTTCCAATTATATTACTATTTTCGATAGCGATTGTTTTTACAAAAGATGTGAAAAATGCATTCAAATTACCATCGTGAACGAAAAAAATGTTTAAAAAAATTTTTTTAGGCTAAAAGCTCGTAAAATAGTCCTCACTTTTTTTCTCTTAAATAATGGGAGAAAATTAAGCTTTATGAAAAATACTCAGTTCAGAGTAATTTAAAAACTTTTAGTAGCAAATATCGTAATAAGTAAGACATTGTAATTTGAATGCTAAACTTAATTTTTTTTTAGTTTAAATTCTACTCCTTATGGGAAAATTTAAATATAGCAATGAAAAAAAAGCATTTTAAAAGGCTAATTATGTAAAATAATGTAGTGTAAAAAATGCAAGCAAGCGTGTGATTAATACAAAATTCGAATTTTAAGGGATCACACTGACAATACACATTCTTCACTGTTTATTCATATTAGTCATTGAAATCACACAATAATTCAAATGTTCAAACATAAATTACAAGTTCTGAATATTTAGAAAAAATAAACATATTGCAACTTGACAGCTAATAAAAAGATTTACCGCTTATAAGTGAAGAATGTGTACATTTAACTATAATGTTTTTCACTGAAAAGAACCCCATACCAAGAAGTTTTTGTGCACTAATATATAAATAATATTCCTATTGAAAAAGGATTTTTTTCCAGTTTTTGTGTTTTTAAACACATTTGTAACAGTGATACAATGTAATCTCATCCAATAAAATATTACAATTTATTGCTCGAAAAGTAATTTGGTTAAATAAATTGGAAATCACGCGCTGAAAGATTAGTACAACTATTTGAAAAAAAGTACGAAAAATTAAAGTAAAAAAGTAAAAAAAGTACTAATTACAGAGTCACTTGTTGTTAAAGATAGTTATTCAGTTTGACATTTTACCTTTATTTTTTATTATCTTGAAAGACAATAATATTAAATGCAGGAAATATCATGATGTTATTTCCAAAACATTATTGCCGCATAAATTGTGAATTAAAAAATTAATTTATATGTCACCTTTTTCTTCATTTTGATTTTCCGTAGCTGAAGATTAATTTTTTAAATCATAAATATCATTCTTTACATAATATTTGCATTGTAAAGAACAAAAAATTATAATTTTTATATAAATAATTGATTGTATCACTTCACTTTCAAAATGTGTTTTTCTCTCGAATGACTGCCAGATAGTAGTAAATAGTGTAGATCCAGAAGTAAGTAAAAAGTAGTTGTCCAAGTAGATTTGGGAAGTAATAGTAGCAGTAAAGTAAATGATTTTGTGTGCTTAAGCCTTTTTGAAATCTGAAAAAAAAATCATAGTATTTTAGATCAAAAATCAAAGTAAAAATTGATTTAAGATTATTTTTGGAAACAAAAAAAGATTAAGTATAAAATATTATACCAATTCAGTAAGCATGAGCGATATTAATAGTTTTGAACCAATAAATGTCAAAATATTTCGGATAACTTTCAATAAATAAAAAAATAACAATAAGAAAAATATTTATTGCTTAAATTCATTATGATTTCGTTTAAATTTTTTGACAGAATATTTTCTCACGAATTATAATACAATGAGTATCAATGCACACAATTTTAATTATAGGAAATTTCCTTCAAAAATAAACATTTTGGCTATTGTTAAAAAGAACTTAAAAAATTTGGTTCCCACCGAAAGGACTGTATTTTTTCGTGGAGGGAAGGAAGACTTTACAATTTACATGAAGTTATTAATGTACTTGATGAAATAAACAGGGGGGGGGAGACTTTTTCGTTCGGTTAAATTGCAACTGTACTTTTAATAAGTAAAAATATAAGTCAAAGAGTTGGCAAGCATGATAAATGAAATTATTTTTTACTGTAGATGAATTTCTAGGCGTAAAACACATAGATACGCGTAATTATAAATTTTCTATCTCATTCGTTATTTTTGAAGTACATCGAAAAATGCGCTCAGATCACGCCAACTTTAATAAAGGGAAAGAAAACACATCCATGTGCAACATCGATAATCATCAAGGTTTCTATCAACGGAGCCGGTATTATTATCATGTACATTATTTTTGTAGTTCACCAGCAAATGTGCGCAACTTACACCATCTTTAATAGAGCAAACGAAAACAAACATATGTACAATCACAATTATAAAATCTCTATCAACCAAGATTTCAGTTAATCTAGTAAGTATTATTATCAACATCAACAATAATTATTACATTATCAACATCAACAATTCATCAACAATACGCACATCTCTTATCATCTTTAATAATAGGAACGAAAAGATATCAGGATTTATTAGGAAATTATACATTGTACTGATACCAGAAAATCGAGTTTAATTTTTCAATTATTAACAAATTTTCCAGAAAAACAAGGGGGATATTCAAAATTGGTATTGAAGTTGTTTTTTAAGATGTGTAGTTTATATATAATCATTATTGCCTAATGGTCCTTTATAATGCAAGGAATTATGAATTATGAATTACAAACAAATAAATAAATTTTTAAAGCAGCTCTACTCTAAAATATTTCAATAGTTATATGAACAAATTTCTTAAATTTGCTGAAAGAATGGAACTGAAGAATTTTTCCCGAAAAGAATTTGCCATAGTTGAGCGGAGAATATATATATTTTTGAGAATACTCTTAAAAAAATCTCATGGAAAATGTCAAGAAAACAAGTAAATCCAGGGGTATTCACGAACTTGCCTTCAAAAAATTTTGATAATAAAAGAGTTTGTTGAAATGATAACACGGGGGGAATTATTGTTATACGAAATAAACAATTTTAGGAAAGTCATGGAAAAAGAAAAGGAGTTGCGGTTTAAAAAAATTCTTTCCATTAACCAAATTTTTGGTTATCCTAAATTATTCCCATCCTAATTATCTAAGAAAATCGAAGTTATCGTAATACATTATGCTGGTAAGATAAATAATTTAAAATTATATTTATCTTATAACTTCATCTAATAATTTTAAATTACATTTATCTTCTCCGGGCTTCAGTATAGAATATCATGTCTTTCGAAGAATATCTTTTGCAATATCAGCGTACTTGCAGCATATATAAAAGCAATAAAAACATAAATCAAAAATAATTTTTTAATGAGATTGTCCATTTTCTCATATAATAGACTGTCGACAAAAAAAATTGGTTTATTTTTCATAAGAAATATTTAATAGTTAACAATCAATTAATAATTAAACACAAATAAGATTTTTAAAAATGTCTTCCAAATAAATTGTTCTTATTAGAATGCTAATTTTTATTATCAAAACCTTCAACAGCAGACTTAATAAAGGCTTGGCGCAAAATAACGCTGAGTATCATAAAACGATGAATTGTACCAAATATAAACACCTAGAAATAAAATAATTAGGATTAATTCAGAAATAAAGAGAATGAATTTATGCAGAAAATGGTTGGCATTTTTTAAAAATTGTAGATTTATTATAGAAAAGAAAACTAAATGATCACATGGATCATAACATTCAGTTCCGAAAAAGCTAAAATCCTGGTTTCGGTAGAAATGTGCAAAAATCTGCAATAAGAGAAAGATTTTCTGAAAAGGATTTTTTTTTTCTGAATAAATTTATACAATCGAGCTGGACATCAATGCGTATAGAGAAAAGAGGGAAAAAAAGAGGTAATTCATCACTGGCCAAATATTGCTTGAAATTTCATGATGCGTAATCATCAATGGTTGCCAGTTACCCTAGTCTCCATTTACGATAGACATCGGCAAATTTTTTTTTGTCTAATTACACTTATTTTTCCATTTTCGCGAGAAAAAAAAATTCGCGAATTCATTTATCGTGAAAAAAAAAAAGTTTTAATCCTAGACTTAATTCACTTCTTTATGAGCATAGCTAGTCAGCAAGAATGTTCTATGCAGATTGCGCAAGTATAATTTTATTTCCTGGGATTAGATGTGGTTCCGTAAAAATATTTACCATTATAAGTTTAATGTTATTAACACGTCGAACGTACAGTAACAGCAGCTAATTCAAATGATATCACTTTTAAAGTAAGTTAAACTTTGAAAAAGTTAAAAAAGAGGAAGTTACTTTGAATTTTTCCATTGTTTACTAAGAAAATTAAAACATTTGTCAATTGAATGCTGCTTAAAACTTCATTAAAATCCTACAAATAAATAAAAATACAAGAAAGAATTAATTAAAATGCAATTGCATTTTCGTAATATTTAAAATTTGTGAACAAAAGCTTACTTTAAAGCAAAACTGTATTGAGAAAATGCACGAGAAATAAAGCAGAAAACTTAATTGCAAAAATCTTCAGTAAGGGGAAAAAGGAAGAATTCATCAATTTATATATATACAATTAAAAATGAACACTTACCTCATAAATAAGATATTTTGTTGAAATGTTTCATCAATACCTTCCAATAAATAAATGTTTTCATTTATGCTAACTATATGAATGGTTCATTCTAAAAAAAATGAAAATAAAATATGAAAGTGTTTGAATGCAGGGCAAAAATGCTAAAAAATATCATAGTTCCTTATTTTCAACTGCAAATGAAACGTAGCCAAAATACAATTTTTAAGTTTAAGTTTATAATCATAAAACAGAAAAAGTCATATCAAAGAATAAATCATACTCAATATTCTTGAAGACATAAGTATTTATGAAAATCTAAACACATACACATCAAATTCTCATTGAAATTTTGAAATGATAAGAAATCTTAAAATAAATATAAACAATTTCGTATACATTGCGTTGATATATTGAAAGCTTCAGTTCTAAACAGTAATATTTGACTGAATAAGCTATAATCTTTTTGAAATACTACCGACATATGAGTTAATCGATCTTTCAATTCTATGGCTAATTTTTGTAACTAAAATAATTATTTTATTCATGGCCTCCTTGAAATAGAAAGAAATTTCTAAATAAGTTAAAATATCGAAACATGTTTTTAACATTCTTATAGTGGTTTGAAAGTATAAAAATTCACTATTATTTACAAAGAATATCTATTTCTGTATTTTCCAGCTAATCTATCTTATGTGTGGAACTGTCGATAAGATTTATTTTTTTGATATTTGAAAATTATTTACTATCGTGCTCAGTTAAAAATTCCTTTAGTGTTTAACTGAACTATTATCAAGAATTTCCAAATTGCTTGAGAGAAACGTTCTTATATATAATTCATAAAAGTTCTTATATGCTACTATTTTTAGAATATGCTTTGTACATTCTAAAATTTACTATACTATTTTTAGAATATGCTTTGTATATTCTATATATATATATATGCTAGTATATAGAATATGCTAGAACAAATATTGTCTTCAATTTTATCAATGTGTTCTTTATTCGCATATATATTCTAATATTAATGCCCAGCGGAATAATGGAAAAAGATCACTACACAGAATTTGAATAACGTTCTTAATAAAGCATTGGAAATGTTTTTAATAAATTATAATTGAATTGCTATGAAAAGATTTTCAATAAAGGTTCTTCTAAAATGATTATTCGAAAGTTTTTCTTAGCATACTTGCTGATGTGGAAATTTTCATCATATTTCTATATCAAAATTTCTGCATTTGAAAAATTTAGCATTGCTATAAGTAGAATTTATATAGCAAAAGTAGAAGAACTTATAGCAAAAGTAGAATTTTAAATGAAATTTGTTGAATTTCTTTTTGTCTCTATCAGAATAAATTTAAGAAACCTATAATTAAGCCAAATAGTAACTTCCCTTTCAGTTTTTCTAAAGAAATAATTTATATTTTAATTTAAATTGTGTATCATTCTTTTCTGCAAACACTAGAGTGAAGTAATTGTATATTTTATAAAATTCTAGAAATCCTATTAATATTATAAAAAAATATAGAAACTTGGGAGCAAATTATATTTTGCGCATTTTTTAAAATTTTATAAAATGGTTATCTTAATTTTGAAATGCATATTTAGACTTATATTATTAATTCACATATTTATTAATTGAAGTTTTAATTAATATGAAGAAATACACTTCTTATTTTATATAAATTTTGTTCTTATATTTCAAAATAAAAATTATATCATAATACTTTTGACTATGATTTATGTATCTTCAATGAATAAAAGCGTTTTTTTAGTAAATTAAATTGAGAATGTTTGAATCATGTTTTTCAATCACAATAAAAGAACTAGAAAAAATTTTAGGTAATTTCGAAAAAATTTCTTATGTATATAGTACTACCTTCAAGTAAGTTATTTTTTCAAAAGATTATGTTCTAAAACTGATAACTAATATTTTATATAAATTGAATAAACTTACATAAAATGATTTGAAAAATTTCTTTTCTTTTTTTTTAAATACATATGAAAGACAAAAATATTTCGATGAATGAAACTTTTGTACTAAGATAAACTCTATATTCACTTTAACATAAGAAAGCCCTCAATAAAAAGTAAATCATTTTTTCAAGTAGCGATTGGGCATTATTTAAAAAAAATACAAAAAAAAAATGATTTACGTTATTTTAAAAATATTTTTACAAACAAAGATTGTTTCAGTTTTAAAAATTATATGAAAATGCAATTTATGTAATTTCTAAATTTAATTACCGAAATGATTTATATTATTAATTTCAAGTTAAATAATGGAAAAAGAATTCTTTCTTAAGTAAATGGCCACACATCTAAACTCATAAAAAGTGACATTTATTCAAATATAGAAAATGGAACTTTCCTGAATTGTGGATATAGAATCCCTGACTTTGAAAATGTATTCATTACTGGGCTGACAAGAAACTTAACTTTTATGCAATAAAAATATGTTCTTCAAGCATTTTTTTTTCGTACATAGTGCCTCATTTTTATTTCAAAATTATGATTCAAAAATAACTAAAAAGCACCCAAAGAAATGAAAAATTGCTCATTATTATAATTTTTTGAGACAAACCTTCATTGATATGAGACATGCATTCTTTTGAAACTTGCGTTCATTGGAGGACATGAAGTTATACTTTTATTCATTTTCCAGCCTTCAATCTCATTTGACGTGAGGCGAGATACCGAATTCCGCAAAGCCAATAAGCAAGCGCATTCAACCTGACGCCATTTCAATGTGGGGGTGATATAGACCCTCTCCCCCCTCCCTCTGCCTCTTACCGTCCTGAGGTCCATCTCCAGGGAGCACGTTCCAGAACCTGATTTTTCCACCGGCGTCTCATTTGGGTTTACAGAAAAGGTAAGAGCAATTTCCAAGATTTCCATTGCTAATTGTTTTTCAAATTGTTCTTGATGCATAGATGCAATCGAATAAAATAATTAGAAGCGTTAATTCCTTTTAAATTTGTTATATCTATAGCTAATAGTTTGAATCAATGTTATACAGAATTTGCACAACTCTCTGAGGATTACTAGGATCATAATTAATCTGAAAATTGCTGTGTAAGAAACTAACATCAACCAAAACTAAAATGGTATATTTTCAAAAAAAAAAAAAAACATTTCAATCGATGATTTTTAAACTAGTAAAAGGAAAGAAAGAGTTTAAAGAGCATTTGTATATCAATGGCATAATTTAATCGGAAAATATTGAATCATTATTTGTGTATTTTCTGAGTATTATGCAAATCTGGAAGTAATGTACATATTGACAGATTTGTTAAGAAAATGAAGAATTTATCCATAATTACTAAATGAGTGGATCTAGTTATTTATATAGCATGAAAATCAATACGTATTCTTCATCACCAATATTATTTGTTTAATAAAAGTAATATAGAGGAAAAAAATTGATTTCATTTCAAATATGCAAACTTGAGTTTATAATCTTTTCTAAAAATAAAGTCAATGATAAGCGAAATAAAATTTCTTTAACACTTAGAAAATGAAGAATTTATGCATAATTTCTAAATGATAGAACTTAGTTATTTATGTCGCATGAAAATCAATATGTACTCTGTATCATCAATATTATTTGATTAGAATTTCGACCAGTGAATATAGTATAGAGAACAAGAATGATTCTTTTTCAAGCAAGCAAACTTGAGTTTATTATTTTGTCTGAAAATAAAGCCAATGATAATGGAAATGAATTTTTTTTAAACAATAGAAGATCGAATAAAATTATTTTCCCATAATTTATATTTATCTTTATAAAATCTTTAAAAATATATATATATATTTAAAATAATTTTTCTTTAATGCATATGATTTGTAATTTCGTCATATAACTATTCAGCTAATTTTTTTTATGTTTGTTAATTTGAAAACATTTTATGAAAAATGATGTAAATTAACAAGTGTCAACATTTAATGAATAGGAAAAAATTATTTTTTCCCCTTCCAAACAAAAAAAGTTGTGATCATGATGCAAATTTTTGTAATCATGCCTCATTAATTTAAGCATTTATAGATGTGTGATTTTGACATTTTGTCCAGAGCTATTTAACTTTGAAATTTTTTATACTTCATATGATTATTCTTTTCTAAAAAAACACAGAAATAAAGTTTCATAAAATTTAAACTATTTGTGATATAAAAAAATTCTTACAAATTTATGAAGTCTTTCAAAAATTTTTTTTTGCAGGAAGCAGTACTTTCAGTAGAAAAAGATTTACAGCCCATCCATGATTCTGAAGACCTAGGTAAGAAAAAATATTTATTTTGTATATTCTTAAAAATATTGTATAGTATATACACTGTGAAGTTTGCACAAAATATTAATAATGCTTTGCAATTATTTCTGAATGAATTTATTGTTTAAAGCAGTTTATATCATTAAAACAATTTCAAAAAATCTGCGATCAGTGAATCTCAAATTTTATAATCAGTGAATTATCATAGCATTGTTTAAAATATTGATTTAATATTTTGATATTTTCTTTAATTGAAATACCTAATTTTAACTTTAACTTCTTATAGATTTCAGTAAATTTAAATTTTGCATTTAATTTCTATTGTTTTCTGTATAATAAATTCTTAATTTTGATAGAGTTTAGATAACTAAGGATAATTATATAAATTTAAGTGAAAATTTGAATTGCACAATACCAATGGAATTCTTAAAATAAATGAATGTAATATCTAATACGCTATAGACAGGTTAATAATAAGTAATATATTACAGGTATGCTGTATATGTATAACATATATTTATTACTTCAATTTCCAATAAAAATTCCCAAAAATGTTTTTTTTTTCTTTTACTATCGCACATTTAACAATTTTTGTTTGGGAATATAATTTTCTTCCTGATTTTTTTCTGAATAAATTTTTCTTTTCTAACTTCTGTATCCTCCATATATTTTCTTCTTATTTTTTCTTAAAAAATTTTGAAAATATTTTTAGTTGCACGCTTATTTAAAATTTCCAAGCTTTATTTGTACTGTAAATATGTAAACTAACGAATCAAATAATCCGGATTTTAGCTTCTGAGTGCGAATTGTACAATAAAGTACCTTTTTTTAAAAAATTTTTGTATTGATTTTGGCTTTTTTAGAATCAGAAATATTTCACGTCAATATAAATATGCATTTGCATTAGAACACAAAAAGAGAATTTTCTTTCTAATTTAGTTTTGTTCATTATTAAAAATTCTAAGAAAAAAGTATTTAATATGATCATATTTTTTTTCATCGAAAATGAAATGCTTTATTCAAAATGGGAATTTTCTATCAGGAAAATATTTTACTAAGAATTTCAAATGTAAACCTGCACTAAGATGTGAAAAAAAAAATCTGATATATTAATTTCTGAATGATTTTTATTCAATATATACCTACAGAAGAATTTAGTGGCACTAATTATTTTCTATATTAATCGCAGTTTAGAAAAGTTTTGCAAAAAATGAACATTTTCAAATGACTTCTTTTGATATTCCATTAAGGTTATCAAGCGATTTCTTGTAACAAAGTCTAATCATTCCTCTTTAGATTCCTTATTATATAGAAAAGTTTGCAAAATAAAAATTTGTAGATTATATTATAAAATCGAAAAGTGAAAAGACACACCTATTTTTCCACTTCATTGTCATTTAACACATATTTTAATTTATTTTTTTTATTGTAATCGTGCTTTGTAGAGGATTCAAACTTCTGTAAATCCTAAAACTTCTTATTATTCTCTAGAAAGTATAGTTCTCTTCGTAAGTCTCAAATACAATCAGTAATTTTTTGTAATAGAACACTTTATTCTATTATTCACCACTCACAGTTACTTTTCGAAATATTTCTCAATATGCAATGCTTATTAGAATCAAAGTGGAGAAAATTTGACAATGCTATATATTCTATAATAAAGCCGCGTAACTTCAATGCAGTGGATTCTGTTCATTTTCTTAATATCATCAATTGGAAAAAAATCGCGAAAATTTGCCAAGAAAATTAAGGTAAATCTTGTTCTTTAGAAATTATTTTTCTTAATATGAAGAGTAAATAATATGAAAATGTCACTTAAAATAAAGATTCCGCAGAATGCTTCGTTGACCGCAGTTGAATGGAAATTCGTTGAACAGAGAATTTCTATTGAAAATTCAAAATTAAATTTTTTTTTTATCTGATTCTATTCATGTCAAGATAATGTCAGTATCTGAAATATATACTTATAAAAACAACTAAAAGGAAGTAGCAGATTTTATTCAGAAAATAAGTTTTTGTTATTAATTTTCTTATATTTAAGATTGCAAAAAATAATTAAAACAAACTGTGGAACTTTCAAAACATTTTTGTTTAACGCATTTCAGGATGAAATATTTTACTGAAATCTAGAGAGTAACATAATTTTTTGAATTAAAAATATGTTATATGCAAATATATTTATGAAAATTTAGTTCTGTTTTCCAATTTTACAATCTCTTACTTCTAAACATATGCTGAGTCATTTCAAACAAATATTACATTAATGCAGAGAGAATTTATTTACTTTAATATTCTGGAACATTAAACATAAAATCACTTTTTCTTACTAATTGAAATCTTATTTACGAATACTCGCTAACTGAATTTTAATATCAAATCCAGATTTATATGGTAATTGTAAATTATCGATATGCATGTGTGTGTCTGCATATTTTAAAAATCTTGATTTAATATAAGCCTATTCTTTTCCTAAACGTTAAAATATCACTGATTTTTGTTTATTTCTGAGCTAATAGATATGGTGGTGTTTATTTTATATATTTATTTATTTGGCGAGGAAAATTTTTTTGCCATATCATAAATAAGGGAATTATATATTCTCATTAACCCGTCTTACATAACATAACATTTAAGAGGTATTGCATTTTAATAAATTACATTTAAAAATTTGCAAGTATTGCTCCTTCGATTTATTTTCTTTACATTCATGCAAAAATGCCACTTAAAATATATATTTTAAAAAAAATTATGCCAAAATATTGTCTCATTCAAAAGTTACCAACTGATATTACCTTTCGTATCTACCGTTTGTCATTGTTATTTTTTTGAGTTAATTTTGATATTTCTCTGCATTAATTTCAAAAACTATCTTCAAAAGAAAGCTAGTTTTATTTGCTGAGACGATATTTTTTTGGCAATTTTATTTTCTTATAATTCTAAAATTATAATAGTTCAACAATGTCAAAAAAATTTCATTACGTCGCATCATAGAAGTTCCGCCCTATACACACACCAATACTTCTATTTTAGGTTTTCCGCCATAATTATTTTGATCTTATTGATTCATTGGTAAGATTTTATAGAAACTACATTCGCATAGGAATGCTTACTTCAATATTTCTTATTCATTTCAATAATGTGCAGCAGTAATGTAAAAAATCCAAGGGGCTGTTTGGAATTTCGATATTCCAATTATTATTAGACATTAAAGGATTCACAAAAATATATACTTATTTTAAATGACTATTATTTAAAAAAATTACTAACAGTATCACGGCTCAAATTAATATTGCATAGCTTCATTTTGAAACGTTTAAGCCCTAATATGTTCACACTTAGTGTTTTTCTATAAAAGGGAAATGGAAAATTATGGCATTTGACTGTGTCATCAGTTACAAGGAGGCATCGCTTTAAAGTAAAATCCGTGAATGTGAAAAAAAAGAAAAATTATTGTATTAACTAGCTGTTCTGATTGATTCATCAGGAATAGTGGTTGTGTGTGATTTCAATGAAATCTCTTATATATAAATTGATATTCATAAACTGATGTGAGTTTTAACAAGCCCAGGCATTACATAGACAAGCATTTTTCTTTATTATTATTAGAGATTAATTGAAAATTATAGAACTCCCGATAACTGAAATGTTTCTGCTTTTGAATTAATTAATCTGAATTTTGACTAGCCCAGACATACTTGGAACACCATTTTTCTTAATTATTATTAGATATAAATTGAAGGTTATGAGACTATCAATGACTGAAATGCTTCTTCTTTTGTACTAATTAATATGAATTTTGACAAGTTTAGACACATGCATAGACCCCCATTCTTCTCTATCATTATAAAATTGCAAATTATGAATATTTCAATGACTGAAATACTTCTGTTTTTTATTAATTAATAAGAGTTTTAAATTATACATGATAAAAGAAAAGATCATATAGATGCCCTCCCCGATTCTCTATTATTATTAAAGATTAATTAGAAATTATAAAACTCTCGATAACTGCAATATTTCTACTTTTGCATTAATTTATGTAAGTTTTGACAAGCCCAAACACATACATAGATCCCCATAATTTTTTATTGTTATTAGAGATTGGTTGAAAATTAGGAAACTATCAATAACTGAAATGTTTTTGCTTTTGTATTAATTAATATGAGCTTTAAATGATGAGATAAGAAGAGATCACGTAGATCCCTCCCATTCTTTATTACTATTATTAGAGAATAATTAAAAATTATGAAACTATGAATAACTGAAATATTTCTGTTTTTGTATTAATTAATATGAATTTTGAATGATAGATGATAGAAGAAGTGATCGCATAGATCCTCCCCCGTTCTCTGTTATTATTAATTAATTGAAAATTATGTAACTATGAATAACTGAAATGGTTCTGCTTTTGAATTAATTAATGTAAGTTTTGACAAACCCAGATAGATGTATAGATCACCATTATTATTTTATTATTATTATTAGAGACTAATCGTAAATTATGAAACTCACGATAATTGAAATGTTTCTGCATTTGTTTTAATAAATGTGTTTTTATAAACCCACACACACATGCACGGATTTCCCATTTATTTTTATTATTATTCAAGTTTAAATGGAAATTATGAAAATCTCGATAACTTTTTAGTTTTGTATTAATTAATATGAGCATGATGAAAGGCTCAAATTTTTTGATACATGATTTTAATTGTTTATATAATATCTAATCGAAATGGATATTCATATTTTTCAAAATTCTCGTATTTAAAAAATTTCCACATCACTATATATATATAAAAAATATCTGTCAAAATTTAGTTATATTCACAAATCACTCAGTTATGCCTCATCATTCCACTTTCTGCGCACCTTGTTCAATCATCTAAAAACACTGTACTTTCCTCAAAAACCCCAGAAATAAGCAATGCGAAAAAATTTCTGTACTTGTATCCTTGAAAAGCTGTCAGTCTGAGAAGAAAATGCGATCCGCACAATAGTTACGAAGAGCTCCCGCTTCCTTCAAAGACGGCTCCGTCCCGCTCCGCCAGTAACATCACGCCTCACTTGAGGTTACTTCGAGATAACACCCGGCCTTGAAAGTAACAATGCCGTAATATTTTACACGCTGATAATAAAATGCTGGAAAACTACCAACATAAACACATTATTCAATGAAAAGGAACATGGGATTTTATTGTTGAAAATATTTGTAAAATGAAAAAAAAATTACCTGTAATTCGTTCGTACTGGCAAGTGGTGACATTTTACACTTCATAAAGATTAAAATCTTAAAATATAAATTTATGAATAATCATAAGAACCCACCATGTTTCAATTTTGTCTTACAATGAATTCTTCTGGACATGGTAAGTGCAGTCATGTAAATTCTTATAACACGGCAGGACTTATTATCTGAAAGTAAAAGGAAATGGGGAGAAATAAATAAGTGTTTAAAGAAATATAAATCAATAGTCTTACTTTTTTAATGATATTGAAATAAAATTCATCCCATTTCTTTTCTTTTTCTTTTCTTTTTTTTGAAAAGATAAGGGTTTTTTTTTTTTTTTTGCTAATATGAATTAGATAATATTAATAATTAGAAATGTTTTAATAAGCATTTTTCTGGTAAAAAAATTAAATGTTTTATAATTTTTTTAATAAAAAATATTTTACGAAATATTATAATAATAGAAATATATAGAGTAAAATTTTCTGTTAATTCTAAAAAACTTCGTTTATGCTTGAATTCTCAATAATTGATTATTTATTATTAATATCCTTAATTGATAATAGTATATCTTAATTAGAAAGCGCTAATTTTGATACATTGGTTGCGCTATACATTTTTTTTTAACTTAAAAGTCCGTAATTATTTGATCGAAGGGCATTAGCTTGAAAGAAGTGTGGTAGGAGTTCCATTATCCAAACTGACCATTATCGTAATCATTTCATATAAGCATTGATATATTTCTGGTTCATTGAGACTTAAATCGTGACTTCTTTCTTTAAGTTTTTCAAAAAAATTTATTTGAAATTGTAGAAATAAGTCCGCAAATACTATTCTGTATTAACATATTAATAAAAACTTTCATTACTAGCAAACTTTTCATTATTGCCAATGATTTTGGCTGTCTCCTTTATATTTCCCAATGATTCTTTTTCTAAAGAATATCTCCTCCTTTCAATATCAAAAAAGGCCGTTATTTGTTCACATCATTATCTGAGAATAGAATTGTGATTTTATTATTTTTTTTCTCTGATAATTTCATCTCTTATAAAAGTCTACCTCTTAATAATTACTTTTTACATTTTCCTGCAGCCAGAAAATTAGCTCAAATGCCAACTTTGATACCCTCCTCTGAAAAAGTTGTAAATTTTTTTTTAGAAACGATGTTTTTGCCTCATCGTCAATTCTTAAAAAATACTGTTTATGTTATGCATTATTTATTCATGTTTAATTTAGTTTAGTTTAGTTGTAATAACGTCCCGTTTTAAAGCAACACTATGGTTATTTATTATTTGTTCTTGACTTTCTCCATAAATTATTTCTATGCATCAAATTGCAATAGACATAAATCTATAATATTTAACATAATACCATATTATTTTAAAAGCTCTGTTCTGTTTATTGAGCAATGAACCTTCTTAATGGAATTAAGTCCCTTCATGTCATTAGTCATTAAAAACATAACTGTTCATCATGGATTTTCTAACTACTTGATATCTTACTAATTTAGACTCTTATTCCTCGTGCAAACTGCGTAGATAATAAACAGTAATTTTTCCTTATATCTCATAAATTGATGAAAATTATTTGATTGATTATTTGATGAAACAATGAAAGCGATTGAATTTCATTCAACAATAAGAAATGCTATTAAAAATTTTGCAAAAAAAATATGTTTAAAAAATTGTGAATATTCAGGAAAAAAAAATAGCTCGACTCCTGATTCGGTATTATTCAAAAAAAAAATTTTTTTTAATTTTAAAATGGTGCACAAAAATAAATTTTGTTATATAATTTTAGAGAGTTATCGAGAATAGATGCCAAAATTCATGCCATTGATTAAAATTCGAATTAAAATCCCCAAAAAATTGTTCTAAGTTGTACCTCATTAACCTATAAATTATCTATAGGTCAATTTTGATAGTTTTAGATGAAACAGTCTAATTGCAGAGAGCTAACACACAGACAGTCCTTATTATTATTACTTGGAAATAAAAATCAGATTCGATTTTCTGCTACTGCCTCAGATAACAGAGATTGATATAGGACAATAATTGATGTTTTCCGTAATCTGGATATTAACGCGGGCTTACTTCGATCAAGCTAAAAATAATATGGAATTTCAACGAAAATGACAATATTTTTTTAAGATTTATATAAACGTATAAAGTAATTCTTCTCATTGCTCGTATAATGTGTGTCTTTTTTTTACGTTAGGAAAATCTGAAGGCAGCAACTTTTAATATAGCACTTTAAAAACGCAAATATACATATGAAAACGTAACTGAAATTTTCAAGTGATGATTTATTTCGAAGATCTTAATTGTTTGCAGTTTTCTAAATAAATGAGTTAAAATGATATAATTTGTTAAACTAAAAGTAAAATTTATGCCCAATATATGATGATATGAAGGAAAAGAAAATTTACAACTATATGAAGAAAATATTTGTTCTCAAATCCAGTTTGGGAAGCAAGATGAATAAAACGAATCTTTCGAACTTATTTACTTTGAAAGAATGTGATTGATATTCCTATTTTCCCCCTTCTCAGTTTCAGCAACTTAACAAATTCAGCCCATTTTTCCATGCTTAAAGAGTTTTTTTTTTTTTTAACTCACTTGATCTTGAACTTCTTGAATGCATTTTAATAGATTCCTGGTATCCAAATAATATCACAAACAATCGACCAAAAAAGTTTTCTCATTTAAAAAAAGGCTTAAAATGAAATTAACTACTCATTACGAGTAAAACTGATGAAGCGAATAGGCAAGAGTCTTCCGTGTTGTTTTTCTATGGCTAATAACGTTTGATCTTTCTCTATGGCTTAATGTTTAGCCCATTCGTGAGGCATTCCTTTTGTTTCGTTTCACGAACGGAGCATTATTATAAAACAATAATAAGCGAAATTAAGATGCCTAATTATAAACAATAATAGCCGAAATTTGCAGATTAACACGCAAAGAAATGATTAAAGCTCAGTTAGAAAAAACAACTATTCCTTTTATTACTTTGAAAACACGAACACGTTAATGATAAAATATTTTTTTAAAAAGGAACACTTTAATATAAGAATATATATGGATATAAAGATATAATAAATAAGGAAAAATAAGAAATATAAATAAATAACTTATTTAATTTCGATATATTTTGGCAGAAACCGAAATCCAATTATTAGAATTCTTTTTCTCTGTTCATGCATCAGTTACATCTCTTATATCAATATTAGAATCTTCGTAGGATAACCGTCTGACTTATTTTTTACATCTATGCAAAACACTAATATCATCACTGTCGCTATCACTATAATTTTTGTATAAATTAGTGTTATCACTATCTAAATTAATATTCATGCTTGTCACACGATAAATTATTTTGTAATAATTTCTCCGTGTGCCTAAGGCGGGGTGGAGTAGTTAACTTTTGATTACCATGCGTGAAGTCATAACTTAATCCAGGTTTTAAACAATATACCACTAAACAAATGTCATCAATATTCGCACATTTTAATTAAAAGCAGGTCATATTTTAGCGAATTGTTCAATCGGGTTACGCTATTAATACATAGCTCGCATGGTATTTTTCAATGTTAACTTCCGATGAGAATATGTATTGGATCTAGTTCAAATTAAGAAAATAGGTTTAATTTAAACAATCTAAATATAGTAGCAATGTAAACAGAGAATGAAACAAATATTATTTGAGAAAAAATTTTATTACAGCTCCATAATACAATTTTAAAAAAAAAAACTGACAACATTTGTTGAGTACAGTGATTGATGCAACCACTGAATGCAATTTTTGTGGCAAGAAAAACATTTTCAGCACCTCTGGTGATGTGTTCATCTCTTTTCTTCATTTGTAATAGCGTTCTCCTCATTTTCTTTATTTCGAACTATCCTGGTATGAAAAATAGATAATCTCTATGGCTTTTTTAGCAATCCAATTAGCCTCTAGTAAATTAAGAATACTTTATCTTCTTCATTTCATTACTTTCATTGTCGGTTAGTGTTAAAAAATAATCCAATCCTTCTTAATTTTTCGATCATCATTATTGATTATTCTTTTTCTTATTACAATATTTAAAAATCCTCCGCCACAAATTACTTTTGCACTTTCACAATTACTTTTCCTTTATCTTCAGTATGGCTGCATGATCAGCATTTTGCAGGTTATTGTTTATGCATGTGTTGTTGTTGGAGAAATTAATTACTAATTAAATTATTAATATTGGAGGAATTAAGAAATCGTATTGTGCAAATTCACATTGTACTGGTATAATTGCTTCTCTCCGCATCCAGTTTAGTGAGTTTGCTGTATAATGTTTCTAATTCCGAACATATCAGAACCCAGTATAGCCATTAAACGCTCGGCTGAGTAACGCACTTGAAAAAAACCCTGATGTTGAGGAAAATAAGACATTTTGTATGTGTAAAATCGTTTTCTGTAGATTCTCGCTATGAAGGGTTTGCTATACTAATATAATCGCTTCTTTCAGCATCCAGATTTTCCAATTCTTTAGTCTGCTTGTTGTATAAAATATTTAATTCCCTCTGAATCAGAAAGCGATGCGAATTATTTCTTTTAAATAAGTCAGAATTTTTATGGGAAGAATGAATCTAAAACTGTTAACGTTTACCCGTATATTTTTTGAATGCAGTATAAAGGTAAAGTTTCAGATTCGAAGACACATATTAAAGCTATCTGTACCTGCTAATTAATTTACAGAAATATTTCAGAAGATACTTTTCATGCATTTCTTAACTTTTGACTATTGGGAAAATATTTCCAATTTGAATTTTCTCGAAATTGTAAGATAAATGAATAAATAAAAAAGTAAATCTCTAGACATTCCTGTTCCACCCGTGATAATTTCTTTATATATATATATATATATATATATATATATATATATATATATATATATATATATATATATATATATATATATATATATATATATATATATATATATATATATATATATATATATATATATATATATATATATATATATATATAATTACTCTTTCGCTCATCTAACACACTTTAACATTTGTATTTAATTTGACTTTTTCAGGTTTAAAAAAAATTCTTTTGTAATTAATTACATTCCCCTTTCCTGATATGTTAGAGTTTTTTAAACATTTGCACACTTGTATTTTATTAGCTTTATCAATATATTATCTTCATGTTTTTAGAAATTCTTTGTCAGTTTACCCATTAATTTATATAATTAATTTTTGATTCTGTATGAAGGGCATCGAAAATAAATTTGAAAAAAGTGATTCCAAAATTCCATAATATTTATAGTAATGAATTATAAATTAAAGTCATATGAGTAGAAAATAATTAAAATAAAAAGATTTCTACCTTTTAACGTATTAATAAAAATGTGTGCATAAATTTTGCTTTCATTCGATGCATATTTACTGCCAATACATGTAAAAAATGCAAAAAAATTATAATAAATTAATAACGAAATCTCATCACATTTGATAACACTATAATTCGTTTTTTTTTCTCATCATTTCAAGATATTTCCCATCAATATCTAAAGGTTTGATTGTTTGGAATCTTTTTAATTATCTGTTCGCATATTTTTTATAGAACTAATATCGGGTATGTTTGAGTCGATTGCCAAAAATGTATAAATTGTATTACTTAACAATAAGACTTTATTCTTGAGCATTTTGTAATTAAGCAATTGTTGGTTGTCTTCTTTCAGGTTTTCGCATGTGATAGCTTCCATTGTTTTAATTCTTCTGATTTATCGAAATAAAACAATATTACTATTCAAAAAACTGAATTCTCGCTTAGAAAATCGATGTTTAAGGCAAGCGAAAAATCAATTAGATTTAAGAATAATCTTGGTTAATTTTATTAAAATCTTTACATGCATATTTGCTATAAGACTGCAATTAATGGAACAAGAGAACAAATTGGATCCTTAGGATAATTCTTCACGTTTTCTTTATATTCACGGTCCGTTGTAACTAGACTGGATTTCTTTTTTTATTAAAACAGCAAATGATTCCATTATTAAAAATAGGTAGAAAAGCATCATTTGTTGACCTTCGTCGATAGTATAGTATCTTTGTCATTTTTATATTCGTATCCATTTCTTTGCTATAATTTTAGAGAAACTCTTGGGAATTTTAAAAATCTTTTGCAGCTCATTGCATGTTCTTGAAAGATCTTTAAAAAACTCTTCTTATTATACTGCGCTGTTTTCTAGAGTGTGTGCGGATTTGCTCACCATATTAAAAGCATTTTCTATTTATTTTTGCTGTCCAAATCCGTCTTTCGGCAGCAATCTGAATCTCCGTGTGAACACAAGATATTATCACCATGTTTTACTTTTTTTTCATTTCACATTATTTTCAACAAGGGTAGTATATCATTCAATTTTCGAAGTAATATTACAATTAAGTTATTATTGAAAACTTATTATGTATATATTCACTAATTGATATTCCCGGCGTTTCTGTTGAATTAAAATAATTTTATCTAAATTTTTAAGCTTTAAAATTAGTTTTGCAAAATTATGATACACACAATCCTTTTATTTCATTACAGAGCATGATTTCCTTCCTTTAGCTTTGGTGGCTTGCAATCAGTTGAAGATGAAGTATATATTATTCTTTCTTTCCTTTCCTTTCCTTTCTTTCCTTTCCTTTTTTTTCCTTTCCTTTCCTTTCTTTCCTTTCCTTTAGACGTCGCTAAATAATATACTTAAAACAACAACAAAATTTCCAAAATATATGAAACAAAAATGTCAAAAAAGTGATAGAGTAGGTAAGAAATTCTCTGCTACCATATAACAAAATCATCTGCATTGAATTTTAAAAGAATTAATAACAGTTGAAAAAATTGCTCCTAAAGAAATTCTGTATCTCTCAGAAGGTAAAATTTCTTTTTCTTAAAGTATAAGCAGACAAAATTTGTATGATATCGGCCCAGTCATTTAAGAGGAGATGTAGAACATGTATACATAAGCACTATGTTTTATTTATACTAGGATATCCTTTTCTAAATCATTTCGATGCCTGGAGCTGTTTAAAAAATTTTTAGAACATAGCTACTGTGTATAGACCTTATGAAATCTTTCGTTATGTTATACTCAGAACTACCTTCATGTTGAGGATGTCGTGTCCGCGTTATCACGGAAATAGGGTGCAGTAGCTTCTGAGGGTAAAGACCCCTGAGCAACCGAGGGCAGAAGTCTGACTTCTAGCTCATATGAAGATGACTCTCACACATTTGCCTGCACAACTCCTTTTTACAGGGGATCACAATCACACACCGCACAGATAGAACACAGATGAAGAACAACCGTGCCCGAACGCCCAGATCACGGGGAAGATGCGCTACCCCTATGCCAGGACGTCGGCAAATACCTTTTATATATCCATTAAACGAGCGATATTAACATTATGCTTTCATTAGCGTCGAGATTGCGATTAAATTAATATCTATTAGCCACTAATTATATTGAGAGAAAGTTTAGTCTTGTAAAAAGTATAATGCATTCAGAGATAAATAAACTAATCCACTTCTTCTGCATGTAAATTATTTTTTGAACTATATTTAATTTTTTAAACATTTAGCTATAAATCCTTATCTCGTTTTTCCATCTACATTTTAACCAATTATTCACCAGTACTTAAATTTTTGAGAATTGGAATGACACATTAGCATCATTCAGTTATTCGTTCAAATACATTGCTGCGTTCTCTTTGCTGATCAAACTGCGTTTGTTGAAGGAAGTGGTTTATGAATCATCATAAGAAAGTTATGAATCATTATAATTGTTTGAAAATATATCTTTATTTAATGATTTATAAGACATGTAATGCCGGGAACTCTGTTTTGTTCATCACCTTATACACTTATAATCTGATCAAAAAGTTACTTGCCATATATGAGTGATTTCTCATGATTCAATTTTGTTTTTCAAACATAAAGATATTTTTTATGGGTCATTTTTTTTTAGAGTTGCACATGTAATTTTCACTCTGTCTTTTAAAATTTTTTCTCTATGGTTTTTAATCTTATCAATATGTAAACTTGTTTTAGATTTTTTACAAGTATCTATTAGATATAAGTAACAATTTTTTAAAGTATCTCTTAGATATAATAGATACTTGTGATTCCAAACTAACAAAGGTGTTTCCACACTTGGGCAGAAAAAAAATAATGTTCAGTAATATAAAAATTAAGGGTGGACCGCCTTAGAATATTTTAGCCAATGATTAATCCATAATTTAATTACTTCTCTGTTAGTAAAGAATTAGTCGTGTAATTATGCTTTGAAAAATATGGTTATGACTGTTTTGTATACAATGATGATCAAAATCCAGCATGCCATTATGTTTTGACAAATTGAACATAATGACATTGCATATATTTGACTAAAACTGAACAAAAGGAATTCGTAATCACTAGTGTTTTCTTTTACCCTTTTCTTTCTTCCCTTCTTGTTGGAAAATGTGATATGTTTTATTACATGGAATATGATATAACCTTTGTTAATAACCATTGTCAAAGAATGAATTTAACAATGTACTGAAATACACGAAAAAAATACACGATACTGAAATACACGTAGGATGTATCCTAATCTGATTAAATATGGTATACTTTTGCTTTAAATATGCAATAATAAATTGCTGAAAAGAAATGCAAAGAATATACTATTATCAAGGTCTCTCCTCTTAGAAGTTTGCGTCTATGATATTTCTTACATTACATTCATAGCTTTGTAAAACCTTGATATTAAATAATCGAATCATTGCTATCAATCTATGAAAATGTTGAATTAGAATGGTTTTATGAAGCAAATATTGATATTTATTCACTCAACAAACTCTTGGCATATTTCTAGATTGTCCCAAAAAACCATATGTGACACTCGTCCACATAGAAATGTGATTCATGACACTTATAGTTATTTTCAATTCAAACAACTTATTCTCTATATTTTTAAAAATAGTTCCTAATGTTTTAGCTGCACAGTTTTTGTTTCAATGCCTGAGAGCTCAAATACCTTATCCGTTATTCTCTTTGAATTCTTAGTCTCAAAGGTTATGTCAGAACTTGAAAAAATTTAAAGATTTAAATAAAAGAAATCAATTTACCGTGTGAAATACTTCAGAATTACTGTAACCATTAGTCCATGATGCCCTTTAAATAATTCAATTGTTATATAGTATATAAAAAATTTGAAAATCAATTAAATATATTTGATTTTTTAAAACTTTTTTTATAAATTTCTAGTTTGAAATAGCTAATAAGTATGCTGATAATATTATTGCTTTTTTTAAGATTTATATCAATAAGTAATCATGTTATAGATCATTTTTTCTCCTATAATTATATTACGCTTACAATATTCAAAGTTGTTACATAATTATTTTGAATGCTAACTACAAAAAAAATATTTTTTAAGTGTAGAGCAGAGATTTAAATTGTAAGAAATGCTTTCTCTATTTATTTTAAAAATAATACTTAAGAGTTATGTAGTAACCATCTTGATATTACACTAACAATAACTTGATACAATAGATATCCATAATATATATTTATTTCATTAATCGTGTTACTAATTTATATCAAAGAGAAATCGTGTTATAGAATTTTTAAAGTATTTTTTTGTACTTTCAAGCTTTAAAATTCTCAATTGCTCGTTAATATGATAAATAAAAAATAATAATAATAATCATTCAGATTATAAGTAGTACTTTTTAAATTAACTTTTTTAAAAAAAAGGCATTTGACGTATTAAGCTTAATAGCATTTTAAAGTGATATTTAAAGTCTTTTATTAGTCTGGTTTATAAAGTCTGGCAATATTTATTTAAATATATCTTATAATTACCATCAAAGATACTGAAATCCTGGTATTATTCGTTTTATTTTAATTACTTTGCTTTAATTGCCTTAATAAGACTCCATATATATTTTTAGAATCTGATGGATTTTTTTTTTTTTTTGCAAGAAGTTTTATATTGCACATATTTTAACAAATTGAAAATAAAATAAAAAATGAAAGTAATAAATAGTGTAATTAATAATTTGGCGTAATAAATTCAGTGAATAATGTGATTAATTATGTGGTGTGATAAATGTAATAAATATTGTAATTATTTAGTGTGATAAATGTAATAAATAATGTAATTATTTTGTGTAATAAATGTAGCAATAATCGGTGTAATAAATTCAATGTATAACTTGATTAATTATTTAGTGAAATAAATGTACTAAATAATATAATTACTTATTTTTTGGTAGTAAATGTAGCAGTTATTTGGTACAATACATTTTTAGTGTAATAAAGGACATAATTAATCATTTACTTTAATAAATGTAATAAATCGTATAATGCATCATTTAGATAGTATTAATGTGAATGACAGCGAATGCAGCAGAGGAAACAGTTTGTCATTCATTGATGCTGGTGCACATATGTGAATTTGTAACTTCTGTTAGGTTAAAGTGAGGAATCGTACCATGGCATTTTGCGATGGTTCTCTCTGTGCATGCTATAAAATAAAATGGGGGAAAAAAACTAATCTGATGGATTTTTCGATCCAACATAACATCATCGTCAAAGCAAACATCATTGTCGTTCTTTGGTGTTGACCAATCAAAACACAATTAACCAAGTCCCTTGTTCAAGCAGGGATTCTTCCTATAAAAAGCAGACATTTTCCATTTTGAATGTTTGTAGACACTTAACAGACGTTCGTAGCAGTCATAAAACGCACTTTTTATCTACGCCATGATTTCATGCAGGAAAATGAGTGTGTTCAGCCGGTCCGTCCTCCAGATTTTCCTCCAATAATAGATATCTCAATGAGAACGCCTCTTGCACTGTTTGCCTTGTGAAAAATTCTGTAAACGTTCGGCAGAATCCTTTAGCTGAGTACACAGCCGACAGAAAAGATTGGATTCGACCTCAATCAGATAAGGAAAACCATCCTCAACCGGTGGAACTGTTTGTTCTTATCAAGCTTTAAATTATGTGGAAATCAAACACTGGAGAGCGTTTGAGGAACAATAAACAGATATTATATTACAGATACTTTCGGATTGTGGATTCAGTAAATAAGAGGATTTTTTTCTTTTATTTTCATGTTACCAAGGCTATAATACAATTGGGGGAAATCCACGATGTAGTTTTTTCCCCCTATTTATTTAAGTATTTTTTTTTTATTTTAAATTAGGAAGAATATTTTTGCTAACTGACTGTAACTATTATTCTTTGATAAGATATCCATTGCTTTCTGTACTTTGGTTAGAAACTTCAACATTACATGTTGCAGCATATTTCTAAAGCCAACTTATATAGAAATGATTGAAATCTCTCAAAATGCACAGGAACTTGTCATAATTCATTCGTCTTAAGAATTGATGAAAAGTTGGCGATGGTCAGATGAATGGAATAGTTTTGAAGAATATCAATTTCACTAAATCAAAATTTATTTTGGCGATTAATGTTAGTTAACTATTGTCGAGAATTAGATAAAAAGTTATTTACCAGATATAACATTGAACAGATATTTTCAAGCAAATATAAATATGAGAAAAGTTATTTGAATTAAAGAATGAACGTTCTCTATGAAAAAGGGAAACTTTATTTTCTATACTAAATTGAGCTATTAGCCTTTACTTTTTTTTTTAAGAAAGTTCCGAAATCTTATATATTTCTTTCTCATATCTTACATAATATTCAGTCACTTCTGCTTTTATAAAGGTTTCATTTTCCGAATTTTTCTGATAAAATTTGGAATAGAATTATTATAAATTACTCCAAATGGAAGGTATTAAATAATTTTGCCAGTTTATGTACCATATTATATGAAATAAAATAATAATAAAAAAATACGTTGGTGTACTTGGGTGCAATAAATTCTGAGGCAACAAGAAGTAGGTTTTTATCAATACAAATATGTTCCCTTTAGATCAGCTAGTTACTGTGTCCAAAAGCTTAAATAGTTTTTCTTAGTTGCCCCACTTTTTTTGGGGGTAATTATAAACACACTGTTATGAACGTTTCTATAACTATGTTTGGTTAATTAATAAATTAATTTTGAAGAAATGAGTCTTACAGAACATGAATAAGCACTTATATAAAATATTGACTATTTTCATTCTGATAAAAATATTTTAAATTGAAGAACATGCCAACATCTGCAAAATTCCAGCTGATCCTATGTTAATAAAACCTGAAGATGTGGCAAGTATCGAAGTTGTGCTTATGGGGAGCGAAAAACTAATTGGTCTCGTTTATATTTAGAAACAAAAACATTTTGATAGGCTCTTTCTGTGTGACAATACGAAAGAGTATGTAACGGCAATGCTATTTGAATTGACCTATTTTACGCAATGCTCATCATTGAAAAAAGAAAATAATAAAAAAAAATAATAATATTTTCAGTCGAAATTTATGGAAAAATGTATTTACTAACGGTTCATTGCTGAATTTAAAAAAAAAAAAATTACCTTGAACACTTTTTAATTATCTATATTTTTTATTGATTTAGTCTTATAAATGTTAAATTTCCTTTTCAGAGGCGAACATACCACATAAACATTATACAAAAATGTGTAAAAACATATATAACTATATTCCTGAAAAACACAATCAATACAAGGCAAGCATTATGTGAAAAAGTTATTAAATAGAAAATGGAATTCAAATTTCTGACAAAAATTAAACTTTATTTAAAAAATGGGACAGGGAATACATATATAAACACTATATAAAAGTAACCATGTATAAAAATTTATAAATATGTAATAAAAGTACAATAAATGCAGTAGTGAAGCAAATTAAATGAGAAAAAAATCAATAAATAGATAATAAATTAAGGATAAAGTATAAGCATAGTAAATACATTTAACTTGTCTAAATGATACAAAAATACACACAGTACAATAAGATAGGTGTATAGGTGTAGAACAGACTGCGGTGTAGAATGCTGTGTAAGTTAAAGAAACATTCGCAGTTAGACAATAAATAAGCATTTTATGTTTTTATTTTGTGATACTTTTGTTTTACAAAACATTACAGATAAAAAAAAATCAGTTCCTTTTTTTTTTTTTTTTTTTGAGAATGGATTTCTACAGTATTAATAAATTGGTTTGCAACGGATTAAAATTTGCTCATATTTTTACAGAAAACTATTGGAACAATTCGCAGTAGTAAACCCTAATCCACAACATAGTATTTGTGTTTTCTATTGAATAGCTTCATCTAATCATATTCAAAATTATACATATATATTTTTTTTGTTTCGAATTCAGCGTACTTTTAGAATTTTTTTTATAAACGATTAGTGATAATAAAGCAACTAATATTATTCAAACTGCATGTGCAGAAATGTAAAATATTGCAGAAGAAAAGAAACTAAATGTTGCAATTTATGAAGCGATAAAAGGGTCTAATTTGCTTGCAAATGGTCACCGAAACAACTGCATATCCGATTAAATAATCCAAATATCTTAATTTGCTTTATCGATTAGAAAACTGATATAAAGGTGTTTTTTTCTTCATATTTGTATTCTATAGCTATTATCCAATATTAAATCTAAATTTATTCTCAGATGAATATTATGACTATATTTTAATAATTTTACAAAACGATTTAAGTTCTCAAATGACTGATATTGTTGATATAAGTGAAAATTTATATTACATTTGAAATCTTTGATATTTTAAAAAGTATTCGTCAAAAATAAATGTCATTTTTTATTTTTATTTTAGGTGAAGATTGTTATTGAATGACACTATAGTAACGAAAGATAAATATCAACTAATCGTAATATAGAAGTAAGTTTTTTAAAAATTATTTCCCTCTCAGAAATATTCTTACAGTTGTTAAAAATATAATATATAAAAATGGAAATTTTGTTACTTTTTTTAATTATACTACAGAATTTTTTTTTATTGAAATATTTTTTGTTGGAATGAAAAAGTAATAATAATGTATCGAAATGACTAAATTTCATTGAATATGATTTCAATCTCTAAATGGTGCTAAAAAGAATTATAATTGAATTACTTTTCTTGATTTAAGCAGGGATTCTTGTGATTCTTATTTATTTGTTTCATATGTAAAGCAAAACAAAACAATGTACTGTGATTGTCAAAAAAAAAATCGATTTTGAGAGCTAATTATTTAAGATTGGATTAAGAAGACATTTTTGGCATAAGACCTATGTATGTCTATATGCCAGTTACTTAACTGGAATTACAATGTGAATTACCGCCAAAACTGAAATTACAACGCAATGCAATTCCTTTCAATTTCAACAAAAACGAAAAAACAAGGGCTACAAGGATGTAATTTGTTGTGCTGTTTATATATTCAATTTATAGTCATTGATGAAACATTGGATCAAAATCACCAATTAGGAGACAATGTAGAGAGAATTATACAATAACTACTTAAAAATTTATGTACAAATGCTATATAGGTAGAATACATGTAGTTATTATAAGTAGATATGGTATGTAGGTATTTATTATAGGCAGATATGGCATATAGATAGAATATAAATAGTTATTATAGATAGATACGTAAAGATTTCAATAGGACCATAACGATATGTATTTCATTCAACATGAGGTTTGCAATTCAAATGGAAAAAATGAAGATATACAAAAGTTTATTTAATAAACATGCGACAAAATTAAAAATCATTAATTAAATATGTTTATTTTTTCAAACTTATTACTTGGCATTAAAATGGGAGTATTAAATTTGTTGTCATTAGCATTAAAATGAGAAATTGAAATTTAGATTAATGATGACAAATGAATATTATTTATTTCACGTGAAATTTCATAATGGTGATAATTGAGTAACAGATTAATAACTTATCAAATTGCATCAAATTCCTTGTCGTGCATTTTAAAATAATTTTATCCTATTATCTTTGTATATTTCATTCGATATAACGGAAAAAAATCGTATGGATATCCTGACGAATATTTCTTCAGTTGTTGAAATAGTTTAAATTGTAGCACCAGTTTTTCGTTTGCGTTGAACCCCCATTAAGTGAAAGTATCACTTCAGTCAATATACAAAAATAGTCGGTTTAAGTTATTTTCACAAACATGCAAATCGGTATATTTTGTTAATTTATTTCTTCACTTTCATTTTTATGTTTGTAATATATTTTTATTTCTGTTTTTATCGATATCTATTATTCAGTTTACAAAGCGCAATTTTATTATATATTATAAAGACATATAATAATACATCGTAAAAAGTATTATTTAGTTTTTATTTACGGCCATTGAATCAATGTACTCATAACTGTATTCCTTAGTAAAAGGATCAGTATCGCTCTATATCGATGCAAATGAGAAAAATAGTGTAATGTTTTGATATTCTTTGCAAAATATGATCAAAATCTGTGTTAAAACTTATGAGCCTTGAGAAAGGATTTAATTTTGTCTTCAGCAATAAAACATTTATTATCAAACCACCAAATTAATAGGAATTTTGATGAAAAAATTTATGTATCGCATTTTCAAACACCGAAGTAGTGCTGGGTTATTGCGAGTTCAATCTATTTATTAAATTAGGGCAATAAGTTTTTTTTTATTTTAATTTTAGAATATTTATGCATTTCTTGTGGGAACAATTAAAAACCACAAACTTGAAGGAGATGAAAATGTTTATCAACCAAATCACAATACATAAAATAAAATGACTGTAATTTTTCAATCTACTGTCCTAACGGAAGAATCTAACGGAATGATCTGTAGTATACAAAATCAAAATAAAAAGCATACATTTTTTTTAAATTACACATTGTTTAAAATTTAGAATTTTTTTTTCATGCAAATTTACACGTTTTTATTCCAAACGCTGCAGTACATTTGAAATATGCGCATACTTCCATCTATATTTCAAAACCTTAAAAAAAATTATAAAATTCTACCCGTGAAAATGTTACAGAAAGTACTTTTTAAAAAAATGGAATAAAAAGTTTTCAAAAATCATCTTAAAGTATAAAAAATACTTTCTCCTGTAGTTAAATACCAAGTAAATATATCTATTAGTGAACAATAAAATGTTCTTTAATATCCTACTTATAAGTTAAGTGCTTTGTAATGATGTCATGCATTAGATAATCTGTTATCATGTGTTAACGCGTTTTCGTACTGTACTAAAATATCTCGGTTACGGTTCATGCCTTTCCTACTTATACGCAAACAGTTTTCAATGAATAATGATAATAATAAATAAATGAAAGTAGAAAATTTTCTGCCTCAATAATCCGCTTTAATTACAAAAATATTTTTCAAGAATGGTCTAAGCTCTTTAAGAAAGCGACATACTGATTTTGAAAACAAAAATATTATGAATTTTGTCTTTAGACAGTTTCTAATGACGCAAGTTCAACTTATAAATCTTATATTAATATCGTCATAGATATTTTATTGATTTCGAACTAGAAACTTCGTAAGGGATGTCGATTTTGATTTTAGTATATAATTAATGTTCCTTTTTTTAAAAATACATTTCTCTTGATTTTACCAACTTTCTTTTCTCAAATTCTTTATTATTCAGGTTTTGTTTTTTTCTGATAATACGGAACTTTTCATGTGTTTTCTGATTCTTGTTTTTAGTTTCCCTATATACTATCTCATAATATTGTCATGATGTTATAGACTTTATCTAAGAACTGTTTTTAAAAAATCTCTTAAATTTCCATTTAAAAAAATTAAAGAGACCTTAGACTTAAAAGAATAAGAAGTTGTAGTGAAGAACATATTTTTCAATTATTATTTTTAATTTTCTCAGTTTTATTTTACTTCACGTAAGTATTTATTTTTTAAAGAATTTTATGTTTTAGTATTTGTTTCTAAACGCTAAACCATGCTCCCAAAATCTATCTTAACGCTTTTATCTGACTAGATCAAAATAACTTCGAATCCTTTTACTAGTTGGAGTAGTAGTACTGTTGTCTACTGGGGTAACATTGATAAGGGACCCATGTGGGGTGTTGGGGGTGACATTATGCAAATATGTCAGACCTTTGACCTCCCCTCCCATTCAGTATTTGCTACCATTACTTTAACATAATGTCCTTGGTGTTTCCAGATTGGTCCGTTTCTTTCTTGTAGGAGGAGCTATCGAGATTTATGGGCAGTCGGGAGCTTTTCTTAAAGGGGGAGTAAAAAGCTTAAGTGCTCCCCAAACGACCTTAAGCGATTTCTCTGTTGGATTTAAGGGGAATCGGCGTACCATACATTCTTCGAGATAACACATCTCCTAGATATCGCCGCTTCGCAAGTAACACCGACAATCACAATTGTACTAAAGTAAGAAAAAATTGAATTTTTCGCAAAGATACCATATATATATATATATATTTTTTCACATTTAAAGTGAATATCAAAAAAGTAACAAATGTTACCAACTGGTAACAAAAAAAATTCAGAGTATTTTTTTCCCTTGCTATTTTTAATTCAGGAAAATTTAAGAAAGTGGTATACTTGTTAAGCGACCATATGTTGTTTTTACTGCATGTATCGGATGCATAGATTCGGTCAGTTTTGCTAAATATAAGTTAAACAGTTGTCTGATATTATAAATATCTTTCATTGGGGAAAAAAAAGTAATATTTCCAATATAATATATACGATTCAGCAGTATTTAGTCTATTTTTGTCAAAGCATTGTACAGATAATTGCATAAATATATTACATAAAATAGCTTTTTCATTTTTAAAGAAAATGATTATTTTTAATTTAACGAAAATAATCGGATTAACAGAGTAATTACGAGAAAAGAATTTAGTCAAGCCTAACTATATAGAAAATATTGAAAGCTGTTAACATAAGCCTGCAAAAATATCATCTACTTCCTAAGTTTATTTAAACGAATAAAAGATCGCTCATTTGTGTAAATAAGTCTTCATTTATATAATTCATCTTGTGTCAAAAATAAATAAGATCAATTCTAATATTTACTGTTTGAGAAATTTCTTTCGAATACTTGATCTTATAAAAGAGAGGAACAATTTAAAAATAAGAATTTACTGATAATTTTTATGGAAGAATTAGTTTATTTTTATTTACGGAGATTTATCAGGAAATTGTTATCGATTCAATGGAATAACGGATTTATCATTTTTATGCAATGAAATGTTTCTTCGATTTAATTAAATTGAATTCTGAAACGATTTATTTTTTTAGTTTAAATTATAAAACTTTTTTTTTTCTGAATATAAAAGTTTTATTAAATTATCACAAAATAAAAGATCTTTCATTATTATTATCAGAATAATAGACTGATGAGGTTTGATTTGGAAATATTTTAAATTTTATTGTTCAAAATTAAATGAATGTTTAATAGTTCTTTTTAAAAATTAGAGTCGTTTGCATAAAACGAAATTCATAAAATTTTGCTTGTTAAAGTAATGTCATTTATAAAAGTTACTGAAATTGAATTTCCCCACCTCAACAAATGACGCCATGGTTATTCGAAATATCCTTGGTTAATTATGATGCTACTTTGCTTCAAACTTATTTTTTTTGCGCTCAAACTATTATGTATAAAATTGGGTGGAAGAATATAAATTTCATAGCTTAAAATTTAATGAAATGTAAATTTACGCTGTCTAAGGAAACAAACAAAAAGCGTTTTTAAATGAGACATGTTAAACTTGATATTCCAATTTAGAAGTCGGGCAATAGTGTCCTTTATTTTTTTTCTTTCATTTATGATGATATATTCAAAGAAGTACTTCTTGTAGACATTCGGAGCATGTTACAAACATTTGTTTTCATTCAATGAATTATAAATTTTTCTTTATATCAAAAAATAGAAAATAATTGAATACATTATTCAATAATTAAAATCGCATCATTTTTTTCGCCCGCAGTTAATGATTTTTTATTTTCGAATACAGGCTCTACGTTATTAGAAAAGGGAGTTAAATCCCGTATAACTACATTTGCATATTATGTTAATGGGATAAATATGATAAAGTCAGTTGCTATTAATTAATTGTTATTAATTTCTTCCCACTTTTTGTTGCGAAATACTGCAAGGTTTCTCAATTTCGGTTATAAATCTTTTCCAATATAATAATTTTAATAGCTTGGAGAGAGAAGCTTTCTTTTCTGTATTTGTAATCTGTTCTGATGAAAATTTGGAAGATTTTTTTTAAAAATCAAGATTAAAGGACGCTAGCTATTAAAAGATAAAAGTTTATAGATTGCATCTAAGTGTTAATAATTTTCTTTTATCTTAAAATGTCATTTAACAAATGGTGATTAATTTTTTCACTTTCTGTGCATTAATTATGTAATTTTTAAAGATATTTTATCATATATGCATACCATTTTTTGCATGAAACCGTAAGATTTATTTAGATTTATAACTTGACAATTAACTATAGTTGACACAGAAAATTATGATTAAAAATCGTTATGATTGAAAATTAAATCATGAATTGCAAAAAAATTTACTGTAAAAACTATTCTTCTCGATTAGTCGAAAATATCCTAAAAATAACAACAACAAAATTAAGAGATTTTTGTAAAAGAAGGAAAAAAAAAGATATCATTGTTTTTAAATAATAGTTTTGATGCAATACATTAAAAAGGTTATTTGTTCAACATGGTAGCTCAACGATAATTAACAGTATTGTACAGTAATTAACAGTATGCACAGTATTACGATTTGTACAGTATTAACAAATTTTTTTATTGTTATCCTTATTTTGTACTAAAATACATTTTATTCCCAAATTTCCCTAAATTACATAAATAGACAATATTAAAAAAAAGAAAAAAATTTTCTGTTTTAAGAAAAGAATAATGCGCATACATTTCATATTTTATAACTCTCTGTTATAAAAATTCTATATTTTAATATTTGAAAGCATCAGCAATGGTATTTATTGTTATTAATATGTTATAATTTGTTATAGAATTATTTAAGCTAAAATCGTTAAGCTATTAAATATTCGAGGAAAAAAGTATCAATAATAATTTTAAAAAAATCTAATTATTGAGTTGAGGAAAATGTCTTTTTAGATTAAATGGCAAACATAAAATAATTTTTTTTAAACAATTGTTGTAATTTGGATCGTCAATATCGTGTTATTTTTCGGGTTAAACCAGATTTCGTCCGTAAAGTTTTCTATTATTTTTTTAACGAAACATTGCTTGAAAATGAAACATTGAACTAAAGCGTTGCAGTGTACAAGGATAAATACTGTGTAGAGTTAACAAAATGATAATGCGATTGCGCTCAAATCAAGTAGAAATACTTCTGCGTTTTTAATTGATTAACAATCAATATGTGCTTGTTGACAGAATGAAACATAATATGCTGCTGATCAAATGTAGGCAATTTTAATATTATTTCTTACAGAAAGCAGAATTGAATAATTTACTACTTGAAAGACCTAAACGATTTCACGATGCAGGAGGGCAACTGAAAAATATTTCATCAGTTTTGAACTGTTTTTTCCCAATGAAATTGCATTTTACTCTCAATATTTGAAACTTTTAATAGCTTTAGCCATTGTCTTATCTTTTTGAAATTAATTTTTAAAATGTACTAAAATCAATCGATAAAATTGTGGCTTTCGGAGCGAACCTTTGCCTGGTGTAAGTAGAATTTGAAAAAAAAAAAAGAAAAAAAAATTCTAACTTATAATTATTTATCGAATAAATGTGACGAGAATTTTCCCTTATACTTAAAAAGTTGAATATTTTTGCAAAAACCTTTTTAAAATAACTAGAGTTTCTCAATTAAACGCAAACTTCGAAATTTTTTAAATATTGAAGCTACTCAGTTTAAACGAAAATAAAGCATTTATAATGTTTACAAAATTTTTTCATTACGACTGAACTTACATTATGCTGAACTTTTCTGCAAAAAAAGTTACTGGATGCAAAAATAACAAATTGTTCTAACATTTCGCTAAGAAATTTGGCATTTCTTAGCCAAATATCGATAGGAAATGAAAAAAAAAAAAAAAATTATTGCATTGCAAGATATTTTCCATTTTACGAAATCCATACCAAATATGAACCTCAAAATATGAGCTTTGAGAATACAAATACAAAATCACTTTTCTCAAACATTAATTTTTTAAACAATGTATCTGCCTTAATTTCAAATTTTGATTTTGTCAATTTTTCAAACATTATTTAAAACGTTCATTTTTAAATTTTTCATGTCTTTTGTTGTTCAGAAATATCTTATTATTCTCGATGTTTAATTTTAAAATAATTAACGAAATTCTAGATTTTTTAAGAGATTATTCTGCATTTTCTTGTTCTTGTGAATTTAATTTAAATTAAATTTGCTTACAAGATCACTGACAGTGTTAGAAAGTAAACGAAAGGATAAAAAGAGACTTTATAACTAAAATTATAGAACTGTCGGTATTTAATATCTATTCAAAATCAAATGCTTTTTGGATAATAAAGAAAAAAATAAACAATTTTTTGAAACAGGACACAAATAATAACATATAAATAATGTTGTAAATAATTGAAAAAAATACAAAAAAAAATGACATGTATAGTTTCTTTTTTCTAGGCAAACTCATATTTTTGTTAATTATTGAATCAGTGTAATAATGTAGAAGGGATTCAGAAAACACACGCACACTTAATACGACGCGCAAATTATCTGCCTTTTTTTTTAAAAATTTTTTTATGCAAGTTGGGATGAGATTCACTACTGGGATGCGTGTTTGCTTGTGACAAAGAGCAGAATTCTCGAACAAATAGAAGCGTCGATGTCACCACTGTTTGTTTCAAGAACTTCTGTATAAAGTGAATCATTAGCACAGCTGACGTGATTCACTTCATATTGAAACAAACAACTGCTTCTACATATTTTGTACGGTGCACAAATTTTTCTTGCACATCAAAAATAAAAGAATAGTGCGACAAATATCGACATTCATCTAGTTTTTGTAATGAAAGAAAAAATACGTCTCTCACTGTATCTAGTGTGTTTTATACTTAATATAAAGTTATATCTTTATAAGTTTTGTAATATATCATTATATGGTACATTTTATTGCATTTTAGTTTAGATATATTGTACTTTTTGTATCAAGTAGTAACGTCCAAAAAAAAAAGCTAATCCACTTCCAAATCGACTATTCAATTTCTTTTAAATAGCTATAAAATCTGTGGAAAACAGAGCTTATTTATTCATTATAGAATTTTATTATAAATGCGCAAATCTGGAAGAGAACAAAACCCCGAATATTTAAAGAACAGATTTGGCCGATTAAAAAAATTTATTCATCATTGTATCAAGTAGTAATGTCCAAAAAAAAAAAAAGCTAATCCACTTCCAAATCGACTATTCAATTTCTTTTAAATAGCTATAAAATCTGTGGAAAACAGAGCTTATTTATTCATTATAGAATTTTATTATAAATGCGCAAATCTGGAAGAGAACAAAACCCCGAATATTTAGAGAAAAAAATTGGCCAATTAAAAAAATTTATTCAAAACTAATTGTTGGAAATATTTTTTTCTTTATATTTCCTTTTCTAATAATAACAAATTCTTTTTCCGGACAAAATACTGTCTATTTCAGCTGCCATCAAAAGTAGGGGAATGATCACGTCGAAAAAGATAATAAAATTTCCTAGAAAAATGTGTATATCGACAACAACAACTGATTTAATCTTTCGTGTTGGCGCCATTTATTTAAGTGCACAGGGTAAATGTATATAAATCTGTTTATACTATTAGAGCTCCTGCTAAACATTATTTCGGTAAAAACCAAGGAAATCCATAAATGCTCATTCATATTTGAATCTGTTTTTCAGTTCCTTTAGACAGCCATAAGATCAGAGGACAAAATGCATAAAATATCAAACCTAAAGCACCATGCGATTTCAAACAAAAAAGTTCTGTTAATGTCAGCATCTTCAGAAAATTATCTTAATAATTACAATAATCTTAAAAATTAATAATCTACAATTATCTCCAAAATTTATAAAATTCATCTATTAAAATATTTAATCGCCCTCAAATTTCCATTTTAATATAAAATTAATAGCTGTAGACTATTCACCCATTTTAGAGGGAAAAAAATCAATCAGACTTACATCAAAATGAAATGTTATCAGAAAATTTTTATCTAATTTAAACAAATAATTTTATGAAAAACATTTTTTTTTTTTTTTTTTTTTGTATAAATTAAATAACATTTGCAACACATTTGTATTAGCATTTTGTACTTGGAACAAATGCTGTTGCATTTGTCTGTAACATTCTAGCAACATTCATTTACTTCATCAAAATAATAAAGTTCATATGTTAAATAAATTAAAAAGATTATATACGAAATCTTAAATTTCAAACTTTTTTTTTGGAGGATGGAGGTTTACAAACAATCTCTTTATGCAAAAAAATTGCTTTGAAATAACTCATTGTAAAATCATCTAGTGACTCAACTTTACTCGTAGCATTTTGCATTTGGGAAATTCATCGATGTATAATTATTCACCTAATACAAGGACTTGCTTATTGCTAGGAGAAATAAAAATTTAAAAGAATTCAAAATTTGAATTCTTTTAAATTAATTTCTTTGAAATATTCATCTTCATCTTCTTACCACTCTGTAAATATTTTTAACAAACAAAATTTTTAAAAATAATTAAAACGTCAAATGAGGTGCTGTCTTGAATGGTGCCCAAGAGAAGTCATCCAATAGCAAAGTGTTAAGAGTTGAAATAGGTATATGAAATTCGAAAAAACGAAATTAAAGAGTATTAGAAGAATGACTTCATATTTTTATACCTTTCATTACATAATTAAGGACCAAGTTGTTTATTTCTTAAGGACCAAAAATATTGCTTAAAGCTTTTTATACGCAAATCAATAAACCCTTGATTGGTTACCTCCATAAAACTTGTGTTAATGGTGAATAATTGCAATTTTTATAAGAAACTTTAGGAAAGTAAATCAATTTTTAGTTACAAGAAGAAAACTATTTGTATCAAAATTTCAAAGGGTGTGTCGAAATCGATGTTTTTAACTTTAGCTGAAATCAAAATTTAATTTGATAAAATCAAATTCATTTGGTCAAAAATGTTCAAGAGTTTCTATAAATTGTTGCATTTTTCAAACTTGATGTGATTAAAAAAATTAAAGTTGATTAAATATAAGAAAAAATGCAACTTTATATTACGAATTTTTCTAGTTGATAGTTAACTAATAAGAAAATATTTTTTTTTTCATAATCATTCGTAATATATTATTTTAGCTGTTTATTTTATAGCCAGATTATATTACTGTTATTTTTCATGAGTATGAAAATTTAGAAAATATTTGTAACCTTTAAGACGTTTACTGCCTGTAAATCTCACTTTAAGTGTTGTAAACAAGCTATAAATAGTTGTTTAAGTCACAGGAAATTTACTGAAGTTATAAAATGTGATTGATTTCATTTACAATACTTTAGAAAGCATGAAGAATAAAATATTTGTAAGTATTTTTTGAAACATTCGCCATAAATGCTCAATACAATTTCAGCTTCAAAAAATTTAATTGATTTATTCAAAAAATTTGATTGATTTTTTTCTTTAATTTTTCATCTTATCTATAATTTTGTATCAAATTAAATAATGCCGCCTAGTTAAATTTGCATTTAAAATTAAAAACTGACAAATTTAAATTTTGAAAACAAAAATAAATTTGTTTATTGCTTCGAATAATACTAAAATAAAAATTCAATGACTTTTGAAAAGAGCTTTTGTTTCTTATGCACCAATTAATAAGCCCATGATAATAATACCAATATATAAATATATATATAATCAATCTGTTATCGGTCGGGAAAAGTTAAAAATATCAAACTCAGTGTTTTTAACTTTAGCTAAAACCAAATTTAATTTGTCACAATCAGACAAAAAAAAAAAAAAAAAGGCTAGAGTTTAAAGAATCGATTTTGATGTTTTTAATTTAAACAAATAACAAATTGCTTACATAATTTTAAGAATTTTTTTGCTTTGAAAAAAAAACCAAATTTTCAAAAAAATTATCCGCTTTAAAAATAAAATCCCGACAAATCAAACAATAGCTTATTATCGAAAACTTCTTATTTTTGGTTTATTTTAGAAACGTGAAAACAAATTAATGAACTAGACAAAAAATCAAATTTATATAGCTTAATGCATTGATCATAAGGATGGGCAACTGTTAAATTCTTCTAAATTTAAAATTAACTGGAAACAAGGATAATTTTCATATTTGTATTTTTTGTAAGAGGGTTTTTTTTTTCGACTGAATTTCTGTAGCATGGAAAAAAGAAATCAGAACCTACATATTTTAATTTCCATACAGGATTTTCTTTTGGTTTTCCTGGGTTTAATACAAATACCGACATGGAAAAATTTCCCATGTAATTTGAAGAATACTAACAGCAAATAGTAATATTTGATATCAAAAACACATTTGTACAATTATGAATTGTTTATTTCATGGTTGATATTTAAGACAGGAATGATAACCAGCCTAAATTCAATGAATTGCTATAAAAGATAAAGGATGTTTGTAAAGGAATTGCAAGAGTTATGATTCGTTTGCCATAACAAACAACAGCAAATACAAATTAAATTTAAGTGCTTTTTATGTTACAACTATGGTGAGTATAATTCGTATGATATATCTTCAGTTTATTCACTCGATGTTTTTAACATTCTTAATTTCAAGTTTCTACGTCATCTTTCTTACGTACTGTTTTTTTATAAAGTCATCAATAATATGATCTATTGTAGTGACATACTAATACATTTTGCTGTACTAGTAAATAAAGCCACTGTTTATAGTCAACAGTGTTTCTTAAAATGTGTTTGTCAAATTTAATAATGTGAATACATTCTTATTCCTCAAATTTTACGCAGCAAATAGCAAGTTTCATAAAGAATTTAATCTTTTAATGCGTCTTTCAGTGTTTGTAAAATCAGATGTTAACGACTTTTGTGTTAACGACAAAGTGTTTTTTTAAAATTTTAATATTGAATGAATTCGAATTTTAAATTCTTAGCCTGTTTTAAAATCTATATCAGCTTAAAATTCAATTCTTACTTCAAAAGATCCAAATATGTCAAACTTTTAAATTTCTGATATGCTTTTAATGTTTTTAAGGTTGAAATTTTTTTCCTTATAATGTGAAAATAATAACTACAAATAATAATATTTAACAATATTTTAAATCTCTTGCTCATTCTTAAAGATCGTTAAGCTTCAGAGTTCGCATCTTTTAAATTTTTAATGTGCTTTTTTAATGCTTTTAGAATGACTGAATAAACATATCAAATTTCTAATACGTTTTCTTTATAATTTTTATGATTAATATCTTTAGCTGGAACTTTAATTTTTTTGTGAGGGTTTGATGGTTATTTATAGTGTATGCTATAACTGAAGCTTTATTTTTATTCCTGTAATGTACATTTTTATAAATATCTAACTAACCAATGAAAAATGGAATATCTAAAACATCAATTAACACCAACATGCAAAGTGAAAATCTACAAAATCATTTTGATATTTCTTTTTTTTATGTTTTAAAGGTCTTGTAATTTTTTTATTACTATTACTTAAATCTTCGTTGTCAGAAACATCGACATAGCTCTTCTTCGTCAGAAACATCGATAAAGACAAATATATCGGATTTGTTGATCATAAATGAGTTAGTTACCGTTATTATGAATTCATATTAATTTATTTTTTATTAGAATATCCACTTAAACCAGAAATTTATCTTCGTTAAAAGATGTTTTGATATTTTATATTGCTTTTGAGTTGAAGGTCATCATTTCTATACATGCCAGTTCAAAAACTAACATTGTTAAATTATATTTACATTAATAAGAAAAATACGGAATTATGGAATTTAAAAGGAAAACTGTTTATGAATCACAATAAATTTTGCTGATTTCAGCGTTTTATGAATAAATAAACAAAGCTAATAGTTATATAATATGATAATTCAGTATTAGAGAAATTTTAGAATTATCTATGGAAATAAATTCAAAAAAAATCTGAGATTCAATATCATATTATATTCCGTTTAGATTATCACAAATAATTTCTAATTAGGGCACTAATAATGATTGTTCAAGTAATTATTAATATATAGTTTTATGTTTATTATTTTATATTCTAATATCTATAATTTGCAGAGGAAAATTCTTACGAGCTAGTAGACTAAAGTTTTTTTAAAATGACAATAAGTAAGAAATTCGATTAAAAAATTTTTGGTTTTAAAAGGATAGGATTTACTTTATTTTGTTTTAAACAGCAATTCTGTAATCAAAAAGTTTTAATTGAAAATGCGACTATAATGTCTATAAAGTACTCATAAAATTGTTTGCATTAAATGCTCATGAATAAATAAATAATAAAGGAGAAATAAAATTGTATTTTTACGAAATGTTTATGATAGCAAAATTCAAAATTTATCTAAGAAGACCATGAAAAAATATAATGGGAGCACGAATACAAACATTTTCAAAAAGTTTACTTTTAAATAAAATGTAAAAGTTTTAGTTTCATAGCAATGGAAAACAACTTTGCCATGCATATAAAAAAAAAGTATTATAGAAACTCAAAATGACATATCTATCATCATGAAAGAGGAAAGCAATATTATCTGATTAAATGAGCACCGAATTTTGAAATAAAAAATATTGAAAGAAATTTATCAAATATCATGCATATAAGATTTTGAACTTCAAGATAATATTATAGGAATCCGGAGAAGTTTTAGTGCCGAATGTCCAGCGCTCTCTCAGCAAATCACAGATTCGCTTGAAAAGTATCTTCATTCTACACTAGGTGGTAAAAGAGTGATTTCTCATTATTATTCATATCTCAGCGGATATATAAACTCAGGTTTATATTGACAATCAAATATTTGAATACCGTATGCAGATTTATAATTCAATGTCCGACTATAAAGACTATTCTGTTCTATATAAAAGATGCTATGATGTGAATAACTATTCATATCCCGTATTTTCCCATGCTGGGTGAATATTTTTTTCATTGGCATTCCACGCTCTCGCCGGCCTGCTTGTGATCAACCCCCCTTTGAGCTAGAAGATGACAGCCGTGTCGTCTGGGAACAGGATCCTCCAGAACAATTTCAGAAAAAAAAATCACAAAGAGAACTAATGGGTCGTCCTATTTATCAAAAAGGTCTGTGTCACCGAACTCACTCGCAGGCCTTGATTTTGGAGTCCTTTGTAAGAGGCCGCCCTTCTACGCTTTACGGTTAGTAATTACCAGTTCTTGCCTGCTTCAAGATGAATGGCGACACCAATTGACGCCAGGAAAACTTGAAAAGCAGACTCTTTTGGCTTGTCCTTCCTCAAGATCTCATCCCTCCCTGTCTCCCTACTTTTTAGTCTGCACAATATTAGCCAACCAACAAGAGTTTAAGATATCTTTGATGGTACTGTAACCAATCAGGTGCAAGTAGATAAGTTGGGAACCATTGATAATCTTTGGAGACAGACTTGGAGAGAATTCTTCCTTTTGGGTCTAAGTATTTCTCGCTGACATACGGTTTTTATCCCTTCCTCTTTTGTTATCAGCATGGAACTGAACCTCCCATTTTCTGGCCCTCCCGTGGGATGCGGTTGATTTATTGCATCACTTTTTGAGTTCTGGTATTGATACAGACTTTTAGGTTGTAAACAACGTAATTTGTTTCAGCATTCTTTTAAAATGATTCATGGCAGCCTTATTCAACAGATGTTGATGGAGGAAAGTGATAGTGTTCGGAACTGCTTTGTGGAGAATAAATCCACTGATTTCAAATTTGTTTTTATCACCTGCTGTACAATTTCTATGAACAGGGAGATTCTCTAGACTCTTCTGTTTGAAGACACCTATTTCGGGAATCGGCCTCATTTAAGCGAATGTCAGGGCTTATTTTCGGTTATGTGGGAATCCATTAGTAATATATCTGAACTTACTGAAGCAAACAAAAATAAGTCTTTATCTATAAGTCTATACAAAATACTATATTTAACTATATTACAGAATAGTTTATCTATAATCTAAACAAAAATACGGCTTTGTCTTTGGAAATTATGAGTTTTTCCATAGAAATTCCCAAAAGTAAGCTTGCAAATTCGAAATATCAAAAATAAGTCCGAACTAAAAAGAAATACTGGCATGAAATAAGAATTTATATGCATAAAATAACTATACTTGCTTTGAACATTGTAGACTTCATTTTCGTATTCTTCCTACGATTTCTAATTTTAACACTTTTTTAAATTCATTCGAACTTTTTAATTCACGACAAACTCATGTCTTTTCTTTTTTCAATCATCTTTCGATAAAAGGTAACGACAAAGTGTAGAAGACATGAAAAGTCTTCATAAGCAATTCTAAATCATAATTTTAAATATAAGTGTTTTATTTACATTTTTTTAAAAAATATTTCATCTTTTTTTGATAAATGCAATACAATCCTAAAAATTTTATTTAAAATTTTTGAACAATGAAATTTTAAGTCTATCTTTATTAAATCACTGCTCGTGTCTTGAATTTTATGGACAAACTTTAGTTTTAAAACAAAAGAGTTAAAAAAAAAATTCTCGGATGAAGGAATGTGTAGAGCGAGTGCAACGTAGCTATTTTACATAAGTAGTTTCGAAAAAGTTTAATCTTCAAGACTAGCACTACCATCTTTTTTTGTGTGTAAAGAACATATTCATAATTACATCTTACTAAACATTCATTCAGTCTTTTCTTCGAATCGGGAATTGTAAGATCTTAATCCTTCCTACGAAAAAATTAATTGCAAATGTTGGATAATTTTTCAAAGAATATTTCACGATTTCCTTCAATAAAATCTGAAACTTTTTTATTTTTGAAATCTTTATGCAAGTCTTTTACTTTTCAATGATTTGCCAAATTCGATCAACATTCCAAACATGGACAGAAACAAGTTCGGAAAAAATATGATCAGAATCAAAGTTTTGGTATATGTTTAACATTAAAAATATTTTTGTGTCATTTCTGAATTGATTTCCAGTCAAAGAACAAATATATAAAATTCACAACAATAGAACGAAAAAAAAAAATGTTTCGAAATTTTTTTAAAACAGGCTGTTGACTTTTTAACAATATGAAGATAAGATTTTTAAGTTCAAAGTCAGTGAAATCGCTCTTTAATAATAATTAATTTGATTTCTTATCAAAAGGGATATTTGGAATTAACAAGGATTTTATGACCATCAAAATATTTATAAGTTGACATCTATCAATAATGTTTGATGCGGTATACATTAAGTAAAAAAAAATTTTAAAATGCTTTTACAGTATATTAATTGAAATTAGAGGTATCAAATTTGGCACGGCAATCGATATAAAGAAAAGTTTTTGAAATTTTAATTATATTTTTGTTTTAAAATTAATCAAAAATTTAGCGCATTTCTTCAATAATTTTAAAGTATAGTGCACCAAAAAATCTTTTTTATTCCACTTTAAATTTTAAAAAGACAATTTTATGATAAATTAGATTTGTATTCGATTTCTTCTCTAATTTTATTAAAATCTGAAAAATATTGTTATGTTAATAATAATACTACAGCAATGGTTTGGTAATTGCATTTGGGTAAACGAAGATAGCGATGATACTGAAATATATTTATCTGTACGCATTACGCTGTTGCTATGTGATGTTGTTATATAATATGGAAAAATCAATTTAAAAATAAGGGTTCGAATTTCTTTATTTTATTTTATTTGTTTATTTATTTTTATTCATTTTTTATAAATCAAAATAATTGGCCTGTTTAATTAAACCGATAATCTCAAACAATAAACGCGCTGCATTTTTATGTAAAAAATAATATATTTTTCCAGTTTTTGTCGAATGATTCTTTTAATTAATTAATTACTGTTATATTCAATTCATATCTTTATAATGCAAATTTTCAGAAGTTTCTATTTAAAATTTAATTTCTTCATAGTGCTACAACAGAAATAAGTGTCTAAAAGTAAAATGTGGTCTAAATGTTCAGAAAGAGAAAGATTTCTGCAATATTATTATCCAGCTGACGGGTTTTTTTTTCTCAAACAATGATCGAATTTATCATTTTAGAATTTTGACGCAATGCTATAAAAATTAGATAACAATAATAACAAATTGGAATAAAATATACTCTTTATCTTAATATAAAAACAATTATTTAAAAAAAATTTATTTCTTTTAAAGTAAACGAAATTATTTAAATTACTGAATGGTAAATACGATAAAAATATCCTTATAGCATTTCAAATTTAATTTCGTGACATTTACAATGTGCTATTCCTTATAGCTGACTATTTCAATAAATGATTATTTCACAAGAAAAGGACAATGCTCCATATTGTATTCCAATTAAAAATTCTAGAGATTTTTAGGAAAAGAGCATGGAATTGAAATATACTTCAAATATGAGCGATGTATTCAAATGTTATAAAAATTATTCCGATCTAAAATTTAAATACGCAAAATAAATAATGCTTAAAATTTAATACTTATTCATTTATATGTTTAAAATTTGTTTATTGTTTATTTTTCCAGTCAATTTGTCTACGCAATTGTTTTAAAAACTGAGAAAAATTTTTGTTGTTTAATTTCTGATTTTTAAAAATATATCATCGCTACTTGCAGAATAAGAGTTGGGAATGGAACAGAACTTCATCTAAGATTCACCGCTGAATGGTTTGAATATCTTGAAGATAGAACTCTATCAACGGTAGAGCACAGATTGTTACCGCTAGAGCACATTTCTTAAAAAAATAAGAAAACTTGCCTAAGAAGTTTTAATGCATTTACTGAGTAATACCAATCTCGTATTCCTAGACTATTATTTATTTATTTTCTACAGAATTTTCTTAATGGCGCAATGTCATGGATCAGTTTTTGATGAAGAAATAATATGTTCTTATAAAGGTAATCTAGTTTCCCCCCCAAAAAAAAACTATATATTGGTGTTTCTAACAACAAATTTTTTATAAATATTTAAATATAAGGAATAGATATTTTTCTGTTGTTTTTTTAAAATAGGAAAACTTTTCTTTTGCAGAATTTAGTATTCGGGTCTTTCTTTTCGTTTATGCTTATGGAATACTTTCATCATATTTTTTATAGTATCGATTTTTTTTAAATATTCTAATCGATATTTTGCAGTCATCAGAAACGAGAATATACTACAATAATATAAAAAAATAAATAAAGGAGAAATTTTTACTAAAAATTTATCGTTGTTCAGTTTCAAATTTGGGCTTCGAAATGCATTACAATGTCCTGTATGTCAAATTTCAAGATTTAACTGTAACAGATACCTCTAATCACTGTAGGCACACGCGCGCACATACAAATAATTCTTTTTATAAGTAGATATGGGATAGAAAGAAGTGATAATTTTTATTTACAGAGATAAGATCTGCTACATCAACATTCCATTTTGTGGTTATACGAGAATTACTTTTGGAAGGGCATCGTAACTTTTAACAGAACTCCGATATCGGGAGATAATCATGCCTGGATTCTCTAAATTCTTATATCACACTAACATAAGGACATTCAACTTTTCTCAGCAGATTTAATATGTACTCGATATAATATATATATATACACGACCTCTAACCAGTGTAATTGGGATTCGAAGCTACTATACTCCGGCTATAAATCTGAGTTCTATTAGAAGGTCGCCACGATCACGTCAAGAAAGCACATGAAAAAAATGCATGTTGAATAGACAGAAGTTTTGATAATAAAGGTAGTAAGATTATTTTTACCATGTTATTTTAAACATCAGAATCATACAATCATATTTTTTATGATTATGTTTTTAGGGTAGCATGCTGTTTGTAAATTGTATGATGCCAAAATCATTCACTGAAAAAAAATTCAAAGAAACAAACATTGTAATTATGGGGCAGGAACGATTGGCATTCTTCCTGTAATAATAGGAGGTAAAAATGTCCCTAAGCACAGAATACAATGTCAGTTGCAATCAAACCACATAAATATTAAAAGCTGTGTCAAGCTTAAGTCATTATTATACTACAGTGTTTCGGACGAGTAATTTAAAATAGGTTTTAAACTTCTTTTTAATTAATTGAACTTATTTTCCTTTTTGTAATCAATTATTAGTCATGGCTTAATTTCATTTTGTCACTAGATTACTTTTTTTTTAAAGGCGGCAAAAGAAATACAAAACAGAGTTTAACATTTTAATTTTATCAAAGCATTCGAAGTTAGTGCAAAAATCCTGTTTAATATTATTATTATGGAAAAACTGTATTATTAAAAGTGTTTGAGAAATAATTATTTCTTCAGTGACATACATATGCAAAATTATTTTTAGAAATGCTCTGGTCACCTTACAAAATATATACTTCTGCCGTACAATAAAATTTAAATTAATTTTTAAACATTTTTCAATGCTAGGTCCTTAACATTAATTAAGCAAGGTCATTGTTTCAGTTAGTCATTACATTATAAGCATTTCTTCAATAGCTAAATTTCTGATTAGGACAGAAGAAATTCCTAATATTCATTTGGGTATCTTTAATCTTTGTAAAGTTTCTTTTTTCATTAAAATTTCTTCCTTTCTTTTTAATATGCAATGATAAATTATCAATAAATATTTGCTGCTAAAAATGCTTCATTGTTTTTTTAAAAGATTTTTTTCAAAAAAAAATTTTTACCTTTTTTTTTTTTTTTTTTTTTTTTTTAATATTGTTCTGATAGGAGATAAATAAATATTGTTACAAATATACTCTAAATTTCCTTCACGTATGCACAAAAAATTTTTTCTAAATACATTTTAGAAGAAAGCAAAAAAAAAAAAAAAAAGAAACTTTATTGTTATTAGGAATTTTTAAGGAAACGTTTTCTTACTTATTTTTTACTCTCAAGTGAAACAATGAGAATTCAGAAATTTATGTGTTCTGTCCGATTTTAGCAACTGTTTAAAACTTTTTAATACAGGATAACAGTATTTGATGAAATTAAACAGTTTAAGGTAACGTAATCAATATTAAAATCGGGATACTTTTCATTGTAATAATGATGTTTTAATTATTAAATGTATTATTTATTATTTTTCCATAGGAAAAAACCTAAACATGATTTGAACTTCTGTTCCCAAAGACATGATAGTGTTTTGGATTTCATATTATTTGCAAAATTTTACTATTAATTGCATAACAATGATAACATTCATACAAAATATCTACTTAATACCATCGTAACGTACGCGTGTTTAAACGCAGTGACTAAAAGAATAAAAAATATTTTCGTGTAATTTACTCAAAGATATTTTTTAAATTTAATTAAACTAAAAAAACGTATGGAAGTAAAATGTATATCACTGAAAATGTAATTTAAAATCATGTAAAAATCTTTTTCATATAATAATAAACATCGAGGAATGTTATGAGGAGTAGGAAAGTGAAACTGCAGCACTATGAAAGTTAGACGACAGATGATCTGGGCAATTACGTTTTTAATAGCTCAATGATATCATGAAACTTAATTCTGTTAGAAGGATTCGTATAAGCAGTGATGTAAGGCTATTAATACAACGCGATTTTTAAGTCAGTCACAATTTGATGTTTAAAAATACTTTCTTAAAAGAATGAAGATTATTAAGTTACACATAAGAATTTCTATTGAAAGTAACCAACTACTCGCTAATGACATAAGAAATGCCTTTAAAAAATTAAACCTAAAATCGTCTGTTAAGCTATAATTTCAACTAATTGAAGTTGTAATTAAGATTTTACTTAGAATTTTTCATTGCCACTTTGGATTTACTATGCCCATTAACATGAATTAATTTTTCAGTTCGCATAATCCAGTAAACCTTTTTTTTTTTTTTATCTAAAGCTAATATATATATATATATATATATATATATATATATATATATATATATATATATATATATATATATATATATAATTTTTAAAAGCTAGAAAAATTTATTATTTTGCTTTTGAAATTAGTATATTTCAAAATCTGTATTTATTTTTCAACAGTTTTGATGCGAAACCAAACATTGCTTTTAGACTTAACGTAATTTATCTGTATAATGATATATTTATCCACACTGGCATTATTCAATAATAAAGTAAGATTTCCTTAAATTTTTTTAAGATTTTCGAAAAAAAGGGGGGGGGGATTTTTTTTTAAGGTTTCTTACATACTCCGAACAATTATTTTACATAAGGTGGAAGACCAAAAACAATTTTGGCTTTGTAAATTGGCATGCAAGCATTCTCCATGGCATCATTAAAAGCTCTCTCTAAAAGTTTCTAGAATTTCATTTTCGCCCGAGAATTTATCATTTAATTTTTTTTTCTCTTTTTTATTTCGTTCTTTGTGATATTTCCTGGCGATAATATTGGTAAAATATTATTCAACAGTTCTTTATACCATTGTAAAATTCAAAAAATTAAAAGTTCAGCAATGACAGTTTAATCTGATGCATTTTAGTATGATTGAAATATTTAATTTTAACTTATATAACTTACCTAGAAATTAATACATTTTATATTTTTCTTTGAATGGAGCGCCAGCAAGTATGTAAACAAATACAATCATCAAAAATTTATATAAAGTATTTTCAACTTAACGGCATGCATATTCAAAAAAATTCAAAAGTCCGAAGCATTATAGTATAAGAATGCTTTAGAATTAATTCCTCTATTTTTAATTTATTTTTTAAAATTTGGTTTTAATTATTACGAGGATGCTATGTGCACAAAAAATGCTTTTATGTGCGCATAAACGCAATTACTAAAAGAAAAAAAAGTGGTTTAAATATTAAAAAACTCACATTCATAGCAATATTTAAAAGGGGGGGAGGAAGGCACTAGTACTCTGAGACGCTTAATAAAATAAAGTAACAAGTTTTTTAATTGATATTAATCTAATCAATTATGCAATTGCATATTTTAAATATTTTGTAAATTATATATTTTGTAAAATGCAATTGCATATTTTAAAATCGGTATTAAATTCTATGATTTCGGCTTAATCATCCACTGCTTTAAACTAATAGAATGTCTATATAAACAAAAGTCTTTGAAGCGGTTATAGTGAAAATGAAAGGGAAAAAAGTATCGCTGAAAATTCACCAGGTTTAAAAAAATTAATTGCATAAAATAATAAATAATATTTTTTGGTCTGCATACAAATTGCCATAAATCATTTAAAACATGAATATATCTTAATGAACTTAAAGCTAAACGTCAACAATTTTTTAAAAAACTAAATTTCAAATATATGACATAATTTATAAATATTTAAATGATAATCTCACAGATAGTTATTTTAAAAAAATTTAATAATATAAATAAATATTAAATAGCAGGAAGAATTAAAGTGCAAAATTTATTAACATGTCTTTTTTACTTCATCTTGAATCTGAACATTTAAAAAAAAGATCTACTGCCAATTTGAAATTAATATTTTAAAAAATCTATTGTATTTGTTACATTTGACGAAGCTCAAACCATATTCTGTCACGAAATACGTATTATCTCAGATCACAATACCAGGTAAATAATTAAAACAATTTTTCATAATCATAATTAAATATTGTATATTATTAATTTAAAGCAATAAAAGCATTTTAGCACCAAATGCTTTAATAAAAAAAGCATAAATTATTTTTTGTTCAAAATTGCCAAAAAAAATTATATACATTTAAAATCAAATTCTGTGTTCACATCTAAAACACTTTTAACAATTTATATTTTAATTTTAAAATTTACCCACATATCTTGCTTTTACAAGACTAAAAAAATTATTTTAATTATCACCATATGTATTTAAAATAATTAAATTTATCACCTTTTCAGAACATTTTGAATAATTCACATTTTAATTTTAAAAAAAATCATTTATATCTTACCTTTGCAAAATCAACAAAATTATCATCATATTTCTTCAAATCATTTAAATTAATTACATCTATCAATGGTCTAAAATTATCAATATTTCTTCAAAAATATCCAACTTTTTTCTTTTAATGTCTATGTAGTGGACGTCTTGTTGTCACGTCATGTTGAGTTGTGTAAAATAAATGTCCATGATTAGATTAGAGATCCTGTTAACAAGCCACGCCTCGTTTGCTGTTGACGATGTCATAAAGCAATTCATCTCTCGGACATGATGACATCATGGTGGCTCCCGGCTGAGATCCATAGACAAAACAAAAGTGTTAGATGGCACCTGATCACGTGACACCTGGCAGTTTTTCCATTCCTCACTGAAATAAATAAATAAAAATGTAAGCACTTGAACTAATTGATGCTGGTCGCATGGTGTGTTTATCTTGATACGGTAAAATACTTTTCAAATTATAATGATCTTTATCAGATATTTTTCTGCATCAGTAACATTAAGGATCCGATAACAGAGAATTTCCAAGCCTGTGATTTGCGGAGAGATTGTTGATAACAAAAATTTCATTGTAAGCAAACAAAAGAAAAATCAGAACAAATTTATCATACTGAAATTGATAAAAGCAACGTCTTTATGCAACGCGAAAAATATAATTTAATATAATTTTTAATGATTTAAAATGCATTACTTTCAAAAAAATATTTTTCAAATTATAAAGATGTTTGCCAAACAATTTTGAATTTTAATAACATTAAAGATTTGAATAACTGATAATTTCCAAGTTTGTGATTTGTTGATAATTTTTTTTTTAACAAACAAGCGAAGATAAAAATTGGAACACGGTGTAATTGATAAAATTCATTCAATTATATAATAATAAAAATATCATTGCAATTGTTTGAAAATAATTTGTTTTTAAAAAATTCAATTTGTAAAGATCTTTATGAAAGAGTTTTCCACACCAGTAACAATAAGGGCTAAATAACAGAGAATTTTCAGACTTGTGAATTTCTGATGAGCAGCTAGTATATATTTTTTTTTTCAAATTTTTTAACAGTATAAAAGAATAAGTAAAAACAAAATATTTACATATAGTAACAGATAGCATTCATTTGCATTAAGAAAACAACACATATTGATTGTAATTGATTAATGATATATTATTTTGAGAAATAGAAAGTGATTGCTGAAACATAAGGCATCGATGAACTCAAAATCTGTATATCATCAAAAATATTTTTTAATTAATTCATTGATCGAGTTACTTTATAAATAACAAAACTCATGATGTTCTATTTTACTTTAATTCTAGCAATATTCAAAGAACCGCGGTGGCCTTATGGTCCTTGTTTTGAGTTCGAGTTCGAGTTCCATTGTAGATTCACCAAGCATGCTGATCTTGTGTTTGTTAAATTCTTCTAAGACGAAATTCTCACCTTTGTTGTGAAGCAGAAGTTTGGAGATAAATGCCAGTTGAGGCATTATTCTCTGCATCTGACCACGCTCTGAAATTGTCTTGCTTGTCTGACATAGCCCTAAAGTAGTTTCAAAAAGGAATGCTAAAATAGCAAAATTCACTCTGAAAATATTTGATACCACTGGAAATGTTTGAGACTGAAATAGGAAACGAAACTTAATATAACTGCTATAGGTTCTTTCTATTAATTTAATCACTATTGTGAAAGAAAAAAATATCGAAGATGTACTTGCTGTTGATAAAATAGCTTTTTCTTCTCACTTTAATGTATAAAATAAATTTAGTTATTGATCCTTTGTTAGAAATCATGGATATGAAACTGTATTCAGGAATCAATTTTCTTTTATGAATATATTTAGAACAAATTAGGATCTTATTTCAAAAGTAACTAGGAAAAAATTAACTATTCAGGCTGAACATTAATTAGTTTACTTCAATGATGAAACAAAATAAATTTTTTTGTTTGTGCGTAGGTTCTATTTGCATGTAACATGGTTTTAAATTTTGTATAAACATTGCTAAAATATGGCACCAATGTTTATACATATGGATACATGTGTATAAACATATGGATACATGTTTATACATATCTTAATATGCACATACAGAAAGGAATGATTTGCAATATGAAACACATAGAAAATCATCTTCAATTAACCAACATTAGAGTTCTCTTGCCTTATTATTATTCCCCTGCTTTGAATTGTTCTGTTTTTTTTTCACGGTAATAATTTTTTATGTGTCTTCCACAGTCTTTCAATGAAATTTTGTTTCAATTCTTACATTAATTTTAGTTGTAGATGTCTCCAAACAAGGGACGTGATTTTATGGCCTTCCTGTTTATATATACAATAATCATAACAAATAACAGAAATCGTCAGGGGAATCATATCTTTGATTTTTCTTCTTAGTTAGGCTAAAACTTTATTCTATTGACGATGTCGGACCGCGACAACAATCTAAATGACGTGTTTTTGGTATCAAAGACAGATCATCAATAGATCAAATCAAAGATAGAGATCAAAGACAAAAAAAGACAAATGACAACGCAGTCTAAGTTTTTATGCATTCGAGACCTGAGTTTTCCACTATTTAGGAAATGAAATTACAGAAAATACTGCACTTGCATTTCTGTGTGACTAATGAACTAAATCGATGTCAGACAATTAATTTTTTTTCTATAAATAGATTTTTAGAACCATGAGAAAAACCAAAAACTCGAACAATTCAAAAATTAAATGAAAAATATTAATATCTTTGAATTTAAGTGGTAAAAAATAAATGAATTTAAAAAACGCCTTAAAAGTATTACATATTTATTTATATATATATATTTGTGCTCATTCTTCTGTCTATGTGTCTACCCATCATAATAAAACAATCATCTCATTTATGATTATGAAAGTAAAATTTCCAAAATACCTTTCGCGTTCGTTGTTCCCTTCACACACTCCGCGGACCTGTAAGATTCCTCGGTATCTGTCTCTTTCCGAATATCATTGTAAAATCGATTTGAACGATATGTAGGTCGGCGTTGCAGACCGCAGTGCGGATTGAGAAAGATTTCATTCGTATTCATATATGCTTTTCATTCCTGATTATTATTTTATCGCAGTCCCTTACCAAATTCTGAACACTCCGGTTTAAGGAATGCGGATAGTTCTTAAAGGATTCAATGGACTTCTGATGCATAACAGAAAAAGAAGTTTGCACGAATGACAGAGACCTGAACAGCAGACTATTTCTGAGAAAATCCTGGAATTGTGATTGGAAACTATTATTGAAAATTTTTAAAGAAACCTGATTGGACTCCACAGAATCAATTGGGACCGATAACAACTATAAACGAGAAAAGGGCTTTTTAAAAGTTAGTGGATAATAGAAAATCTTTCCAAAAATTATTTGAAAAATTAGTTTAAATTATTATCAAAGCATTAAAGCACCCCTTTTTTCAAAACGTTTATTTCTGTATTGTAAGTCATAATAATCTTCGTTGTTTAGTAATTTTCATTTTCATTTTTTTTTTTAGCTTTCGTTATAATTTTTTAAAAAATTAAAAAATTGAACAGAATCTATTGTACATAAGAATATCATTTATAATACCTCGTCAAAAGTACTTACGTATCTGTATATTAAAAGTGTTGCTGGCTTTCATAAAATTTTTCTAAAAGCTTAAAAAGAGTTTACAAAATGTTTTTTTTTAATTTATTTTTAAATAGCCTTTCAGGTAATCAGTTAATCTCCTGGAATCTTGCCTAATTCTGGTTATGTTGCTTTTTCAAATACGTTTCGGTAAAATTTTTCTTGTCTTAATAAGCATGTGTGTCAAATTTCATCAATATTGCGACAAAAATTGTAGATTTATATAAAAGACTAGAATTTGATTAAATTAATCTTCACACTGACGTAAGCATAAATAAATATGTTTATTTTTTTTTTCACAAATTGGAATTTTACGCTAATAAATGCAAACGATATTTTATTTCAATTTATGTAATTAAACGCATATTAAAAAATTGCTTTTCAATATTCTGCTCTCTGTTGTATCTTCATCGAATGGTAAAAAAAATGAGTGGTACCGTTGATAGATTTAGTTCGAAATCTGACACAAATCTATGATTTTTGTGTAGAGAAAATGTCTCAGTTTCGGTCATCCAGATCATTTTGAAATTATCATATTCATTGTACTGGGACTGAGAGAGTTAATGGGCGTAATTCTAAGAATTTAAATAAGTTTCAAACTTAAAAATTTATCAAATTATCGATTTTTATTATTATTTTTTAATGATTGCTAGATTATCTCTTCGTGTGTATGACAAAATTGAACTTGGACACACTTAATAAAATTAAGATCCAAACTCATTCCAAAATTCTGATCATAAAGAACTCAAATCAAGGATGCGACAGGTTTTTTTTTACACATTTTAATATGAAGTTCCCAGTTATAAGTGCAATTACTATCCTAATTAACAAATATTAAAGGAGTTACGCATTTATGGTCCATCAGAATACCCTAAGCCACAAGAAGCTCGACAGAATAACCCATGACTAAATAATTAGTGTCAAAATAGCCCAAATTATTAATCGAAATAATATTTAAGAATAATAATATACTATTAATAATTTATCAATAGTAAAAAATTCGCTTTTCAAGATTATCATGAAAGAAGTCCATATCATCATCTGTCAAGTAAAATTCACCAAAAGTTTCGATTTTGAGATATATATATCTCATTGTCATCTCTATTTAATTCTCTACAGTTTGATGAAACTCCCTGACTTATTTTGATTGCTGAGGAACTGAAATGTTCATATTTCACTTAGTCATTCAATTCATAACGATTCGAATTTTTAAATTGGTCGCTAATTCACTTAATTCAAAACTATAATTTTGAATTTAGTGGCTTCGACACTATATTCTATGTACCAATAATTTTTCATAAACATAGCCTTTTGAATAATGACAATTTAAATTCCCTGATGCTCTATTTATTAGAATTCCACTCCTAGAATTCATTATTTATCGTTAATCCAAAATCAGAAAGAGAATATATAGCAATTATAGACGTTTGTTGCAGTTATAAAATCATTTTATTTGGTAACTTTATATGCAAATTACCAATTAAAAATATTTTAAATATTGCTCTAATATATTTAAAGTGATACTAAAGAAATATGGGGAACATAGGAGTCAAGGGCAATTTCCTTTCTATTCAGGCTTTATGAATGATTATGGATTTCCATTCAAAAATGTTTAAGAAAACATTTCACATACAATCGCATCCATGTCATTATACCAACCATTGCAATTTTGTTACAGGAAAAAATAATTTTCTTGTATCGTATTTAAGCATAATACAACAATAATGCATATAGGATGGTCTACAATCTGTAAATCAAAAAATTATTCAAAAAAGTTCTGTAAGGCCGATCTTCCATCTAGGGTTATCACACTTGAATGTAATTTTTACTTGGATAGTAAGTATTCACAAAGGAAGGATTTTCCACAATTTTATTTAGATATTTAATTAAAAATAAAACAAATTTTTAATGTTTTTAATCAATAATTTCAGATCATACAATTACATAGAAACCGTTCTTCTGTAACTTTAAAATTCAAGATGTAATATTTTTCAGTAATATTAATTTTATTACATATAATTAATTTAATTTTAATAGTCCTTTAAAATATTTTAAAATACATTTTACAGGAGCATTTCCCATTTTATAACTACTTTGATTTACTCGCACATGTCATAATGCGCTGCACTTTTAAATGCATTTGTGCACATGATCATTGCCATATAATTTTAAAAACAAATTTTAAAAATAAACTAAGATAGACAAATAAAAAACCTTATTACTCTTTCTTAAAACATTATTAAGCTATAATGCTTTGGGCTAGGCTTTTAGTATTCGCGCATGTCACGACGCGCTGGACTTATTGTGCGTACATTATCATTGTTATAATAATTGTAAAAACAAATTTTGAAAAGAAAATAAAGATAAATGAATAAATTCAAAAATATTTATTGTGCTCCAATGTTTTGAACTAAATATTCGAATTCCCAATAATTTTTTGGGTTGTTTGTTCCATTGAATTAAAAATAAAAAGCTATTATTATTATTTTCAGAATGGTTTTTTTAAAAATCTATTTGCCTTTTTTTAATGTGATGTCTTCCCGAAATCACATATGTATCTGTAAAATATTAAAAAAGACATTTATCAGTTTTAATTTCAAAGGGATTGGGTTGAATTAAGAATAACTGGTAAACAAAACTAAAATTATATAGCGAATCCATTGGAATCTTCATGCTGCTTTATAACTGAAGTTTTCAATCTTTAAAAAAAATAAAGAAAAACTTTGTTACTCTGTTCAATTAAATATCATGACAAAATACGAACTCTACGGTTATTGCCACCTCTGATGAGCTAAAAAAATTCAATACAATATCCGTTTTTATTATTACTGTTGTTGTTCTCAATAATCATATAACTGTTGGACAGTTTTAGGTTTTAAAATGCCTATTTTCAAAGGAGAACAACAGAAAAATAATTTAGTTATGAGGGTCACTTATTCATGTATGAAATGTGTAGAAATATATGAATAAAAACAATGAATAATCTATTTCGAAGATTGTTCCAGTCAATAATACAGTATGGCAACAGTCGTCATAGAAACGGGGTATTATTTTGAGATGAGGGAAATAAAGGAATTGTCATTTTCGTTAGTCACTAACTAGTATGCCGAAGAGGTTTCAAGGAAATATCATGAAGGAATATTTCGCTATTCTAACAGGTGTTGACGATTTCGAATCAGGATTAGTTTCCTAAAAGGTAAGCAGTAAGTTAATTTTTATAGTTAAAAAAATACAAAAATGAATTCTGTCTTGTGAATTGGGATTTTTATTTTATTATAATGTTTATACTGTAGTCATTTTTATTTTAAAAAATGATTACGATCGGGATGAATTTTTTGAAAAACGTTCGATACTAGTTATATTGTTGAATATTTGCATATAAATATTGAAAAAAAAATCTTTAAAACTAAAGCATACAAGTAAAGTGGTAAATGTTTTTCAAAAAGTATAAAGAAAAGCTGGTTTTTTGGCTCAAAGGCAAAATTTAAATATAAGCAAGGTATAAGGGAAATTTTTTTCTAATTTAGATATTTATCAAATGATTGCTTAAAATATTGAAGATAGCTTAAGAAATATATTATCTCGTTCCTGCTAAAAAATAAGTTATAAAAAAAGTATTTCTGTCCATTCTTTTAACATTGGGATTCGACTGATAAATAACACTAAATTTTCATTTTTTTTTTTTTTTTGTTTTTTTTTTCATATTGCGAAGCACTAAAACAACTATAAAATATTTCTAAATAAATATGTTATTTATTCTTTAGTTCAGGAACTGTTGAACATGTTGAGAAATTATTATACCAAATTCGAACAAAAAATATGCATTAGAATGTAATTTATGAAGTTTTTCCTCAAAACATCTATCAAAGATTAGAATTTGAGAAACAAAGCATCTAAAAATACAAAATAGTATTAAAACGTATGTAAATGAAAATCAATGTAATTTCCCAAAAAATAGAAACAAAATTTTAACGGTTTTATAAAGAAACCTGTTCAAACATTAAGAATATTAAATAAAAATAATCATTACTTGATAAATAATGATAAATCATTACTTGATAAATAACATACATAATTTTGAAAAAAAACTATATTTTTAACGTAGTTATCTACCAATTTAAACCATGTAAAAGCTAATTATTTTATTTAAAAGAATAGGAATTAGTACTATCAGAAGTTTATGAAAAATGATTTTGTGAAAATAAATTTAATCTAATTTTTACACAACTTCGTTTTAAGTACTGATAAGAAAGATTCTTTGATTAATTAATTGTGTAGAATTTAAAGAATTTTAAAAAGTAGGGAAATAGTGATGAATAAAAAAAGGGAAATCTATTTTCTTACAAGCAATGATTTCTATTCAGATGTTTCTCAGTATTATTTCAGTATTTTCTGAAAATCTGGAATGGAAAAAAAAAAAAAAAAAAAAAAATTACATTTTCGAAAATATTTGCAATCGAACAGAAACACAATTGCCTTGTTCTATTTTTAAAAATTTTTAAATCTTATTCAAACTGAATAATTACTATCTTTTAAAGAAAGTAGAGTTTAATCTTAAGATTAATATAATATTTTTGTTTCTATTATTACATTAAAGTAAACGTAAAACAATACTTTCTTTCGCCAAAAATCGCAATTTTTATTGCATTGATACTTTATCATGACATTTTTTTTATCTGTCAAATAGATCTTATTAATTGTCTTATCCTGTAGACATTTTTCTATTTGTTCTAGAAGAATTTTCTTTAATAATTTATAAGTTAAATTTCCCATAAAACCAGCTGCAGTGGATGATACACTAACCTTTACTAGCTGCTTCCACTAATAATGTTCCTAAAATAAACTTCGGAAACCACAAGGTCATAAACTAGAAGCAATATAATTTTTTTTTTTTTTCTTATTAATCTTTACTTGCTTTTATTCTTGTACTAGTATTATATAGACGTTCCAGTTACTAAGCGTATTTTCTGATTGATTTAATTCATACCATAAACGAAGTAAAATTTCTTTATCTTTTAAATTCTGAAAAAATAATAAGGCATGGTTTGAAAAAAAATCGGTTTGAAGTTGATAGATTCTTCTTTTTATCGAAGCGACAGTAATAATATTAAAAAATGTATTTCTATCTCAATAATCTAATAGCTTTCTAGCTAATTAAATCTTAATTTTTAGCGTATAAAATTCATTCAAATTAGAAATAAAGTAGCACAAAAATATCCTAATTTTATAATTTCTATCTACGAAAAACATAATAATTTTCGTGCATTTGAATTTAACTTTATTTAAGGAAATAATTAAAATATAAACAACGCACATTGACGCATTAAAAAAAAATTCGAGTTTAAGCAAAATTTACATTTTGAATAAAGTTTTTACCAAGGGACAGTTTAAAAACAATAATAAAGACATTTTTAAGAAGAGCCAAAAAGAAATATTTCTTCCCTGGGCGGATGTTTTATTTTTTAAGCTGACAATATATACTTTTTGTTAAACTTCTGCAGAATAACGCTAGTAATACTTTATAAAAGCTCTTCCTTTCCATTATAATATCGGGCTGATTTAAAGACTTTATAAATGCTCTTCCTCTCCATTATAAAGTCATTCTGATTTATTATCCTCTAGTCATTAATCTTATATCATTCTGCTATAGAAATTATTGTATTGCATAGTAATTAAAAATCAAAATTCGCGGTATACTACATTAAATTCATAAATTAATAATGTATTTTACATCTTTTTCCAAAAATGCAGCTTCGATGTATATGTGATTATGATTTCTATGAACGCAAAATATGCAATATTACCATTTTTTTTTTTTTTTCTTTCGAAAAACTTCACAATAAATTCTTATATGACACAAAAATCAGTTTTCGCCCATTGATAGTGGAGTAACTGAAAGAAAAAAGAACTTATAAGAATGTATTACAAACATCGTAACAATGGAATAAATGTTTAACAATATTTAAGAACTTGAAATATTATTAAAATTTACGTTCACATATTAAATTTTTGATTTAATAGAATTTTAATTTAATAGATATATAATTCACACTATTTCAGAAGTCTTGCACCGTTTTGTACATTGTGCTATCCCTTTTCCTAATTTTCCCCAAATTCGTTATAAATTCAATTATATCAAAGGAAACAGCTACGATGTTTAAAAATTTTATCCTTGCATACTTCTAAAGTTGAACTCACAAAACAAAATTTGAAAATTTTTATTAAAAGCATGTCTTATAATTGAAACTATTCATCATGGAAATATATGCCGAATCTTCATATTTTGATCATCAACCATGGAAATACGCCCGAATGAAATATGAGTAGCAGCAATGAAAACGATTTGAGTTTCATTTCAATAATGAAATAGTCATATTATCGCAAAGTATGCTTACAATATTTTTGAAATTAACTAGAAACAGGGAAATATATACGACAAAAGATTAGTATCGTTGACAGGATTATTATTAATTTTTTTTTAATTTTATGATAAGGTAAAAACGATTTTTGTGTTCCAGAATTTTCGGATGTTATGGTAAAAAAAAAAAAAAGGTCAACAGTTTTATTAATTTTATTAATCTCAGATTTCCACTTTACAAAGTTTGAGACCTCTAAATTAAATGGTCTGAAGAACGCTAATTACATACATATACCGTTATTATTAGTAGAGATGTGTTGAAATATGAAAATTAATTAATCAGTTTATCAAAAAAAAAAAAAAAGAGTGCAATAATGCATGATTCCTAGTGTCCAAAATGCCCAAATACACCCCTATTTTTTATGTTTTTATTTCTTGCTGTTGAAGTACCTTTTCAGTTTCAGTATATGTATAAAATAAAACGAGTAAAATATTTCTTGGGTTTATGTATTACACCTTTTAAAGCAAAATCGATACACAAGTAATTGTGATCTTTTTATAGTTATTTGTGTATTAGCGATAAACCTTCATAAGCGAATAACGATTAACTTTTCATAATCCATGAATAAATCATAAGTTGAGTAGAGAAAAGTCCTCAGGCTCTGAATCAGATTAGCAATCATTTCATCTCTCTGCTTGTATTAATGTCATGAAAACAACACATTTAAAAGGGCAGGCACAATATAAATGTGTGTATGTGTATGCTCTAATCAGTGTTTGCCGACTCTGCGTTTTCATTTCGTGCCCAAGCAATTCAGTTTCAATGAAGCTGGAGGTCGAGTTATTAAAGAAATATTTTTATGGCATAGATTAATTAGGAATTATTATAATTATATGCATACATATGAGTGTATGTGTAAAAATAATCAGAATTTCTCAGGGTTCATCTCATTCCAGCAATTTGTTTCCTTTTTTTTAAGGATGTTATAAAAAAAACTCTAAAGTTTCCCAAAAAAATCAATAAACATTATTTCAAAATACAATAAATATAATTTCTATTGAATTTCTTGCTCATTTTTTATCAATATACGGCAAACACGTTTCGTAGCAGATGTTAGTATATTTTAAGATGAAAAATGGTTTGACGACTAACAAAAGAGTAAATATCATTACAACACTGAATTAAACTTTATTAATCTAAAATTAACTTATTTTATTTTCTATTAATATTTTCTTTTTAAATATAAATGATGTATTCTAAATGAAAATGCTTTAATACCCAAAGTCAGTTCTTCCTATGGACCAGTCCATAATTTTTTATTAATAATTTTCAATAAAACTTTTTAAATTGTTAATACTTTTCGAATGAAATGTCTACAAAAATTAAAAAGCTTTAGTTCAACAACAACCCCTTTTTCTTTCAAGTATTTAAATATGCATTTTTAATAAACGTAACTCAAATTTAACCAGGAAAATGCTCTCAAAAAATATCTGTTCACTTTCGTATTTTTTTAAATGTTTATTGTATTTCAAAAAAATAATCTTCAGACAGTTTTAAAAGTACTTATCCGTTACCCCTTCAAACTTTTTTTCCGAAACGGAACGACATTTTTTTTTTTTTTCTCCTTACCCAAAACTTCCACTCTGCCCCCTCTCTCTCCCCTCCCAGCCTACCAAGGGGGCGGTCCTTTCTCATTGTATGTCCACTCCTTGATTCACGACCTGTCCGGCTCACCCCATACCCGGGTCAAGAATCCTCGTCCGTTTCCGAAAAAAACTTGACCTACCTCATCAATATTCAACTTTTCGCAATTGGCGTCTATCGATTTGCTGCCTCGTGCACAAAAGGCATAATCGCCAACCAACGACAACCTGCCTTCCCGAAATGCCTCGCGACTCCCGACAATCCAACCCACCGCCATATTGGCCAGTCTCCTCTCTCACGTTGTGCTCTCGATGCTTTTTTGCTCACGACCAACGTCACGACGAAACTTTACCGCGGGATGATTCCCAAAAACGCTCGAGACAAGCCCAAGGAAAAGTCGGGAGGTCACCAATGCGTTAAAAAGGTAAGAATGCTCTGTGTTTGTTGTCTCAATTTAGTTTTTAACCGGCGAAAAAAAAGTTGTTAGGAAGTTTTGTTTGCTTTCTCTCAGCCGGCGTAGTGATACACGCGGTTTGCGTGCGTGAGCCGGTTTTGGGTGAGCGGTCACAGTGCGTAAGTGGCGATTGAGCTGAAGAAGCATTTGCTGACTGACTCGTTTCGTGACTGGTCCTTCGATTTTTTCCCCCATTTCTAATTGATCATATTTCAACCAAAAAGTCTTACCTCTCGAAATTGAAAGTCATCATAGAAAAGTCATAGAACGTTCATGACTTAATCGCATTAATGTTAATTTGATGCTAATAGATTTCAATTTCTATTAATAAAGTTTCAAATTTTACATTGCTGTTAAGTATTGAATATGAAGTTAGATTCACTGCATGAAAAACTATCTTTTTTTTAAAAAAATTTAGGCCAATTAATTTTAATTATATTATTTCATATACATAAAGATTTTAATTGAAATAATTATTCATTTTTTAACTTCGTCCAAGCTAATTAATTATTTTTAATGACTTTTTCCAAGTCTTAATGAACATGTATGTCAAATTTTATCAATACTAGACAAAAACTGTAGATTTATATAAAAGACTAGAATTTGTATAAATTAATCTTTCTGTAAATTCCAGCTAAATAGATTTAGACATAAATGTATTCATCTTTTCACAGTTCAAAATAGCATCGCACATGCAAATAAATGCAATATTTAAAAATACAAATGATATTTTCTTTCAATATTTGTAATAAAATGAATATTAAAAAAATGTTTTTCAATATTCTAATTTTTGTTTCATTATCATTAATGTTAATTTGATGCTAATAGATTTCAATTTCTAATAATAAAGTTTCAAATTTTAACGTTGCTGTTAAGTTTTAAATATGAAGTTAGTTTCACAACTTCAAAAGTAATCTTCTTTCTTTTTTTTTTAAAAAAATTTAGGCCAATTTATTTTAACTATATTATTTCATGTACATAAAGATTTTAATTGAAATAGTCAATCACTTTTTTTAATTTCGTCCACGTTTAGTAATTATCTTTTAATGACTTCGTCCAAATTAATTCATTGTGTACATATAAAACAATGGCGAATTAATGTCATTAAAACACATATTACTCTTTAATCAGCGTCAAATTCATAACTTATAAAAGTGTTTTGTTTCTCACAAACAACTTTTTATAAACCATACAATTAAAATACATATTCCATATTTTTTTATTTTTAAAAATATTCTGCTCTCTTAAATTTAGAAAGCGGGATTTATTTAATCTTTTACAATGTTAATTTTTATTAAAATATTCCTTATTTCACAAATTTCATCCTTCAGACTTTTATGCAAATCAATGTTTAAATCATGCAGTAGTTGAGCCCAAAGAATGCAACGATGATTGTTAACATAACGACGAACGTATCGATATGTTTTAATAAGCATTTTTTAAATTATACTTGATTTAAATAAAATAGTTACACTTTTTGTGTACTTGTGGGAAAAAAATGTTATTCTTGAATGCCAGAGAGTTTAGTTATAAAATTTGACCCTTTACAAAATGCGTTGCATGAGTGTTTTATAATTATAAAAAAAAGGAAACATTTAAAATACACAGATGCGATAAATTTTAGATTTCAATGCAACATATACATCAAAATACTTTTTAAAGATTAAGTGAAAAGAAGTTTATTGAATGAAAAACAATCCAATTACTTTCTCCTTTCTCAAGCAGTTTAATAGATTTAATCAGTATAAAATATTTATGTCAAATTTCATTCTGTAAAAAAAATTTTGGCATGTGTTTTTTCGAATCATTATTTACCATTTTGCTTGTATTTCAAATTAAAATAGAATTCATAAAGAAAAACGGTATTCGAGTTGTTTTTTGATTGTCAAAACTGTTTTTACTTTCTAATTTAAAATTATGGGAAACGCAAATATTGTTATAACTTCTTATTATTTATAATATATTCCATCAGGTTCAATAAAATCGTAAATTCAATTTAAAATTTAATTTTTTTAATTCTTTTTTTGTTTTCAAAATTTTATATAAATTAAACAGAAATGTGATGTTTTTTATATCAAAATGTTGTCACAGAATTAAATTGTATTATGTTGTAAGATAAATGCAAACATTTTAGTTATTTGTCTGAATTATGTTTATATCAATAGATTCTTTTATAGAACAAAATACTAATTTTAAAAAAAAGCAGATAAAATTTGTAAATAATAATAGTTAGGATTAATATTTGTTTATTTAAATTTTAAATTAAAATTTTTTACTTATATTAATTATATTAAGTCACAAAATTTATTTCTATTAAAATAAAAAATAGAAAATGTTTCAAAAACAAAATCTCACCTAATTTGGCCAATTTTCCTGTTTGAAATACCTTCTCATTAAAATGTATATGTTTCTTGAACCGCAATTTTTTTGCATCTATAAACAAAATAAAAAAGACGGATAATATATATTTTTTATACAAAACATATAATATTATATTCATATTTCATAAATAACTCGAAATTTAAATCGTAACTTTTCAGAAACCTTTTATCAGATTTTGCATACTAAATATTTTATTATTCATTGGTATTGAAAATGGTATTTTGAAAGTTAAGCAAGCATTTCTCTGGAACATTGTTACTGTGCAAAAAAAATATCATAATCTAAAGAAAAATTCGAATTTGAATTTGCTAAAAACAAACGAAAAGTAGTGAATTTTATTCGAACCTTATTTATGTAGTAATTTTTATAGAGTAAGAGAACCTTATTTATAGAGTAAGAGAAATCATAATAGGCCATTTTTTTGGAAAATAAAAAGAATTTTAAAAAAAAGACGTTTCATATAAATTAAATAGAATCTTAAGAACAAAAATTTTTGTAACAACGCTAACTACATCAAATATCGCTTGAAAATTGCAAAATAAATTGTAAACTAATGCGTGAAAGTCAATGAAAATTATTTTTGTATATATTGTAACGATATGCTTATTTTTATAAGTATTCTTCCTTAAAAAAGTACCAATATTTCATTATCCCCCGAAAATATCACTTTAAATAATCAATATTATCGCTTAACGATGAAAAGCATTATTCAGCTATCATATACATGAGAAAGAATAAAAAAATTCTAGAAACTCTTTAAAAGACTATTATGACATTAAAAAATATGTAATCCGTATATTTTTTCACTTTCTAATTCAAGATTTAATGCACTGAATCCTCGAAATTAACTAATCATAAATACTTTTTTACTATCGTAAGTGATAGTTGAAATTTAATAAACTGTTTTTCAGTATAAATTTGCCTTTTTTTTTTTTTTTTTTGTATAATATTTCCAATGAGTAACGGAATCTTTCTTCATTTTTTTTCTCAAAAATTTTATATGATTATTTGAATCGCTTTGTCTCATAATAATAGATTTTCTCTTTTCATTTCTGCTCCTTTTCCTTGTGACGAAAATTACAAATGCTTTTTTAAAAAAATGCTTCATCATGAAGTTTATTACAGAAAGCTTAACTGTTTTTCATTAAGTAAATAGTAGCAGTAAGTGTCACATATCCGTTTTTCTCAATTCTTCATAATCAATTGTGTTTAGTCAAAAAGCTTCTAAAAACTTGAATGAATGTAAGTTGTAGAGTTTAAATGATTTTTTTTTTTTTTTGAGTGTGTAAAAACACACATTTAAGTATAAATTTCTTTCAATTATCTTATTTCCATACCTTAATAAAATTTTATGTTTTCTAATTCTTTTAAGTTTTTAAAATTTAAGAAATGTGGAATTTTGAATCCACATTAAGAAAAATATTAGGAAATATTTTCCTTAGAATTATTTTATTTTTAATTTTTGTAATTTTTTTTTTGACTTTTAATTTTTTTTAATCTTTGAAAATTATGAGTGAAAAGGAATTTTAAAACAAAGTCACACTGTTTTAATTATTTTTCCCTTGTTTTTTCATGTATAAGTTTCCATTTAACACCCATTTTTATGCTTTGCTTAGAATTTTATTTAATTTATGACTTATTTAAGGTAAATTTATATAAAGGGAATTAACATTTTAAAATCATGCCGATACATTTAAAAGGTATGTTGTTTTAAATTCATATAATGCAAAACATTTTGAAGCATCTCTTTTACTTTTTATTATTATTTTCTATTTACTTTTCAATGTCTGAAAATTATAAATGAAGATAATTTAAAAGAAATTCAGATTTTTTTTTTTTAATTTTCATGTCGCGATGCAATATATTAATTTTCCATTTAACACCTTTTTATACCTCGTATGGAATTTCATTTTGTTTATATATTTGAAAATAATATTTAGAATTCTAATATATCCATGGCCAGTTCTATCAGCTTTACGAGCGTGAAAAAAAGGAGTTTATAATTTCTTTAAAATGTTTCGAATAAGATAGCTGTTTTGTTTCTTCCTTATTCTTATTCTTATTTTCTGATAATTTTTAAATTTGCCTCGATATAACTGATTCAAGGATAGCAGAAAAGCAAAGGGAAATACACTTAATGAGTGTAATACACTTAGAGAGTAATAAAAGGCCCATTTCCGAAGGAAATACTTTTTGAAAATCTGTTTATGATGCTGTAAAATAAGTAGATCAATTATATAAGTTAAAATTTTTATTACAAACTATATAGTCTTATGTCTATATCTTTTCTATATTCTTCAAAATGCTTGCAAATCATTTAATTCTTATGTGACTTACAAAGGTGCATACAAACTCAGATTACGTTTGCTCAAAAAAACTTACGGTCAGATGACCCAAACTTTCAATAATGCAGGTCTTTACAGCTTATATGCTTTAATAATCTACTTTAAAATATCTCTTCTAGCATTCTTTGACGAAGAAATTTACACTTAAAATAAAACTTTGCAAATTATTACAATTCCAATGTTTTTCGTAATAAATGTTATGATTAAACGAAATAAACATATTCAATCACACACACACACACACACACACACACAAAAATCGATATAAGATATACTTAAAGTATAACTTATGAATTTTTCTTTTACAAATATTGATAGGATTGAAATGTAATCTTATTCTTTTGTTAAACTAAATTATTATTATTTTATATGGCCGAGATAATATTAGTTAGCTCTGTGAAATCAGCCACGGAAGAGGTGCAAAAATTGTTACAGTATTCCATCTTTTTAAATTTTAGATGGTTATCCATGATTAAATACAATCCATTCAATTTTCGTAGAGTTTAGGTTTCAAAGAAATAAAATATTTTTGTAATAAACAAAGCAATAATTTTGCTTTATCTTCGTAAACCAAAATAAATTTTAATATATAAAAAAAATTCGAATAGACATATTGAGAAGAGGCTATTGTTCGATACCAATTTAGCTTGTTCCTCGAATTTATTTAATGAACATTGATTTATAAAAATTTATAAAATTAAAAATTACAATGTTTTTAGATAATACACAAAATTAGATACATATTTGAATTTAAATAAACTTTGTGGAATTATCTTTCGATGCTGAGAACATCAATTAGCTTAAGTGATAATCCAATAAGAAAATTACAAGAAAAAAAAAGACTATTTAAATTTAGATTGCAAAAGTATTATAATTTTGATTAAGACTGATAAATAGAAAGAAGTAAATTAATTAAAAACAGTTTTTCTAAGCACATTTTTATTGATGTATTAAAATTACGTTTTTTTTCCCCTTCATTTTAATTAATTTCTATTTTTCATCATTACAAATAATATAAAATTTCGAAACTTGTTTTTCTCACTTTTTCTACCAGGCGACGCAAATTGTAACGAATCAAAATTTAATCAAATTTATTGATTAATTGATAATTAAGCTTTAAAAATGTCGCATATTACATTATGTGTTTTTAACAAAAATACGTTAAGTAGAAAAAACAATTACAACTTTAGTATATTATGAAATGAGTAAAAGAATAGCTATAAAATCCCATTTTTTAAAACGTGTAATAAATAAGATTAAATAAAAAATATGAACAAATATTTTCTTGTCAAATTTCGAAAGATTTAGATTGAATAACATAGATAACGTATACTTTTAAGCCTCTCAAAGTTGATTACAAAACTGAAACTTTGAAAATTTATGTATTCGCAGTCGAACCTTAAATCTAGTCCAGAAGGCTAAGTTGGCTAAGAGAAAGTTGATAAACTTTCTCTTAGCTGTTGGAGAACTGATGAACAGCATATGTGCTAAAGAAAATTGTTGGACTGCATGCAGATTAGAGCTAGAGTAAATTTATTTTTTTTTCTTTTTCTTTCTTTCTTTCTTTTTTTTTTTTTTTCTTTTCATTTTAGATAATATAATTAAGGATTAATTATTCACTGAAAAAGTTTTCTTCTAAGGTATTCTACCTTTTATATTTGCTGGTACTTTGTTTCTCTTTCTTTCGTTTATATCTTTAAATCTCTAAATGATTTGGGGGGGGGATTATTCTTTACTTCAAGAAATATTAAATCATAAAGTGACTTTGCGTTGCAGGAATTGAAAAAGAAAATTTTAATTCATACTTTTTATTTAACTTTGATTTATTTCCACTATGCAATAAATTATATAGATAGCTATCTTACTTTACTGTAATGCTTTTCAAATATTTTTCTACTGCGATTAGACGAAAAGAATTGACTTGATTTTTTTTATACTTGAATTCGATTGTGGCTAAACCACTCAGATTAGAAAGAAAAAAAAATTATTGTAAACCAGGTGATGTCAAGTAAGAGTTCATCGTAAAGTATTTCAGACACCAATAATTTACGAAAATATATCTTGTTAAAGCTGCCATTATGTAATTTTGCAGGATTTTAAGAGAACATACTTTTACTCCATATTCTTTAGCGAGACTTAATAAAGACAAGTCACGAAAAGGGAAGTTTCTTTAATTATTCTACATTATAGCTTCGAAATCGATAATGCATCGTGATGACCTCTCTATTCGCTTTCATGTTAAAAATCGCTTTGAGCACACACACACGAGCGTTTATTCTGTAGCTTTAGCTAAAGTATAGACGTAGACCCCTCGAGTTGTCTTGTAGAAGAAACAATCCACTTCCGCTTGAGGGAGGTTGGGTTTTTAATATCTTTTACGCAGTCGTAAAATTGCAGTTATTTGTTCCTTATAATTATACTCCATTTAAGACTTTTTCTGTCCATTTATATCAGAGTTCGATGTGGTTTTATTTTGTTTTGTTTTAATATTTATTCCACATGAAGCTAAAACAATGGCGATAGGAGCAATAAAACCAAGACAATAAATGTATCTAAGATAGATTTCTAATACTTTGAGCCAAAAATAGTCATATGAATTTTGAACTGAAAGTTTAGCTGATATTTTCTTCTAATACATTTCTCTTTAGAATTTTATTATATAAAAAATTATGTTGATGATACTGCTTTTATATACTTATCATGTTGAATAAGATTTAAATGAAAATAAAATCTTGAAATTTATTTATTATTCTTCAGGATTTTGCATTGAATTTCATATAGTTGCACCAATGCAATTATAAAATTATGTTTTTTTATAATTTATTTGCAATAAAATTTCATCGAATTAACGATGATACAAGTTTATTTTATATTTCTTGAACCCATTATTTTAATGAAGAATTTTATAAAATATTTTAAACATTTGAAGAGAATACTTATTAAATTGTAAATATTTAACATATAGTAAAGTATTAATGCTACTTTTAAACACACAGATTTCAAAAAATAATTGGAAGGGTCATTATTTTTCTTAAAGTAATAGGAACTTTGGAAATAATTCAAAAGAATAACGCTTATGGATTTGACACTTTATAAACAAAACTACTTAACATTGTTAATCAAATATTAACCTTTTCTTTTCCATCAAGTTTGAAGTTTGTGTGAGAGGAAAGGGTGTTTAATCGACTTTTTTTCAGCAAATTTTATTTTAAAATATTCAAAAACTTCTTAACTCCAAATGGTTTTATTCAATGGAAATTCATTTTTAAAGGAAGCAATTAAGTAGAAATTTGAAATGAAATGCAATGCATATCTAGTAGAAGATAGCAGAGACAATAGTTGAAATATCTTGATAGCAATAGTTGAAATATCTTGATTTCAACAAAAAGATTGATTCAAGAAAATGATTAATTAGCGGCATCAATTAATTAAATCATTTTTGATATTTTTTCCAGATGTATTTATTGCAACATTTGGGGTGATAGGAATGCGGCTAGAATAAATCAATTTAGAATAGATGCCACTTTTTTTTTCTTCTCAAATTTAGTTAATAGAAATGTGCTTTAAGAATTGCTTATACACCACATATGTATTGTAATGAGCAAATTTGTTTATTGTAATTGAAGTAATGAAATGCATTATTTAAACATAGCTCCAATTAGAAGATTGTATCAAGAAAATATAAATATCAACACTTCTCCAGTTTTGTATGTTACTGATCCCTGCTACGTATACTGAAGGTATACCGGAAAATTAAAACTCAGGATACATTCAGTGTACGAACAGGTATCCAGATATCTCCATCTGCAGTCAGGTCGCTCGAAATGTCCTTCACTCGGTCCCATTGATGATATCTGAAATGAAAGAGAAAGAAAGAATTAGAAGTAAGTACAGCTACGTTCTTTATTTATTTGCTTTTAAGTGTTAATAGAAACTTCTTAGAATTGTCTGTAGTGTAATTTTCTTATACGCAGAGAAACGACATTAATAACTGAAATAATGTCTTCCTATTTTTAGAAAATGGGAAAAAGATAAAATTTTAAGTGCTAAAAATTTTATATCAGAGAAAAAATATAAAAATGTATCTATATGTAATTGCGATCAATAACTCATTTTTAAATTATCCGTTTCCCTTAAATAATAATTTTTTATCAACAAATAATCATTCAAAATAATTTCATACGCATATTTTAATAAACAACTGATGTTAAATAGGCATATTTTCTACAAAAATCATAGAATATTTCCGAATGAATATCTCACAGAATATTGAATAAAATATTTTAAATTTATAAATTTCAGTGCTGTTGCTTTATAGATAATGAAAAATTTGTAAGATTATCAGTCTCTCTATCTGTTTCATATCTCTTTGCTTTAAAGAACATTTTAAAGCTAAAGAAAATTTTGTTGCATTAAAAATGTTTTCATTGCTGTTGTTTTTATTCTCTTCATATTAATATCTTTTATTTTAGTGAATATATTCCTGAACAAATCAATAAAAATACTAATTAAATACATTGTTAAACTAATGATTATATTAAATTTTCAAATCTGTGCGGAGGAATATACTTAGATTCTTTATTTCAATAATTTGTGTATTGGCGGAGTCTAACTTTTCCTGATACCTTTTGCAAGTCTACTGATTTTAGCTAGTAATTTGGAACTTATTGTATTATTTCGTATTGCTTAAAATAAAATGTATTCAAATTAAAAGAAATATTTTTTGCAAGAATTTTATTTATTTATTTATTTTGATGGCAAATATAAACAATTTTGAAGGGCTAAAAATCTACGAGAAAAAAATTATAGCTTAATATATTAAAAAACCATATAAAGCATATTTCTTTGAATTCTATTAAATTAGACATATTATTTAATAATAACTTGAGGAACCTTACAAGGTCATAAATATAATTTTTTTGGCATTTTTATGGTATTTTCTATTTTGCAGATGTGTGGTTTTCTGTTTAAAAAATGCCAATTTGGTTTGTTTTTTGATTATATTGAAAGGCAAAAATTTTGCAGAATGATGCGTACTTCTGATGTACTCAGAATAAACATTCACAATGATGTGTAATGATGGGGAATCTTTTCGAAACGGGGATGGCATATAAAAATTCATTTTTCCGCTTCGTAACCTCTAAATTCATTATGTGTTTTATTTCTTTATGGTTAAAATATATATTTTGCATCAATTTTCGAATGAAAAGCTTGTAATTTTATTTAAATTTTGTTGGAAAAATGCTGAATTCTTGTAAACCTTTGCTAACAGTTCGTGGCATATTGTAAGTTGGAAATAGCTGCCGGATTTTATTTTAGTTGGTTTTGCATTTTTATAAGATTTTAAACATCCATATTTCCTAAATAAATAATTCATATCCATTTGTGTTTAACCCTTATAAAAATTATAGAAAAAAATCAATTCATTTCCATCAATTCTATACTGAAAGCAGAGTAATCGTATTCTGATACATTCTTTATTTCTGAAGAATTGCAGATAGTTCCAATTCTCCAAAATATAATTTATCCTTTAAAGGCTTTTCTCAAACAAATGGTTTATGTAAAATGATTTTGCATCAGTAATAATATTCCATAACGTATATACAGTTAAAATCTGATATTCCGATACCTTTAATGTTATAAAGATTTAAAAAACTGAAGATAGAGAGAAAAAACGTGACTTTTTTTTTTTTGTTAGAAACAGAACTATAGATGACTTTTCATAAAGTTTTTCGTCGTGGAAATTTAAAAGTTATTATTTATAATTTAATTGCAATATACCCATTTCAATCTTTAATATATTGCTGCATATATTCAATTTAAAAGCATATATTTAATTTTTTATATTTAACTCAGAGCAAAATTCACTTATTTTTGTAATGGGACGAAAATAACATAAGCACAATTTTATAGTACAGCAATTTTATCTGAAGTTAAACAAGTTGTTCTTAAAAAAAATTTATTACTATGAATTTATCGGTGACAGCTTTGACATGCCTTTGGCCATGTAAGCATTGCTTCCAGGTAAGAATTAGATTGAATCTAAAAGCTTTGAAGTGAGTAATGAAATGAATAAATATGTGCGGCTTAAACTTTCGATAACCTTTATTCACTTACTAGAGTTAGATTTGTTCTACATTTTTTCCTTCTGGAAAGTTCAGCTGGCCCTTTAGGGTCTGAAAAAACCTGGCCTGAGCAAAGGAACTAAATTAATCTCTTTCTTCAGAACAAACACTGTCAGTTTCAGATCTGATTTATCTTGTCTCTGAACGTGTATCCCCGATGAGGTCCTCTGGTCTGAATTTCGATGACCCCTCGCTGTGCACACAGATGCGAGTGGCCGAGCACAAGCGTACGCATGCGCGCATTTTCCCACCATCCCGGATGCACTTTTTGTGTTCTCCATTGAAAAGCTCCGATTCCCCGCTAACAAATGATTTACGACCCAGAACCCGATGAAACCGGTTCTGCGAGAATTTGGCTCTGCGCCTCACCTACACGCAAGTGCATATGTAATGAACCCTACGGCCCGGGCAAAATTAACATGGAACATTAACGCCTGGTGGAATAGATAAGCGTCCATTTATAAATGACGTGCCTAAGCGAAGGCGATTCTGACACGACGAGGTGTGTCAAATCCGAAGGTGAGTGGTTGTCGGCCTTCCTGGAACAAGGGTACTCACTTAATTATGAAAGGGGTTGTTCGAAAAAAATACAGAAGCTTACGCTGTCAGGATGTTTTATCACCTGAAATTCTGGCAATTCTTTTTGTTTCGGCTTCTTACGGATATCGGATTCATTTTCACTCGTATGAGTAAATATCGTGGTTTGTTGATCTCTGGTTAGAGTGGGAGAATCGCGAGTCTTTCTCTGTATCTATGTGTGTGTGTATGTGTTCCGTTGCTTCATCATCCCTTTCGTAAAAAGAAAGAAAAAATTGAACCTTCACGCAAGTGATAAAATTAACAAAAGACAATGATTGTGATAAAAAAAAAGGGCTGATAGTGATAGTTATAGCCGAAATAGATGAAGGATTTGGGGGGTGGTCTCGGACCTTCGTTTTTATAAAATAGCAATTAAATCAGCAATTCGAAGAAAGGAACGAACTGGAAAATTGTTTTCTGGAAAAAATAAACCCTGCTATTTTTTATTGATTATTTTTTAACTAAACAATTGTACTAGATTCTTTACAATTTTTTTTTTTTTACAGTTAACAATAAGCTTTCATATGATATCATACAGTTTGATGTAGAAAAAAAAGGCAATTTACTTGATGCTTGCTTCTTACTTTAATCCTTTTTGTCACATCCGTATGTCATTAGGCAATGAATTATTACTTTTGAAACTCAAAAACTGAAATCAAATCGTTCAAAGACGTTAAAATGCGATAAAAATGCATGCAATTTTGTAAACAATCTCTAAACACCTCAAACATTCTGTGAATTCTTAATTTAATCAATAGAACAAAAAATTCTCGAAACAATTGTCATCTAATTAAATTATAGAAAAGGAAGATGTTAAGTGATTAAGTGCCGAATTGATTGTGCCCTGAGCATTGTAATTTCCCCTCTTATTTCATCATGATATTTTGTTCTGAAATAGGCATTATATGCATATATGCTCCCGCTGACCCCAGCACTGTTGCCTAGAATATCCTATAAGGAAGTGTAAATAAGTAACACTGAGAAATAATAATAATAAGTGATGGTAGTCTTTTAAATAGGTATTACAATGTTTGCTTACAACTGTTTGTTAAAAAAAAAAAAAAAACGATAAAGAGGAAGAATAGGAAGTTGCGTGTCAGAATGTCTTTTCCCCCCATCAAATATTTTGGCAAATGTCCTTGTTTTTGTTTTTTGTTGAGACTTTCGTCTTTGCAACACTTGGAGATGTTTTCAGGCATGCTCCAAATGACCAATGCCCCAATGAAAATAGGATAAATGAAAATTTGTCTAAAGGGGCGTAAGCCAAAGTTAAGACCTGGCGAAGAATTACAGAAATGTGCTCTACTTAATATATATTAGTACTTTCAGAAATAAAATCGTTCAAAATTGCTAGTCTTGGGATGCTGAAATTCACAGCTTATCTATTTTTGAACAAAGGAATTTAAAAAAAAAAATTTTGTTTTTACAAAAATGTTTCGCTGCTTTTTGCTTAAAAAACTTTTGAACATCCTTTCTAGATAAAGCTCACTAAACAGAAACTTAGTATAATAACCTTAACGGAAATGGTAATGAGCGATTTATATATCACCGAGGAAAATGAGATTGATATAGAGAGGTACGTTCAACACTAATTAGCTGTCATCCTCAAGCGTGGGTGTACTTTCTAAAATGAGGAGAAAAAAAATGGTACCGTAAAAAAAAGAAGGTGCCGCCATAATATTAATAATCAGAAAATCTGACCCCAGATTCATCTTCTTTTTCTTTCAATTTTTTATCATTCATTCAAAATAAATTTCATATTTTGTTTAACCACATTTTAAAATCAGTTTTCTATCTCTGAAATGTTTTGGTCGACAGCTCCATTTTCAAAAAAAAAAAAAAAAAAGTTACATAACAGCTTTTAACGTGAATGAGCAGGATATAAAAAATACATAAAAATATAGAAAGTGGAGTAAAATAAAGAACTGAATAGAGTATATAAAAACTGATGCTAAAGACTAAAAGGGAGACTGATTGATTAATGCCACTTTACGATGAACATTGATGGGTAGCATGTAGTATCATCAGTGTCTCCCATTATCCTTGTTTCAATCCAAGAGCTGAAGCATTTTATGTTTCAACAGTGTAGTGTATATTTTCAATCAAATTACTCATTGTTCAAAAAAAAAAAAAAAAAAACCTCTATTTGCAATTCATTGACAATTTATTTGTATTAATATTTTGTTTGAACCAACACTTCAAGACAATCAATCGACAAATAAAAAGTTTTAAAATTGGAATTCAAATTGTGCTACATTCTAAAGAAGTATTTATTATATAATTGTAAGCCTCTTTCATAATCTGATACATAGCAAACAACCATGCATTTTGTGTCAGATTTTTTTTTACAAATTTACAATTCTGTTTTAAAAAGTCATGATCATAGCTCGATTTTTATTTATGGATATAAAGAAATCATTCTTTAGTTATTGAATTAAATAAAAACGTCAATTACAGTTAAAAATATCAAAAAAAAAAAAGAATAAAAATTAAACGGGGAAAAAAAGGAAAGAAAACGTTTCAGGTCTTATTATGTTTTCAAGTCTTGGCGTCTAAAAATCAAACTTGTATTCGACAGTTTTGTGTTTACGGGGATGATACAGACGACGAGACTTTCAAGGAGAGAAATCTTTGTGCGTTAGAGTGTTTTTAAAAGTTCTTGTTTTGACTAGGGACTGAAAAGTTGCATTCAACAGCAATTTTGCTTTAGAAGAGATTTTACGTTTGCAAAATAAAGACAGTATACCTAGCAAAATTATAGAATTTTTTTTATTAATATTTCTTTTCTAAATTCTATATAATTATTATTTTGAAAATTTTCAAATAATTTCAAATTTTTTATGAAAGGAAAATTATGTATTTCGTTTGCTTTTATACATATACTTATCAAAAATATATATTTGAATATTTCAACCAAATGTCTAAAACTCGGATTGCACCATACATAAGAGAAATACAATTTATTGCTAGATATTGTTCCTAAAACAAGAGATTATGTCAGATTTTATAATTTTGTTCATCTGTAACTCACTGCTGTGTAATTAAATTTCATAATTTCTTTTGTCCCCAAGAATTTCATGTAACTATTTTTTTATTATTTAATTTTTATTTATGAGCTTAATATGGGAAGCTAAAAAATAAAAATCTCACATTTGTTTCATTAACACTGCCGATACTTTGAATATTGGCAACAGGTTTTGATAATAAATAAGTTCTTAGTTCAATATGTGATGAAAGAAAAATATTCTTAACATTTTGAATAAATTTCGTCTTAATGTGTTTGAAAATCATTATTCCTAAATTAAATTTCAAATTAAACATTTGTTTGTTTTGATAGTTTTTGATAGTTGATAATTTGTTTTGATAGTTGATTTTTTATGCAAAATTAAATTATAGCATTCTTTTTAATAATTTTTTTAGAAATCATAGTAATTTTTTTTCTGTTTTCTGTTTTCTTTTTTTTTTTTCTTTTTTTTTTTTTGTATATAAGAATGATTTTTTTAAAAAAATTGTACTCCATTATTCTTATTACTAATTTTTTCATTAAAGCCTTTTTAAAAAAACTCTAACCAATTTTTTTTCATTATATCTACTTTGTTAAAATAACAAATTTAATAAAGTATTATTATTTAAATCAATGGTAATACAATTATATTTCTTGAAGCAGCTTAATCTTAGTACCTTTTCAATACATACAACTTTCCATAAGTATTACAAGTGAAATACACTTTTCATTTTGTAAGAAATATATTTTATTTTTGGAAGTATTACAAATGTATAAAATTCACTAATACATATATAATCTATAAAAATTCTTTCACGACCAAATTTTAATTAAATTTGTACATATAAATATTATTTTATGATAAGAAATTTCATCAAAATATATAAAAATTCATTAGAAAAATATCACATATTAAAATCCATCAAAAAATATTTAAACTAATAATGAAAAAGAACATGTGTCTCTGAGTATATTTGAACTCTTCAGAATAGACTATTAGATCTGAACCTTGAAGTAGATTTTATTATTCTAAAATTTAACGTGAATTTTAATGAATCAAAAATTGAATGAAATGTTCTGGTTTTCCCACCAAACTTTCAAATAGCACGGAATTGATTTTGAAACCAAATTAAACATGTTAAACGTGTTAACATGTTAACACATTAAACAATTTTTTTCAATTATACCAGCTTAGTTGTGATAATTTTTTCTTGTCAGATCTTAATTAGTTTCTAAAGATATTTTAAAGTTATCTTATTATAACATTTACATTATTGTATTAAAACTCAAACTGTTTTCATCTTGGTCTTTTCTTCCAATGTGTCCAATGGTCAAGAAATGTAGATATAGTTATTATTATTTTTCTTCATATCAAATGCATTTCTATTAAAGCATGTTTTTAATGGTATTTAAAATTCTTTTTTTTTAATTCAGTGGTAATTAGAGTTAATGTTTAACTTCAAAAACAAGCAATGGTGAAAAAGTTTTAAAGTTTTTCCACTTTTAAATACTTGATTATTTCTGTAATATAATTGCATGCTTAAAAATATATTAATCCTCTTTCAGTATGACATTTTTCATTACAGTATACTGAAATTATTATAGAAGCAGAGAAATTTTATTTAATTATATCTTTTTAAGTATTACATAAATCATGAAATGTACACTGCAATATCTATAAAATTTCAATACCAAATGATATTGCTTTCTATCTTTGCAGTTTTGTGAGCATATTTCGATTCAGTAAGCAAATTACTGCATTAGTTTAAATTTTAGGGAATGACAGCAAATTAGGAGAGCGCATAGCATAATAATGTTTTTAATAATTTAATGTTTCAAAAATGATGCAACTGACATTTTTACCAAAATTTAAAGATTGGACGTACTTTGTTGAATGTGCTATTAAAACTAGTTATGTCTAAAAAAATTTCATTTAAAATTTTTCTTCACGAAATTTATCAAAATTTTTCAAAATTTATCGAAATTTTTCTTTTCTTCAATGCACCCGGGGAATCAGTTGCTAAAAGTAATAAATCAGTCCTCGAGTAGTTCAATAAAATAAGTGAAAACTTCTTCAAAAAATTTATCAAATTCAATAATGCCTTTTTTTTAAAAAAAAATATTAAACATTATTTGTTGTATTAATATTATAAAAACTCGTTTCATTTTAGTCACAATTTTCAGATAAAGTTAATTTTCTATATGAGATACAATTTATTTTTATGGCATTCAAAAAAATTTTGTTAACTCGAATAATTAATTTACATTTTAAATGCAACGGACATCAATACAGTAATATCCACAAAGCTTAGGAATTTATTTAATGTTTTGGGGTTTAAGATCAGTTTTATATAATCATCAAAATCCTATTAATCAATACAATAATATAGTTGGTTTATCAATAGTCATCAAAACTGATACAATTTCTCTTTGTAGCACTCAAAAAAAATTTCGAACTCGAATAGTTATTTTATATTTTAAATGCAATGGACATTAGAACTGTAATTTTAAGATATTAATACAGTTAATGCCATAAAGGTTTAACATTTTAGAATTTTAAGATTAGTTTTATATAATCCTCAAAATCTTATTAATAAATGCAATACTATGAACAGTTTTTCAGAAAAGTTTTTAATGTAGTTATCAAAACTGACACAATTTGTTTTTGTAGCACTAAAAAAAATTGCAAACTTGAATAGCTACTTTACATTTTAACTGCGACGGACATCAATACAGTAATTGCCACAAAGCTTTAACGTTTTGAGATTGTTTTTTATATAAACATCAAAATCCTATTAATCAATACGATATTATATCTAATTTTTCAGAAAATTTCTAAACGTTGTCATCAAAATTGATTAAACACTGCTTACAGCAAATTCCAATTACCAAACTTGAATCAATAAAATATATCTTAAAAATATTATGATACATTATCCAAGATGTTAGAATTGAGCAGCATTTGATTACTGTTTCTCGTCTCCCTACGACTAAAAAAAAGACTACCTGAAAAAAAATTCAATCTGTTGATATTGTTGTTGATAATGCTACAGTATTCTTGCAGCAATAATCTCTTCTTTTTATGACATCTACGGTTTGCATTCAGTTCGTGCGAAATCTTCTGGGAGCTTCCATCGCGTGCCAGAATGGAATTTGCCACCACAAAAAAACAATCGCTTAATACCAAACATATGCTTCATTGTTATCAAAAGAATAATATCTTTCTCAAAGCTTTGAATTATTAGAATAGCAATATATTTTCATCTATTTCTTAGCAGTATTCCTTCATTTTGAATTTGAAAATAATTATACATTTATAATGTGCCAATATTGTCAAGGATTAAAAGTCATTGGTGTGTACAGGAATGAATGGACAACAAATAAAGAATTGTAAAAATGAGCATGTTTTACTCTGGGTTTTTTTTATATTTGTGAATTTTTACACTTTTATATTGTGCCAATATATTGTTTGTGGTTGGGGCCATGTGTGCATTCAACACAAGAAGAGACAACTCAATCTTTGTCTTAGAGCAGAGGAATGGAGAGTTGGCAGTGTGAACAAATATTGCAAAAATATTTGCAATTTTCAACAAATATTGCAAAGATTTTTTGGGCGACAACATAATGGTTGGGGAAAAATATCGATAATGTATACAGATTTGAATTGTAGCAAATAAAAGAAACTCGGAAACACATTGGAATACCTAGCATATGAAAGTTTGGTAGACAACTGATTAATTCAATTGAATAATTAATTGTTTTATTGTGCTATTTAATTTACATTAATAATGTATTGAATTATAAACTGAAAATTGTTACATATTTTCCTGTTGTTTCAAATTCAGTTGTATCAGTTGCTTTTTCGAATCAAACTTTTGCTAAAGTCGTGTCTAACTGATTTAATCAGATATCTTATCTTATTGCATAATATTTATGTGAAACAGAAAAGTAACTTGAAAATTTACTTTCAGAAATCTCTTTTGACTAAGTGGTTTGTTTTACTCAAGAATTTACTTTTTGATTATAGAATCGGATTAGTATGAATAAAACAAAGTTTATTAATGGTGGTCTTAATTAATGGTGGTAACGTTTGTTAATGGCATTACTATGGTCAAGAGAAATAAAGTTCCAATTTGTAAATATAGAAATAAATAGTTTTAAGTTTCGATTTGATCATTTAAATAACCACTTCGTCATTGAAAAAATATATCTATTGAAGTTACTACTTGAGGTTTAAGCTCAGATTAAAAAAATAATTTAGATTGATATCATTTGAAATAATATGTACAAACATGATCAACACCTCAAACATAGCAGATTTTTACAAGTATTGTTATTCAAAAAGTAATGACAAATTATCTCTGAAGTTGCAATAAATAATTTCCAATCAATTGCCAAACTATTGCTCTGATTACTAGTTAACAATTAACATAGAGGCCCTCTGCCGATTCATTTTTTTAAAATCTACTGATTTTTTTTAATATTTTATTTAAAATTACACTTTTTTGGATTAAATTTTATTTTTGTATGAAGAAAAAATCGTAGGAACTGAAATGTAAATAGCACGAGTTACACAAACATTGGTGAATGTAATCTGGTGACGATTAGGTGTGTGCCAAAAGTGGCGTTATACCTGTAAAGAGCACATAAATACAATAAAAAATAGAATTTAAATAGCTGTTCAAAAAAAAAATCTTTCATACACATATGTACTAGATGAGAAAGAAGCTAAAGATAATCAAAGAAAATAAAAAAAGGGAAGGAACTCAAAATAAAGCAGCAGGAATAAAAAGAAAACATGGAGAAAATCTAAATGGCCCTAACAGAAAAGCCTATATAATATTCCACAGTAATAGCATCATTTAAACATAATTAGTAAACAATAAAATTTATCATTGGCAATTTAAACTTTGAAAACAGAAAAATAAAACGAAAATAAGAGGATTTGAATGAAATAAGCAAGAAAAAATAAATAAATACATCGGCTCAGTCTAAGGTAGAGACCATGATCAGGAACAAAAGACTAGAAAAAGAGTTCGTTCTGCATTATACTTTTCTTATACTCAAGAGTTACTGTCCTTTTTTTTATTATTATTATTTTTATTTGAAACCTTATATTGCAGAAACATACAACTTAGGACCTTTCAAACTGCAGTTTTCATTTCTGCAGATAAAATGTTGAAATATCCACAAATCAGATAGATTGTATATTTGTACTCAAAATATAGTCTTAAAAAATTCTACAACATAATAATATTGTAAAATAATAAAGAACTAAAAAAAAACCTTCGCTAAAATTTGAATCGTATTAAAAATATTCTAAATCCCTTCTCTTAACTCCTCCATTATCCTCTCAACCTGTTTCTTCTAAAGTAAATTAAAATATCATCATTTACTGCTAGCGTATAACATCTTCATTCTCTTTAAATATTCCTACGCGAAAATAAATCTTTAAAAACTTTTCTCTTAATAAAAGGGGTTGATAGCTTTCTTGAAATCTAAATTAACGCCCACATAAGCTTTAACTTAACAAGAACCATTTATTTTTTGTGAGCGGTGGTCTTTTGTTCTTTTTAACCTACAGATGTACGACGTTTTCACCTATTAATGATGCGATCAAGATAATGTAAGTATGATACAAAAGATAAGATTGAACTTAAGATGTTTACTTCAGAGATGCAGATGTTAAAATATTTTTTTTTAATTTGTTGAAATTCCAGGAAAAATTTTATATGAAAAAACTTGATGCCTGTGAAAAATTTATTGTTTTGATTTTAAAGTGTTGCAAAAATAGTTATTTGCAATAACTTTTTCCAAAATTATTGATGGAAAATTTTAAAATTTTGATTAACTTTTGCCTATTTATAAATAGAATTCAAATTTTGTAAAAATCAAAGTCGTATCAAATTAGGTAACTCTAAGTCCGGTGTTCCTCATCTGACCATTTGAATATTTTTGAATTCTTCAGCATGCAATCTTCAGAAACATACAATCTATCAACCTAAACATGTTATAATATTTTTTTAATAAGATTCAATTCTGTGTTTATACTCTTGTATTTCTTTCTAATTTCTTTCCACCTTCATGAGGTTTAAATAATTTCGGTTTGTGCATAGTTTAAATAAATTTTTCTTTGTGATGCTAGGAACGATTGTTACAACTTTTTTAATAACCGTTTACAATATCAGCGGCAATTTTAAAGAAAAGATATTTAGATGCACGACAATGTAATAAGGGACAAATTCACAATTTAAAAAATTTATTTTCATTTTGAAAAAAGTAGCAAATATCTATCGGAAGCAATCTGTTTAAATGATAGCTATTGTAGATTGTAAGACATCTAGCTGTAACTGGGAAAATTTACAAATTTTAAAATGACTAGAACGGATTTGGATTCCTTAGATTTATTTAAGAATAAATATTCATTTTAGATATTGCTGTTGCATGTAGCATAAACTTTTAATCAAATTTCGCTTCGAAATTTTTCATAAAATTTCTAGCTGGTAAATAAAATTTGGGGCTCGACCGATTTTGAGATGAAATAACAGCTATGATGTCATAGTTCTACATCAACCTTTTAAAAACGCATCTGCTGTCAAAGAAGCATAAATAGTAATAAAGCAATACTGGTAAAAGCAGGTCAACTTTTTAAGAACGCATCTGCTTTCAAAGAAGCATACATATTAATAATGCAATACTAGTAAAAGAAGGTAAAAAAAATGTATGCAACTAAAAGATGATGATGAAGATTGCCATTTATGCTTTATTCATTGCCTACGGGATTTCGAGCTTCAATATCCATTACCTACTCGATTTTGAGGTTCAAAATCCCCCAACCAAAACCACATCATGTTCTCAAATGATAATAAATAAAATAGAAAAATTGAATTGAAATGTATTTAATGCATTAATTAAAATGCTAAACATTTTTAATTTCAGTAGCAATTTCATTTATTTTCAACAGTTTTCCTGTAGAATAAATGCAAATCTTATATTCTTTGGCAAAGAGATCTAAAAGTGACATTGGTGCTAGTTTTAAAAACAGAATATCGTGAGTTAAAACAAACAGTGTAACGCAAGAGGAGTTTCAAAATACTTGAGTTATTTTTACGGAAATGTACTAACGAAATCTCAAGTCAAAGTCATTGCCAAAGCTTTGATCTAGCTAAAGTTTTTAGGGCTCTTTTTCATAAAAAGAATATTATTAACTAATCATATTCGTCTTTTTTCTTTTAAATTGTGCTTATGGTGGATATATTAATATAAAAATTGGCTCAATTTAAAAAAAAAAATTCTGAATTTAATTATTGACAGCAGTTTGCTGTGTGAGTGAAATGATCAGTCATTCATTGAGTCTGAAGGATATATACGGAATGTTCTATGCCGAATAACCAATCTTATTAAATTAATTTTCAACTTTTAATGAATAGTATCAGAAATTTATAAATGCGGTTAACTAATAATTATATCATTAGTTCTGAAATTTGGATCAAGTAACATTCTACTAATCTTGAAATTTGGATCTAATAACATACTACTAATCTGTAGTTGTTTGAATACATTTCACAGGGTGATAAATCGAATTATTATGAATAATTGTATCATGAGTTCTGAAATTTGGATCTAGTAACATTCTACTAATCTATAGTTTTTTGAACATATTTCGAAAACTAATATTTACATAAATCGAATTAATATAATAATAATTGAATAAATTTAACGAATAAATACGAGGTAACTAAAAATATTTAAGAATCATGCTTAATAAGCTTTATAAATATCCTACATCTTCAATAATCACTGTAATATAATAATACGGTTAACTAATGATAGTATCAACAATTTTATAGCATAGATCTGATAGTATTTTACTAACCTATTATTGTATCATTTGATTTCATAATGCGATTAATCGAATGAGTACTATTGCTGTAACCTACAAGTCAATCATTCAAGATAGGGAGAAATATTTAAGAATCATTATTAAAAAGCTTCATATATCGATATTTATTTCAATATTAGAGTAATATAATAAATGTGGTTAGCTAATGACTGTATCGCCGATTCTGTATCTTGGATTTGATAATATTCTACTCATCTATATTTGTTTCATTTGATTTCATAGCGTTGATTAATGCAATGAATACTATCACCGTAACCTTCAAATGAATACTATCACCGTAACCTTCAAATGAATACATCTACGATAGGGAGAAATATTTAAGAATCATCATTAAAAAGCTTCATGTATCGACATCTATTTTAATATTAGAGTAATATGTTAAATGTGGTTAGTTAATGACTGTATCGCCGATTCTCTGTCTTGGATTTGATATTTCACTTATCTATATTTGTTTCATTTGATTTCATAGCGTTGATTAATGCAATGGATATTATCACCGTAACCTTTAAATGAATACATCTACGATAGGGAGAAATATTTAAGAATCATCATTAAAAAGCTTCATGTATCGACATCTATTTTAATATTAGAGTAATATGTTAAATGTGGTTAGTTAATGACTGCATCGCCGATTCTCTGTCTTGGATTTGATAATATTTCACTTATCTATATTTGTTTCAGTTGATTTCATAGCGTTGATTAATGGAATGAATATTATCACCGTAACCTTCAAGTGAATACATTCACGACAGGGAGAAATATTTTACATTAGAAAGATCCATAGAATAATATTTGCATCTCTATTATTGTCTCGTAACTAGTAATATATTTTGTTTTATTTGTTACTCTTATCTAATAGATTAACAGGATTAAGCGACAAAGCTGTCTGAGAAAAATGTATCTTAAATAATATAACCCATCACGAATTTTATTTATCACAACTTGAATTATAAATATTGCTCCATGTTTTCGGTTATTTTTCTTTGGCGTCCCTTCCCTCTACTTTTATCATACCATTTTCTTTCAGCCACATATCTTATTGCAGTAACAGAAATAGCCTGTTAGTTATTTTTGTTACTGCAATAAGATATGTGACTCTTTAGTGTCTATATTATTTTAGTTACACATTTTTGTACCAAAAATATTTATTCTTCTTGAAAAATTTATTATTAAATGCTAAAAAAGAGGGAAAGAATTTAACTCACTTAACTGCTTTATTTTCTTTACTATCTAATAAGATGTCCCTATCTGTTTTAGGAATATTTTCTTCTTTTGATTCAAATAGAAATCCATTGAATAATTGGTTTATCTATGCATTCGAAATAATTTTAATATTGAATTTTAATCGTTATGAATGGTTTATTTTTTGCTTACAATTATCAAAATTCGATAAATCGATGCACCTATGGCATTCGGGCAAAACAGTGAAGCGGTTAAGTATTTTGCTGAGAGCCAGGGAAGTTAATGTTTCCGCTCATAGATGGCGTATGAGCTATCATCGTGTTATATAGTAGATATCGTTATTTAGCTCTTTAGTATACATTTCCTTCTCGAAACTTTTAAACAGACTTGTTCACAAAAAGCTGATATTTTTTTGGATATATTTTTTAAATAAAATCGCAAGAATAATATTTTAACATTCTGATAAAAAACGAGTGTGAGGAAAAAATTATTCTTTTCACTATATGAAGTAAACGTTGAAAAAGTATTTAATTTTTATCTTATGGCTACTGCAAGTGAATTGTATAGTAAAATGAATCTTATTTTTTCTCAACTACAGTAATGTGAAAATATAAAAAGAAATTATACTAAATTCTTTTCTGAAAATTTAAGTAATGACCTTCAAATGATTGTGAAGTGTTCAAATGTATTTTAACTTAGATAAATGTTTTTTTTTTTAGAAATAATTTAACTCTTCGGTTGTCACGAAAACTTTTGATTATTGAATAATTCTCACAAATTAAGAGGCTGCTTTTGGAGTGCAATAAAATTATTTTATTCAGTTTCAAATCTGAAATTACATTTAGTTCTTTTTATGCTCTATTCAACAAAACTTTTTAAGTTGAAAAAAAAAACACCTTTCACTACTCTATCTATATAGGAAGAATTTTTTGTTGCAGTTATATGCATTAGAACAATGCATTATTAATTACTTTAAACAAATATTCATTTGATTGAAATTTTATTGACGTTTTTAAAATTCAAATAGCTTTGTTTCTTAACTACCTTAGGAAAATATGATATATATATATATATATATATATTACAATTAAGAGTATCTATATAAAATAAGATGTTAGCTATTATTTAATTGACTAAATAGGGGGTATGAATGGATCTTTTTGGCTTATAATCAAAATGAATCAGATATTGTTTCAGTGGACAAGATCTGGAGAAATGGGATCTGCAGATTCGTAATAAGTACACTCTATAAAACCTTCCATTGGTGCCGGGCATGTTCTTCCTATACGTGAGATCGATGTCAAACTGATTCGTCTCCGTGTAGGAAACACTCGCTACCCTCAGATGCATCTCATGTTTAGTGAGAGAAAACCAGTGTATCCTGCATGCCATGTTGATTTTTGTACCAAACACATATTAATTAAATGTTTTGTTTTTAATCATCAATGTATATATTTCATACATCAGCAACAACTTTATAGGATTTAGTTGGGGGGGGGGAATACAAATATACATAATTTTTTATAAACCTTCCGTTTTTATACTTGCCTTTTCACTTTTTACCTTTTGTTTGTGATTTTTCATTGTTTCATTATTTCGCATTTTTTGAATCAGGTTTTCATTTTCATATTTTAACACCTTACAACATTACACATTTAGTTTTCGCAACACTATATTTTATACAGTTTTAGGTTTGATATCATAGATTTTATATTTAAAAGTCTGTTATAATCTGTTCTGATGTTACCTTTTGTGTGGAACAGTATGGATTTTTCGCCATTAAACAGCTAACAAGTAAGCAAACAAACATCTTGTTTTAATTCGATCGCTCGATATTTCTTCTCTTCATCAGTGATTTTTTTTCCCCCTTTATCTCTCTTTTTTTTTTTTTTTTTTTTTTTTTTTGTATTTGGAATGATGTTTCTTGAAATCATAAAAAAGCGACAAATTTACAACGGCTTTTAATATTTTCACTGTTTGGCAAATTAGGCACCATTTAGGCATTTGAATCATTTTGGTAATAGCAAGATATTTAATTATAATGCTTTTAATACTGACAAAAGCAGACACATTTGGTTGAAATTTTGTGTGCACTGATAAAAAAAATATTAATGCAAATAATTTGTATTCAAAAAATAATAAAAATATACGATCTTAGTTCCATGTCGAATTTATTTATATATTTATTTTTAATTGTTTTGTATAATTATGTTTTTCTCTTCACATATTTTTTTTCAACCATTCTACTGAAATCATACATTTTTTAAAAAATTAACGAAGACTACCTTTTATTTACTTCACATTTCTTATGTATTTATCACAACAATTTTCGTTTTTTTTTTTTTTTTTATCATTTTGGAACTTTATTCAAAATGCTTCAAAGAAAAAAAAAACACATTAGGATTGATCTCCCATAAACTTTCTCGCATACTCTTGAATAAATGTGAACGTATTTTATTAACCGTTTGCCATTGAAGAATAATAGTTACTATAAAATTTATTAAAATGCGATCTTTGGCGCTTAATCACTGGGATGTGGGTAACAGACAAATATACCAGATAACCAATGGGTACTTAAAACACCTTTTTTCCGAACCGATTAAAGCCAAAATTTAACTCATTACTACAATTGTAATCAAAGGAACACAAAATTTCATTTACCTAAGTTACGTTTTTAATTAACGCGTGCATAGAAAACTAAAGACCAATAGACTCTGAGGGAATGATTACAAATTTGATACAAATCTATACTTTAGATGCTAAATTTATGTATCAAATTTTATCAATCTGGCTCACTTCTTTTTATAACTAATCATTTATCTTTTGAAAGCTTGACAAACAGACTTCTGAATGAATTTTGTTCAAATTCAAAATCTGTTGTAAATCTACAAATTTGGAGTAGAGAACGCAGCTCAAAGTTTTTATTTATTTTTAGCTATAGTATTCACGCATGGGCAAACATAATTCCAAAAATGTGTTTTTCAAACTTGGGGAAATCTGAAATGTAAAGATTCTTCAAGTTAGAATTTTCATTAATTAAAAATTAAGAGAAATTTTCGCATCCTTCGATGTCTTCTAAAAATATTATAGCACAAAAATGGTTTTTACTTCATTTTAAAGTTAAAAATATTATTTTATAATGATATCAACGTTATAACATATAAATTAAACCTTTATTGAAGTAAAAAATATTTTCACCGTATTTCCCAGCAATTTATTTCGCACAAAATAAAAATAACTTGCATAAGCACGCTACGCGTGCATGGAAAAAAATTAGCTTTTATCAACGTGTTGCCATTACATTGACAAAAGCTCAAATTAAAAAATACGTTAACAATTACTTCAAATTAAACTTAGAAAAGTGTAGTTTTCAGCATGTGTTATTTTCATCAATTCGTCAATCCATTAACGAAAGAATCCAATCTATCTACTCGAAAGAGAAAAAGTTAATTTTAATGATCAAAACAGAAGGACTAATTATTGGCCCTTCTGTTCATATGAAGTGAAAGTCACTTATGAAGGAAAAAGTAATGATGTAGAAAATTTCCGATCGATCGCTTAAGTAGTTTTCTAAATAAACAATACTACATTTTTTAAAAGAATGGTAAGCAAAAATTTAAAAAAATTGTCAGAACGTTCTCACTGACCATCAAAAACTCTAAATGGAACAAGTGATGTTTGTCGATTGGATAAGGCATTGATTCTTAACTTTTCATCTGCCAAGAAAAGTCTCAACATTCATAATATGTCTAATACGCATTGGTTTATTTTTTCCCATATTGAGTCTTGGGAATTCTACATAGTCTATGGGAATTTTAACTACACAGAGTTTGTGCATTTGGAAGACAATTTATAAATTCTTTATAAAGCAGCAAACTAAAAAAAATGATTTTAAGGAAAGTCAAGTTATATACATATATAATTTATAAAAATATATAAAATAATTTAATATATGATTTATAAAAACAGGAAAACTGAATCATCCAGTTAAAATTTATTATTCCTTTTGATCTGGTCAATAGAAAGACTGATAAAAATAAAAATAGCTGTTTTTTTACTGTATTGAAGAGTAATTTTTATAAAAATAAAATACATGAAGGTTAAAACATAACCCTAAACGCATGAAGTTGTAATGGGAATATTCTTTGTAAACTAACACATTAATCAAATTTAAGTTAGAGCTTAGATTTTTTTGAAGGATATTTGGGAATTAATAAATTTCATGATAATTTTTATGTAACATTGTGGTTTAGTTTCCACAAAATATACTAATAGTCGTTAATGCATTAGCTGGTATTTAGCTGATCATTTATTTTTATCTTCATGTTTTTGATTTAAAAAATATTTAATGCCTTTCAGTAAAAGACCATTTATATATATATATATATATATATATATATATATATATATATATATATATATATATATATATATATATATATTAAAAATGACTAAAAAATGAATTTTTTTTTTGGAAAATTTATTTATTTTTTATTTTTTTTGGGGGGGGAGGGGGGGCACTTTTTTAAAAAGAAAATTTTCAACATACCCTTTTAACTTAATAGTGATTATGGCACTTAAATTGAAATATTTTGTTTTTGTCCACATGTAAAATAAGTAAAAATGATCTTATTCTTTCTTGGCAAAATCTTGCTTGAAAAATAGTCAGATCCTATTCAGATGAAATATATTTACATTTATACATATATACATACATAATACATTTTTAATGTACAAACTCCTTATTTTTAACTGTACAAACTCCTTATCTAAACATCGTGATCCATTTCAATAAAATTTCCGGAATGCACATAATTTATTTTTAAGTAAGTCTATTCTTTTTCTTTTTTTGATCTTTTATTAAAAATTCTTCTATGGGTCAAACACCTGCAAAGAAGTTTGTATTTTTACTGCAAATGTTAATAACGCTGGAACATCAACAAAAAGCTATTAAAATCGTGTGCTATTATAATACTCTTTTTTTCTCTCCTATTTTTTTTTATAAGGATGCATTCTACTATTTTAATTGTTAAGGATTCCAAAGACGTAGACACTTTTCCTTACTTCCCTTTGTTTAAAAGTCCCGTCTTATGGTATGCCTAAGTTGGAAGACTTTTTTTAAATGGAAATTGTTGAAACTTTTTTCTTTCTCCCTTCCTCTTTTTTATTTTGACAAACTACAGTCTTTTACTATATTTAAACTATTTCATTTTTATTTCAACTGCAAAGTTAAAGCTGATTTTAAAAAACAATTTCCGCTTCAATAAAAGCGCGGAAATGGAACTTAAAGGCTTTCATGAAAAAAAAATTTTTTTTCTTTTTTTTTTAGTTTACTATTATTCTGAAAATAAAATTAAAAACTCTGCTGGTCAAGTAAAATGTTGTATAAAATGTTTATATATACATGCTGTACTTAATGTACCCAGAAGTGAAATCAGACCAGTGTTTTGGATTTGATGATCTCATAGGCATTTTAGCATCTACATTGTCATATACTTAATTGATTCTAGTTAAATATTTTTTTTAATTTCTTTCTTTTAATTCTGTGTTTATTACCCTCTTTTTTCATTTAATTGATAAATATTTATTAATACCATAATACAAATCAAATGATTTCAGAACAGATTATGAATTTTAAAATGCACTAGCCTAATATTCCTGAAATTGTACATGTATTATATTAGCACTAACTGATACATTTGGCTAACTGATACATTAGTAGCTAAAGGAGACATTATTATTATTATTATTTTTTTGGTATAAAAAATAAATATAATTTTGTCGGACAGATCAAGGCAAGATGACGATATTAAGATTGAATGAGTTTTAATAAATTAAGTTTTTGAAGTAATTTTTTCTTCTTCTTTGAATTTATTATTAAATTGGCCTTTTCTTACATGATACCTTGCTGGATAAAATTTTATTTTAATGTAATCAATACTATTTTGCTGTTTTAAGAGGACAATGCAAAAATTTCATTTTGCATTTCGGTTAGGCATTTCGGTTAGTTATTTCGGTTTTGGGAAAAATGACAAACCGGACGCAAGTTAAGTATATTTTTATTCATAGAAGATATAAGATAGTACACTAATTAATTAAACTTTGTTAAGTACGTTTTCTAGAATAGTATGTAATGAAATGATTACTGTATTTAAATCTATAACTCATAGTAAATTAATATAACTCATGGTAAATCAATAAAATCAAAGTTTTCTTATTATCAACAATTGAACACTAATTTCTGTCTTGATTCTAGCATCCTTTATGCCGCCATGTGTAATTTTTGCAATATTTTCTCTCCTAGTTCCTTGATGGATGATCAAAATGAATTTCACAACATGCAATAACTGCGCTGTAACTTCTTAAGACGTTTCAACTCTTGTCAAGAAAATCAGAATGCATTTTTTCTGTTTCTTAATAACAACGACCCTCCCCTTCCCCCTCCCTTTTTTTTTTTTTTTTTTTTTTTTGCATCTTGAGTTTTTTTCTTTTGGTACTTAAAACATTTTTATTGTGTCTTTTGTGTTACGTGTCATTTTCGGAATCAACATATCTTTCAAGGATGAAATTGTTAAAAAAATTATCTTTAGGCCTGTGCGACTTAGAGTATGGTTTTAAACAGTTTGTGGATCATGTTGATTATAAATACGCAACTGATGTAATAAATGCACAAAATAAATAATAAATGCATATAATAATCAAACAGAAAACAATAAGAAGCATTTGAGGCATGGATGATGAGATCATCATCTATTCCAATCATCTTGTTCCAATTAAAAACATTAAAAACTATTTTTTTTTTTTTTTTTTTTTTTTGCTGGATTAACAAAAATGTGATATAAATAAATAGTGATTATAGAAATTGTATTGTCTGAGATAGTCGTGCATAAAATAACTAAAATTATTCCCTTCTAGTCGTCAAACCCTTACGTTGCAGACCTTGAAAATTACACGTTAGTCAAAATACGCAAGCATCAATCATTTAATAAACAACGGGATGTCAGCTGTGACTTTACTCTACGAATTTTTAGTGCCTAGCAGTGCGAAGCATTAGCAGCAGTATCAGTAAGGTGGTGAAATTTGCATAATTTGTTCATGAATTAAACTAAACTAAATCTATCTTGCTCCGTCCGTCAACTTATCCTTGTCTTCCCCAATATAAAATTTCATAATTCAAAGAAAATTCTTATCGTCTGGAACGCATTTTAAAATTAAAACAAGACTATCAGTTGAACAAAAAAAAATTGAATCATCAAAAGAAATTTTTTTTATAAGTTATTAGTATTTTATATAGATTATATTGAAAAAGATTGGAAGTCGCAACTCCAGTTGGATGCAATTAAATAATATCTTTTAAAATGGTTGTAACATTTTCATACAGAAAGGAAACATGAAATATTTCTTCCCATATTTTTTTTGCCTGAAACAAAGCTTCCAATTTTTTAATTAATTGCAAAATAATTATGTAATTAATTTTTACGAAAACCATTTTTGAGTAGCATAGGGTGTGCAACCAAAATTTGAAGAAAAATATTTTGAGTAACTTCTGTTTAAAAGCATCAATTATGCAGAAATGCTAAACTTACTGTTATTCTGGAACACCTTAAAATAAAACAAAATCTCGAAGATGATTTTTTTTTCTTTACGATTGCGATATTTTCTCTATCTATCAACAAATTTATACAAAAAATATTATAAGCAAATGGGTGGAATTAATTGCATCAAAGAGTACAAATAAATAAGCTCCTGGAGTAGAGATTGCCCGTGTACTACATGTAAAGAGTAGACATAATGATTTCTCCCGTTTGTAAGCTTAAGCAACTACAACTGATGAATTGAATGAAACCAACTTTTATATACACTGTGGGAATGTATAATATCAAAAAACGACCAATAGGAAATATCGGTACGTTGAATATGTTGCAGATGGAGGAGGATGGAAATTGCACGTGGACTTAATGTTGATTGATAGAAAATTATTTTTTATAAATTTCATACTCTTAGTTCAATCATTTCAGTATTACGTAAATTCTTAACAGTCGATCATAATGAAATTTTGGTTAAGTCGTTTTCAGTGCATTTATTATGATTACTGATCCGCTTTCGTTCCAAAAACGCCAAGTTGTTTCTTATCGATGACTTTTGTAACTAAATGTTATATTTTCGGAACCCATCTCTGCATACTTTCCATTATCCACATATAAATATCATTTCAATTCGTTTCCCCTGCAGGTGCGTCCAAACAGAAAAAGTGTTTTTTTTTGTTTTTTTTTTAACTTCTTATTATTTGGAGATATTTTGTATTTTACAAGATGCAATGAAGTATAATTCCCATTCAACGCACTTGGTTTATAACGAGAATCTTAGTATTAGGAGTGATTTGCTATTCATTGTAAACGCGCCAGTGTTAAAGTTACAAAAACGCATGTATTTATAGCTTGTAAAAATTCAATAGGCTTTCGTTATAACGTTGGTTTACAAATTGGTGGAGCAAAACTGATCAATGATCTCATAAAACAACGGGCAAAATGTTAAAGTATTGAAGATGGAAATTAGCAAAGCTATTAAATCCCTTGTAGTTGCATGGAATGTTATTCCTTGGAACATACAGTGGCATTCGAAATCGAATCGAATCGAAAATTCGAACTCGGATGTTCACGTTTCAAATCTCCTTGAGTCGAAAAAAACAACATATTTTTGGAATTATATCTATACGTCAGTCTGTTTGTCTGTAAGCAAGATTACTCAAACTCTCTTTGAATTAAACGAGTTAAAATTAGAGTATAGACTTTACACATATAAATTGAATTTTTCTATCAAATTTTGAACGAAATTCGTTCAGATGAAATTTTTAGTTCTGTCTGTCCGAGTGCAAGCGAACGCTATAACAACAAAACGTAAAAAAATAGATGAATAAAATTTGGTACGCAGGTTTAAGATTACTGTCTGTCGGTACTTCGGCATACAAACGCAAACAATTAAAAAGCATGAGGATTGATATGGGATATTGTGATCAAACAGGAATTATATGCCAAATTTTGGTTTCAGTCAGTCATAAAAAAAGAATTAAATACTTTTTCTATATTCGAAATCTTGTGTATTTATAACATGCCAGTGTTTAATCGTCAAATAACACACGATAAATTCAACTCTAAAAAATGTTAGGTTCATAATAATGATCAATATTTCGTAACTACTAATGCCAATGCCGCCAATGTCATACAAAATGTTTTGCACCAATGTCATACAATACTCCGCCAATGCCATACAAAATGTTTTCGACCTTGTACAAGGTCCCGAATTTTATGCGGGAAGAGTAGCGATAACACACTTTTAGAGATAATGTGAGAAGGTTTTGTAAAGACTACTCCTGCCAGTTCCTTTGTATGAAGAAACGATCTTGAACGCTTCTTAATTCAAGTTCCATTCAAAAATTGAATGTAAAAATAGATTTAAAAAAAAAGTGATGTCCATTTACTTTCCGCCATGTGATGCTGAATAAAATGGCCAATAAATTACAGCTAATAAATTCTTTATTTATTGGTGTAAGTTTTGTTTGGATACTTTGTTCTGGAAATCAAATTCAAACTATGTCGCATCCCTGATTTTCCTTTTTCATTTATCCAAATAAATGACCTTGAACCCTTCTCAATACAAGTTCAAGTTCAGACTCTATAAAAGTTAAGCATTTCAGTTATAGTTTATTACTTCACCAAATAGCTTATAAATTGGGGACACATTCAAGCTGTCTTACAGAGCAGCAAAAATCACACATTAACGACTCATCACTCTGTTAAGTCTCACATAAATAAAGTTAAGACTACCTCACACCGATTCTGACCAAATACGGAATAAAATCCAACTTTTACGCACTTAAAAACAAATACAACAATGCATTATCATATTTTCCAACTGAGATCCTCAATTTGTTTTATTCATAGCCCAGCATTTAATGCTCTGTAAAACTACTTTTATATCCGAAGCGATCCGCTGAACGGAACCCGCGAGTGTCGGCCTTCTCAATATTTTTACAACTGGTTGCTGCAGTTGTAAAAATAACCGTTAGAGCCTTTATTTTGAAACTCACGTTGAACAAGGCGATTGCTTGAGTAGTTTGATGGAGCTATTTTCAGGGCGGTTTAAGGCTTCCTAATTTCAATAACCCCCTTCATCTGTCACATCAAGAAGCCTCCAGATCACATATTCACGGCAAGGGCCCATAAAACAGTTATTGCTGTCAAAATAGCGATTGGGACGTGGAACTTGTATACACGGTATAAAAATTTAATTCTTTTTTAAAGAGGCAAAAATAATTCTTATATAGGTCGTTTAGTTGAACTTCTTTTTTTTTTCTTTTATTCATCCTTCCCACCCCCATGGATCTTTTCTTTTTTTTTTTTTTTTGCTTTGCATGGAATTTTTATATCCAACCTTTTTGAATGAGCCATACATATATATGGAAGTGTGAGATCGTAAAAATCAGTTTCTTCTCTTTCTGTTTTTCTTTTTTTATATTTCTTTGCCTCTATCGCAATTCGCTTTTGTTTGTGCATGGAAGGACTTGGCTCTTTTCTTTCGCCCATTGTCATTCTTTTGTTTGACAAGAGCCGGAGATTTACACGCCAAGACATAAATATTTTATTTATTTAAATTTTTAGAATGGCAGATAAATATTCGCAGAGAATGAAGGCACGGTTTGGGAAGTGAGCGTATTTCATTAGCGATTGCGGATACCTTTTGCGCTTTGGCATGTTTATCCTGGCGCAGTTGTCAACTGGATGGCTTGCAGCTTCTACAATTCTTTTGTCTTCCACAACGGATTGTGTTCGGAGGCGTGTACATCACGGCTACTTTTCTTTGTTGTCCCCATCCCTCCCTACTGCGTAGAACTTGGTTACGAAACCACTTGGAATAGAACGTGCTGAAACAAACGTTCCTCCATATTTATATCCTTTTGGATTGCAAGCGACTGGTGGGACACATTTCTTGAGATTGTCTGAAAAACATATACCTTATAGAACTGATTGCAAGGCCCAAATATAGTATCTAAGAGTAAAACGCCGATAATATATATATATATATATAAGGAAACTTGACTAATTGAAAGCATACGGGAAAACAAAAATAATTCAATATATTAAAAAAAATGGAATGACGAAAATTTGGCTTTGGATTACTAGGGACAAGTAAACACATTCTTGAGATTGTCGAAAAAACATGTACCTTATAGAGCTGATTACAAGGCGCAAATACAATTTCTAACAGTGGAACGCCAATAAAAAATATATAAATGAACTTGGTTAATACAGAGTATATTGGACCACAAAAATAATTCAATATATTCTAAGAATTGAATTAAGAAAAGTTGGTTTTGGATTACAGGTGGGACACATTTCTTGAGTATGTCTGAAAAACACGTACCTTATGGAGCTGATTACAGTGCTGAAATATAATTTCTAACAGTAGAACGCTGATAAAAAAAAATATAAGCGAACCTGTCTAATTCAAAGCATATGGGACAACAAAAATAGTTGAATATATTTAAAAATTTGCGTTAATAAAGTTGAATCTAAAAATGAATTCAACAACAACAAAAAGTAGAAGAAATAACAATCTTGGAACTAAAAATTGTATTAATTTTTTCTTATATTTAACAATACTTTAATTAATAAAAAATATAAAATTAATAAATAATTATATAAAATATTTAATAATTTTAAATAAAACAATATATAATAATATAAATAAAACAATATTGAACTTTAAAATTATTTAATTACACGAAAAATAAAAATTTCAAAAAAAATAATAAAGTATTAAATAATTTATTGAACCTTGAATACCACAAATGAACAACCAAACTTCAAAATTAACGATAAAATTCACATGAAATATATTCGAAACTTTTAAAAATGCTAGAAATTTTTATTGCCTTTTATTTTAAAATGCATTGTACAGATGTTAAGTCAAGGAATAAATTTAAGGTCTCAGAGAGTTAATCAAATAAAATCATGGAAGACTTGAAATGTGGACATATTTAACTAAAGAAAACCATTCAGAAATGAAAGCAATTTTTCATTTTAATTTCAAATCATCTCAAACAAATAAGAATTACAGACAATATTTTAACATTGTGTTTAAAGGTTCTTAATTATTGATTATCTTAATGATTCAAATTACTGGTAAATTTAAATAACGTTCACAATAAAGAAAAATTTATTTATTAAGATCCATGCTTGGTTATGTAATGACGGCTAATCTATTCAGTGGCATTTATTAATTGACAATTTAAAAAAAAAACATGCACTGTTAAAATCCAGGTCAGAGAATATGATATTTTAAAATTTAAATTTAGAAGCTAGAAAGATGACTTGATGACCAAATATACTTGAGGTAATATTTAGTCATGCTCACAAAAAAAAAAAAAAAAAAAAAACTAATAACTTTTTTTTAAAATTAATAAAAAAAGCAAACATGACATTGACATTGCAAATATATTTGGACTCATTTTAAATACATGATTACAATTTCACTTCTGTACAAATCACTCAAATGATTTTATTTCATTGAATCCATTTTGCTTTTATAATTAGTGGTAAACAATAGCTTATATGTGGCTTATATTTGGTCAACAAATTTCAAGCTAGGTATGGTACCGCAACTGTCCATTTAAACTAATCTAGACCGTTCAAGTTCAGGCAAAATATTGTGAACCTCACACAATTAGAAAAATGTCTCCTAGAGGTTTTCTTACAACTCGAGCAATTCTTTATTTCAAATCTAATAATATTAAACAAAATGTGTGACTGTAATATAAGAATGACAGACGTTGGCTAGCTCAAATAAAATTGTACTTAAAATCTAATGAGTTACAGTCATAAAACAATTAGATAAAACACAATTAGAACATAAAACAATTTAGACAAATCCTAACGACACTTCATCTCCGACGACTCGAGGTTGATTACTTGTTTCTCTCTGTAGCTGCTAGAGAGCTAACCTTCTGTTTGTTAGAATAGTAATTAAACAAAGCGAATATTTTTGTGCATATATGCCTGTTTAGATATAATTATGACTACGTCTGTTCGGGATTAGAGGATTTTTTTTTTTTGATAATTTAATCTTTTGCCCTCGAATGGTGTCTCTCACTCACCTTTCAACACGGTGCATAATTTTGACATTTTATTTATTTATTTTTCAATTTCGATCATTAAAAATGCCAACAGAATGCTAAAAAGATGTCGATTAATTTTTCAAAGAAATTCGATTTAAAACGATTAAAAATATTTAATTTTTCGAGCAATGAACAGATCTTTGTATTAGGTGAATAATTATGGATCGAATTACTTTTCCAAGTGCAAAGGATTAGTTTAGTTTAGTTATATTAACGTCCCGTTGTAAAGCAACACTAGGGCTATTTTGGGACGGACCTCGCAATTTTGAACCTCGGTCAGATGACGAGGACGGCACCTCAGTGGCACCCTCCTCTCCACATCACGCCACACCAGCGGGAGGACAAGTGCGAAGGATTAAATAATAATATAATTGCGATCAAATTAAGCGGTATTCGCTATATATCTTAAATAAATATAAATATACTTTTAAATAATTATTTATGCATTTGATAAAGAAAATGTAAATTATGCATTTAACAAAACAATAATTTTGTAAAAAAAAAACTTTATCAACTAAAAAAATATCCAATTATTTCAAACATGCTATGTTATCCAAGATAAGTGATTCTCCCATATAGTAAAAAAAAAAAAAAAAAAAAAAAAAAAAAAAAAAAAAAAAAAGTCACCAAGTAGCATATAATTTATGCCTTCTCTTGACGTGGTTTTTGCTGCTAGTTAAAGCAGGCAGCGGTGGCCTGGTGGTAAGATCTCGGCTTGTAAACCGTAGGGTTTCAAGTTCGAGACCCGATTCCACCGAAGAATCGTCGTGTAAGGGGGTCTGTTGCACGTTAAATACGTTATGACAAACGTCCTCCCGCTGGTGTGGAGTGGAGAGGAGGGTGCCAGCTCAGGTGTCGTCCTCGTCATCTGACCGCGGTTCAAAATTACGAGGTCCGTTCCAAAACAGCCCTAATGTTGCTTTACAACGGGACGTTAATATAACTAAACTGCTGCTGGTTGAAAATAAAATAGCAATTAGAGTATTTTGATAATTTAAAGCGATTGATAGCATAATCGCGATCAAATTAAGCGGCATTCGCTATAATCTTTAAAAAAAGCTTTTAAATAAGTTTTTATGTAGCAGTAGTATTTATAAGTACTTTTAAATAAGTATTTATGTATTTGACAAAAAAAAAAAAAAAAAAAAAAAACGTAAATTATGCATTTAACAAAACAACAATTTTGTAAAAAAAAACTTTACCAACTAAAAAAAAGGGCTATGTTATAAGCGATTCTCTCATACAGTAAAAAAAAGTCACCAAGTTGCATACAATTTATGTCTTCTCTTGACGTGGCTTTCACTGCTAGTAGAAAATAAAGTAACGGAATAAATGAACGTCTTTTAAATGATATGCTACTTTACAGCTGTGTTTCAGCGAACTCTGTTACTTGATGTAAAGCACTGTCATCGTACATAAGTTCTTACTTCTGAAATTGTGAAAGTCGATGTTGATTCTCAAAAACATTTGTTTGGATTAGTTCCAACACACAGCATAGATTTCTCTGAATGTGCCGGTTAGAAGTAAATTTCTCCCACAGCGACAACTGTATTTACAGACGGACAACTTAGCAGTTACTTCAGCGACATGTTTTCAGTAAAGAAACTCTACCATGCTATTGCACAGGTATCAACTCCAGTTTGTTAAAGAAAAATGGTCTAAAATGTTATTTTTCACATAAATTTAAGCACTGATTAAGATGAAAGCTCGTAAAATGTGACTTTTACCCCATTATATTTCATCTCTTCCGACAAGTATTTTTTAAGAGTTCAAAAATATGATTTTTTTTTCCTTAGCTACAAATGAAAATAGAGGAACTGCATTCAATTTTAGCAGGTTCTCGAGCTTGCAGTGGAGTTGCTAAAACAGAGATTTTGTTTTTGCGTCAAAGATGCCAAGTTTGTTATTCATTGCCGTATAAAATCTTCTGTTTAAATAAACAGGTGTACTTAAAGTTGTTTACCTTCAGTCCGTACCTCCATGCAGACTGTAGGCATAAAGAATGATCTTCATAGAAGAGATAAGAATTGATTCAAAGTGCAGCCAAGAAATATCACCTCTACCTAAGTTATCGTGGCTTCCGAAGTCTTATAACTAAAGTTCCTGGAATTTTTTAAAGACTTATTCGCTCTTAAATTTGCACCAATCTGGTTTCGATAATTGTACTAATGTTAATTCAAATTAATAATATTTGGAAATCATAAGATGACGATTTAATATATATCCCTGCTTTTCATCTCTCTTAATCCATTGATGTAATAAAACCTGAACTTAATTTAGTTACATTAACACCCTCTCCCACTGAAAGTACCTCAAAAATGAGAATGAGAAGCTTCCGGTATGGTGGTTGGTTTCCTGGTGGGTACAAAAAGAGGTGGTGGTTGGCTATCTCCCATCAATGAAAGTACATACCTCCCTACGGAGGGGTTGTGTAGTGGTCAGTGATGGTCCTTAGGACTGAATCACTGTTCCCGCTGATGGTTTGGTCATTCAGTTTTATCCATGTACCTACGGGAGGGTCGGAGCAGACAATTATGGATTCAATACCCCCTTTAAAGCAACATTTGGACCATTTTGGGACGAACTTCGTAATTTTGAACCACAGTCAGAAGAAAACACGGAACCTAAGAAGACTCCTTCTCTCCAAATTTTGCACTACAGGGGAGAGACGTTTGGCCCCGATGGATTTAAAGTGCTACACATCCACTTACATGACGGTTCTTTAATGAAATCGGGATTCGAACCTGAAACCTTCCGGTCCTCAAGTCAAGACCTTAACACCAGGCCACTGCGGCATGGCCAAACGAGCGAATGTAATAAAAATTCAGAACGAATATAATGATTTCTACATCTGCAGAAGTTCTGTCTGCCAATAGACCCATGTTTTTCGATCCTTAAAGTCCTTCAATCTTTCGATAGAAATTATACATCCGAATTCGAGCAAATACATGATAATTCGGATAATACGAAAATTCGTTTAGTCATTGCACTATATTCGCAGATTTTGAGCTCCAAAATTTATAAATATTCCAGATAATAACTGAATCTGTTTGCTTTATGACATTGCAGTATTTATATTAAAGACATTATCAACATTCTCATTAATAGGCATAAATGCCAACAAGAAACTCATTATTACACCATTCCTTGCACTCATTTACTTATTGTAACTTATTTTCAGAAATGCAAAATGCATCTTCTAAGATGACTTAAGAGTTAACTTCTCACTAATTGCAGTACGTAGCAAATAGGCACGATAATATGATACAGTACTATGTATGATACATTATTTTTCAAGCGATAGCTAACTAAATGTCACAATCCACGGTATTTCGAATGCAACGCTGCAAAATCAAAAGTGAATGTTTCTCAAGCAAAACTTCATATTTTTTTCAGTCTAAAGTTGCAGACGTGTAGCGAGCTTCTCTCCGAAATTGTATCACAATTGAATAAATGATTGCAATTAGCGAAAATTTTAAATTCAGAAACAAATAATTAAAAGAAAATTTTCAAACAATAGCCTTTTGGTAACTTTCATGTTTTTGTAACAGTGGTTAGCTTTGGAACACGAAAATACATTCCTCTGAAATAAATATCTTATCTTAAAAAATGACAGCTAAGTATATTAAATTGTTCTTTATTAAATCCCTCTATTAATATAATAAACTTAAACCTTTTTTTTTTTGTATAGCTGATATAAGATTATGCTTCTGAAATTATAATGTACAATTCAAAAAGGGTTACAAATTCAAGAACAGGATGATTGAAGATGAAATGATTGATGATGACCAATGTTTTAGAAAGGTTGCTCGACTTCATTCTTTCTTAACTACCAGTCAGTCCTTTGTAGTAATGGGAAAGAGATTTAGCATAAAACATAAAAAATAAATGATTATAAACATTAATAATTCTTCATGTTATTCAATCATTATAAAATATATAATTACATTTTCCATTAAAACTAACTAAAGGTAAAGGATATTTAACTGAAAACTTTAAAAAGAAATTAGAATTAAAATATAGTTTTAATTGTTTAATTTTAAAATTTATTTTTCAAATTTAAGAAATACTTAAGAAAAGTATAAGAAAGTAGAAAATAATAATTTAAAATGTTTCAAATTTATGACCTCCTTGAAAGATTCTTGCTTAGCCACAAGATTTTTCATTTAATAAGAATCTTCCGAATTTTTTGTATGTGTTTAATTCAAATCTACATTTTATTTTAATTCAACTACTATAGAATATCCTACTCAGTAAAAATAAGTCTTAAAAAATGAAATTATATTAAATATTCCTTTTATCAGGGAAGAAGATTTATAAATCAGCTTAGTCTCGAATTAAAAGAAATATCATGTATTTTTTAAAGTATGTTTTAGTTCATCTGCTCTTAGAGAAAACTGAAAATTGTTTTTTTTTTTCTTTTCAATCCACAGCTTTTTAAAATTATAGTGAGTTAACTGTAATAAAATCTTATCGTTAAATCTTCATCAATTATGAAATTTCTTCGAAAATTTTTAAAGAAAATTCTTTAAAACTCAAATGAAAGACTGTGTCTTAATTATGCTAAAACCCTTTTTATACATCGTATAAATGCAACCTCTCCAAAATATACCAATCTTGATACAAATACGGTTTTTAATTAATTTATTAAAATTATTTTTTATTTTATTTTTATAATTATTTTTTAAAATTTATTATTTATTTTAATTATTTAAATTTTAAAAAAGGTATTTCCTGTGTGTTGGAAGTTTTGGTAGGTAACAAATTATCAATTATCCTTCGACACTATGAGAAATTTTTTTAGTACAAAAACGAATCTGGATTAAAGCAAAGCAATGCGTAAATTCAAAATGAAAAATTTTAAAAGAAAAATATTTTTCAAAAGTTATTATTAAATAATAAGTAGCTTATTGGGTAAAAAAAACAAACAGAGTATGCACATTTTTTAATGCCCTATGTCTTTATATACAATTTTTTGTAATTCTATAAAATGTGGAAGCTAAACTTTAATTACACGAACAAGTGTTATCCGGATAGCTTGAGGGGAAAAATGAGAACAAAATATTTCCAAGTCAACACAAAGAAAAAACTGACTTTGAATAACATTGTTTCTGCAATAATCAAATTAATTCGTTGTAACAGATTAATTCGGTATAACTTTTTTTAATTGAAAAAAAAGGTATTTTTTATTAATTTTCAAACTACCTGAAAAGGGTCTGGTCCCATTTAATCCAGTTATTTAGAACTTTACTGCAGTCATTTACCAATCGCATAACTGTATACAATTATTGATGCTCCGATGTGTGTCTGTCTCAAAAATTCTTCAGAGTGAAGCTAAAATATACCCAATTTAATACAAAATTTTACAAATTAAAATTAGACTACTGAGTCGGATTCGGCTTTCGTTATCGAAAGTTTAAAAAAAATGAAAGTAAAAATAAAGTTTTTACACTTTGAGATATACATTTTGAGATGCCAGAAGTTGTATTTCTGTCTTAAAATTCTTCAATGATAAAGCGTAAGTAAAAATTAATCTAGAATTTAATCCAAACAAAAATTAAAACTGCTGAAATGGAATTTGATGTTTGCTAACTAACATTTTTCAAAAATCTTGTATTTATACATCTTGTGTTAGAAATATACATATTTCTGTTTCAATCTTAAAATTCTTCCCGTCTTCCGGCATCCATCTTCGACCATAATTTTTCAAACAAATAAAATTGTTGAATCGTACTCAGCTGTTGTTATTTGCTATTTTTTTAAACTAATTTTAGTACGAGTTTACATATACATTGAAATACAAATATTTGCATCTCTATTTTAAGATTCTTCAGTAATAAAGTATAAATACACTCATTTTAACCTAGATATTTCAGTCGAACATCAGATTGCTGAATCAGACGCGGCTCTTATTACAAACAAATTTTTCTAAAATCTAACGTTTGTACTGATTGAAATAAACAGATTTATATTTTAACCTTAATATTCTTTATTAATAAAAAATAAATATGTTAATTTTAAACCGAAATTTTTCGTTTGAAAGTCACACTACCGAATCAGACTTGGCTCATATTATTAAGAATTTTTTCTAAAAGTTACGTTTGTACCATCAGAGATACACATTGAAATACACAAATATGTGCTTCTTTAGAATTTTTCAGTAATGAATCGTAATTATGCCCATTATGGCACGAATTTTTCAGATCACTAAGTCAGATTTGATTATCTTTGCCGACGATTTATTTTTTTAAAAAAAAACTTCATACTGATTGCAATGTACATTAAGACTCCAAAACTTATATTTGTATTTTAAAACTCTTCAATAATGAAGCACATATATCACCTCTACCTTAATCAAGACAATTTCAGACAAAAAAATCAGACTACTGAATCATAGGCTTTTAATATTAAGAATTTCTTCTAAAATCTGACGTTTTTAGAAATATACATTGAGATACACAGATATATGCTTCTAATTTAGTATTCTGCAGTAATTTAGAATTGTAATTATGCCTGTTTTAACACACATTTTTCAGATGCAATCAATGCTGAATCAGATTTGATTCTCTTTGACGACGATTTATAAAACAAAAACCCTTCTTACGATTATAATGCACATTAAGCCTACAAAATTTACATTTATGTTTTAAAATTCTTCTATAATGTAGCATATATAATATTTCGTACTTTCACACAGAAATTTTCAGACGAAAAATCAAACAACGAATCAGACTTTGGTTCTTGTTACCAACAAATTTCTCTAAAAGCTGACTTTTGTACCGGTTGAGATATACATTTCCAGAGTTGGCCAATTAAGCCATGAATGGGAGAAATAAATCTGAAAGCACACAAAGGAAAGAAAGGCTCTTCTCATGAGAATCCAGCGGTTCGTGAGCACGCTTCGTCCGTCCACTCTTTCCTGTCAAGCTGGAAAACTCCGTCCAAGGAAGAAGCGTTGTCACCAGCATGACAAACAGGGCCGTAACTCAAACAAATAAATCATGCGAATTCTATTGTTTTCAATTTCCATAAAGGACGAATAATTTAGATTTTATTGACAGCCGAGTGTCTCTTAAATTAGGTTGTGTTCTTGGCGTGCAATTCGTCTAAAAGAGTTTTAAAGTGCTTTCGGTGGTTTTGTTTCTCATGAACATGAAATGGTCGCTCACCAATCCTAATGTCTTGCATAATGCAGCTGATGGACGATAGTGGTGAAGTTGATTGGTGTCGATTGTTCCTTTTAGGTTTGATCCAGAATTTTTAATATGATATCGCTCAGAGGCTGGCATTCCATTTATAACTTGCTGTTTTACTTGCGTGTTAAAAAACGCTAATTTAAGACGTTCTATAGAGTAATTATCACCCATATTTGATTTATAGTCACTTTTTGAATAACAAATGCATTCGAAAAAGGATTTTTTTTCAAAATATTAATTAGTTTTTTAATTAAAAATTAATCAAACTTTGGAGACATTCATTGTGCATCTTTTAAATTCAAACATACGCTTTTCAGTCATAATAAATTTATTTCTTTATAATGTTTTCTTTAATTCTAGTACATTTTGTAAACATTTTTAAAAGCATTTAACTGCAATATCTTATCGTTTTAATATGTCGACTGTCGTGAAACTCGCCAGTGATACACACCTTAATTAATTCACGTCTACTATGTTATTAAATTACTCATTTTTTGTTGCGGTTAAGAGCTAAGATAGTTAAGTAAGCTAATTAGGTAAATTATCTAAATCTCAGGTTAAACCTTGGAAATAAATATGCTAATCAATGTAATCATGTCCAGGCTTTTATGTCGAACCTATCGCTGTTATATAAAAATTACTTGAATCAAACGTAAAACACTATCAATCTAAGATGGCTAGAAGTTTAAACCTCTTTTAAAATTTTAAACAGTGAAAAATCATTTTCTTAATAAAGAGCAATGTAGAATTAACGATTGAAAAACTCGGTTTCTGACAACATTTTCTTTTCGAACAATTCATTAGTTTATAATATTACTTTAATTTGGGGAATACGTAATATTTGTGAATTAAATTTTAGATAATTTTTACTATAATAAATGGAAACAATAATGGTTCATACGACTAAATACTTTTTGTATATGCTTTAATTGAATGTAAAGTGTTTCACTTACAATGAATTTCTTCTAGATGAGTTTATTTTATTCACCTGCTATTGATTGAAAAGGTTAACATCTTATCTATAAAGTGAACTTGTAGATTTAAAGTTAAAAGCTTTTATAAGTGGCTTTGAATACTTTTCACTGAGGAATTCACCGTAAATGCGGACTTCTTTTCAAACACAGACAGAATTCAAGCACTGAATCTCTCTATTTTCTTTACGTTCCAAAATTGACTTCTTAAAAAATTTCACTTATTTTGGATATATATTATTTTATTGAAAAAAAGCACAATTATAAATCAAAAATTAAATTTTCTTTAGGTTATTTTATTTTCTGATACAGAAGTAATTTTTATATTCTGATACAGAAGTAATGCTAGTTGTTCCAATTATACTACAAAGCACAAAATATGCTATTTTTCCAAATTATATTGGAATACATAAATTATGTTATTTTCCTTTATCATATTCTAATACACAAACGAATTAATTTGTTCGTATCCGTTAACCCACAGTAAGATATCTGACTCATGCGTCGAATCATAGAATTTTTAATATTTTAATTTGTATCAAATTAAAGCTGCAATTAATTTAATAAAAATCACTTGAGCATGCTTTAATATTTCACATGCTCTTTATATTCGTAATAACCGTCATTGAAAGCCAAATTATCCATGGGAAATATTGATTGTGATTAGTAACAATTAAATCTCTTAAGCATGACTTGATGTTCGTGATTTTTTTCAAAAAAGTAATTTTGGACATCAAATTGTAGTAAACATTAAATAAGTGTTTTTGCTCTATTTATTGTGTGTGTGACCTTTTCTAATGATAATAACAATGTGAGCGAATAATTGTTGCAAACTTACAAAAGTTCAGATGGTGAACTGTTCCCCCTCCTTCTTTTTCTTGGGGGGGGGGGTCCTTCCTAAATTTACTTGCAGCCATTCCCTTTCGTTAACTATTGAATAACATAACCATCTATATACATTTCTCAAAAATACAACCACTAGCGCATAGGAAACATGATATTTATATTATTAAAAAAATTTTATATATATATATATATTTTATACTGAATGGCCTCTTTGTTATGACCACGCCCTCAACGCTTCGACGGACCACATCTTGTCTTTAAAATAGTGCAAACCTTTAAAATAATGCCTCATTCTTTTTGATATGAACTTTAACAGATGCTGAGAAATCGTTAGTGAAGCCTGGCATCATGTTTGGCTTTGCATTTGTATGAGATGAGATTATTGCGGATCTATGCAGATTTCTAATGGATCTTCCAACATCATCCTATAAAAGCTCAATCTGTGAGTAACATCTCAATAAAGTAAATTTGCCTTCAACCTTTATAATACCAATCTTATTTAATATCAGTTATATAATAATTAATTATTATAGGAATTATATTTTGTCATTTCTATTGACATCTCTATCTGATTAAACCATTTATATAGCTGAATGCACTTGGTCCTTTTGGTTGGGCGAACGCAATCAAAAGATCACCAAATAAACGTCTCCAAGACCTGCGCCAACTTTCATATTTAAGCTACAGCGTTTTTGGCGATTTTTTTTTTTTTTTTTTTTTGAGGGGGAAGCACATTTTTAAAATTATTTGGCAATTTTTCGTTTGCACCCGATAAAAATACAGAAGCGTTTTTTAATTGTTTTTAATTCAAATAATAATATTATTCCAGCAACTTGATGGAGATGAAGAAATGCATTTTGCATTATGCGTCTTTGCTGTTGTTCCCAAATTTCAATTCGCCTCTCTGCAGCTGTAAATGAAAGAGTGATTTCTAGGAATGACTGAGTTTGATTTTTCAAAGCCTTTCTCAGATTTGGTCACACTGAGACCAGAGTAATTCATAGAATTAGATAATTTATTTCCAGTCACCCACAATTCTCTTATAACATATATGACACAGAAATTACTCTTATTATTTATTGTCGAATGTAAAAAAAATCTATATATGAACAGACTGCTTCATTGCTGCACTCAATTCAAAGTTTCGTTAAAGAATGGAGCTACAAAATAATATTAGAAATAATCTAGAGAAATAGGCATCAAACCGAAAGTTTGATCGAGCCGAAAATAGGCATAACCATTGTCTGAACGCTTTATGACTTACCTACGGAAATTGATGGTCATATTTTCCAAAGCTATAATCTCAGAAAAAAGGTTTTTGCTTTATCTCAAAACTCAAAAAATTACCTTTAAATGATATCAATTTTATTTCTTTACATATTGAAAAAAATTAATTTAATATCGATCTGTAACAATACTTTCAATGTTATAATGAAATTCAAATTCATCAAACCTTCAAAATGTTGTTAGTGCACTTTATTCAGTGTTTATAATTAGAATTAAAGAAGTATTTTCTTTGGACATTGACTCCAGAAAAAGATTTTCACTTCCGCCTTTGTTTCATAGTATACACACTTTTTAATTTGTACTCACAGTAATTTCTAGCAGATTGATTCAATTAAATTCCTATTTTCCTGTCGTATCATACGAAAAAAGTGAAATTTAAAAAATGTATTCCATATTAATCGCTAAGCAACCTAAAAAGCCAACAATCTGGGCTGACAATCTGGTAGACAAAGGCTGATAATTTAGTGAGCCCATTCGAATCTTTAGAATCTTCAGACGTAATAGACAACAGTATGATAACATTGCAGCAAATTTCACACATCTTTACAAAAGAATTGTTTGAAAGAACAGTTTACGTTACAATGTAATGCATGAATATAGAATCCGAAGGCCAATTCATCAAATATTGTTATCAGCAGGTAACAAGTTTTTACAAAATGTTTCTGAAAATGCAGTCTGAAATGTTCGTATATCAATTTATTTGCATTCTACTGTTGCCATTCGACAATAAGTAATAAGAATACTTCCTTTGTTGAGTATATTAGAGTTACCTATTTATATATGGAGAGAGAAAAAGAAAGAGAGACATATGTTCATGAGCGTTTGCGCATATGAATGTTTTACTAATATTTGCTCCATGCATCCAGCTCCTTCAGTTATCTGATGTTCAAATCACATTCTAGCTCCATGTACTCACAATTAATTTGATTTTATCATGAGAAAATCTTTCCTTTTTTATATAAACCTAACCCTCCAGGAGCCACAGTGTGAGGCCATGGTTGACTTTCGGAAAAGTATCAGGTGACATTGCTCACTTAGTTTTTAAATCACATAATCTAACATAAAACCTCTTAATGACAATAAAAAGCCCAAACAGGAATATCTTTTTTTTTTTAATTTTTGAAAAAGGACGATGAATGCCAACTTTAAATGGACTAATATCTATTGGTAACAAAAATATGAAAGAATGGTATAAAAAAGAAGCCTTATGGTACATTGAATGCAATATTTGTCACATGTAGCGTCAATAAAATTTCTAATTTCGCAGTTTATAAGTTTATCTATATTAAAATAAGGTGGTAATTAATTGAATAATTTTCATTAATTGTATATTGCAGTCCTTGAATAATTAATCTAAACTGACTAATGTTCCTGTTTTCTTGTTTGTTTGTTTTTTCCATTTTGAGAAAATTTCAAGTAACAAAATTGTTCTGTTTCCTTGCAAGTCCACAACGGAAGAAAAACTGATCACACCTACAAAGATTAAATGCTTAAACACAAAAAGTTATTGTACAAAAAGCTGTACATATATTGCAGCTAGAAATGAAAAGCTTTACTAAGCAACAACAAATCTCTTAATGGATTAAAAATGAATAGGCGTAAGTTTTTTCTTACAAATCTAAAGTAAAAGGTTATCATGAAATATTCAGAAAGAGAATGGGTTCGTTTTCCGATGAAATAATAATAACAGCATGTTTCAAAATTCTGAGTTATGGACGCTAGAAATAACCTCAAATTAATCCACGTCTCGTATTGTTCGTGATGCACTCTCAGGTAATTTATGGCAGGCATAAAACCCAGAACGGTACAAGTTCTTTTCGCGCGCCGCTAGGCAAATCCCTTCCCCGCCCAAACTTATGACGACCAAAATGGATTTTGATTCCCTTCCCCCTCCGTCATGTTCTTTCAAGGAAATAGAACAATTTAGCAAATGGTTATTTTATCTAAAACAAGCATTATTATGTTTATACTAATTATTTTGTAACTAAAAATCGAGGTAAATAAATAAGCATTTAATTAAAGTTAAAAGTAGTACAAGTACTGATATTTAGTTTGATTTGATGAAAGGATAAATATTTCTGGAGAAATCTTCTATATCATTATATTTAACAAATAGCTTATCAATGGAAAAATTAATAATATATTATAAAAACAGATGGTTACATGTACAAGATGTTCCGAAAATTAGTTAACAAACTTTAAGGTATAGGTCAAGAAACAAGTAAATTAAATTTTGCAGTATAATATGGAAAAACGTAGCTATATAAACAGGAAATAGCATGCACAGGATGTCCCGAAAAGTATTTAACGAACTTTAAATGGAAGTCATGTGTATAGAAACAAGTAAATTTTGCAATAGAAAATGAAAAAAAAAATATTATCTGTTTATATAGGTAGCTGTATTCATAAGATTCAGGAAAGACGATTTCGAAATTTCAAAGGAAAGGTAAATGTACAGAAACAAGTCGCTTTTTGCTTTAGACTATGGAATCGAAAGCAAAGGGTTACCATTACTGGGAGCTTCTTATTAGCATTAAGTAAAAGAAATGGATATATTACTATGAAAGACCTGTATTTGACTAATGTCGACATTCTCTAATGTCGCCATTGGACATTCATCAGACCTTATTATCGACATTCTCTACTTATGTCTTTTTCAGTACTAGTACTATTGTGAATTATAGTGCTACTGTGAATAAAGTAGAAGAGAAAAGATGCAGCACATAAAATGTATTGCACGTTTAATTAAATACAAATTTACAATAAATAGTACCACAATCCAGTTGCTTGAAAAACAATTTGTAAGTCGTAAACAGTATGATAGATACGATAATGATAATTATAAAAGAATTAACTCCATTTTTAACATCTAGGTTTCTTAAATGATGGACGTCATGACAACAGGAAGTGGGAAACTGAAGCTGAGCTACAAGACCATAACCTTCTCGTTGGCGATGTGTCCTATCACTGTAATAAAGATATCTTGACCCCCGCAACAATACTATCGTCAATATGAAAATGAGAGCCATGGCATTAACTAAAGGCTTCTGAAATCTGTGTTCATGGCAGGAGATTCGATATTAACAATATTTACTTTAGAATACATAAAGTAAATGTTGAAAAAACTTGTCATCTGAAGCAATACGCGTGTTCCATTTTGTTATATTTGCGATAAGGTTACCCTCCAAACTGCAATTAATGCGCATGTTAAACTAGATTCCATTAAATCTGCATTGTACATTTTATCTTTCGTGTCCTTCCCCCCCCCCTCCACTTAATTTAAAGAGTCCCCTGAAACGACTACGGAGTCCCCTTCCTCAATTGTAAAAATGATTTGCTTCTGTTTTCCTGACTTATTCTTGTGATCTGTAAACATCTTTTGGTTCACCTTGTACATTATCTAGTAGACTCTGGCTTTTATATCTCCATGACAAGGAAACTGCAGCTTCATTGTAGATGCAATTGAAACATTCCTTATGTTTTCATTGAAACTCTTCCAGAAAATATTCCCTACCCTGAGACCTTCATAGAAGGACTTAAAATTTTGGATTAGACATACACGCGAACTTAGTGCGTTAAATCCGCCAACAGGAAATGCCTCCCATTCGGGTGATAAACACGGAATACAAGCTCAAGTACCGTCTTCATCATATGGCAACAGCTCTATATTACGAAGTCAATGCAAAAGAGCCCTGTTATAACTTCAAACAAGACTTTAATTCAGTGGTATCTTGTAAAGCCTGAATTCCTCATGAGGAAGCAGCTTGGCCTATGTTTTCCAAAGTACTTAAACTCAGAAAGCTGTAATTCCACTTGCTGTTTTTCATTTGTTTGATGTTAGATCACGCGTACTGTTAGAAATTGCTCCATAAAATTAGAGTATCGTACGAATATTAAACTGAAAATGAGTGTAACTGTGCTTTTTAATTCCAACAAAATATGTAGTTGCTACAAAGTTCATCCATCTCATTAATTGATATTAAAGTTCTGATGTTATCTCAAATGTGTTTTATATATCCTTACATAACCCACAAGAAAATTATTCATTCTTATGCAAAAAAATGCTTGATGGAATCATACATAGGACATAATGGAAATATTTAGATTAAGCATTGGTATTGCGATTCAAATGAGTTTCGAAACTACTGCACAATTTTTAATAACTTTAACCAAAAGAGAGGGGAAAAAATTATAAGAGAAGAGCAATAATTTATTTTCTACAAAAGAATCTGCTTGTCCTTTTTCTTTCAAAAAGTTTTAGTAATCTCGAAGAAAATTAATGCAAATAGCTATTTTTTTTATAAGAATTAACATGTCCTTTGCAATTTTATCTACACGTGCGCTTTGTTATCTACAGTGGAAGTTGAGGTCCCTAGAAACAAGTCGAAGATACCAACAGACTTCAATGACATCCTCACTAGGAAAATCTGAGTTTTGATTCAAGAATTTTTTTAAAGGAAATGTGCATAAACTTTTATTTTCTGTGCGATATAATTTTTTTTTCTTTAATCTCAGAATTTCAAATGTCTTCAGCTGTAAAAACTGGTTATCCTTCCTGAGAGGCGTAAAAAACGTGGTTAATGTGCAGATTACTATGTTTAAAATGTCTTATGATATCTAATAACAAGAATTTAACGAATACTTTATGAATGAAACTTTAAATGGAGTTCATCAAGTATTCACTGTAGAAAACAAGGAGAAATTCTTAAACTGATATATAGTCTGTCAAACATCAGAATTAAGTCTACCAGACGAAATGGGTGGCCGAGGTTTGATTATTATATACGATGCATTAAATTTTTTAAGTGTTAATTAAACGAAATGCATTTAGAGAAAGACTCTTGATTTGTTACATTTTACTTTAATTTAACAAACTATTTTATCAAATGAACACTATCTTAAATCCTTTTTCTTAGCGCAACTTTTTAATAATTCGTATAACCAAATTAAATGTAATATTAAGTGATATTTCCAAAACTGTTTGTATTATGCTTTCAATCATTGGGATTTTTTTTATCTATTTCGTATTTACAGTATACAAACAGAAAGTATTCTAATAGTCGAAAAATTTGATCTTAAAACATTGAGCCATCTCTAAATCTAGAACTGATTAATTGATTTAAAAAAAAACATGTTTCGAATTATGTGCTTCAATGAATGTATTTCCTTAAGCATGCAACGAGGTACTCGATTTTTGGCGCATGATTTCCTTATTTCCATTAGATTTTAAATTTATTTTGTAGATGAGTTGATTGCGTATTAGTCAATTTATTCATTTGTATATAAAAGCGATGAGTCATAAATGTAGCAAGCTATATGGATGAGTTTTTCTCTATGTTCGCTACACCAAGGATTGTTGGATTTTTAAAAATAAATCCTACAAAGAGTCATTTTCTGGTTTATTTCATTTATTTATTTATATACTTTTTATGTATTTATATTTACTTTTTATTTATTTATATTTATCTACTTTTATTTATTTATTTATATTTTATTTATTGAATGTACAGAAACACAATAATTTGGGACGCGCTCTTGGCATCATATTTGAAGATCTATATAGAATTCTTGGCGAAAGAGAGAGATCCAAATTGCGTACCGGTTTCTCTTCATTGTACAACAAAATCACAATTATTCGCTGCTGTGAGGGAATGCGATTACTGAACTAAATCGGATATTTATGATAATACTGAGAATTTCCATTCTCAAAAAATAGGATGAAAGGAATCTTTCGAAGATGGAACGACACATTTTCCATTCGTATGCCAAATTAATGTTAATCGATATTAAAATTTAATAAATTCATCACAAAACAAGGGTCTTTTTTGGTTTATGTTATCATGAACATTAGGGATAAAGGAGATCCAGATCATTACGTTACTGTCTGTCCTATATAAAAATTCTTGCATTCCATCAAGGTCATCATAGAAAACTTCACGAAAATCCAAAATACATCAAAAGGAAATATGTATCTCAAAGAATTAAACTTACGAAGCTTCTTTAAGAAGGAAGACATGATATCATTTATAATGTAATCGGACGGCGTCGTCTGTAATGCTAAAGGAAAATAAAAATATCCCCACGCTTTTAGTCCCCCATATTATTGGATGTATAAATCTCAACTTTTGTTTTGGTATCAAGCAAGTCAGATAGATCATTTCATTTTTTAATATTTGAGTGGATTGATTTATCGGCATGCGAATAAGCGTAAGCATGAATAAATAGCCAAGGTCAATAAGCTAAGGTCTGAAATTTTCGTTATTTATATTTATGCTGATTCCTTCCATTCTCCCTTTCTTTCTTATATCCTGTTTCGCAAACGCATTTTTTTCTGTTAGATAATCACTATTTATTTCAGTCCAACTTTAGTGATTAGTTTTGATTTGGGTATTCGTGAACATTATGAACAAAAAAGATTCCATTGAAAAAAAAAATTGATGTTTTTTTTATATATCTATTTTTTTATTTAAAGTGTATTACAAATAATAATTTTATTATTTCTTAAGCATTCTGCTAATATGCTTGAGATTTTCTAATACATCTTTTCTTAATTAATACGTAACAATCAGGTATGATATATTGTTAACACGATAACATACCGTATAAATGGACATATCTGCTAATTAAAGACAAATAATACTTTTAATTGTATTCATTTAGTACGAAAACAATAATTTAACCCCCATTTTTTCGTTTTTATTTTCTCTTGTACCAGGGATTCTCTGTTATTTCGAGACTTTAACACAAAACTTATGAGATCAGCTCCCTCTTTTGATGGTTTAATAATAACAACTATATAAGGGGAAACCACTTTAGTTTGCAAGTCAAAACTTTTTAAAAACTTAGATGAAAAAAAAATGAAGGTCTGATCTTGAGCATATTATTTGACAAACCATAAGCGTTTAAATTAAGGAATAAAAAAAATGGCATTTTTTAAACAGCCAATAGAGACCTGATATCATAGACGTAGAATATAAAAAACAAACTACAGTTGTGGAAAATTGCTCTACATAAGATGCTTCCATTTTTTTTTTTTTTTTTTTTTTTTTGCGGTATGCTGCACAAATAAATTTTGAAAAGCCACTGACATATGCACCATAAATTACTGGATTTTTTCCTCTCCTCCCCCCTACAGTCACGGTTGGTAAGGTATCGCACGGTAGGCCAGACCGACATTTTTTGTGTACCGAGAATTACGCTAAATACATAAAAATGAAATCACGAAAAAGAAAAGGGAAACGACCGAAGAATCCTGGACCTCCCTTGGCCTTCGTGCTTTATTTAATAAGCGAGAACATGTTCATGGAAACTTTCCGAAACCTCTAATGCCTGATAATAAATTATATTTTAACTATTTTATGGTCTATGCAAAAGAAGGGTTCAAAACAATAAAAAATTGAAAAAGGCGTAGTCATAGCCTTCTTGTTTTTTTCCTTTCATTTTTTAAATAAAATTGGCATGATAGATTACTGCTTCACTCATATAGCATTGAAAAACTGTAGGTTTTTTTTTCTTTTATTGGATTTTTCTTTTTATATTTTTTTAGATAAAAATGTTGAAATTAAATTTTTAATATTACTGGCGATTTTTTCTCCTTGGCTTCTGTTTGGATTACCTTGGGTGAAAAAAAAAGTGTATCACTTATATTATTAATGGTTATATATTGACAGATAAAAACTGTCGTAATTGACTTTTTAATAATATTGCTGATTTTTTAACTTATGTTTAGATAACCTTGGGTAAAAAATAAGTTGTATTTCTTAGTGTTTCACTTAAATTATTATTGGTTATTTATTAGTATACCAATTTATATGCAACTTAAACTATCCATATATACATGCCATTACAAAGCCTTAATCTTTTCCTTGAATTCTGATGGAAGTTTTTGTATCTGCCTAATTTTGACTTTAGGTACCTAACTACTAACTTTTGGCAAATGGCAAACTTTTTGGTATGAGGTATGCCTAAAATATAACAGGACTGTTTATGTTACAGGAAAACAACAACGAATTCAAGAAAATTAAGTAGACAGAAAAACTATCGTGAATAACAAGCAAAAAAAGAATCATGTCTGTGACAGGTGTCCCCTTCTCTGTCATCGTTTCTAGTTTTAAAGTTACACATCTTATACCACCAGTTGTAGCTTTTGTTTAAAACTATTCGTTTAAGTGCGCTGCATTGGGAGGAAAATTTTAAAAAACGTGTCTGTGACATTTGTTCCCCTCCTCTGTCATCTTTTTTAGTTTTAACCTTACATATATTGGACCACTGGTTGTAGTTTTTGCTTAAAACTATTCGTCTAAGTGCGCTGCATTGAGGGAGAAATTTTGAGTGCTTAGAAAAGACAGTTATTTGAAACATTATAAATTTGCAACAAGACTCAATAATTGTTGCAACAAGTATATTGAGATAAGTTCTTAACACTTACTCATATTTTTAACTGGCTCAAATAAGGTTGAAAAGAGTCAATCTTAACTTACGAATTTGATATCAGAGGATTTGTGTATATTTATTGGAGCCTGAAGATCGAACAATCAATAACAATATGTAAAAGTGTCACAAATATTCTGCATGAAGAGTATTTAGTAAATAGCCTGTTCTTTTAAAAAACAAATAATATCTTCTTCAACAGTACAACATTCCAACCTAAATTCAGTGCCGTCAAGACATTTTGACAAAATACGGGATTTCCTTCATAAAAAAAAATCTAATCTTATCCACTTGATCTCGCTTCATGTGACTTCTTTTTATTTCTCGTGGTTAGATTAAAGATAAAAGTGACTTGGTTTGAACTGTAGATATACTGAAGCAAAACCGGTAAATATAGTGAAAAAGGTTTCAGAAGATGACCTAATTCTTTATTTCAAACTGTGAAAAATTCAAAGGGATCGTGAAAGGGGATACTCTAAAGTGAAATCAAAATAACCTGAAACATAACTCATTTTATAAACAATTAACGATACAAAATTGTAAAAGTATAAATATGATTATTTTGTAATCACATCATATATATTGTCTAAAGTCTATTCTTGTGTATTTGCAAATATTTGTTCATACTGTTGCGAAAAAATTCGTTCAGTAAGTATACTATGAAAAAGTTCCAGCAGATTTTGGAACCGCTTTGACAACGCTTTGTAGCAACGCTTTATTCCACATGAAAACACTAAACATAAGGCAAAAGAAAAAAATGAAGCATATATAAAACAGCAATTGCAGAGAACAGTAAAATAAATCGTTCTTAATAAAACAGCGTAAAATGCTCAAACGGAACTCGTTGACAATCAAAACTCTGAAAAAGGATTCACCAGATAACCCTTCCTTGACTAAACTAACTTTTCCCTTGATATTCCACTTTTTATATCTATCCTGACAAGTTTAGAAGCTTCTAGAAGGATATAGTATCTTAGCTCTTTATCGATACATCGTCAAAATTCCAATAATTGCAAGAACTAATATTTTGTCACCCAGGTTTGATGTCATTGGCCTGACGTACATTCAGCAGACATTAAAATATTCGCATAACTATCTTCCTTACTAGGAAAATAGCTGCGAGCGCGAAAAAGCAATACTACGAATTCTTATATATATATATATATATATATATATATAACCAATCTAAAGTAAGAAAAAGTTTGAAAACGAAACTAAAATGAAAACGAAACAAAACAGTTTCGAAATCGCAACTAAAATTTATTACCTATTTAAACTAAAACCAAAAAGGAACTTCATAGTATTTAGAGAGCGCAATTGCAGCTACTTCTAAAACACAGATGAATTGAAACAAAAGTATTAGAATCAAGTTAATAGGAAAAATAAAAACCAAATAAAAATTAAACCAAAAAAATTATTAAAAAATATTAAAAAAGAATCCGGCCTGAAGACTTTTTCAAGGGTCACCCTCAGGCAGGGATTCAAATAAAGGGATTTTTTCTGTCAGGACATACAGACATTAAGTCTAATAATGATTCCTCGTGACCCGAAAATCCCCCGAAATTATGCTCAAGAGATATACCATTTTAACAGAAAGGAAATATAAAATAACAAATTAGAAAAAAACCACAAAGTAAAAATACAATAAAAACAATAACAATAAAAACAAAAACAGCATTAAAATTAAAATTAAAAACGAAAAGGCCAAGACATACCATCCAACAGTGAACGAAACTTTAAACAATCGATTGTGATTTCCTGTTTTTGAAAGTTAACGGTAAATTATGTAAACAGAGGTAGGCACCCAGCGCCATCTATTGAGTGATCCAATATGCAAGTAAATTTCTATTTTTATTTAAGCCAAAAGATTAATCCCAAACCATACCTTGTTTAATTAAAAAATTGACATTACAGTAATTTCTAGGAAAATCATTTTTAATTAAATTTTTAAGGAGGATATTTGATGCTTCAATATAAGAATTTTTATTATTGCAAACCCTTTTGATCCTGTTAACTTGTGAGAAAATAAGATTTTTGAAAATTTTAGAGTTTAGATTGGAATGGTAGTTACATAGTTTTGTTATTTTAAAGTTGAAATCATCCCTTTTATCGTATATACCAACTATTGTTTTATCATTAGCAATTTCGATTTTTAAATCTAGAAAGGTAGCCTCAAGTTGATTTATATTTGTATCTTTTAGAATTAAATCTTTTGGATAGCAATTAGTAATAATATTAGTATTGTCGAAGTTAATCAAAAGTAGGTCATCAATATATCTCCACCCGTTTATTAAATTATATTTAATTATTTTTTTCTCATAGTAATGCAGGAAAATATTAGCTAAAGCACTTGAGAAAGCTGTCCCCATTGGAATGCCCTTGACTTGTTTATAAAAATTAATACCATTAAACACGTAATTTTCAGTAATATTAAAATTACATAACTCAAGCCAGTTATTTTTAGGAATGATATTTTCATTTAAATATTCGTCATATATAAAAGTGCAGACCTTTATTAATTTTTCATGAGGTAGATTAGTGTATAAATTTTCGAAATCAAAAGTATTAAGTTTATTAATGTTGTTATCTTTAAGAAAATCCAATACTTCTTTGTTACTAGAAATAATAAAGTTGTCTTCATTTTTTATTTTGTCCAGGATAATTTTTAAGTATTTAAAGAAATGTTTACCCGTATAGTAATTATAACTACCAGTGCTACAGGTTACGAATCTGAATTTTAATGGATTTTTATGAAATTTAACTGTTGGGAATAAATAAGGATAGTTAAGAGAGCAAGTCTTAGTTTTGGTTTTTTTTGCGAAAGCTAGCATTCTTTTATCTAATTCCTTTTTCCCGGTGTTCTTTAACATATAAGTTGCATTAGAGTTATATTCATTAATTAAAAGTTCTTTATAATAATATTTACAAATTAAACAGAAATTATTTGCTGATTTATCTATTACTGTAATAACAAATTTTTCTTTTAAATTTTTTATTTCATTTTTTAATGTTTTACTAAAATAAATCCCACGTTCTTTAGATCTGTCAAAATCAGTATTCAATTTTATTTTAATTTCCTTTAAAATTCTCACTTTCCATTCCCCGAAACCTTCCGCAGGCCAGTGGTATTTTCTAGATAATTTGGCAATAAAAACATCCAAATCATTACCAATAGAAATCAAAATTTTGTTATGGTTTATTTTTTCTCTTAATCTAAATTTTGTTCCTCTTCCCATCAAATCTCTTAAAGAGTTGGATTCAATAATTTTTAAATTACCTGTAATAATATGACCTTTATCAATATCTATAAAATCTTTATATTTTTCCTTGTTACAGTAACAATCTGTTTTATTTATTTTATCTAAATTTTTGCTATAGTAATTATAATTACAAATTTTTTTCTTTAAAGTTGAAGTGTAACTAAACGCTATTGATACATTAGTTTTATCTGCAAGAGGAAAAAATATATTATTATTATGTATAATTTTGGGTAATTTAAGATATTCGAAGTAAATATCCAAGAATTTAATCACACAGTATTCTTTGTAAACATTATTTTTATTATTAAAAAGTAAATCGTTTTTTCCAATGTTAAGTTTACATTTAATAAGATCTAGAATAATACATTTAGTGTACGAATTTTTAAACTCTAATTCCCCGAATTTATTATTTAAAAACCATTTCATTTTATTATTTCTAAGACCAAAAATGTATTTCCTAATTCTGTGAATGTTTTCACTATTGTGTTCCAGATTACAGTAATTTTGAAATTCCTCAAATATAATTTGAAAATTGCCTCCTTTCCCTTTACCTCTTTTAAATCTTTTAGAAAAGTTATCTTTATTTAGAAAATTTTTAAAAATGTTAAATTTGTTAAAAATGCAATTATTGTTTAAATCTGCATAACCTTTTCTTTTTTAATATTTTTTAATAATTTTTTTGGTTTAATTTTTATTTGGTTTTTATTTTTCCTATTAACTTGATTCTAATACTTATATATATATATATATATATATATATATATATATATATATATATATATATATATATATATATATATATATATATATATATATATATATATATATATATATTAATCAGTGGAAAATCAAAATCAGGGAATGTCGATAATATAAATAGGTCAGTGAAAAATCAAATATATTTGGTTATATTTTACATTCAAATCATTACCGATGTATGTCGACAAATACAGATAACTTCTGGTGAAAGAGAGACAAGAAGGCAAAAGCTAAGATATAAACATGAATGTTGTTGCAATAAATAATATTGTGCTATGTTAATCACGTAATTTATGAAATATTATTAGTATAATTTTCCCATTCATTCCTTTTAGGTTCAACTTTTTATTTATATGAGCTTTTACTTCAGTTTTTTCCAGTGTTGATATATAACACAATATGTTTCAATAATGAAATATGATTTAATGAGTATCTGTTATGTCTTACAATTTGTATTCAATATTCACAATTAGTGCAGGCTGAATCTCGCCATTTGCAGGTGCAAGTGAAAAATATGATATTTAGCAAATTTTTCGGGCAAACATCAAATGATTAAAAGAATGCTTATTTATTTTAACGGAGAATATTGCATTGCCAAATATTGACCTTTCACAGTAACGTATATATTGCCACGACTTATGTCAGCACAGGCAAGTAAATAATCCAAGGTAACTAATAAGGCTTGTAATAAATATTTTGCGTAAAGGAACAATAGAAGATAGCTTTTTATTTTAAGCATTTGCATAGAATTATATCTGATATTATTTAATTCTGAAAACTGCATGACTCACTCTATTTCAGTATGAATGGCAGTACAATATGCTGAAATTACTTATAAAGCTCCTGCATTCTTAAAAAAATAAAAATATAATGCATTTTGATTTCGCATGTATAATATTTAATGCATTTCGAACTCTTAACTTCAGTATAATGACTTAAGATTAAGTGCCGAATTTTACGCTTCTTTCTTAAACTTTGTTATAATTCTTAAATTTTGTCCTTTCATGACATCAATTTGATTTCAAAAATATTCCGCATTATACTTATAAACAAGCCTTTTTATTTCTTTACCAATAAGAGAGAAAATTAAAGGGAAAAATGAAGCATTATATTAATAACAACATAAATGCATCTAATAAAATATATTTTCAGAAAACTTTGATGAAATATTTCAGTTTAGCGTGAATTTCTTAATTATTTTGAATTATTGTTAATAAAAGATCTGACATACCTATACTTTTTTTTAAAGTTTCCACTACCTTATTTGGAAGAGAAATCCTAAAGAAGAAGTTTCAAAGTGTTACAATTTAATTCAAACGAAGTCATTTATTAAGAATAATTTAATTTTTAAATGAATCGCTTCGAGACTGGTTTGATAAACATATAAAATTTCTTGAAAATTTCTTTTAAAACCCAAACTAAATTAATAATAAAACTAATCCAATTTCTCCCTCCAGTTTTGAGTAATTTGAATGCAAATTAAAAATGAGGGTAGAAAGTTTCGTAAAAGGTCTCCATCGTACGTACTTTCAAGAACTGCAGAAAATGAAAAGGCTCATCGAATTTTTGTTCAACGTTTTATTACCTTAAAAAGGAAAGTAAATTCCCGCCTTCCCAAGTGCTCAAAGCCCGCAAGGTAATGAAGAATGAATTTTATTTGCATCAACTCGTCCACCCCCCCACCACCACCACCATCCGGCTCCCCCACCAAGCATCCAGAAGCAAATTACTCCAAAAAGGTGACGCACAGCAGATGGAGAAAATTCAAAAACCTAACTTCTAACCGAAATAAATTTACCTCTTAGAAGAATAAATAAATTATTCACCGTGATCTTTTCCTTTTAAATAGGAGGAGCCCATCAAGGTTTTAAATAAGGAGACCCAAGTTTTATGCGAACCCATAAAATATTTAAGGCCTGAGCAGGTTTTACAGAAGTGGAACGAGTTCTGCCAAGAACAGAATCAATCACTGGTAGCGAAATCGGCAGGCAGGTTTGGTAGCAGAATCTTCCCTTTTTCTTTTTCTTTTTTCCCACCAACATCTTGCCAACCAACAGTATGAATCGTCTTGTCCGACCGTCAGTTGCCAGGGGAATGATTTGCTGTCCTGCTTGTGTTTTATGTAATCGAGAATAGAAATCTCTGCCTATACGGAAGTTGTTTGTTTTATGCGGCTATGAAATGGCGGTCCCCTTAGACAGTTATCGGAAATAAAGTGGGGGAAGCCTCCTTTTGCCAGCGCCATTATCCATTCTGCGGGTCGGGAGGGGGGGGGGTTACTAGAGGATGCTTGTAATGATGGTCAAGTACAGATAAAATTTCCCCGTCGTATGGTAAGTAAATGACACAAATAAATTTTATAATGGTCGTAAACGATTGATATCTCTAAATGGTATGCGACACATTTATTGGGTTTTTAAGAGGTTTGGATTGGTGATCATGTTTTTAGTGCGTAGTTAAGCGAGACCGAACACCTTTCTTACAAGCTCTCGTTTAACGTAATCACAACACCTCGTTTATGGCGACCTATGGAAACAAAAAATATATATATATAAGAAGGTCAACTGCTGGGATTTATGGTAATGTCAGTTTGAACGGTTGAGAAATAGACTGTTCTTTTGCAAGTAATTCCGGTATGACTTGCAGAACATCTTGCTTGCGCCTCAGATAGGAGTAAGAATTTACTGCTCTGATGAAATGTAGTTAAAAGAAAGTGTTCTCAGATTTATTTATAAATTGCACTGCAAAAAAACTTTCATCTTAATCTATTTTTATATTCTGTACTCAATGGCTTAGCAAAGGTAAGTGGTGAGTTTATCAAGCGCCCACATCATGGTTGACGTTATAAAATGAAATAAATGTACTACTGTTTTAAGTTCTTAGTGCATCTTAAATTTGAAGGTTATTTGTACTAAAATTTTTATTCTCTATATATGGAATAGAAATGGAGCTGGAGTAATAGTATAATGAAACAAATGGAATATAACATAATACTCGTCTATAAATATCGAATAGTAGTAGGATTATTTCTAAAATCTTTATGCTTTATTTATTCTTTGTTTTATTTTTATTTTTCTGTGAATATTTTTGTATATTTATTAAATGCTTATGTATTATAATATGTACCTTCTAATTTCTTTATCTCATTTCATATCATGATTTACACAGTTTTATGTATTAAGCGAATCTTCCAGTTTACATGTACCTTGCATTTTTTAGATAGAATCCTATAGGAAAACTACCTATTGCAATGAATCTCATGACATAAATTATATATATATATGTGTGTGTGTGTGTGTAACTCTTTCCCCGTATCATCTTGTGAACAGAATAACTGCAGTAATTTAGTATTTCGTTTGGATTTTAACCGGCTTGGAATATATTATTAGAAATGTAGAAATCTGGGATGTAATCAGAAATGGGATATCTAGCTCAAAGGTGGTGGAAATGGTGTGTGGGGGGGTGAAATTTTAATTTTGTGATAACTTAATATTAAAGATAGCAAAATATATCAAATTAGCCAAATCAGTGCCTCATTAAGATGAACAAATTTTGTATATAAAGACTTTCAATAACTGCAATATCTTAGAAGTTAGGGATTAAAAAGTAATTTTCAAGCCCTAATTTTACTTTGAAATATTAACTTATATGAAAAGCAATCTACCTTTACCTTATAGCTTTCCGAGAGGAATTTATTATTATTATTATTATTACTTTGGAAAACTGGCAGCGCTAAACAGGTTAAATAGATAAATAATCTGTGGCATCTATTACCTCATTCCCACCTTTGACCTTGTTTCTATGCCAATGTATAAATTAGGTCCTCTTCAAGAAAATGAAAAATTAAGACTTCTCTCTGCTGGCAAATATGCTCTTCGAAAATTCCCACTTACGTTTAACGGTACAAAGAAGTATTGAAAAGAGCAGCTCATACCAGCAAGAAAGAAGGCAAAGAATGCTGTAAAAATATGCAGCTTATTTTGTCAAATGAAGCCTTCAAAAAAGAAAACAAGAAAAACTCTAGCATTGAAGCGAGACTCTTATTGAAACAGAAATCAGGAGTGCGGAAGTTATTCAATCGTTTCTTTTCTTTCTCGAAACACAAAGGACCCTCTGTTCGATTCCCTTGGGCCACTTTCGGTGTGTTCAGAATGAGGACAAGCAATTCGGAAACGAGCAAACTGTTCGTTGGTGCGAACTGACCCACAATCCCTACTTGGAGGCCCATCGACTTAATCGCTACAAGAATAGGCTGATAAAAAGGCAACTATTATACCCGTGGTATAAATGGGACTTCCAAATGATTCTGTTGTGTGAGGAATATTTTTTCCCGAAGTAGATAGCCCTGTTATCTATATTAGGCATGCAATGCTGCTTCTTAAAGATGCCAAATCTCTTGTAGATGTCTATTTGTTTATATAATTGATCAGGCAGCAAATGCTGTAGCCAAATATATATTTTTGACTTTATTCCTTTGATGTATTTCGATGCGCGAAAAATATATATTCTTCAGTTTTAAAACAGCCGTTTTATAATGGATTAAATTACAGTCGCTGGTAGAAATGACAACCGTTTGTCAAACGTAACAAAACCTGTAACCTGTTCTTGCCTTTATGATTTTATTCTCTCGATCTATTTCGATGTGTCAAAAATGTTCATTCATTGGATTTAAAAACTGCCTCAATTCTCTAGATGTGATAGATGGCAAATATGGCTATATATGTATCGCATTCTTCAATTTTATTCATTCATTTTATTCAATTTATTCTTCAATTTTAAAAAATGCCACGTGATAATGAAGTCAATTAACTAGTGGTGAAAGTCACTTTATATACACACATCATCTAAACTCTAAGTACTTATTGCTTCAATCGATGTGTTGATGTCACATCCTCATCCTCAAGCAGGGTGCGCAATGAGTTTCAAAATTACATTGATGGGCCCGTTTTACATGTATCACGTGACATGAATTTGCAGTTGTTACTAAATTAACAAAAGAAATAAAAATGACTTTGTATCTAAAATATTTCATAGATTCATGTCTGTACTGGAGAAAAAAATATTTTACCAACAAACAATAATAATCTAATTTAGTAATAGAAAATTTCAGTTTATAAATAATTTTATAATCTTTTTTTTTTCTTAAGAAATATATTTGAAGCGGTGAATTTTAAATGGCTGCTAATTTTCCAAATGTACCTATAAATTCCTTTATGTTGAAATGATCAGATAATTTGAATTGTCTTGATTTACATAAAACCTTAACTGAAGTGAATTTACTTTCTTAGGATTTGCATTTATAATAATATTTAAAAGTAGAAAACAATAATATTAATAAATAATTTATTTACTCGTGGGAAAATGCAGTGCCTCTGGCAAAAACAATATGAAAAATATAAGACGATTATATAAAAAAAATTAAATTAACCCACTCATAATAAAATGTACTAAATATAAATGTATTAATAAAGGTACTAAATGTACTACTCGTAAATGTACACTAACCAGAAATAAATAATACAAAAAAATGAAACAATTTTTTATAATATAAAGTTGAAGTTGAAATTGGAGATTTTTTTTACAAAATAGAAATTTATGATAACTCTCAATTAGAATAAAATAATAATTTTTTTTAAAAAACAAAATATATTTTTTTAAAATCTAAGAGCTGTCTTTTTACTTTTTAACAACTTCTTGAATTAAAAATTATAATATTTAAATTCAAATAAAAAATATTACCAAAAAGTAGAAAAAAAAGTGTTTATTTTAATCCGAAGTATGTATTATTTACTTGCCTCATTTTTTTTTTTTCAATTTATTGAAATGAGAAAATAACACCAAATACCTCTGGATTTCAATGGAAAGCTGGAAGAACTGACTCAATTTCCTTAATTCCTCATTTTATAGAAAAAATACAAAAATATTTTCATGAAAACATTTTAACTATCCTTAAAAATAGGCCTTATAAGCGCCGCCTCTATGAATAAATACAATCTCCATTCAGAAATAAGTTTTGTATTCTCTTATATACGTTAGAAATTTTAATGCAAAATTAAATAAACAGATTTCTTATATTTATTTATTATCAACAAATCATTACATTTTTTCCCTTGCCAAATGAATGCAAAATATATGCTTTGTCATTTGCAATGACGATGAGAAAGAACGAAGGTAACACTTGTCAAAATCATTCAACCAATCAGAAAGCGTCACGTGATAGGCGACAAATACTGATTGGTTGAACGAGAAATCTCTGAACTCTTGAGATGCATCATGTGGACTTCAGAACAAGATAATATGGTTTAAAAAGAAGAAAAAGAATTATTATCTGTAAATTGGGTCATTATTTACAAATTACTCACTTTCTTCGTTTCATTTTTTTTTTCTCGACTATCTTACTTAGCATTTGTGTCGAAAACAACATTAAAATTCTATTTACGTTTACTCTTTCTTAATCAATCAGGCCAATCAATTTAATCAATCTCTTCCTATAAATAAGTAATTTTATATGATTAAAATAAATAACAATTTTCTTACAAGTAACAACTGTGGCTCTCTAATTTTTTTAAAAAGCGCAACAAAATCATTAATTGTTTATTTGAATTTTAAACATAATTTGCGGATTAATTTAAGATAACCACTTTTAACATAAAGGGTTAAAATAGTTTTTAAGAATACTGTTTTCCCAGGAATTATTGCTGCTATTAAAAGAGGACAGACCATCTACCTCCTATCCAATCAGGGAAACGACAGGTCATAACCCTGTAGCCTATTGGTAGCTTTTATTTTAAAAAATGATGGAACTTTTAGTATAATTTAAGGAAATTTTCTATAGTCAGATATATTTGTATTCAGTAATACAGAAAGTATAAAATAGATTTTTGAGATTCAAGCAAAACGAAATTATAAATGAATTAAAAACTCAATTCTTGTTATTGTGTTGAATGTATGATACCTAAAACTTCAATAAGTATACTCATATACTTTTATACTCTGCTTAGAAACTTTCTACCTATGAAAAATTTCAGATAAATTTAAGAAAATGTTTGAATAAATTATTTGAAATCCATAATACATTTTTGAAAAGCTTATAGCTCTATTTAAGGATTTCATTCACATTATTTGAATGAAAGCGCTATAAAAAAATTTAAAGTATATACTTCAATTCCCATTCATAAAATAATATGCCTATATACACTTTACAATATTAATAAAAATCTTCATGAGAAGCAAAATAATAAAAATAAATTCATGACAGCACTTGAAAATAAAAGCTTTCCTACAATACTGAGCTAGTAGAGGCGGAGTTATTTCTGACCAATGAAAATCTTCACAGAGAATTTCGGCTTGAATCCTCACTAAAAATTAAATAATTTGAATTTCCTTTTCATCAATTTTTAAAAAGTGATTTTTTTATCTTATTAGATTATTAGTTATTTTGAATTATAATTAATTATGCGAGGCAAAAACTAGATATGAAATAAGCAACAGAAATTTATCCGATGCTTTTGGTTTAATACAACTCACAACTATAATATCACCCTATACAAATTTGACTAACTGTATTAGTTGTTCATGTGAAAAAATGGATATAAATTTGTAAGTAAATGTGTAATCTGTGTAAAAGAAAAGAAGTAGGAAAAGTAAGATTAGAAACCTGGATATACTTTATATTTCCTCCTTTAGAAAATATACCTTTGAAATTCATGTAAATTACAAATATTCAGCATTATTGGTGATTTCTAGTTTCATTAAAACAAAAATTAAATTTTTTCTCTGTTTTTTTAATCTACAGTAGAACGTTTATCGTCCGAATTTTAATTGTCTAGATTACTTTAGAAAAGAGGTTAATAACCAAGAAATAAAATTTTCCGAGTAAAAACAAGTAAATATATTCAATTTTTTCATCAACTATCGTAATTATAAGGTATATCCCTAATAATAAACATAACTGAGCAAAATGTAAAAGGGTCTTGCAGAAATTCCACATTTTAGAACAACAAAACATTTTAAAAACAGATTCTATACCTTTTGTTTTTGTGAAACCATGCGTCAACAAATATTCCGAAAATTAATCGATTTTTAAGACGAATGTCTAAAATATTTTTTTAACTATCACTATGCCTTCAAATCTTCGTTATAAATACTTTATATCATATATATTTAGAAGGTTGTGGTTATTTTAAAATGTAGATAAGCAGTAAGATAAATGTGCATTTTTATTTTTTTTAAATTTAAAATTATATATATATATATATATATATATATATATATATATATATCTTATCCTATAAGGCTAGAGATGAAGTATGATTATAATCTTTAAAATTTTATGAGAGTTTAAAGTAACTAAAATTCAAGGTTAGCATCTAAACATTTTTAAGTTCATTTTTGGTACTCAATAATATATAATATTGTTACAATTGAAATGACATGGGTTAAATAACTAATAATTTTATTTTAGAATGTTAAAGCAAAAATTTGTTTCTACATTAACATTAAAAAATAAAAATTACCAAAAATTATTTTGAAAAAAGTAATTATTACATCAAAGTAATCTATAAAATTTAGAAGATATCTGTCGACTTTTTAAATAGTATTTATCGATTTAAAAATATAAATAAATAAAAAATTTCAAAAGTACTCTAATTTTTTATTTGATTCATAATTTAAGGAGCAATAAGAATACAATCCCAAAATTAATTTTGAATGCCATGTTTACATAAAATAGTGTCTCAACTTATGCAAGATATATTTATTCACCCTTATAATTTTGTTCAGCTGAAGAAAATGGCGCGCTCTGAAATCACAAATCTGTTAAAGCGAAACAAAGCTTATCTCAAGCTCTGTGTTTCGATCTGAAATAAATCTTTCATATTAATAAGAAGCGATGCGAAACATGGGTAAGCTTATCTCTTGAACACGGCTGTTTTGACTCTCGTGTGCTCGCGAGTAAATCATGGCGCGGCGAAAACTTTTCCTAATTGCGCTGCTGCAAAGGTTTGGCGACTTAATTCTTGAGGGCTCTGATTTATTCCGCTTTGAAATTAAATATTTAGAGGGGGCTCCGATCGGGTGAAACAGCGCCAAATAAACAACCGCCGCTCTCTGACAGTTATGAGAAATTCTTCCTCCGCTATAATTTCAAAACGTAATTTTGCCGTAGACATAAATTAGGAAGCAAATTTGGGGATCTGACTCGAGGCGTTGGCGCTGCGAACCAATCACTGACGGTTCCTAGAACGGTGGGGGGCGACTCCAAAACTAGGCAGGCATTCTCTCAAGGTGAAATTGTCTTCTGCCGTTGTACTTCATGACTGCAAGAATGGATTTATTGACAAATCATAATATGATGATTCCTAATTATACAATTGATATCTTATTTAAATATTGCGATAAATATGGACTTGTAATTTTAACTGATTTCCGACATCATTTGAATACTATAAAAAAAGCAATTTTTGTGCTTTTAAAATAATACGTTCAAAGAAATAAAATGATATTTAAAAAACTATCTAAAAAAATCATAGAAAATGTTGAAAGAATAAAATTCTACAAAAAACTATCTAAACTTTATAGACTATCATGTTTAAAAATATTCGTTTAAAGAAAATTCAAGATATTTTATTAAATATATTCTGATCGCTATCTCTTAATATTAGAACAGCAGAATCAAAACAAAAGGGAATTTCAAGTTGCTATTTATACAGAGTATTCAATAAAAAATGCGATATGTTTAATTACATTAAAAATATTCGAAAACAAAATAGTGTGATTAATCAGGAAAATATTTTTTTTTTTTTTAGTTGTATAGGCATTAGATACATAATGTTATTTCCAAAAATATATTCATTTTTTTTTTTTTTGTAAAAATAAAATTACTTTAGTAAGAGCTCCGCTGCAAGAAAAAACATAAATACATTCAGCGGGTTTTTTTTTTTTTTTTTTAATGCTTCGAATGGTTATCAGTGTGTATTTGTTAAAAAGAAGTGACAGTTTATGCTAAAAAAATAAGAAATATCTTATTTTTAAATTTAAATTTTATGTCATTAATGTTTGCTTCTTTTTTCCCCCTCATTCAGATTTAGAAACAAACTAATAATAAGTGCAAGCAAGATATTTAGAAGCTAATTAAGCTAAAGTTTATAATTTCGAAATCCAATTTAAATGCAATTGCGAAAAACGCAACAAAGAATGTATATATACAAGTCACATTCAAAAGAAATTGATGAATTATAGATTAAGAAATATGTTTTTATTTCAAAATTTGCAAAATATAATGAATACTTAAATTATTAAATTCGAAAAAATATTTTTAAAAAATGCTTACATCTGTGGAATTTTATTTCAAGAACACATTTCAAGAAAAAAAAATATAGGGAAACTTAATAAATTAAAATAATTTAAATGCATATCAGTGGAAATTTTGATTGAAATAAATGACAAACAATTATCCAAATAAAAAATAAACTTCAAATCGTTCATAAATTAGAAACATAACATCCATTTTCAGATCAAGACAATAATGATTAGTAAACAAAATTATAAAAAACGAATGGTATACGTGAGTACTAAATATTTAATTAAATATTTTGTTCCATTGATAGTAAAAATAAAAATACATAAAAAATAAAAAATAAACAATTTTAACATAATTTATTTAATTAAATTATGTTGAATTTGTTTTTTCTTTAAACTATAAAACAAACTAAGTTCATCAAGTTATTTAAAATTAGTATTAATATAAATCAGAGCAATTTCTGACACGAATAATTTGCAAAAAGAATAAAGGTCTTTATTTTGTTATATCATTTAATTGGTTAATAATGCCTGTTAGCATTTTGAAATTCTTCAGACCAATTTGATCAACCATAATTTGATTTTTCGAATTCATCTCATATATTCAAAAAATCCATTGAAATGTTTAAAAGAATTAAAAGTTGTTACCTTGAATGGAAATTGTTAAGTAATTAAGATAAATTATCTGAAATCAAAAAAGCGAATTAACATACTAAACATACTAAAAGCAAAGTGAAAAAGCAAACGAATTTCGAAAAACGTTATGACATTTTTTAAGTAATTTTCCACGTTTAATTATATTTAAATTGCAAAATATTATAAATAATATTGTGCAAGTCCAAAAATTAATGCAAAGAAAAACTGTATAACACAACAGATGACAAAAATAATACTAAATTAATTAAACGAATTATTTTCAACGACATTCTTAAATTATGTTATTATGTTGGGTAAAAATACGACAAAAATAAAACATGTAATTAAACATTTAATGTAAACAAATGTGTAATGTAATTAATTTTATAGCAAATACTTTATAATAGGGGCTTACCAACTTTAGAGTTTTCATTATAAATTAGAAACCAATGAAATTTTATTATAAAAGTATTAATCCAGACTAAAAAATTTTCTTTGTAATTATTTGTATAAAACTATCTCTATTATTTACACGAAAATTCAATTTATTACATAATGCTCAATTTTTAAGAAATGAAAAAAAGATAGTATATGACAAGATTTTTATATATAATTGCAAATTGTTAAGTTAGTAAAAAATTAAACTGACTTTTTATAAAAAGCCGAAGAAATTTCATATTAGATTCTTTAAAATAATTCTAAATCCATTTCATTCAAGTTTCTAAGAACTTTAAAATTCTTATAATATTTTCCCTTTATATTTTTTTTTAATTCATTCTCACATTCTTGTTATATATTTATTCGCATATCTAAAATAAAAGTGGATAACCACTAAAAAAATAATCGAAGTATTATTTCTTTTTTCCAACCTTTTCCGAAATTTTCATGACAGCGATCCATTATTGCTGAACATGAGTTACGTATATGATGCCAAACATTGATTACCGTCATTTTATCCTATATTTTTGTCTTGGTAATTACTGTCTTTAAAAAAAAAAAAGAAAAAAACTTTCTTTTAATTATTGTTTGTAGCAAAATCTGAATTGCAGCAATGAACAATAGCATACCAGAGACAGAGCGGGAGGAATCTGTTTGGTTTATTACAGCGAATATAAATTGACAAGAAAAAAATAATAATAGAAACAATTTTAGAATATCTGTCGATATATTAAATTTCAATAGAAATTTAAGACATTATAAATAAAGCGAATAAATCTCTAGGGCATAATTTAACCTTTTATGTATTTCCCTGCAAGCCGACAAACACGTGTAACAATAAAACAAGGGCCATTATTTTAGCCTGTATACTTTCATTATTTAACGATCATATATAATTTTATACATATAGGTGTATATAATAATAAAACAAAATTTAGAAACAAAAACTCTCTTAATTTTTAGACATCAGCTTTGAATTCTTATAGTATACCAACCATAAACGTCAGAAAACTATCCTGTCTATTTTCAGAGCAACATCCCAACACCCCTATTTTTATGCAATTTTAATGCAAAAAAATCGATTCCTCATCATCTGCAGAACACAGAATAAGGTATCATTCTGTTTGTTTTCTCATTTATTCACGCTCATTTAAAAAGAGTAATGGATTATCAGTTTTCATTTAATGGACTTGCTAAACGATACATTTTTAACTAATTGATTAGCATTTTAAAGGAAAAAAAAAAAAACTCAAAATTTCCTTTTGTAAGAGAAATATTCTCCTTGAATTTCTTGTCAGCAAACACATACTTTCCTGCTTTCAAGTAATTGAAATTCGCACGAAAGTGATCAACAATCCTTTTAATATTAAGTTCTGTATATCATCAATAAGATAAATTATATCATCAATAAGAAATGCATAGAAAATATAACAGGCTTTGTTTAATTCAGTGAGATAGTATCTCTGCTTTGAAGTAAGAAAGGGTTTTTGGGGGGATAACTGTAATTTTGAACTGTTGTCAGAAAATCAGAAAAACAACACAGTGAACTCCCTTTTAACACCAATGCTAGTTGAAAAGTGTGCCGCAGCATATTTATCATGAACCATACCTATATGATTGACGGATTTTTAATTGAATCTGGATAGGTATCTGCAAAGGCCTTACTTCAAAAGCCTAGGTGATGTAACAGGAGAGATAGTTAAAATAAAATCTTTTGAGTAATCCTAGAATGCTTGATTATTTTTTGGCGGGAACAAAATCTTGTGTGCTTAGTAACACAAGTACACCAATATAGGCGAGGAGAATTCTTTTAATATAGTTTGTTTATTTGTACATCTTAAGTAAAAGGCTTCTAGCTGGCTTTATAACCTAATTTATTCTTCAGATGTATCGTTTTGGGACCCATTATTATTGACTGAAAATTATATAGTATCTACATCAGATAGTGTTGCATCAGATTGCTCATGTGTCATTTATATACCAATAAGTTGATAGGTTGATTTCGGGAAGCTGATTGACGTTCGGACCTGAGTACATCCATAAGGAAGAAGGAAGTTGTTGCACAAGTGAAATCTGGCTTTCTATTGAAAAAGAAACTGTGCAATGCACCGATTTGAAATCTAATAAATAAGAATTTGAAACTGGTCTGAATGCATACTAAATCATGTGCGAAAGAAAGAAAAGATTTTTGTATAGCTGTTTTATTGCCTTTATAGCCAGACATGGATACACCAGTATGGAAAAGATTAACTAGGAAGTGATGTCTGGCGTTTTATTTCTAAAAGTTGGTTACAATGTATCATTTCTAGACATTAAATTATAGTTTGAAAGTGTTACACGTGTAATTTAATTAAGTTTAAAGATGAAGAGGCCAGCCAGCGATAGGTTACCGCAAAGGAAAGGATGATTAACAAATAAGATCTGATCAAGTTACACTGAAATTTAACACGAGATACTTTGATCTTATTCTGAAGGATATTCAAGAGACATTTTACATCTAGGGAGATAATTAATTTTGTGATGAATGTTTGTTTCTGAAGGCCGAACAATACACAAATTCCAGAACAGCCAAATTGCATTTTGTGACTATCGGCGGAGAATATGTCCGTTGCAATGAAATAAGAAAGCGATCTAGATTTTTTTTCTCACTTAGGATACGGCCCCCGAAGGCTGCTGGTAATGAAGAAAATCTTGGAGCTCGCTCTAAGCTTCGACGGCTAATTGTATTGTCATTGTTGGGGAAACTTGTTATCGGATCTGTCCAAAGGGACTTCTGGATCTGCCTAATCATAATAACCGCTCGATATAATAATGCGATCGTAAAACTCCAGTCTTATCTATCGTCTTCATTTTCTAGGCGGTAAAGCACGACCAGATAAAAGTGGAATAAAACAAAGTTCCCTTTTTGTTTTAGATTTCGGTCCCGTTTTATTTCGATCGGAGGCAAAACTAATTACTTGTTCTCGCGAACAATTCCTCCGTTTGTTTCTTTGTCTCTGAGGCATCGGTTTGAATCGCAAACATTTGTTAGGCCGGTCTCAATAAATGTTTTAAATGTTTCGGCATAAAGTTTTACTATTCTTCTTCGTTATTGTTGTTTTCTTTTTTCTCTATCTCTCCCTTTTCTTTTCGGGTTTTGAATTTTTCTTTTTCTTCTTCTATTTCTCTCTTTCTCTCTGTCAATGCAATTGTTTCCTTTAGCTCAAAGGCAAATCTCGTGCGTGCGAAATTCGCGCGAGTTGAGGTTCATAATTAAAATTCTAATACAAGGTTACAACAAGAATGCGGCTCCTGAATCAATATTTGGTATAATATTAGATGCATAACCTTGAGGATAAATGTAAAGTTCAAATTATAAATTTTGATTTGTGCATGGAAGTGTAAGGGAGTAATGCAATATTAAAATTGCTTATTATTTTTGAAAATCCGCCCGAAATTAGGCATCTATCCTGAAATAGCCCTGATGTTTCTTTAAAACAAGACAATGAAAATTTTCGTTTTAAACCTTTTTTTTTATTTAAAATGTGATTATAAGCTTTTTCTTTAAGAATAATACTTACTATACAACCATGAATAATAAAAGTAATAAAGAGTAAGCATTTTACACTTGAAAAGATGCACCAAAATGAATTAACTGAAGAAATTTCCATCTCATTCTGAAAGATATTTTTTTAAAATCTTTTTATATATATGAATATAAAACTTTCTGCTTTCATTTAGGTGATCAGCAGTTTTCAATGGTTCTTGCTGGTATAATGTTCATAAAAAAATCTAGATCAATCTATGGCATTCAGGGAAGGAAAATATTTTTTGTAAATAATATAGTATATAAGAAAGGTATATATAGTATATATGATAGTATATAGTATATATATGATAGTATATAGTATATATATGATAGTATATAGGATATATATGATAGTATATAGGATATATATGATAGTATATAGGATATATATGATAGTATATAGGATATATATGATAGTATATAGTATAAATAAGAAAGGTATATACGTAGTATATAAAATAGAAGAAGCAATAATTCAATAACATCAACAATTTATCTGTAAATTTTTCATTATCAACCCATGATTTTACATCATCAAACGATTACCATCTAATTACTGTAAACTTTTTCACTCTTTTATAATAAAATTACTTCTCGTCAATTTTATCGACATCAAAGTCACTTCAGGAAGATAATGATAGACACATTCTATGTATCTTATTTATTCAATCTGAAATACCGACTGATTGATTTAAAAATGACATTAATTAATATTTGCAGATATTATTAAAACAAATTAGCATTTTTGCTTTACAAAGATTTTAGATTTAGGTGAATTTTACGAATAATTTATACAAAGGTAATTAGCGAATATATGCTCCCCTCGAACTTTCTAGTGTAGTTAAACAATATAGATCCTTCTTTCCGCTTCTCAGTATAAGAGACCTGCAGATATTGCTGGAACAGGAGAAAGGTGCTAAACACTTGAAAATAAAGTCAAAGTCAATAAGTGGGAACACCTTTTCCCTCCGCATGTAGTACATAATATGTGAAATTTTGTGTTACTTAGAAAAAAGAAAAGAGCCGAGTATGAATTTTGTACGGGTTTCTTTCGAATATTATGGATGCAAATTTTAATACGGTCACGTAACCACAAAACGAATTTCCTTTATGAAAGTTGTTAGGGTTTTTAAATCTCTCACTTAAAATGCACGACTAGATGGTAGCAGTTAGATAGTTACGGCACTCAGGATTTGGTCCAAAATTTACTATACATTTAAATTTTTGATAACAAAACTATGTGTCTAATTTCATCCATCTAGCTCTTTGAATTTTTGAATTATCGAGTTCACATAAGCATTTAAAGACGGACATATTTCTCTTAGATGGCTTTCTTTCAAAAGTTGACAGAAATCTACATACATGATTTCTGAATCATATCTAATTTTCATTCCTCTAACTCAAAGCATTTTGGAGGTTTCATATTCAGACAGGTAAGAATAATTCCAAAACTGCGTTTTTTGAATGAAGAGAGGGCTAAAACGATGGAATTGGTCAAAAACTCGTTAACATTTTATGATGTTTACAATGCTTTCTTTCTGTCTGAATATGAAGATTGCAAAAAGATAAAACGAGTCATAAGTCATAAAAAAATTTAATTACTGATTTATTATTGCATGCATTTGTGTGATAAATGAGCATTATTTGGTAATGATGACCAAATTTTAAGATTACAGTATTTGAATCTTATATTCAAAAAACAATCAGAACTGTGATATATTAAATAAATTTCCACTCATGATTATTTTTTATTTTAAAAATTTTTAAAGTGGTCTCTTAAATTACATTTTCAGTTTCAAAAAAGAATTGCAGGAGAGATATCAAGTAATTCATTTTTTTTTTTTTTTAATCTTTTCGCAGTACAAACTTTTTTACCTGACTTTTGAAAGACATACCTAATAAAGTCAACATATTTATTGCTAAAAATTATCAAATTTACAAAAATTATTTTTATTTTTTACATTATTTAATTTTTATCTAATTATTTAAAAAAATAATCTTTAAATAGAAAATTTTAAATTGAGTATCTAGTATGGTTAGGACATGAAAATTCCTGTATTGATATAGTGAATATTTAATAATTTAATTTTATTAATATTATTTTTTTCATCTTTAAGCTTAAACATAATATAAAACTTAAACATAATAATAAACATAATTTGATTTTAAAATGGTTTATTATCCTAAGAAAATAAATTTAAATTGAATTTTTATCAGAAATTTTTAAAGATATGATAATTAAAGGCTTAAGTTCGCAGACCAATCCTCTATAAAAGACAAATATATATATATAGGTATCTTAGAACTATAGGAAAAATTTCAATACATATTTAAATGTAAAGAAATAAATTTTCCTTTAAAATATGTTATGCAATATATCAATTATCGTTACTTAAAGCTAAATTGCATTTAAATTTACCATTTATTACTAAAGAAGGACATATTCAAAATTATTTATCGGGTTGTCAATTTCAATTGTCACTGATTGTTTTTCAAGAAACGTACTAATACTAAACTATTTATCATAATTATAATTACATTATTGATAATAAACTTAATAAAGGACAAATAAAATAATTTCTGGCCCGTCCAAGCATATAAAATGGCAGTCAAAACCAAATTAGGCAATATTATCCGTCTTTCATTTGAAAAAAGCCTTATTTTCAATATATTGTAAAAACTAAAATATAAAAAGAGTTTATAATAAAATAAAGTAATTTAAACTTCCCTTTTTTATGTTCTAAATTTTTTTTTATCTATTTATCCACAATTTTAAATAAACATTTTAAAATATAAAGATACGTTAATGAAACATCAAATAAGGTAAATAAAAGTTTTGGGTTAGCTATATTAAGTTTAGAAATTTTTTTTGTCAAAAATTAGATGGTTCAGAACCAAGGTGGTTTTCTGGATCACTAAAATATAGATATGTTCAGTATTATAATTGAAATGGAGACACATTAGCAGTGTCTGAGTCTCAGAAATTCATCTACTCTACCCAGTTTGCGAGCGGGATTCAATAGCTCAATAGTAATAATAATAATAAAGGTCGTGATATGATAAATAAAATGGCACTTTTTATATTTAGAATTGTAATATTGACAAATGGATTCTTTGTACTATCCGAATGTATACAAATTATGATGTTGGCACAGAATTCTGCCGTTAAGCCCATAAATCTAATTTAAGTATAACTGCTATGCTTTTGAATCATGATATTCATATACATAAGAATAAATAGACTGACTGGCAGTAAGCCTGTACATTGCTTCAGCCCAAAATACTACAGATATGTAACTGAAATGTACCATGTACCAAATTTTACTCATCTCGTTACGTTGTTCAGTCACAATAGGAGATAGGAGTTCACAATTTAGCATAAAGGATAAACATGCAAACGGTATATTCGTATTGCTTTCGGTATATTTCGTTCAAAATTTGGCACAAATCTTCAATTTTGGTTCAAGACCGAATAACAAGTTCATCTGCATATTCATTGCTTTTTTTTAAATATTCAAGTTCACAGACAAATAGACATTTCAAAAAATGATTTCAGACAAACTAAAACATTAAAAAAAGTGGTCAATATTCACTGAACTGATAGGGATTAACTTTCGTCAAAATTGAAATTCGTGACGATTGTAATTTTATACATCATAATCTAAAATTTGACACAAATCTACAATTTTATTTTAAAAACCAAATATCAAGGTTTTTTTTTTTTTTTTTTTTGCATATTCTGTTTCATTTTTTATTAATTATTATTACAAACAAGTAGACATTTCATAAAACGATTTTCTTTATGACACATGAAGATCTAAAACATTGGTCAACCATCAATGACCTGACGGATGTCAACTTTCATCAAAATCTCACAAACGAAATTCCATCGATTATAATTTTATACATCGTAATCGAGAAATTAAAAACAGATCCAATGAAATTCTTAATTATATTAAAACTTTAAGGAAAAGACGAATAACGAACAAATTTTCTGGATATTCTAAAAAATTAAAAAAGTTTTGATGGATTATCATTGAAAATTTTCTATCTGTTCCCTTCGCCAAGCGTAGGAAGATTTATGGTGCAATTAATCTATGCGAGTGTCACTTCATTTCTCCTCCTTATCTTAAGTGTTGTAGGAAAGTACATCATAAAATACTGACAAGATAAAAAGGGAAGAAGAGTTTCCTCATTTTTGCACTCACAACCATTTAACCTCTTTTTAAGACACGCAAAGTAAATCTGATGAACGGGGTGCTTTTTAAAGCGACAGGAATTTAGTTTTAATATATATTTAAGAGAAATTTTGAGTTTTAAAGAAAGAGTATATTAATTATTATACATTCAGCGACTTTTGATGGTCCCCTTGTACGTATGGAATATTTTTTTTAGATATTAAACTATTAATAAGGAATATATTTTCAGAAATATTTATAAATCATAAAAATACAAATTTTAAAAAATCAGCCTATTACAAATAATTACAAGTACAAATCAAAAAGTATATATATTACGAAGTAAAAAGGAAATGAAAATCATAGTTTGGAATTCATATTCAATGTAAACTAGTTTTTCTTTTTTTCAAAAAATCTTGAATTTAATATTGGTAAAAGCACGCGAACAAATGATTTGATGAAACAATAAAATTGGTTCGATAACAATAAAATATTGTTACGGTTTGTGTATAAAGTTAAATTTTGAAGAAAATATAAAAAATTAGAAGAATTATTGACATTAAAAATATTATTTTTAGAATTTCAAGAGTAAAAAAAAAAAAAAACATTTTTGTGGGATAATAATTTCAGTCGATGTTTCCTTTTATTTAATAAAAAAAATAATAGGATTTATATAAAAAAATTTATTTTTAAAGAAACGTTGCACATGGGCGTTCTATTTTATGAAGTATATTTTTCAGAAAAAAAAATCTGGTAAATTTTTGAGAAATATTTTTTTTTTTTTTTTTATAATTAGCTGAACTTCATCTCTGAAATTTCAGTACCGCGATTGGAAATTCTATATGTTAGACATGTTTTCATTCTTCTTGTTTTTGGACTATAAAATTTAGAATTTCTTAGCATTATACATTCTACGCTCTCGGAAAGTAAACCTCTTCTATGTATTAGAAGTTGTGGAATTAAGAAATTAACTCCTGTAAAATGCTAAGAACAAAATAAAATATTTTCGATAATATTTCCTTTAAAGAACTTTGATAAGCTTAGTATATCATAAAAATAAATAAACGTATTATTAGACACAAATCTTTTTTTTCCCTGATGCTTTTAATGATCAATATCTCAATATTACTAACCCCTGCTGTAGATAAGAGCTATATTGTATTAAAATCATCGATATCGATTCATATTACAGAAATTTGCCATCACTTCCTGAGGTAATACTTATTTGTGTATAAAATCATTGTTTTTATCTTATTATAATCCACACACGTTATATATCGACAATATAATTTCTGTTTTACCAGATTCGTATCTGCAGTTTAAAAGATAAAATTATTATCGATCGAACTTAATCTAAAATTTAGTCCCGTCCCTCGAGAATTTTTTTTCCAGAAACACAAAGACCTTCCATCTCTCATCCCTTATCTTTCATTTCCAAAGCATCTCAGAGACGCGAACCAAATATCTTCCATATTTCGGAAGGGGAGAGCTGAAATATTTTTTGGATGAGGGAAAATATGATGAGAAAAATATTCGGTATACTCATCTGAAGAGGAAAAGAAAAAAGAAAAAAAAAAAAAAAATCTCATTCCTTCGACACAAACGGGCTTATACGCCGATGACACCCGGTTTAATTTATGGCCGGCACAGCGAACAAAGTTGGGAATTTCACGACTCATACTTGGTAAATACCTTCTCGTGTTTACGACGGAATCTTCCGACGGATTTGCTGACCATGGAAACCCTCTCCGCCGACTCCCACTGGCGTATTTTTCCCATTTCTGTCTCTCTCTTTTTGGCAACGACTTCGGATTCCGGCATCGATTCTAGGCCGGAGTTTGGACAGTAAAAATTGCACATGCGCATTTTTTCCAAACCGTCTTTTTAGTATCAGGAATTTTTAAGAATTAATATCAATTAGTAAATCGATAATTTGAAAGTTCCAGGTAATTTAATCTCTTTTTCAAATATTTAAGAAAAATTCGTATTTTTCAAATAAAAAAGATCGAATAAAAAAAGAATAAGAAAAGATTTCAAACATGAATATTAGATATAAAATAAAATAATAAAATTATTGAACGTCTTAATAAATGTTCATATAATAATGAGAATTTTAGGTATGATCTAATTTAAAAAGTATAAATTATTTTTCTAAATTATATTATTTATCTGTTGTACTAATTTCTAACATGAGTCCTTTATATGAACATATGACCGTTTCTACTATAATTAAATTAAATGTTTACATTATTAAAGATATGTCTTATTCCCCTTGCTTTATGCACTAAAAATTTAAATGTTTATAAATATATGATTTCATTACGGCATTTGAATATTTTAAGGAAATTGATTTTTTTATACCAACATTTCATTTTTTTAATTTAATATTCGTAATTTCTTCACAATCGGTTTCATAAAGCCACAAACGTCTAAAACAGATAATTCATATATATATACAATACATATATGTTTGATAATCTTGTCGTAAGCTCATTTTCCTCTACTTTAAAGATTTCTTTATTTGTATTTTAAACACCGTAAAAGTCTTTTGAGTATCAAAAAAATATTTTTCTATCGAATATAGAATTTAAAGTTTATTTCTTTGTAAGCACATCATAAGAACCTGATAATATAAATGGTAATTAAATGTATAATTTATATTGTTCAGACACATAGGTTTTCAGAGCTTTTTATTAGCAAAATCAAAGAATCAAGTAATTGTTACTCTTTTATTTTGTCTTTCAGTTATATTCTAATCTGGCGCATCCAACTAGTAGATAACAATAGATTCGTAGTAACTTTAGAAAAAATTAATTTCAATTCAAGAAAGATGGTAGTAATATGCTATTCGAAAAAAGAATATACGCTTCCCAAACTCGTCTCTCAATAGGTTGGGGATTTTTTTTTCATTAATATCATTAATAATAAAGTAGTTCAAGAAATAAAAATAAGAAGTGTATTGTCTGGAATTGATTCTTAAAATGGAAGTCACGGCAAGCATGGCAAGAGAAACAATAATTCCGATTGATTATTTATTATGAAAATAACAAGAAAAGAAAAAAAATTGGTAATAAATAGTTCACACAAACACACATATATACGTTCATTATAATTATTCACACATTTTCGATTCCAACAGAGCCAAAATACCTCCTATGGACAAATTTTATTTCTTTTTTCTGGAATTCATTTTTCCACATCTTCCATAATTCACATGAATTTTTTTTTATTCCATTCATCAGTTTTAGGTATCAATTATTCCAAACATCGGAAATAATTTCATAACCACACTTTGTTACGAAAAAAAATTATTATTTCTACACCAATTCATAACAAATAAATCTCAAACCTGCTAATGTCAAATTATATAAATTTTATTTCCAATACCAGAAAAAATTTACCGATTGAAAACTACACCCTGATTTCAAAAACGTCAATGGCCATATCAATTTAAAAAGATTAAAATACATTTAAAATAAAGATACTTAAGAGAAATATTATTGCATTGACCCCAAGAATTCGATTTCAGCTCGTGTCCCATTGTCGGGAGGCATGCGCAGGAAGTCTCAGCTTTTCCTCCAAGTGATCGACTCATTCGATTCGAGTTCGATGCAATAAAGGAGGCCTCTCTCCTGGAAAAAGCAGGGGAAAAAAGGCAGCTTTCGTTTTCTCCTCCCTTGGAGCTTAGAGGAGTCTATCGCTTTCCATAATTCATAAGCGATGCGGGGTGGGAAAGACAAGACCGAATGCATAAATAACGACCCGGGGGGGGGGTAGAGACGCGTCTTTTTTTCTTTCGTTCCCTCGCATCTTCTTCAACCTGTACAGAGGACTGACTACCAGTGGAGGGCATAGGAATGGCTTGTTTTCGAAAACAGGCAGAATTTCTGTTTCCTGGTTTAGATGGAAAAATTTTAATACTTTTGCTAGTGAACAGAGCAGACCCAAACTTTTATCCCATTTACATTACTAGATGGTTAATTTTATTTCTTTCGTATAGTTCTATCCAGTCTGTCTATTTCTAAAAAGAGCTATCAAAGGGTTAGAAAATAAATACAACAAATGAATAAAGCTTAAATAATCCTGAACTTTGGAAGTGAATTTATTTAAAAAAGAACTACATTGAGTCCAGTCACACACACACACAAAAAAAGGACTAAAAATTATAAAAAAAGAGAAAAAAAATGGAAAATTTGAAAATTAATTGTTAACTTATGTGAAATATGAAAGTAAAAAAAATGGGATTTGTTAAAATTATAAATTATCAAATATACGATGTTCTGTCTATGAGCGATAACATTACCAAATAGATGATGCTCTATCTATAAACGGTATCATAACTTAGAATTTTTCCAACTTTTCCGTATTTTATATTCTATTTCTTTTAGAGTTACACCAAGTCTACCTTCCTATTCGCGAAAATTTTCTACATGTCTATTTACAAATTGTAGGTGGAAAAAAATGTATTTAACTCCAAATTGTATCAAAGGGTTCTATGTTAAATTAAGTTACAAAAGAGATATCTTGACTCTAGTTGTCAAAATAATGTAATGAAAAGAAAAAATGAAATTATGGGAGATTAGTCGGTATTTGATGCATATGAAATATACATAATTTTGTAACATCAGACAGATAGTAGTAATTTAGTAGCATCAGAAAGATTAAAAAAAAAAAAAACTTTGAAAAATTGTTTATATATAACAAGAACAAACAAAAATGAAGACTAATTGAGTTGATTTTTTACGCTTTTTGGAAAAAAAAATATTTTCAGTTCAATGATGGCAATATTTTTTAATGATTATGCATGGAGCATTGGCAATTATTTTGCTACTTTTTAAAATACTAGCGTTTTTTTCTGCTCTTTTTTTATAAAATAATGGGTAAGTGTAAGTTCAAATAATAGAGGAAAATTCCTGCGAAAATTCTGTAGTATATATGAAAAAATAATAATTTTTATTAAAATATTTAATATCTTCAATATGTTTTCCGATTTATTTCATGCAATGAATTTATTCTGAATTATCATCTCTGTCTGTGGCTTTCTTTTCGTTCATTTAAGTAGGAATTATTTAAACTGCTTCGATACATAAATAAATAATGATAACGTGAACTATGTCGTTTAGCATAAATTATAAAAGCCGGAAGCGAAAAGCGGATTACAAAAGAATATTATGGGTGTGCAATTCTAGATGAAATGTAATAATTAATAATTTAATGAACAGGAAAGAAAAAAAAAAAACCAAAGCATTGTTCCGTCTTACTGTTCATACTTAGTGCTTGCTTGCCTGTCAAATATTTGAAAAAATATATATAAACTAACGATCCAATGAAAATAAACCTCAAGAAAGAAATACTATTTTTAATTATACGCTAATAATTACAACCTAATAGTAAGTAATTAATTTCTAAATCGTCAGGAGATAGGCATATAATCCACTTGGAAACATGCTTTAAATGACATAAAGTATCAATATTTATTTTATTTGAGTCAATGAATGTAAACTAATATGCGATCTCCGATCTGATTACATAAAACTGCATAAAAATTTCTGTAAATATTAGAGCAATTATTAAATATACAATAAACTATTATTTCCTTACTGCTATTTTAAACAAAACAAAAATCAATTCATTTGCGGCTAAAACTAAGTATAAAAATTTATTTCAAGCCAAACAGTAACTGCCTGGAACAAGCCTGTTTTTTTAATGGTGTATTACCCTTAAAATGATTCTGGAACAGCCTTAAATCAACTAAAATGGTGATATTCTACTCTTTATAATTTAGTCACAGAAGAGTGGAATTTTTTTTTTTATTTAAATTGTTAGAGGATAAAAAATATTTTACTAAATTTGAATGCTTGACCCCGTAATTTTTTCAGCAGCACCTTTTATGACGCAAACAATAGAAAATTAATACATCATATCATTTACTGGTTTTTTTTTCCATTGGTAATAATTGCCTGTCTTTAACGGGTTAAATATTAATTATTGGAACATAACGAAAGTGTATATTGAGTACATTACCATTAGAAATGATTATTTTCTACTTTCATGTTTGGAAAAGTATCCACAAATTTAAGATTTTCAAATGCATTACAGTTACATAGCAGAATGAACAAATACCCGGCCATTTGAATATCGCATTATAATCGAATATATCTGTCTACTATGTGTCTTTTCTTTATAATATGCGTATTTTCCCTTTATTGTTCACATTTTCAGAAAGATATGTGACTATGCTCTGGATGAATTTTTTGAAATCGCTCGAAAATTGTACTATTTTTAATATTTACATAAAAAAAGATTGAAAAAAATATCCATGAAACCAAAATATACCAGTTAAGTACCAAAAGTTTATTAAAAATGGAAAAAAATGGCATTTTTTTGATTAAAAAAAAGGTATAAAGCAAAAATTTTCTAGTTTAAAGGTTTATAAAATGATTTCTTAAATGTTTACAGTTAGTTTAAGGAATATATTATCTAGTTCCTGAATCAAAAAACAAGCTGTATTTCTATCCATTCTTTAAATATGGGGATTTAACTGATAAATAAGACAAAATTTTCACATTTTTTTCACACTGTGAAGCATTAAAACAATCATAAAATATTTCTGAATAAATAAATTACTTAATCTCTAATTCAGGAACTGCAAAACATATTGAGGAATTATTATATCGAATTTGAACAAAAAATAAGATTTTAATTTATGAAGTGTTTCGTAAGAAAATTCTATCATATTCTATATTTGAGAAAACAACATCCAAAGATGTAAAACAGATTAAAAACGTGTGTAAATGTAAATATAAAAATCAGAGTAACTTCCAAAAATCAGACTAAGAAACGAAATTCTAACGATTTTATAAGGAAACCTGTTCAAACATTAAGAATATTAAATAAAACATATTCATAGTTTCGCAAAAAATCGACTGTTTAACCTAGTCACCTACATGAATTAAAGAAATTGCTCCGTATAAAGAAATTACTATTACCTTAAAAACCAAGCATATATAATAAACATTTATTAAATATGAAAATTTTAATAATTATTTTTTGATTTTATTGAACATTGGCAGATTTGGTATTTTTTTTGTAAAGAATGAGAAAATCTATGAAAGATTTAATGAATGCGAAAGATTTTAAACCAATCCTACAGCTAATACTGATTTCGATACAGAAAATTAAATCCGTTTTATTTAATTGTTTGGTGAGAACTAACGCCAATATTAGCAAAGAAAGTTATCATGCCAAAGAAGTCTTTGAAAGACAAAGCCTATTAAAAACCATTACAGGAAAGATGAAAGAATAGGCATTTAGTGATACTCCTTACAAAAGCATAACTGACAATCCCTCTCCCCCTCCCAAAAAAAATATCCCTAAGAGATTCTCATTTTATATTTTGAAATTTTCAATTCGTCTTACTTACATTTATAAAAACATTTTAATGTCTGCTTGTATAGCAATTCTATGCATAAAATATTGCCAAAAATATGACTGGAGAGACATTATTGTTTTACGAAGCATTGATTTTGGAAGAAAATAGATGATTTATCCGTTCCGTACTTCTATATGGTATTTTAACATTTAAGGTTTATTATTCTGTAATTAACGATAGTTCGAAATAGCGTCACAATGAACATATAAATAATCTTTGAATTTTTCCCGCTTTTATTAAAATTTTAGATAAATAATGCACATGATATTTTACTTAGTATGTATAGAATGTAAAATAATTCAAATACTAATTTTTAATAAAGTATATATTTTAATACTCAGATTCACTAAAAAAAGGAATGTGCTTTATAAAATTGTTATTTTTGTTGTTATTTGGTCTTTTTTTTTATTAAAATGAAATGAATTTTTGAATAATGCTAAAAGAAATCTTTAAACTTGATAATTTTAAGAAAGCATTATCATGTACTAAAACTATTTAGATAAGAAACAAAAAATAACTAATCCTATTTATTTATTGAATACCATTTTGGTTATTTCACTTTAATGAAAGTATAAAAAAGCTAAGTAATGTTTTTCTTTAAGCTTCAATACTAATTCTCATCATTTCTCAACGTTTCTCGATCATTCCAAGAACAAATAATATAAATAACAGGACATAATATATTAAACGTGTATGTCTGGTATACGTAAAAATATTTCTTGACACCGAATGTACCTTTTATGTAATTAATTTTATTAAGAAGTTAAATTTATTAAATAAAAAGATGTTAACTTTCTTCATATTAATTATGTGCTAATCAATACGTTACTGATTTACCGCTACTAAAATATTAATATCATTCATATACGAATGACTGGTATTCAAGAAATTAAAAAGAAATCATTGTAAACAAATCTCCATGAACTTTTGTTTTGACAAGAATAAAAAGAACTTCATGATACTGTGTTCATGTAATCGGCATTGGCACGTTGTTATAAATATAATAAAAATATTAAATTTGAAATTCATTTCAAATAAATTAAAACCAGATATATGTTTCTAGATACTGAAACGGACAATATGTATACATTTTTCTATTTTTTTGAAACAATTTTTATTAGTTCTTATTTGTTTCTTTTAAAATGCAAAATTATATGAAACTACATAGAATATATTTGTTCCGACTTCCCATTAAAAAATTTGTGCCAATTCTTTGTGCTCCATATATTTAAATATTCACATTTGTAGCAGAATTTCAAACTATCTTAGTTGAAATCTGTTTATTTCATAATATTTTGAAATAATAAAAACAATTAAGTAAGTCAAGTTGATTAGCTCGTTCATAAAAGATAAAAATTATCTTGAATAGTACTAACTATTTTACTGTCCATGTAATAGTCAAAATTGAAATTACGACAATATTTTTCAAAAAGTATGTAACTCCTTAGGAGTAATTAGATGTGCATTTCATAATGTTTATTGCATTCCAACAAAACTAAAAAAATTATCTCCAATCTCCGTTTTGTAATGAATTTTTTAAATAATAAACATTCTTTATTTATTCAATAATACATTTTTTTGTCTTAAAATATTTTCATCTACTTTCTCAATATTTGTGTTCGGTTAATTTAAGATTTTTCATCTGGTTAAATCAAAATTTAAAAGGCTTCCAAGAAAAAAATCCAAAAATATATATTTCATTACGAATAAATCAACCTAAGCAAGGCTCTCTTGTTCGCATTTTAAACGTTTTAAATAATTACAATTTCTTCTTGCAATTACAAAGTCTTTTTTCAGATTATATACTCAAAATTACGATTCAAAATATTACTGAAAATATAGATAATTTATGCTACAAAATTGTTTTAATAAATATTATTGAAAAGAGAATTTTTAAAGATAACAAAATACACAGGCTGAAAAATAAACCAGTAAATTAGGATTAATGCATGAGATTTTTTTAGAGATTGTCTTGAATTTTGATTAAGTTATTATTATTATTATTTATTAATATTTTATCTTTTTGATATTCGCCTTTATTTTATGTTAATCATAATTGATTAATATAAAATAAAGACGAAAAATATTCAATTTTATTCAGCAGTTTTTATATAACTATAAATGCGATATCGTAATACTCAAACATTGTTAAAGTGAGTAACGATTGATAAAAGAAAGTATCAAAACAAATTAATAAAAATGCCAGCTTTTATATTTTTGATAAATATAAAAGCCTAATACCTATATAATATACTTATAATGATATAACCTATATACCTATGGATAGTTATCGATAAAGCAAGTAATATTTAAAAATTTAACAAAACAAAATTCATAACATAAAATCTAAATAATACATACCAAGCATAAAATTCACATACTTTCATAGAAAAGAAGCTTTATATCACAAATAAATCAATATTAAAGATTCATTTATAAACCTTTCCGATCCAAAAATATCGTTCATACAAACATCTAAACCAGTATCCAAGACGCAAAAAGTCCGTGTGTCACAACTTCAAAGGGTCCCAGAGCAGAGGTAGACCCCTTAGGGGTAATAGCCCATAAACGTCCATTGAAAAATAATTACCACTTCATGGGATGAAAAAGCTTTGATACTAAAATCTTTCGTCAAAGTCAAGCCGTCCACCAATCATGGAAGCGTAGGAGGGGAAGAGGGGGTCCAATCCCGTCAAAATCTTGACCAGCACATTGAGATGCAACTGCGACAAAAAGAAAACAAAAAAAAGTTTATGTTAACAATGTCTTCTAAACATAAACATTTTAACGTTTCAGTTCATAGACAACAATAATTTGTTTCCGTAAAGAATGCTGTTGGTTTCATTGCACTTTTAGGATTTATTGCCGTGATAAAAATTTTATTACACGTTCGGAGTGGCTCTAAAATATCCTAGCATCAACCGCACCACACGGTGTGAGCCAGAGAACTTTCCGATTTGTAAGAAAACCTACACCCCCACCATACCTAAGAACCGTAACAATTTTATTTTTTTTAATTGCGAAAAAAGTGATGCGAAATTTTTTTTCGCGCGCATGTTGTCAAAAACGCGCGAATGCTGTTATAGTTCTATCCTAACAATATCTTCATCTTCTCTTTTGGGTCCGACACTCTGTTTCAAACCTATTTCCGAGGAGCCGTAATTCCTGTGTTATGGCCCTTTTAAGCGATACTTAAACGATTTATCTAGTCAATAAAAGTTTTACTATATATTAAAATATGAGAAACGCTGCCGTTCGCAAACAACTTGGTTGGCTTACCTGTTGGAATCCAGTAACATTTTCTAATGAAGATGCAACCGTTTTCTCTGACTGTCTTTTTTTTTATTCTCTGTGGTTTTATTGTCTTTTATCTCTAACTATATTATCAATGGCTTTTTAATAGTTTTTCTTAGAGTAAGTATTATATAATGTCAAGGAAAAGAAAAATCGGTTTAGTTTTTTTTTTTAATTATATATTGCTAATGTAATACATGACCTTGATTTATTAATGCATTTTAAGGTACTACTATATATTATACTACTGTACATTTACTATACATTAAAATATGAGGAACGCTGCTGTTCATAAAACAACTTGATTGGCTTAGCTGTTGGAATCCAGGAATATTTTCTAATGAAGATGCAACCGTTTTCTCTGACTGTCTCTTTTTTATTCTCTGAGGTTTTATTGTCTTTTATCTCTTACTATATTATCAATGGCGTTTTAATAGTTTTTCGAAGAGTAAGTATTATATAATGTCAAGGAAAAGAAAATTGGTATAGATTTTTTAATAACAAATTGCTAATATAAAACATGACCTTGATTTATTAATGCATTTTAAGGCGCTACTATATATTATACTACTAAACATTTACTATACATTAAAATATGAGGAACGCTGCTGTTCATAAAACAACTTGATTGGCTTAGCTGTTGGAATCCAGGAATATTTTCTAATGAAGATGCAACCGTTTTATCTAACTGTCTTTTTATCCTCTATGGTTTTATTGTCTCTTATCTCTAACTATATTTTCAATGGCTTTTTAATAGATTTTCTAAGAATTGTATATTGCCAAGAAGAAGAAAAGTCAACTTGTTTTTTTAGAAATGTAAAGATATAGTAAAGTATGACGTTGATTTATTAAGGCATTTTAAAATGCTATCTTATACATAGACAGTATTGTAATAATAATAATATAATTAAAAATCTTGAAAATTATTGTTTGAAACTGTGGTAATATCAATATCTACTTTTCCAAATGGCAAATTTCATAAAAGCTTATATAAAAGTCGCAACAATAACTAAAAAGAAAAAATAATAAAAATTTTTGCAAACCCTTTTTATTTAAAGGAATAAAAATGATAATATTGTGATGAAGGCATGTTTTTAACGATAAAATGTAACGTTTACAAAGCGATCCGAAATTTTTCATACATTGATAAGAAACATATGTATATTTTTTTTAATTAAAGCCAGTCACCCCTCATCAAATTTCACGAGAAGATATTTCTAGAAGTATAAGAATTCACTACAGAAATTATTTTCGAATTTTAATTAGATTTTTTTTTAATTCAAAATGAATCGAAATGTTGGCATTTCTGTTTCAACAACTTCAGACCATATTATTACACAAAACCAGGTTTTATAACATAAATGTAAATAAAACTCAATAATTCAGTAAGTGTGACGACAATTTTTCACTAATTTTAATAAATTTTTTAAAAAATTCGGTTTTGAAGAAGGTATCTATTTTAACTCCAGTCTTGGAATTTTGATTTTTTGTCGCATTTGTATTATCCAAACATACTTTCGGACAGGAGAAGTGTCGTAACAGTAGACCGAAAAATATATATAAATAAAATGAAAAAAATAAGAATAAACTGCATTTTGGAATACTCTACGCTCTGGATTTTATTTTTCTTTTTACAAATATATTAAAATTATTAAATATGATATTTTAACTGGGGTGTAAAGATTTATAATACTATTTGCTTTTCATTGTTTTAGAGAATACATTTATGTTAACCTGTCACGAAGATGTTAAGTATATTTTTTTTTGTGTGCACATTATTTCTACCGCCTGATTAAGGTCAAATTTTAAAAATAAAATTAAAATAAATGAATCAGGCCTAAAACACAATCATGCAACGACACTTCCGATTAAAAACTCAAAATTATTTTCTTTCTTTCGTAGTTCCTTGCCATTCAAGTTTGTTCATTGAATCGTCTTAATTATTAGATACTGATGTAATTACAGAGCACACCAGCAAAATTCTAAAAGCAGTGATCTGTTATATTATATTTACTTAGGCTCGCACACACTAAAGCTTCCCAGGAGTGCTCTACAATAAAAAAAATGCAGTAAATAATCATTGGCATGTTGAAATACGTGCTGCCTTGATGCTATTTTTAGCACGTTGACTACTGCATGACTCACCTACTGTTCACAATTCCTATCTAATTTTACTCTGAACCAACCATTTAATTAGATGATTCTTTTCACTTCATCAGTTAAGATATAGCAAAGAAGGGTTCATATAGTAACACAGATAGTCCAAATATCTGGCATAAGTCAAACCAAAAAGCATATTAATTATATGTCACCACGATGGTACCGAATTTTAAAACTGAAATTAATAAAATCCTGTTTGGGTAATTCTTTGTACAAGAAAATTTGTATAATTCATTAATACTATTGATTTTCAAAACTGGATAGTAAAATTCTGATTGTAAAATACCACATGGAAGAAAGGTTGCTTAATCCATTAACACCGTTAATTTTCAAAATTAAAATTAGTAAAATCCTATTTGTGGAATAATATGGTATTAAAGTTTGCATAATCCATTAATATTATTAATTTTCAAAACTGAAATTAATAAAATTCTCATTGAGAAATATTTTGGTACAAGAGAGGTTGTACAACCCATCAATACCATAATTTAAACGTCCTTTGGCTCAAGCAATGGATTTTTAACAAGCAACGAGTTCAAAGCTGGCATGAAATCTGAAAATAAACGAATTTAAATTAATTGCAAGATGCAGTTAACTTATAAAAAATTTAATTTTTTGTTTGTGTCAAACAGGAACATATATAATTATTAAATTATTCCTTTTCTTTTTCTAAATAATAAAGCTTTAAAAACAACTAATTACATTAAAGGGAATGATTTGGCATCTCAAAAAATGACGTACATTAAATTCTCGATTATCTGGGATTTTTCGTTGTTACAATCTTGTTAAAAGATTTTAACTTAAGTTGCGCTGGTGAATGAAATCGTAAAAACTAAACAGAAATCGCGGCGATTTTCCATGGTGCTTTTTTTTTTAAGATTTTTTTCCATGTATTTAGTTAAGACTAGCATCTTCATTTAAAACGTTTCGATAAGATAGTAATTATTTTAAATTCTAATTATGGTAAATATTATAAACAGTTTATTCTCCAGGATTATTGATTGTGTTTCGTTTCAATACAATTTGTTATTGTATAATTAGAAGTATTCTCAAAATCTAAATTGAGATAAAAATTAAATAAATTAACATTAATAGTGTTATGTGTAATTTATATGTTTATCTTTTCACTTCGTATCTAAATGGGGCATTCAGGGGGGGGGGGGAAGTTGCGTAAGACTTTATTGGAGAGTTTGCAAGAAAGTTTCGTTGAAACCACTCCCATTAGTTTAATTTATTTTAAAATTTTTTGATCAAAGCATATTTTTTATAAACTGTAGTCGCAAAATGTTTTTCCCTAGATTAAAGAGTCACGAATAGGAAAGATATACGCTTTAACATAGATCAAAATACCCCACTTTATTCATCAAAATACTTTACTTTATTTTTGGCATGATTGCTGGAGAAATTTCTGGAATACTTATTCATGATTGGCTTGGATTTTATATCTGTTTGGTGACGTAAAAATTGACCTTTCCGTCGCCGCTTTGACATGTCAATTTTTTTAATTTGCTTTAAGTCGGCAATAGGATAAAAAAAAATGTACCAGTTCTCAGAAGATATAGTAAGCCCCTGGAGCAGCAAGATATTCTAAAGGCAGAATTCCGTGACATTCAAAAGATTTCTGTGTGCAGAGTTTTATGTGTTTCCGGAGATTCACTTTCATTAAATAAAATTAGATTCCAGCGTCTTTTCATTCCTGGGAAATTCAAGACCTGCCTTAACTTAGATGGTTGGAAAATCCTGCTGCCAAGGCCTGGCAAATTTCAAATTCCAAACCAATATCCTTCCAGACATGCCCCCACTGCAACATTTTTTCTCCTTTGCTTTCTTATATAAGAAAAACTCTCTTCTACAAGAGTAAAGTTTAGAAGTTTAAAGCTTTAAAAAAAACAAAAAATACGAGAAAAAGTTTCAGCAGAAATTTATACGAGTTTGATTTTACCCTCCAGTGCGTTTTCCTTTCCCTGCATTTCTTGTTTTTATCCTTCTTTAAGAGTGAAGATATTTTTATTCGATTTTACTTGCGTCGCAGATTTTTTCCTGCAAAAGGGGGGTAAAAAAAGGAAAGAGAGAAAGTAAATACAAAAAGTAAAAAATAAAAAAATAAAGGCTAAACCTTTTGTGTTGAAGCAGTGATTTCAACCCCCCTCCCCCTCTCCCGTTTTCTCCCGTTATGCATTTTTCCCTTTTTCCCAACTTGAGCAGATATTTCTTTAGTTATTTTACGGGAAGCTTTCATTGGACAGACTTTTATCGGAGTTGAGCTTTTAGAGCGGCCGTCCACTAAATCAATAAGAGAGCCCGGCCTTCTTGAAATTCTCCACCGGGCGAAAGACTAAAATGGAAAGGAACAGGGGAAAGCAAACAAAACAGAAAAAGAGCGAAAAAGAGAGAGAGAAAAAAAAACAAATTATCTCTTATAGATATATATGGAGGTGGGCGAGCGAGGTGGGTGAATCGATGCAGCAAATTCATTATCGTGTGGTGTTTCCTGATGGTTATGTAGAAAGCAGAGCAAGGGACCTGGCCACCAATTGCGGCGCAAGAATTTCGTTGAGCTCGAGGAAGATGAAAATGGCTAAAATTCCGCCCTCTTCTAGAACTTGCTTTCATGAGAGAATTTGAAAGTTTAAAGGAAAAAGGCAAGATTTTCAGTAAAAGAAATTTTTTGAAAATTGTGTATATTTCATTTTTTTTTTTTTTTTCATTTTTTGCTAAATACGTAGAGGAAATAATTAATTATGCAAATTGTTATCCGTCTTATATTTATAAACAAATTAGCACTGATGATGGATTTTTTTTTTGTTTTTGTTTATGCATTATCAGTATTATATGAAATTTTTAATTAAGAGAAAAAAATGGGAGCAACAATTTTATTAGCATGCAAGATGGAAATGCCTGAAATTCCTCCCTCTCGCCCAACTCGCTTTCATGAGAAAAATTTGAAATTCTGAAAGAAACAACAAGATTTTCAGTTTAAAAAAAGTTTTTGAAAATTGAGTTCTATTTCAAAATTAACTTTCTATTATTATTTTTCGGTAAATGCATAGAGGAAATAATTAATTATGCGAACTGTTACCTGTTTTATATTTATACGCAATTGAAGTGTCGGATTTTTTTTATCTATGCATTATCAGTATTATATGAAATTTTAAATTAAGATAAACAAATTGGTGTAAAAATTTCAGTAGCAAGTAAAATTATCTACCGTTAAATAGGAAACCAAACTATACGCAACACAAGAATTTCATTGAGTTAGAAGAAGATGGAAATGCCTGAAATTCTTCCTTCTCGCCCAACTTGCTTTCATGAGAGAATTTGAAAATCTGAAAGAAACAACAAGATATTCTGTAAAGCGTTTTTGAAAATGAACATTAGATATATTTTGAATAGGGTTTATACAAAAACTAACTTTTTGAAAAACCGGTTTTCAAATTCAATATTTACAAAAAAACGGTTTTAGCCGGTTTTCGAATTTTTGTCAAAAAAATACAATAGGGAAAAATATTTTATTTAATTTATATAAAATAACAAAAAAAAAACCGAAATCAATGTCAAAGTCAAAATATTAAAAAATAAATAAATAAATAAGAATTACATATATATATTACTTACACAAAATAACGAAAACTCAAACAAAAATTTCAAATAATATTTATATTATTTTCACTAATTTTAATTTCGCCAAAGAAAATAGGATTTTAAAAAACATAAAATATCCAAAACATAAAATATCTTCTTTTAAAAAAGCATTACTCTGAGGAGTATTTTCTTCGATTTGCTGTTCATCAGAATTGGTTTCCACATAAGAAATTCGGAAATATTCTAGGCATTAATTTTCCAGATAACTCAATAATTTCGATTTTTGAAGCTAAAGAAAATATAGTAGATTTCTTAGCTGAACTAAAAATGTGCAAATACAGCAAAAGAGTCGCTACTTCTACTTCTTTCTTGAATTCATTCTTCTAAAGCGTATAATAACTTATTTCAGTGTTTAAATTTTTTAATTCATCTAACAGAAATTCAGATATACCTTTTCTTGTTAATAAATTGATGCCTCGTCACCTAAGCCTTCAGCTGCTAGACGAATCGGTCCCGACCGATTTTTTTTTTTTTTTTTTTTTGAAAACAAATCGGTTTAGGAAAACCGGTTTTCTTAATTTAAAAACCGGTTTTCAAATGTGACAAATTTACTTTAAAAAAAAAAAACGGTTTTGAAAAACCGTTAAACCTTAATTTTGAAGTTTCGACTCACATTTTTTTCATTTCTTGTTGTGACTTATGGTACTTTTCAACCTCGCGGACAGTTATATGTCAGCGATTTAAGCCAGGTGAGTGTCTTCTGTTTTTTCAGTAGCGCCAACTAGGGTCAAGAGTACGACTTAGCTACTTCGTGCGTCACATTCACTTGCACAACCCCTTTTTACAGGGTAATACATTCACACACCTCATAGACAGAGAACAGAAGAAGAACCGGGACTCGAACCTGGAACGTCCAGATCACGGGGAAGACTTGCTATGCCAGGACGCCGGCTTTTCATCTTTTATTAAGTACATAGAAAAAATAATTGATTATGCAAAATTGTTACCTGTGTTATATTTATATGCAAATGTGTACTGATGATGGATTTTTTTATATGCTTATACATTATCAGCATTATATAAAATTTTAATTAAGATGGAAGAATTGGTGCTCTAAATTCATTATCATGTTTCAGTTTTCCGGCTTTTAACTAAGAAACCAAACTATGTGCTGCATAAGAATTTCGCTGAATTGGATGAAGATGAAAATGGCAAATATACTTAGGATCATAAACACATACTTCTACAAGAAAATTTGGAATTCTGAAAAAAGAAAGAAAGAAATATTACTCTTAATAAATCTTTAAAAAAATTTGATGGAAATTTTGAAATTAATTTTTTTTAATATTTCCTTAAATGCACTGAGAAAATAATTAATTATGTAAATTATTACCTTTCTTATATTTATACCATAAATTTGTAATAATGTTGACCTTTCATGGTTATACATAATTAGCAATATATGAAAGCTAATTTCAATAATTATGTTGATTTTACAATTGTATTCATTATTCTTCTAAATAAAACCATCAATAAAATATGCTAAGAAAAATCAAGAGATAGCAGCAATTTACTGAAATTAGCGATAAATTAGCTTGCTTTTTTAATTAAGCTGATTATATTGATTTTTACAACTATCATACGAGATCTTTTATAATCACTTTTAAAACTGAGTAATATGAAAAACAAGTTCTAAGGCTGTTATGACTTCTCAATAAATTTTAGAATACTGCGCATGCAAGCGAATCTAGAATTGCTCTAATAAATTCATTTTAGTGATGAATTTTTTATACCAGTTTAAAAGAGCTGCCATGTATCAAATTGCTACATTCAAATTAATGTAATATAAGTCATGATATAATATCGAACTATTGAAATATTTTTAATAGTTAAAAAATTGTCCAAAAAACGGAATAAATATTTTTAATATCGATCAGTTTTAGCCTTCAACGTTCTCTTTAATCTTGTATCCGATTTCTGAAAGAAAAAAAAAAAAAAGGAAAGTTAATTTAATTTGCATCTTTTAATTACATCTTTAAATTCTCTACGATTATGCTTTATTATGATATTTGTGCCCAAGTACAAGAAAAAGATCTTCAATTTCTTTAAAGAAATGTAGTTCAACTATATGTGGGCATAAAGATGAGTTAACAAATGTTTTCGCAAATTTAAATAGTAACTTCACGGATGGTTAACAGCGGGTCTTCATCCATTCAAATCATAAACTATTTCAAAGAAACTGCGGGATGTCTTTGTAAGTAAGTGAAAACACTATTTTATCACCAATCTTAGTTAAAATAGATTATATTTAGCTTTTTTTGCGCCTTTTCTACTATTATCTTACGCATATTTTTTTAAAGGGCGTTTTTCTTTATCAGTAAAATCAATACCCCCATCAGCGTTCTTTACGGTTTAGAACTTTCAAAGGATGCTCTTCTTAGACAGGCTTCAATGACGTTACTTTTAATAATGCTTTGCATGGCCAACCATGCTAACTGGCTCCTAAAATCCTACTATTTTGTGCTTTAGAGTAGGCAAGATTAAAGCTTATGCTTCATAACTCGTCTTCTTAAGAATTTACTTGAAGGGATTGCTTGTGAAAAAGCTTTGATCAATGGCACCTCATCCATATGAATTACTCGTGCATTAAGTCGGTTATTAATATATATTAAAACATTTGAGATTTTAACATTGTGTTTAATTTTAAATATTATGTGAAAATTCAGAGAGTAAAATTGTAAAAAGGGGTACACATTTTTTTAAATATAAGATAAAGGCCACTTATTAGCTGTGTTTATTAGCTGTGTGCTCCACTGGATTGGAATAAATATTTGGAAATCATGGAATAAATATGGAATAAATATTTGCATAAACCTAAATCATAAAAAAAAATTTATAAAAGAAAAGAAATAAAAAGAAGCTTATCATACATACAAAGTTCACTCATTTTCATCATCAAAAATTAAACATTATATTCTCCTTTAATGTTATCTAACATTTATATTGACATATGTAGAAATCAAATTACGCGTGAAAAGATAAAGCTTTAAATAACTATTGGCCGAAGAATTTCATCGCCAAAGTTCAGCCAACTGTTATTTTTAACAGAAATGAACACTATTAGATAGATATCATCGCCAAATTTGCATAATCAAGAGGAAAGCAAATGGTAAACACTGAGTTTCCTTCGTAATAGTAGATGCCTAAGCATTGCTTTTCAGTCTTTATCAACCTAAACACACTTGAACACCTATCTCCTGCTTTTATCATAATCTCGAAATGCATTTTATCTCTAATCGAATCTGACATCCACGTCTTCCTATTTAATCTCCCTGAATAACGAGAGTCTTTGCTGTCAGAACTTTCCTCTGTTCGAGTCGGCGGTGCCGTTTGACTGGCGGCAAACGTGACCGGAAAGACAATTCGCGCTCATTGTCTAATCGAAATCGAAAAGGACCGGCGAAGTTTTACTGCCATTCCGCTAAACGAACTGGAATTCTATCAACAAGATGGTTCCCAATTGGAAAAATGCAAACGCATTAGATGCAGGACGAGGTAAAAGCTAAAAGGCTGTAGTCTTTTAGCTCCGTGTATCTGATATTGAACTAGAGATTGATTGGGTTGATATCAGGTTTTGCATCAGGTATAGGTTGATATTCGATTGTACCTGACGCTTTTGTACTTGATGGAAAACTGCAAATATGCTGGATGTAGGGTAAAGTAAAAGCTAAAAAGGTGTAATTTTTTAACTCCACAAAACTGACATCGATCTAGAGAAGGGTTGAGTTAATACCAGGTATGTTATATGATATATCATTATTGTACATGAAATACAGTTTGACACTGATACTCGATTCTACTTGATAGTTTTGTACTAGCTGGAAAAATCCAAATGCACTGAATGCTGGGTAAGGTAGAAGCTGTAGATTTCCAGTTGATATCTGATATTTACCTATACAGAATGGATGGGTTGATATGTAGTTTTGTTGCATCAGGTATAAGTTGATACTGTTGTTCAACTGCTACCTGATACTTTTGTACTTGATGCAGCCGGTAACCAAGACTGTCAACTGATACTAATATGAATGAGATTCCAAACAGGGATTTTGCTTCTTCGGGATAGATACTGATGACAATGTGACAGTAATCTGCTTTTGACAAAGATTGGCTGATGAGTGAGAAAAGAAAAATAAAGGTTTTACTGTTGTAGTTAATATCATAGGAAGGTGATAATTCGTCACCGATGCATGTACCATTACATGGAGAAAAATGCAGTAATGATTGGGGATGAAATATATATAGTTATAAAAAAAACATGTATGATTAAAACGTCCCCGAAATAGGGCAGACAACTAGACTATATCGATCTAATATTTTGTATCAGCTTGATAAAGTATCACCCGATCAAAAACGAATGAGATCGAAGAGATTACCAATCGGTATCAATTAAGTCTAAAAACTGATACCGAATACCTGATACTTATAATCTGCATCACCTGATGCGTTTGCAAACTTAATTCAAATACCAGGTTGTTATAATATCACCCAAGCCTAAGCTAAAATCTTGCAATACCCTTATTTCTGAAATCCGATCCTATCTGAGTCAGCTCTATTACGCAGCAATCATACTGATTCTTGACGAAAAGCAAATGTAAGAAAAAAAATCAATTCAAAGCATTAAGATAAAAACGGTCGTTTTTAAAATAAAAAAAAATTATTATGAATTTACATTAGTACATTTAAAAAAAATCCTTGTTAATTGTTTACGTTAATGAATTCGATCATTTTCAGCGGAGAAAGTGAAGAAAATCATGTAATTGACTGCTCAAACACATTTTAGGCTAGTCAAAATAAGTACAGTACATGCGCATAAGTCTTTATTGCAGACATTCAATATATTCCATTTCGTGGAAGGGTCATGAAGTAGATTTCTTTAATCCAAAAAAAAAAAAAAAAAAAAAAATTATTAAAACATGAAGTAGTGAAAAAATTTAGATTACAATTTTTTTCGAGAGAAATTAATTAAGTAGAGTATATATTAAAAAGTTATGTTATTGGGTTTAAAATAGCATCAAATTACTATCATTATTATTATTTGTATATGCTTCATTAAAATGCCTTTACAATGTTACAATCTAAAAATCTCTTCAATTCTGATAAGTGTAGCATCTTACATTTCACATTAAGCCAAATTATAGTGTCCCTACAGAATTCCAATTTAGACATAACAACTCTATACTGAAGAGTTCTCCTACATTCCTGTCTACCTTCTTCCGCTTACTGACTCTCCAGACCAAGCATTTCATCAGTAATGGATGTGTGCAGGAGTGCTCCCCTCCAGCAATACGCTACACCCCACACTTTATACATGTCACTGAACGTAAAAAACACTCTCTTTTGTGCCCTGCGCTGCTGATAAGCTGAGAGACACGAAAAAGTATTCGCGTAGCCACACAGAGATAAAAGCTACCGTCTGTGCCGGGGTGGAATTCCTACTCAACCAAAGTAGCGCTGGAACTTCTGCATAAACTGATATACAGAAGGGGGGGGGGGAGATGAAATGTATGTTACCGCCTTTGGCTGTTTTTTTTCTCTCTCAGACCCCCAATACTGATAGAGAGTGCACACAAAGTGAATGCATAAACCTATGATAGAACAGGAAATTTGTTAGATAATAGAGACCTCTGGCTGGGGAATGCCTGGAAAGAATATCCATTCAACATTCCTTAAAACCTGATTAAGTCATTCCGTGCTATAGCAAGGTTGTCATTCAATTTGCACAGTGTTTTACGGAAACTGGAATATCAGAATGCCATGTTACACATCTTTATCAAAAAATCTGAATATTCATGCATACATAAACAATCTTATTAGAATAAAACTTCAGCTCAACTATTGAAGGAACCATTCCCAAACGATGTATTAATGAGAACGCGATACCATCGATAAATCTTGAGTTAAAGTACTTCAACTTACTTAGCTTAGCTGAACGATATGATGATGAACGTCTAATGAAATTTCTTATTTCTGTTAGCAATTTCTTATATTTATAAAGCTATATATGTATACATATATAAACTTGGAATTTTCTCGCATACTCTCTAATAAATGTATTATTAAACGTATGTATTATTAACATAACTTGTGTATTATTCAACGCATGTCTTTATCAAACAATAGTTCTGAAATACCCCATTGGAGGACGCCCTTTTTCATTTTTTTACTTCAACTAATCGCTTGACATAGATACCAGTAAATTGAATTAGAAATGGAAAATACGTGTTTTAGATGCGTCTTTTCTATCCGATTAAAACCAAAGTTTGACGTAGAGCTACAACTGCAGCCACAGAATCTTATGCCAGATTTCATTGCGTTTATGTACTCTTCAAAATAAAGATCGATGGATGGTAAACCACTTGACTAATTTGGTTTCCAATTTTATTCATATCCATACTTTAGATGTTAAACCACTTGATTAATTTGGTTTCAAATTTTATTCATATCTACACTTTAGATGTTAAATCCATATACCTATTTTTGTTTACTCAGTTCTTTTTTTATATATAGCTGCTATGTTAACTTCCATTCTTAGAGTCAGATAAACAAGCTTTTTCTGCATGTATGGATTTCGTTTAAATTTTGATGAAATCTATAAATTTGGAGTAGAGATCATACATCAAATTTCATCTGTCCAGCTCAAAATATGTTTGAATTATGATGTCCACAGACAGACAGACAGAGATTCCAGAAAGAATAATTTTTTTTAAATTTAATTTCACACTAAATTTGTAGCCATGCTTTTAGTATTATGAGGAAATTCAAGCTAATTTGATCATTCTATCAAATTATTCAATGTGTACTTTTGGCAATGTTAAAATTAAGATTTTTAAAAAAATAGATTTCTTTTGACATAAAAACAGGAGAATTATCATTTTCACCTTTATTTCGCCGTATATACTGTACCGTCCTGCCGCTAATTTAAAGTCAAGTCGCTCTAGAGCCGAATTTGTTGGAACCTCTTCAGCCTGATTGGGAGTTAAACTGAAGTGAGATGGGTATCGACGGAATAAAAAGGAAAGGATGAGACGAGAATATGGGGAGACTTTGGTTTTTGTTCTGTGTGTGATGGCCGGATCCTGCCCTCTTGATATTTAGAATTTTTAAATTAGTTTAGTTTTGAAAACCCCGGAGGATTTTAAACTGATAAACCTGTTTTTCATTTATGTTTAATACTAATTATTGCCTACGTCTGTGAATAAATGTCTTGCGTGCTTTTAAAACTATGTTTTCCTTCTCAAGACATTACAATACATATTTTAATTTGCATGCCCAGTAATTTGTAGAGATTGCTTTCTTTGGATTCCCACATTTCAGACTTATCAAATAATAAGGTGAAATTTTCAATAGATTTCCATATTAATATTTAAAATCTAGAAAAGCCAAAAATCTGACGATTAAACTGTAAGAAACATAAATGCCTCAGTTCAACAAGCCACTTAGAAAGCCTTAAAAAAATATCATGAATGCTCCAAATAAATCATTTAAAACAATGAGCACGAATCCAGATTGAGGTCTGACTTGCCTCCAGCTCGTTCATCCGATCCAATAAATGTCTATTAACCTCCTAAAAGCAGTTAATAAGTATCAATCTTTACTTGTGTAATTGAATTCCCCGTCCTTGCATTGTGTTCCGTTGTATCTACAAATACATCGGAAACCTACGCAAATACCTCTTTGGAAGAGTCTTTTAAGAGCTTCGACATGGCGCCCCGCGTCGAAGAAAAGGGGCGTAAATTTCCTTAAATTTTATTAATGACGACTCCTGACGCGAGTCTTTCTTTCAATTAGGGCACCGACGGTGGCCTTGCTTTGTTTGGCTCTCTCGTTAAGTCCCGGGAAGAATTTAAAAGAATGACATCAGCCACGCGCTCGTCTAATTATTGGCGGAGAAGCGAAGAAAAACAAAGCAATTGAACAGCACTTAAAGATACATATTCTGAAATCGGCAACAATGTCGTGAGTCAATCTGATGATGATGGATTTATTGTCGTATGGAGTTTAATTTCGGAAGCAGTTGTGTCTGGTAATTGCACTAAGTACAGAATTGATAAATAGATCACTCTTTGGTTGATGTTTTTAATCAAGCATGCGGTTACTTTCAAACTAGGCGCCTTGCAGTCCAAATTGAAACTGAGACTACTCTAGAGAGTGGGTGGATCTTAGAGCTGTTAGAAGTTCAATTCCTTGGCAACTGAAGTTGATAAGGATAAATATCAGCTTAAAATCACTAAAATTTCTTGTACTATAGGTGGTGATCGCTAACGCCTTTGAATACCCATGCCTAAAACATTTTCTTCTTTATTACATAGTATTACATAGTAGTCTTCTTTATTACATAGTATAGTTTATTACATAGAACATTTTAAAGAGAACGGGAGTGTTCTCTTTAAAATGTTCTTGTAGCACGCTTTTCTGTTAAGGTTTTATCGCTCCGCATTTACATAAAATTATATACCATCTTTAATGCTTTGGAATACGTTAGCGAGCAATTGCTATAAAATATTGATTTTTGTCATGAATCTAGCATTTTTACTGAATCTATTGCGAGAATATGTATATTGAATGCTTTTTTGACGGCTAATTGACACCAAAATTTGACACGTAGCCAAAAAATAACATATCATATTTCATTGATTTAAATCTTTGCATTTAAATATATGCAAATGTACAAAAAAGATTTAGTCAGCCGTAAAATATATGCCTTTACAATCGTTTACAAAAAATAAAATATAAAACCGTTTGATAAGCATATACATATAAGATGCTAAACCTATCTCGAATACCTAAACTCATACCATCATCTACCTGGCTTTTTAAATTATAGTTTATTTGTATCCGAAGAGCCAGACAGACTTCTCGTGAATGGATTTCGTGAAAAATTTGTTAGAAATCAACATATTTGGTCATTAGTCAATGTAGCAAATATCACCCTTCTGGGTCAAAATACTTTTTGAATTAGAGTGTTCACAGACAGACTGACGGAAGAACGAACGGACGGACACAGAGACATAATTCCAAAATTGTGTTTTTCGAGCTCAAGAAATCTAAACTGTAGAGAAATCTCTCTTTCTCTCTCTCTTTTTTTTTTTTTAACTATTAGTCTACTTTTTTTATACTTCGTACATGAAAAAATAAAAAACAGAGCAGCTAAAAAAATAATTTTGACTTGGATTTTTCACTAAAGTTTTTTGGATAATTTTCCCATTATATTCTTTTTTTACAGCTTATTAAAGCTCTATGCCATTGTTTAATTTCAAATTATTAAATTGTTATAATATTTTTGGAAGAAAACTGGATTTCCAAAGAAAAAAATTTAAAACATTTTGAATATACATTCAGGCAAAGCATACAACTATGAGGGTAAGATAATACAGTAAGACAAAAGTTAACTTGAGAATAATCATGTGTAACAAGTAGCCACATGTATAGAATAATAATTGGGAATAATAATAATTGAGAATAATCATGTGTAACTTGAAGCCACAACAACAAAAAAGACTGACCGAAGTTCTTTCTATAAATATGTGAAAATTACCTCTTTGCAATCAATCTCTTTACAAGATGGACATTTTATTTCAAGTACAAAATGTTATTACACATTTTATATTTTCATGAATTTTTGTAAATGACAGTGATGGTGAGATCTTAAACAAGAATAATAATTTTATCTTCAAGCTTTAGCGTTTCAGTGAGGAATTTTATTCATGCATTTGCCTTTCAAGTTCAAAAGAAATTAAATTGTATTGTTGCTCAAGAGCAGGATATTAAATTGAAGAAATCATCAATCAAACTTTGAAATAAAACTGACTTGGATTCAATAAACGAAATTTTTTTTTTACAAATAAATAATTGTTGGGATCTCTCAAAATGATTTGTTTACAAATGTAACTGTATCGCTAAATTTTTTTTCTTACTCTCATCGTCAGTTGTAATTGAATACAATTAAGACGTCACTATATCTTTAGTAACAATCTTAATGGTAACGATGATAGGAGGATCATATAGATAATGACAGAATGGTTAAAGACTAAGGGAAAGCTGTGTTTTGTAATAAAAATCATTTGCTATTTTAAGTCATTGACAAACTGACTTTATAACTTTTGTAGCAGTGTTGTAGTAATTATAATCAGAGAATCAGTAATTCAGGAAGACAGTTAAAGGAAAACTGTGTTTTGCAATAAAAATCATTTGCTATCTTTAGTCAATGACAAACTGACATTACCGAAAAATTACGAGTGGCGCACGATCATGGAAGGCTCAAAACATACTTCCAAGCGCATTATAAAAAAGAACGAAAATAAACAAACTCAAATGTTTTATTCAAGGCTTTAATTATAGAGCTTTGCTAAGCAAGATATTGTCAATTGCCATTCAAACTTTAACTCAGTTCTAAGATATAAACATATATTAAGATAATATTCTGAATGCACGGTGTAGCTTTTCCCATACCGTCAACATCAGTTATCTTTGACTATAATATGGCACAGCATAATTTGCCGTCTTAGTAGCAGCTGTCAAATCCTTGTCCGTCCAGGGCCCTGTCCAATTAAATCAAGGTCTTGAATTACGAGTCTCCAGTTGGATAACTTCTCCCCGCACTTAACAGCTCCCTTAATAGGGGCGAGAAGAATTCACCGCATTTTAGTTACCGTCCGGGTCTTTTAATTTTTTGGTACTCCCCTCACGTTCCAAGAGAACGCATTCCGGCAGAGGCGAGAACATTTCACGCGCCAACCCCCATTCGAAACACGTCTCCGGGAAAAAGTTTTCTTATTATCCCGATAGAGTAATCGATGCAGAAAATGCATTACCCCGGCCCCCATCCCTGTCCGGCCACGCTCCACTGCTTCTCATCAGACTTTACTGGATTATAACTGGGACGCCCGGCTCCAATAAAACACCCCGATCGACCAACAGGGGATCGGTATTCATAAACTGGATAAAATCCCGGAAAATCGATAAGTGAAGCTGCGAATTCGGGAAAGATAGGGTAGAGATCCGGCCAGATACATTGAGAGTGAAGCGTCTTTCCCCAGAACGTGCGATAGCAGGTGTAGAATTTTGATACATCCTTCTTTCTATGACATGGTTAATTCATACCGTGTTGTGCTGAAACCAGTCTTTAGGAGGGATGTCAAAAGGCTTTGTTGTCTGAGAATTTTTGCTATTTTTGTATCGTGTTAAAAGAAAATTATATTGTTAACAGAGCCAGGTTATCAAATAGGCAAATTATACAACTGAATACGAATTCCAAGGGCTCATTATATATACATGTATATGCATTATTTTCAGAGTAATTTCGTAATATATTTTGATTCGATTTATAATCGTCTTAAGATTCAAACTTATCCAAATTGAAAACAAATATAATTGAAATTTCGAGACATTATTTTGAGAATTATTTTTTATATTTTCAAATTTTCTTTCAAATTCAATTTGATTTGCAACTGGTTGGGATCAACAACATTATCAAATTTCGTATTTAGTGCATTTAAATTGTATTAAAACAATTTGGTAATGATAGAAAAGGTAAATTGTTACCATTGTAGCAAATACTTTTATAAATTAATTGATTAATTAATTGTTCTTATTATATGGTAATTTCCATTTTTATCAAATTTTTTGAATGCAAAGCCAAATTTTTTGAAAGTTATTCACGTTAATCTCTTTTTAATTCAATTTATAACTCAATCTGATTACATATCAATTAAGTTACAATTATTAAAACATATCTGATTTTAGAAGTTGAAAAGAAAGAATGAAGAATTGAAACTTACAATACCCATGGATCTCTACAGAATAGAATCCTGTCCTGGTTATTAGAATATGATGTTATACGAAGGGTATCAGAATGATCACACTGTCTTAAATAGAAAGCAGGTTATCAGAATATTCTATTATATAAGAATTACAAATATTCTCACTTTTTATACAGGAACCCAGTTTTTAGAATAGCTTATTATAGGAGAGCTGTCAAAATTTTCGAACTATATTATGCAAATTAATATAAAAATATTGTAAGAAATTTTTTTAAAATTTTAACCCCGTATTATACAGATTACTATGTAGTATAATAATTTTTAGATAATATTACAGGATAATATTTTTGTTTTTGGAATTTCATTTCGTATTATGAGAAAACTCCAATTTCCGAACTTTATTTCATTCAATCATTTCCGAACTTTATTTCTTTTAATCACTTGCTACAATATCTTACTGTTGGAATATTGTCGAAATTTTCGCTACCGGAAATCGTTATCGTTCAGAAAAAATAGTGTTGGAAGAGAGTTCTGGCGAAGAGAGTATTATAAGAGAATTCTGGCGAAATTGTCTCTCCTATAAGAAAACCAGGCAGTCAGAATCTCTTATATTCGAAAAGTAGTCAGAATTTTCTCACTGTCTTAGAAAAATGGTAAATTATAAGAAAGTTGAATGCATTAAATATTCAATGCTAAAATAAAAAAAAATAAAAAAAATAAAAAAAAACAGTTTTTTTTTAGCAACTCAAAATTCTATAAGAACGAAGTAGAAACAACTTTTTTTAAAAAATAGATTGATAAAAATGCTTTCTTTCCAGAATTTCATACAAAATTTCAGATTGAAAATTATTTTACGTTTGTTTTCAAATTTTTCTGTTGTTACACTTTTCTAATACACCCGAATTTGCAATTAGGGGTAATTTAAATTGATAATACAAATGAATCTGTGTAACAGTGGTCCTATTTAAATCCATATGATGTTGCTAATTTTTAAAGTATCTGAAGAGAATTTAGTTTTAAACGAGAATAGGGGATATTTGTGCAATATAATTGTACTTAAAATTAAAAATGCATGATTTCGGGAAGCTTTCACTATATTCTTAAGGCATACAAAAAAATCGCCACAAGTGCCTGTGAATTGGTTTGTCATATCTATGCAATGGCGCAATTAAGTTGGGGCAGGTAGGGAAATTGCCCTGGTCCACAGTTTGCAGGGGGCACAAAATTGTGAAGTAAATTAATTACATTTTTAAAGCACTTTTCTTAATCTTATTTCCTAAAACTAAAGTAAAATTTAAAAAAAATGAATATCTTGATGCACTTAGTAATCTCGAAATATTTTATGTTTTTGCGCTGCTTTGTTGTTAACCCTAAGCGCCATTTTATGTAGATACGTCTCTGTATTTGCGTAATATTAATTGAAGAATTCTGTACTCATATCTATCTTTTAATATTAGTAATAAAATATGTATTGATACAATGTAACTATATTTACATTTAATTTAAAAAAAAATAAATATCATATAATTAAGCAATAATGGACCAACTTCGAAACAACACTTTGAGATACATCTGTTTTTGCAAAACACACGTACACTTAATGCAGAAAACAAATACTATCTACTGATACTATGAAGAAAAAAAAGTACTAACACTAAAAGATGTTATAAAAACATTAATTTTACAGTTCTTCGATTTTGGATTGCAAATTAGTAAGTATAGTTCCTAATAATGAATCTAAATTCCCCCCAAAAGTTAGCTGCATTTTAATAGCAGAATGTAGCGGAAATACATATTTCCAAGAGCTTTCTCCCTGAATTTATTTTCATTAAATACAAAAAATCAATTCTTATTATGAACCCTCATCAGAATATTGTTTCATAAAATTAAAGAATAAGCATTTTGAAAACTAAAGAAGGGATATTGTTTTTCCAAAAACAATATGCAATTGAAAAATTTATCTCGTACATTACGCTTTCACAAAAATGATTCTTTTGGAAATTGCTACTCTTTTCTAATGAATATATCAACTTCTAGATAAAGTAGCTGTTTTCAAATGCTTAATCCACCTTAATATCTGTTAAAATTCTAAATTTTATGAATTGGCAATGAAAACCTAGACGGTGCAGATCATATTTGACTTATATCCTTAAGTATGAATTCTAATTCTACATAACAAATTGCCTTTGTAAGTAATTATTTAAAAAAAAATTAAGATAGTTTTAAAAATACTTTTAAATAATAATTCAACCATTTGCTTGCATTTCATGTCAGTTAATCGTTTTCTAACTGATCTGAGATTAATAAACAATTTGTCTAAAACTAAAACCTTTCTCAGACATTTTCAAATTATTTTTTTTTTTACAAGCTGAGTAAAACATAAAAGAAAGAGAATGCACGATAGTGAGGAAATCATTTACGATATCTGTAATAACTATTTAAATAACAAATAAATAAATTGTTCATTAAAAATTAAAGAAAAAATAATGCTCATTAATTAAGGGTTTCGACTAATTTTCAATGATGTCATTGTTTTCATAAATTATTCGCAAAGAAACTCAATTTTTTCTTCTGAGTATAGGTGAATACATCAAAAATTAAACGAAAGGCTGGGAAATGCGTACAGTTGTAATTCAGTATGTAGTATTGTTTAAAGAAATGTAGTTTCGGAGGACAATCGATATTCCAATTTTGTGTTCAATTGCAATTAAATTTTAACTCTTTTTTTTTATGATTATTTACTTTGTTATTTTTCTACCCATCAAATCATCAATATCTAAAACAAAACAAAAAATCACTTTAAATTTGAATAACTGACATAAATAATTACGTTATCTGATAATGATTCAAAACTTGAATCAGTGATCTTACTTTATTAAATTACTATTTTTTTTTTTGTCTTTTACTTTATTTTTGGGGAGTTTAACACTTGGATCAGCATAAATTGTATGGAATAACGAGCTCCAGCTCAGTTCGTCTGTAAGCAATCGTAATTGACAGAAGACAGACTATTTATCTTGTTTTAAAATCAAAACTAAAGCACGTAACTCTTTTGGGATCAGGTTTGGACTCTTTATTTTTCGATTGAGTAAACTATGATATGAATATCCATGCATTCATTCAGCAGCTAATATGAGAACCTACTTTACTGAGTATTTGAATTCTATAGTCGGTACACATTTATTTGATGAATATTTCAAGCAAATATATTTGATGAATATCCCAAGCAAATATATTTGATGAATATCTCAAGCAAATATATTTTATGAATATCTCAAAAATGCAATATATTTGATGAATATCCCCAAAAAAATTATCTTAGGTAGCAGAAAATGAAGTTAGTATCACTGCATTATATTATATGAATATCACAAATATGCAATATATTTTATGAATGCCATATTTGATGAATATCTCAAGAAAATTATCTTAAGTAGCAAAAAATGAAGCTAGTTCTGCTGCAATTTATTTGATGAATATCTCAAAATGCAATATATTTCATGAATATATGAAGAAGATGATCCTAGGTAGTTGAATGAGATTAGCATTGCTGCAGGGAAAACAAAAAAACATTTCCCTGAGTCTTCCCTGAATTTTTTTAATCGAAATGTTTCTTGGAATGATATATTTAATTAATTGCTGAATGTCACGATTGTACATGGTATATTAATTAAAAGTATAATAAATAAGCATCATTATTTAGATAATTATGCTAAAAGTGCGCCATTTAAGTCAGTTATGTATGCCATGAAATACCCAACAAGAAAATTGAGGAAGATTCAAACCACTAGATAATGTTTGGCTTGGTAATCTGGTAGATAAACTGGCTTGATAATATTTTAGGCTTGATTTGTTCCCTTTTTATCTTAAATATTATTAATGATTATATAATGGTGATAATGAGTGCTTAACAATGTATTTAATGTTTGAAACATGTATGATTATAAATCTAATAACAATGAAAAGCATTGTTAAGTGTTTCAAAATCAACTTTTGTTCGTGTTTTACTGAATTTTGAGTTGAAATTATTCTGTTTTAATTTTGCTTGAAGGTATTGCTTTTTGCTCTATCAGAAGAAAAAAAATGCTTTTTTAATTTTGCCATTTTAGCATTGAATACTTATTTAATTACCATTCTACTTTTAGTAATGGTTTTTGCGTAATAATATTCTCTATCATTTTTGAAGGAAAATGTTAGTGTTGATAAGTTTTAATTAAAAATCCAGTTAAAAGTTTTAAATCTTTTCTTATTGGGCTATTTATTATCAAGGAATATTTGCATACTGAATATGATCGCTCTAAGAATAGCGATCTAACCTGAGAATTATTTATTTATTATTATTATTATTATTTTGCATTCATTTTGCAGAATTCATTTTACACATAGTATGACTGCTTTATAAACATTATTATGTTAAAACTTTTTTAGTTTTTAAAATTCATTTAAAATTTTAGCCATAACGTATCATTATGATTCTGCATTTGTTCTAGGATTTTACCTTCTCATTAGCAAAAGAATATTTTAAGTATTGCACATTATTAATTTTTTCACCCACATTTAAAAATAAATATCTTTTTCATGCATTCACCTTAATTCTAGACGAAGGAAAACCATTACGTCTGAACGCGGAGCTAACTGCACCTGATTTCACTGAAGATTATACTTTCGAGGAAAAACCTGCATTTTTGCCTAATGAAAGAAAAATACAGAAGGATTTTATTCTGAGTATTTTTACAGGCTGGCCGACTGTTGCTTTCTTGAGCAGCTGAACCAAAAGATCCCGGAAAAATCTCAGCCTTGGCTGTTTATTTAGCTGCTCGGTTCTTTTCCAGCTTTGCTATCTGGGGAAAAGCGCACGACGGTTCGCATAATCCTCATCTGAAAAGTGCGAACCGCCTCTGACGTTTTATGGGACTGGTCAGATGAATAAGTCTCTGATAACAAGATGCTCGGCAGATAGGCGAATGGGAGGAATCTTAAGAAGTGAGGGGGGAATAAAGTGATAGCGTTTTGCTCCTGTTGATTTATATGTGATACGTGGCCCGCGTGCAAAAGTACTCCATCTGTGCCCGCACGAAACCACTCTTGTTGGTTGACAGGAGGAATTGAAGGCATGTCTCTCTTAAGGGATAAGAAACTCTTCGTGAAAATGAATTGTTTTTCAGATAAGATGTTAATAGAGAGAAGAAATAAAAGTCTACACTTGTAAATAAAAATCTCTTAAAGGAAATAGAGGTAATTTTGTTGGAGTCGAGGACTGTAATCTTATATAAATGATTTAATACAGAATGAGATACAGATATATCCATGAATTTTATAATATATCTTATCCCAAAATAATCCAAAGCACACAATTATCATAAAATAGAACATCAATTAATTAAAAAAACTTAAAACATTTAAAAGTATTTTTTATTTAAAAAAAATTTAAATCAATGTTCTAACGGGAGTTTTTAAAAGTTAATTCGTTATTCGAATTATAGCGTTTCCTTTCAACTCAGCTAGTAGAATATACAATACAAAAGCTCAAGGCAAGATTGATAAATATAGTTACAAAAACAAATTGCCCTGAATAACATTGACGTAAGAAACACTTTCCTCAAATAATTATCATTTATTAAAAAATAGTGACCTTCAACAAATAGCTAGTTAGCCGAGAATGCTAGTATATTTAATTTTCATTAAATATCTTATCATTGCTTATCATTCCCTCAAACATCTTTTTACGCATCATATTAGGATAAACATTAGAGCCATTTTATTTTAATAATTTTATATTTGCTTTTTTTTTTTTTTTTTTTTTTTTTTTTGTAAATGGAGCTTTCTACTGGAGTCATTTACTATGGTATAACAGTATATTAGAAACGTAACGTGCATATCAAAAACTTAAAATATTTAAAAGTATTTTAATTCGTTTTTTAATTAAAATAGATGTACGAACTGTATTTTTTTTTTTTTTGAAATAATTCATCATTAAAATTATAATGTTTCGTTTCAATACAGTTAGTAAAGTATACAACACAAAAATGTACGACAAGAAAAAAATATAGATATATACTCTTTCAAAAACAAGTTGCACTGAATAACGTTGATGTAAAAATTATTTTCCTCACATATTATCATTTATTAATGACTAGCCGCCTTCAGTGATCAACTGTTTCGCCGAGAATATTAACATGCTTTATTTTCATTATTATTGCTTATGATTCCCACAAAAATCTTTTTAAGCATCATGGCAGGATAAAACTAGAGTCATCTTATTTCAATAACTTTATATTTGTCTTATTTTTTTTTTTGTAAATGAAAACTCCCTATGGTGACATTTCTATGGTATCAAAGTACTATCAAAAACGGAACGTGCATGTCAAAAACTTAAAATAATTAAAATTATTTTACATTCTTTTTTAAAAAATTAAAATCAATGTTCTAAGCGGGATTTTTTTTTCTTTTTCAGATAGTTCGGTTTTAGAATCATAACGTTTCATTTCAACGTAGTTTGCAAAAAATGCAATTCAAAAAATCCACTCCAAGAAAAACATTGATGAATATAGTAAAAAAAAAAACTGCTCTGAATAGCATTGATGTAAAAAATATCTTCCTTAAGTAATTACTATTTATGAATAACTAGCCGCCTTCAGCAATCAGCTGGTCCGCCGAGTATGAAAGCATGTTTAATATTCATTAAATATCTTATAATTGTTTATTATTTCCACGGAAATATTTTAAGCATCATATTAGAATAAACATAAGAGCCATTTTATTTACTAACTTTATATTTACTCTATTTTTTTTTTTATGGAAATGAAACTTCCTAATGGAATCATGTACCACAGTATCATAGTACTATTAAAAACTTAACTGATTGTCATTTTCCGCGGTATAGCAATTTTTTTTCCGTATATAAACTATACAAATAATAATGGAAATACAAGATAAGTTAATATTTGATGAACAGTGAAAATAGCTTGAATTTCATTGCAACAATAAAATATGCTGTCAGTAATTGTGGATTTGTTAAAAATTTTGACCTATAGAGCGTTAACAGGCACACAGATGCGCACACTCTCCCTTCAGTATTAGTTTGCCATTAATCAAATTATGATAATTCAAAAATCCTTCATAATTATACCCCAAAATAGATTTCCAATTGATCAGTTTCATTTACTCACGACAATATGTGATTCAAGGTTAATTTGCAAAATCTTATTTGTTAAAATAATACTAAGAAATACTTGATAAAAATTATTCGATAATATAAGCAATTCCTTTGCTTGTTGAAGAAAAAAATATAACTTTAAAATCATTAAATGATGAATTTTTAAATTTCCTATCTTTTTGAAGGAGCATGATGGTGATTTTTCAAGCTTCAATTAATTAAAACAAAACAACAACAAAAAAAAAAACAAATATTAGTCTGATGTAATATCTGAATACAGGTAACGCGATAATTTTAAACTTTTAGAATTGCAATAACAATATTTTATGATAACAGTTTCCTATAAAAGACTTAGATCTCCCAGAACTTCAAATGAAGTAGGATATATAACTCAGTGTATCGAAAATTCAACAATAAATGAATTTAAGTAAATTTATTTTAGCTAATTAGCAAATACAAACAGATGGCAAGTCGAAATATATCTGTAGATTCAAAAATCACAAGCTGTATGCTCAACAGCATAGCGAGAATAACTTGCGCCAGGGGCATAATATAATTTGTTTGCCCTCAGTTGTCCTTCATGCTTTAGCAAAAGTAGATTTCGCACTTCTTCTATGATATTTTATTTCCAAAAATAATATAAACGTATTAGTATTTTGTTTTAATGACGCCGTTGGTGATGCCGAAGCATCTATACCTCACTTATCCTCCCCCCCCCCCCCACACACACACATACTGGTCGCTATACCACTACGAATGCTTATTAAATATATGCACTCTCTTCAGGATATCTTCCATGTATTAGAAACATCTTCAATACATGGAGGATATCCTTCATTACATCTGCAAGGACATGACAGATGTTCCATTTTAGGGGAAACAGGATATATCCTAATATATCTTGGAGCCAGATATTTATCATTTTCAATGTAATCTGTCACATACAATAATAATAAACGAAATGAACAATAACAGAGTGCAAATATAAAGATTAATTTTCCCCTTTTTATTTGTATCAATGACTGTTGGAAAGATAATATTGTTAATTAAACTCTAATACCAAGCCTATTCAAATTAAATAATGAATGCAGTGTCAAATAGATATTTAAAATTATACAAAGTGCGGGAAATGACTGAAGCTGAATTAATTCATTCTAGTTAAAAGTCGTTGAGAAAAATGAACCTGAAAAGGGATTGATAGAAAGAGCTTACAGAACTCTAAATTAATTAATCGATGCTGAAAATAGATCGGTAGTGATATTTATTCCACGTTGGTAACAACAGAAAGAAATTCCAATTCCAAACCGGTCCAAAATAAATAATGAATACAGCGACAGATCGATATTTCAGTTCATACTAAATGCGAGAATGACTCATACTAATTCCAGACTAAAGACGTTGAGAAGTGAACGCGAAAAGTCATTGGTGGAAGAAGGTTATCAGAATCTACATCAATTAACTGGTGCTCAAAATAGATCGTCGATGATATCTATCTCTAGTGGATTGGTCTGGCGCCTGCTAAAGCCTACCACTTATGCACTCCCCAGGACGTCTGTCATGTCCTGAAAGATGCTGCACTAAATCTAACAGCAAGAGAGGACGTGTCCTAAGAGCAACAGGACACCCAAACAGGAGGCTACATCCATACTTCACAATAGAGCCTTCACACAGAGATGGGAAATTAACAGGGCAGCTGAATGCAAAAGTGTCATCTAATCCCCCTTTCCTCGGCATTCCCACGTGACTTCTTTTTCCAAAGACGGAAATTAACCCCTCCTCCCCCTGGTCCCTGGAGGGCGGGTTAGTGATGACAATGCTGCGACAGAAAAAAGAAGATGTGGAAAAGAGAGTCGCAGAATTTACGAGGAATGTGATCTCTAGGGTCGGTGGAACGCTGAAAGACCAAAAGCAGAGGAAGGCTTACAAAGACATCATCAGCCCTAACAAGTGTATGGCAGATGTCAGCAGCTCGATTCTAGAAAGCCCGTTTCTTGGCCCCTTTTCCCACGAATGGCTTACGACGGTTTTGGAGAAAAATTAGGGAGGGACCCTCAGCAAGAACACTTCGAGGAAGATCTGTAATTGATTAGGTGCAGGAAGAACATCTTAATGAATGTAGCATCGTCCGCTTATCCGTCTTCTCTTAATAATGATCCTCTAAAGTTCTGTGAATTCATGGCATGCAGAATTGAAAGCATGAAGCTGTACAAAATATCAGAATAATAGATTGTAGAAGAGTGGAAATATGGATAGAAAATCTCGAGAAAAAAAATGCATGACTGTTTTTAATTTCACTTATTTAAATCTCCCGATTTTTTTTCTTCCATTACACAGAATTACGGATACACGGAAAAAGGTTGCGGAAAAAAGTCGAATACTGCCATAAGACAATCACATACGTATAAAAAAAAACAATTTAAAACAGTTAGTCATAAAGTGCGTCTAAATGCATTGCGTTAGAAATTTAAAATTTTTATTTTATTTGTTATTGATGATACTATTTTTACTTTTCATGTGATTAATGATATGCATTCCAAAAAAAAAAAAAAAAAAAAAAACTTATAGCATTCGAAAATTAGCCAAAATAATCTAGTTTTTTTTTCCAGATCCAAGTAATTTAGATATGATATTGGTTGGCTTCCAATGAAATAACCCAGTTAAGCCAAAATAATCCAATACAGGTTACAATTTCATCAATAATCGTAATTATATAATGGTAAAGAAAGTGAACTATAAATTGAGGTTTTTGGGTCTGCATAGTCAGATACTAATTTAAATAGGGGACTGAAGTTACCCATACATGTTTAATACATACTTTTAACGTAAAAAGAATAATTTCTTCAAAGATTTTCTCATAATGTAAAATTAAATATGAAATAAAAATTAGCTGTAATAGTTCCAAGTAATTTCATCAAAATTTCAAAGAAGTTTGCCTCAATATTTTATTTCATACTACATGTACAAAGATTGAAAAAAGTTTTTAAAAATAATGGCTTTTCAGTATTTCTGGATCTGACTTTTGATGCAGTTTCAGTTTTTGCAATCAAAGAAAAAGGGTATTTATGGTTTATGGTACTCAATCTTTTCCATGCTGATATATTTTTTTTTTCATATTTTAATTAAATACTTTGGTTTAGGAAAAAATATATTTCACTTCTCCCCCCCCCCCAAAAGCATTTAACAACGCTTTTTTTTCGCACCTACAGCGGCAAGATGAAACTTCGTGGCTATAAAACATTATCGATTATCAGAAAAATCAATACCACAGTTTTTATCGCATTTTAAGAGGTTATTATAAGAAAACGGTTATTTTTTCTTCTTTATGAACGACAAAGTCAACAAGACCGAGTAAAACCTCATTTCGTTCTGTTTACAGAAGGTGTCCAAAAAGCAGATTATTTTCCACAGCACATGTTGTGTGTGTGTGTCTTTAAACGAGTTTTTTCTTCATTTCCAACTACGGCTGAGGACATCGGGTCATAAATTACAAATCTGTCAACAAGTACCAACCCACACCTATTACCAGCGGACTCAGAGGCCGATAGTTAGCGAATGCGAATTTTAAACCCTCGTTTGCGGGCAATAAATATGCAAAGCAGGAACAAAGTTGACACGTTTTTGGCACACATTATCGCTTCCCAGCAGTTTCACACTCTAAGTGACGTAGAATTTATTTTTTTCTTTCGTAATTTTTTTAGTGCGGGTGGTAGGAGAGAGTCCAAACGTAAAATTTTATGACCGTATCAGTTTTGCGTGACGTCTTACACCTGATATTGATTTGATAAGTGCGTTTTTTCTTTATGAGCATAAAATTTCCAAATGCAGCTTAAATTATAACCACGATACCCAGAAAAACAAAGAAGGCAGTGCCGTAAAAGTTAAAGTAAATTTTGGTTTCAGCTGTAGATAGGTTTTGTAAATTTCTTTAAAAATGAAATTGTTTCGTAAATGCTAATAAAAATTTGAATTACATATTTCATATAAAACTTTGTCCACGTTTTTATCATTTTTTGATAAAAAAATTTTTTGTAGTAGTATATTAGTATTCATAATTAATCCCTAATATAATTATTTTTATTTGATTCTATAAATATTGCGTACATGTTGCACTTGTTACTAATATTTTCACAATAAATAATTATGTGTCATATTTTACAAAATAAAACATATAATTAAATGTCAACAAGACGACTTAACTCTAAATAGATCAATAATAACTGTCAACAAATTTAACTCTAAAATGTGTTTGCAACAAAAAAAAAAATACCATATTGAAAAAATTAACTTTAAAAAAATCTCAACTATGTCGCTAACAGAGAACAGAATTCCTCTTCATGTAATTACGAAAATTTAATTTAACCGTTCTCAAGATATGTGTTATTCACATAATGTAATACATTTTCAGTATAACATAAATGTTAAAAACAAACATACTGGAAAAAATTCTTAAGGCTTTGATACATAGGATTTGTCCAAAGATTAATAAATAAATTCATGAGAAGAAAACCTAGAAGACCTCCCTAAACCTAGAAAATAAATATGAATTCAAATTCTACTTTTTTGTGGTAATATATATATATATATATTTGTAGAAGTACCATGTAATACCCATGATTAATCCATAATTTATTTATTTATTTTTATTAAATTCAGTACTTATTACTTAGTTACATATTCCAATTGCTAATATTTTTATTATAAATAATTATGTAATGTGCCATATTTTACAAAATAAAGTATAAAATTGCATTTAACTCTAAAATGTGTTTGTAACAAAAAATATCGTATTGAAAAAATAATTTAAAAATAAACTCTCAACTTTGTCACTGACAAAGAACAGAATTCCTCTTCATGTTATCATGAAAATTAAATTCAGCAGTTCTCAAGATATGTGTTATTTTTATAATGTAGTACATTTTCATAAACAGATCTATCTCAATATAACATAAATTTTAAAAACGAACATACCGGGAAAAAATTCTCAAATCCTCGATAATATAGAACAGGGATTGTTCAGGAATTAATAAATAAATTCGTGAGAAGAAAGGTATACCTAAATATGATATGTTAATATTTAGAAAATAAATATGAATTCAAGTGCTCATCTATACTTATAATAAAGCTCAATGTGTGTGTGTGTGTGTGTGTGTGTGTGTGTTGGCGCTCTACAGGCGAGGTCATTTGACATACAACTATCAAATTTGGTACATGTATACCTTAGAGGTCGGGAATGTGCACCTGGGGTCCCTTTTTTTGAAATTTTAATTATTAATTAAAAACTAACTTTCCCGCCAAAAAAATCTTCCATTTTCCCCACCGCCAACTTTTCCGCCAAAAAAATCTTCCATTTTCCCCACCGCCAAACGAGAAAGGCTTCAGTTCTTTTTTCTCCCAACAGTAATGAGGCTAGGGTTAAAATTTTTCGGCGGATTATTTCAATCGATTCTGTTTATTTTTTTAATTTTTGATGCATTTAAAATTAAACATTGTTAATGAATCAATCTTTCAGATTCATTCTGAAGTACTTTTGAATTAAAATAAAACAGAATAAAGGAAATTAAAAATTTCTAATCCGCATAGCGTTACCCCAACTGGCGTAGAAAAAATCACGTATTTGCGTTACGTAATCGGCGAAGAAAATTCACACATGCGCATTATGTTCTGATTGTTGCCATGACAACCGTTATCAATGGATGATTTAAATTATTTTTGGGTTAGTTGCATGCTTTTGTAAGTAAATTGTATTTATGTTAGTTATATATTTTTTGTATATGCTTATAGTTTTAAGTACTCGTTTTTTAAGTAGTTTTTTTAAAACCTGTTTTCAACCGTTTATTTTAAACGATTCGTTTTATTTTCTTAGTGTTTGATGCATTTAAATTTAAACATTGTTAATGAATCGATCTGCTCATAATGAATCTAAGAAAATTTTGTTGACCAACTCTTGAGATATTACATAAATTAAAAAAGATATTCTTTAGTGCCCATAAAGTTTAAACGCTGAGTGACTCTATTTTCAGTAATCAGATTATAAAAAAATGCTTTGTTTCAGTAAAAAATATTATTATATTAATTGAAGATTAATTCTTTCCACTTTAATTTAAAGCATAAATTCTACGGGTGCTAACAGAAAATGAGAGAGATACATATTACGTTATGACTGAAGGCCTTTATAATATTATGAATGAATTATATGATAATCAAAATTTGAAATTTTAAAATATTTTGATGAAGAAGCTATTAAAGTAGAAATTGCATAAAATATTTAATTATTAAAATTTTAACGAACATTAAGATTGACGAACCGGCTGGTCGCCAAAGGCGGCTAGTTATGAATAAAGGAAAAGGAATTTAAAATATTTCTTTAATTAATTTTAGTGACCTATTTTAAGTTAATATGATTCTATTAACAGTTAATGATAATAAATATTGAATAATAGGCAATCAAAAAATAAATCTCATTCTTCCGAGACTCCATTAGGATTCGGGTTACTCCACTAAATATTGCGTTTTACGAAGCTGTGAATAATATAACTGGGTTAAAAAAGTCAAAGTTGTGAAAATTCTTCGAAAAGGAAGATTATAAGTAGACAGACTTGATTTTCTCAGACCTTTCTTCTCAAAAATCCAAAAGAAGGGGGATGAATTTTCAATGGCATTAGTTGAAAAAAAATATTAGATCAATGTAAGCTGATAAAATATACGTTGAAATCAGGTCGCACCTGAATGAATGATGATACTTTAATCTATTGAAATTGGATTGTACGAAATGAAATCCAGCACAACGTTAACTCGCATCGATTCTGAAGTCCTGGTTCAACCTGACAGCAACCAGCTTAATATGGTATTATTTTATAGCACAGTTTACATATACTTTATGTACATGTTACATGTACTTTACATGTATTTATGTTATTTTGTACCTAATAAGTGTATATATGAACAATTGTTTTGCAATCTAATTCGTAAAAATTATTCTAGTTTGTTTCTGGAGATAGACAGTATTATTTCCGGAGATGATTGCACTTTTATCAAAATTTAGTTTCAATTTGAGATGAAATAAAATGTAGGTCCCTTTTAATTTTTACAACAAACAAATCAACGTAATAAATGATGAAATAATCTAGGTTCGAACCTGCTTTTCAAAACTTGTGCAGTGTAGAAGTTTGATGACAAGTTAGTGTTAAAATTTTTTGGATGGCTCAAGTTTTATTTCACGTCAAATTATTAAAATAAAGTCAAATTTATGAAAAAGTAAAAAAGTTTTAAAGATCTCGTATAGAAATTGGAAATTTTTTGACATTTAGAAATAATTTTTTCAGTAATTTTTTTCAGTAATAATTTTTTCAGTAAATTTTTTTAGTAATTTTCAGTAATAATTGTTTTAGTAACGTCAGCATTAAGTTAATATTTATTCAGAATATTTCATGTAATAATCATAGAGGTATTGTAATAATATAAACACAGAAACTTTCATATTCTTTCATTGTATTATCCAAAAAAGTGATATTACAGACGTATTTTGTAATTTAAAGATTAAATTATATTGAGTACAATCGTGAAATTTAATTTTGTTGATACTGTTTAGAAAAGTTATTATTCAGGATATTTATTAATAAAACTATAATATTAATATTTGAAACATGAGTTCTAGTTCTAAAATGTTATAAAGAAAAATGATATATTCATAATAAATTACAACTGCAAAAAATCATTTCTTCTTCCATTTCATCTTTTTTTTTTATTGTAATTTCTTCTACTTAAAAAAAACCATGAAAATTAAATTGTGTTATATCCTCTGAGAAAATTATTATTCATTCCATTCATTACAAAACTGAAATATTTTTTTTATTTAACATATGAGTTCTAATCATAAAGTGTTATTAAGAAAATTGTATACAATACATATTTGTATTAAAATGCAGCCGCAAAAAAAAAATCGCCTTTTTTTTATCTCATTTGTCATTTTTTTATGGTAATAAGCTTGAAAAAATGGGCATAATTATTGAAAATGGTGTTTGAAACAGGAGAAAGAATACAATCTTTTCTTTTAAATATGTATATATTTCATTAAAACAGTGCATTTGCAAAAAAAAAAAAAAAAAAATATAAAAAAATAGATTTTTTTTTTAAAATTCTTATATAGAATTTTTGAATTAATGCAATAATTAAAGAGAAAATAATAAAAAAATTTATAGGTCTTGGGAAGAAAAGAACCGCCAATTACAGGAATTCTACAATAAAATATGATGTTTATTGAATGTAAATTAATTTTTTTTACATTTTATTATACAATAACATTCTTAATATATAAAAGAGATGTTGAAAAATTACCTAATGTAAATTTTCTTCTCCGCTTTAACAATAAAAATAGTTATCAGCGTAAATTCTTCAACAAATATAATTTAAAATGAAAACATTTGTATACGGAATTTGTGTTATGAATCCTTAATTAAATCTACAAAAACCTGAATTAATATGGGATCAAAACGAGTTTGAATATATTTCTATCTGTTCGCAGGAACAATTAAAGCAAATACTCGAAGGGAAAAGGATATTCCACAAAAAAACAGCAATAAAGAAAGTAAAAGCGCCATTGTTTTAAAAGACATTTAACCGCTAAGATATATCATGACTCCACAAAAAGAAAGAAAGAAACCAGAAGAGAATTTTCTTAAAGGATAGACCAAGTGCTTTAAGAATCTTTGGACTAAACAATACAGCACTGTATTTAATTATCTTAAAAAGAGCTGTTCTTTACAACAACGTCCATTAGAAAATTAAACTTTGTTCAAAAGTTGCTGGCTCGCAACGCTGCCTTCCACGCTAGCAAACAAATTTCTCCCAACTTTTGCAGCAGGCGGCGCTGAAAATCAATACAAACGACTCCAGCGTAGAAGTTGCAGTGTTTATAATGAATGTAAATGTGGAGAGGGGGGAAAGAGAATTGGGAAGTTTCATTACTTAAAACGAAATGGGTTCGCCATTTTGTTGAGATTTTTGTTGCGGAAACTTAATGAATATGCATTAGGGAATCAGAAAGCGGGGATTCGCGATTCTTTAATTTTTAACTTCTTTTTAATGAAAAGAAGGAACTCAATTATAAAGAATCGAATATATTAAATGGTGGAATTACTGTATCTAAAATTAAGAAATGAATGCGATGCCTTTCGCTATCAAATAAAAATTATTTATTTATTTTTATTATATATTAATAAAGTTGTTTGCTGTACAAAAATTTCTATGCATATTTTGTTAATAAATTCATCTTATATTCCCAAAATATTTTATTTAAACGTCTTATTAATATCCCACTTCTTAATACTAAACAAAATAAATATACACAGCGTTAAAACGGAGCATATAGCATCATTTAAGTTTAATAATTTTTTTTAAAAAAAATTCTATTTAAAAAAGAAAAGTCTTTATTCTAACACTTCATTCTAAATAATATTTTCAAATAATTCACAATACCTTGCCTTTCTTTATAAACATTTAATAAATCGTGTTTGGATTTTCCTACAACTTTTGATAAAATATCTTTTTTAAAAATGTTTTTGCAACTAATCATTTTTATATTAAAGTTCTGTTTGACTTATTAAGTTTATCGCCAATTTTCTTCTTTATATTTAATATGGTATTTTTAATATATTTGGAAGACCCTTTCAGTAAATACATAAATTAATTCCGTTAAATCATTTATTTCTAAAGAATGATTTTAATTACACACAGAGAGATAAAAGTTTATATTTTTTAACAAAATAGGAATTTTTTGTCAAAAGATATCTACTTAAAAAATTATATTACGTATATTTGAACCTCAAAGAGCGACGTCATCTCTTTGGACAGAACTATTTTAACTTTATAACCCAAGCATATGTTTAGCACAAGCAATTTCCTTACTCTTTTTTTTAATTACGAAGGGTTTTCGAATGATGATATTAAATGCAAGGAAATATGTTCGAATGATTATGTTAAAAGCAAAGAAATATGTTCTCATGATGATGTTAAATGCAAAAAAATATGTTCAAACGATGATGTTAAATGTGAAGAATATGTTCGAATGATGATGTTAAATGCAAAAAAATGTGTTATGATGTTAAACGCAAAAAAATACGTTATGATGTTAAATGCAAAGAAATATGTTAAATTCCACGTTAGATATTGTATAGCGATTAAATATGTAAAGATTGATCTAACTTATCTAAACTATGACTTAATGTATTTCATTCTCAGACTTCAGTATCAATGAATACTTAGTATTTTATAACAAAGAAAAACATTTTTTAAGTACCTGAAATTTTTAGCATTTATTTATTTTGCATTATTTTATTCTTAAATAACAAAAAAAAAATCAGAAAATATAATCTAATATTTTTGATAACCCAACATTCTAACATTTGTTTCAATTACAAAAGCTCTTGAACCGAATGAAGACGCAGTGCTATTTCATAATATTTATTTCGACCTAACAGAAATTCTTCATCTAAAAAAATGTATCTCGTATTAATAAATTGGGATCTGTGCTCCCTTCGTAACCTTTTCGTAATTATTGCTCAACCCTTCTAGAGTCGTGACGCCCGAAATCTTTAAGGGAAATGTACGATTTCATTTACAAGGCAATTCTCGGGAAAATGCAAGGGAATTGCGTTGCCGGCTTAAATGACCCATAAAAGTCACGAGAAGTTAAACGTAAACAATATTAATGACATCGGTGTGGTAAGTACTGGACTTACCTGAGAACCTTCTCCTGGTTTACTTCACTTCAGTGCATCTTTTGGGACGAAGATTAATTGGCAGTATTTTTTTTTTTTCGTAATATTCAAAGTGGCAACAGGATTCTGAACGAACAAAAAAATTTTTTGTTAATAAGTATGCTTTCTCATGTCTAATGTAAAATTATAAATAAATTTCTCCATTTCATTGACATATATCTTTACTTTATAGAGCAGCATGGCAATGCCCATTTTATGGTCAAATATATATTAAAGCCCTTTTTAAAAATTAAATCCCCAATGATCAGAAATTCTTCATTATCATTACATTTTCATTTCTGTTTAGAAATTTTGTGTGTATACATGTAACTACCACCTAGTTACTTTCTTACTATATTTTGCCCTTGTTACTGCTGCCAATTTACTATTTTGCTAGATTTTGCACTCGTTACGTCTGTCTTGTTACTGTTTCACTACAATTTGTCCTTGTTACTGTTGCCTAATTACTGTTTTACTAAGTTTTGCCCTTGTTATTGCTGTATAATTACTGTTTTGTTAGCGTTTGTACTTGTTACCTCTCCCTGTTACTGTTTTACTACATTTAGCATTTGTCATAGCATATATACACACACACATACATACATGCATGTATTATTCTCATTAATCAAATCGCTTAAAAGATTACCCAAATTCCACGAGGGAAAGTTTCTGCACAGTTTAAAAAAGTTGTAATTTTGTAAGAATATGGAAAAAGGATTACCTATTAACGCTACAGTTTGTTAATAATAGGAATTACACTGGTTTGTCATTGACAGAACACTGGTTTATCATTGACAGAACACTGGTTTATCTTTGAATTTGTTTAATTTAGTATTTAAAAGGGAATTTTTCAGGGGTGTTTTTTTTCTAAAACTGGATGCATTCTTTGCGTGTGTATTCTCTTAATAACGTTTTTAGTTGCACCGTTTCTCATAATTAAAATTACTGCAAAATATATTTATTTCTTAATTGAATTATATTTTTTTTTGGAATAAAAGATATACTTTAAAATATGTTGTTATATACAGTATTGTTATTTCATAGAACTACTATCATTACAATTTTTGCTCCATTTTTGAAATTCTACTGTTTCTGTTACTATTTAAAATTTATACTTTGCAACAAATTTTAAAGTTATTGTAATCTTAATAATATTTGATACAGTTTTGGTTCACCTAGTCTTCTATTCTGTTACTTCATGTGCTTCCAATCTTTCTCCCTGCTGAGATGCTCTTATCAGGAATACCAATTACAGTCACAAAATCAAATGATTGAGTTGTCTGTCTTGGTATCAAAGACTTTAGTTCAGCCAACCTAAAAATACAAAACACAATGATTATTATTATCGTCGTTATTGTTGTTGTTATTATTGTTACTATTGTTATAATCATCATTGTTATTATTATTTTTGTTGTTGTTATTATTATTATTGTTATCATCATCATCATTATTATTTATTATTATTATTGTTGGTGTGGCTGTTGTGTTTCTGTAGGAATTTTAGGTAAAAAAAGATTCTAAAAAATATACCATTCCTATGTTACAACTCTAAAATAAAATTTCGAAATCTGAATCAAGTTTTCTAATCCCTTTTTTGGGATTCTTGATGCTATATACTTAAAATGCAACAATTTTGTAAACAATTACGTGCAGATTTTACACACATATTGTATTGTACACAAGTTGAATTTTTTTTTAATCATATGCAAATTTTATGTACGCTTAAATATGACAAAAACCCTGTTAAATAAATATATTAACATAAAATGAAACTTGTATTTTATAAATCTAACCAAAAGACTACAATCACTAAAAATAAAATTTGAATTGAATTTATTCAATAAACTATCTAAAAAATCAATTACCTGATACCTTACCGAATAAAAAGAATATGCTCATGAAAAAATAAAATCGTTAAAATGAAAATAATTACCAACAATGATTTTAAAACAGGACTAACAGATAACGCAAGAAAGTTGTAAGATTGGTTAAAATAGAAAGTACTTTCTTCAAATAATTAAAAAAATTCTTCATTTATCGTTAAAAATGTGATAAATAAGTGTTTTTCAATGAATCTTTTAATTAATGTCGAGCGTAGACGTAGCGATAAAATTTTTCCGACATAAAAAATGGTATTTTGCTGTCAAAAAAAAGAATGTCAAGAAAGAAAATTTTAAAAGTCCAGTTCCAAGCTGAAAATAATTATACTATTATAAATTGAATCAAAAATTGATTTTAAAAGTGATTATAGTCTAGTGATTGTAGATTCAAAGTATGTTAATATTGAATTGAAAATCCTAATTTTAGAAGTCCATTTGAGTTAACTAATTTTGATTTGTTTTGTATTGGACAGGTAGAAGCAAGCTCATTGTAATTCTAAAAAATAATTTAAAAATTATCTCTAAATAGAGAATCAATAAGTACATTATAGTAAGCACTCAAACTTTGGAATGGCTTGAATTTCATTTGAATTTATGTAGTATATAAAACGGATCCAAATTAGTTTGTTAATTTAGAAACAAACTATTAAAGTGTAGCCCAAGAACATATTTTTTATTATTAAAAATTTTATAATAAATCTGTCCTTGTGAAATATGCAAAAAATACTGCATTTGAATATGAGTCTCAAATACGTAGATATACAACATTCAGTCATACGACATTCATTCATCATCAATAGATATAGGACATTTATCTTCAGTAGATATACAACATTCAATATTAATCCAAATGCAATTATTTTTTTAATTATTCTGTTTATTCCTGTATAGATTTAAATTAACACTTATTTTTAAGATATTTATTAATTTTTAATTTTCTAGTTTTTTCCCCCCAGGTTTTTGTTATTTTTATCCCTTCGAAATATTTTTGCTATTTTTTAAAACCCTTTTCTAGTTCATATAATATTTCTTTATATTAACATTACATTTATAGTCAATCTAAATATAATTATTTTTTAACTCTTCTGTTTAGATATACAACATTCAGTCATACAAGATGCATTCATCATCAATAGATATATGACATTTATCTTCAGTAGATATGCAACATTCAGTATTAATACAAATGCAATTATTTTTTTAATCATTCTGTTTATAACTGTATAGATTTAAATCGATGCTTATTATAATAATATTTATTAAATTTTAATTATCTAGCTTTTTTTCCCCAGATTTTTGTAATTTTTTTTTTTCCTTCGAAACATTTTTGTTGTTTTTAAAAAATATTTTCTTGTTTTTACATTTTTTTGCATTAGCAAAATAATTTTTTTTTCAATATTTTATATGGAGAGATATTAATGCAGTATGTTGACAACTACAGTACTTTTCAACAACTTCTGTTCGATAAATGAGAATTTTAGAACAAGATTTCTTAATTTCGAGCTGCTGTTCCCGCATCCAGGAATTACAGGCGAATGCCTCTCCTTGGAGGGGCAGGCGATGTTTTAGGAGTCCCAGGATTACATGAACAAAAGATTGGAGTCTGAGTGTAAATCACTGTCGGCCCGTTATTGCCGCGTTCTTCAGGGAGGCTCAAAACAGGACGCAAATTGAAACGAATGAGCGAGACGCCTGGATATTGGACGCATCAATCACTTACCGCCGGGTTTAGAAGCGTCCAGCCGCCTTAGTGCAGAGAAAGGCGATGAGAAACTGCATTCCTTGAGGAAAATAGTTTAATCTTCAGATTTTTCTTCAAAAAGCAAAGACCAGTTTTCATCAAAATATTAAAATTTCGTGATTTAAAAAAAAATTAGTTTTAAATGGGAATTCATCAAAAATATTTATTTATATACTTAAAATGAATAATTAATAAAACCTGTCATGAACCTGTCATCTAACTCCAAACATTAATCCGATTTCGCCAATTTTTTTTCCGTATGAAAATTTCGTAATTCCTAGATAAAAAATCAATAATAACCTATCTCATAAAGCCCAGCATTTTCGAGAAAATTACAAAAAAATTATTTTACTGTGCATTTTTTATGCGGAATCCAAATCCACTGAGTCATGTTTCCTTTATTTTTATTTCATAAAAAAAACTTTTGACCCCCTAATATGTCAAAATTGGTTGCTTGTTTCCTAAATCATCTTAAAGTTTCGAAAGATATCGCAAAATAAAACCTTGACAGAATTTCCGATCTTAATATTTTTTTATTTATATTTAATAATCTTAATATTTAGTATGTGTTATGGTTAATATAATTAATTGACTATTATTAATAATTATCGATAAAATTGATTAATCGATTTATCACACTGGCCAATTATTATTAATAATAATAGATTATTCAAATTCATTGTTCAAATTTATATGCTAAAAATAATTTGTAAAAATTAAAAGAAAAAAAACATTCCCCTAGGCCCAATTATTGGTCTGACTTTACTAAATTTTATTTTATATGAAAGCCTATAACATCTAGATATAGATGTGCCATTAATGATTGCCTTCTCCCACTGTTCTTAAGCTTGGGAAATGTTGCCAAAATAAAATTTTAACACAACCTTCAAGGGGATCACTTTAATTTCATCACATTTTGTACATAGCCAATCAATCAAAATAGTTTATTAGACAAAAATAATCTAAAATTGTACTCTCACTTGGTGTGATAAAATGTAATTCATCAAAATTAGTTGATATTATTAGTCGCTATCTATTTATAATAATCAATAAACCCGAAAGAAATCTTTGCATCTTCATCTTTTCTCTTTCGTTCCCAAATTACGTAATAATTGTTAGGTAGTAGAAATTAAATATCCAAAACGTATTAATATTATACATTATAAAATAGAAAAAAAAATCAATTTATTGATGTGAATATATTTAGGATTGACAATACTTCTTCGTATATAACATTTGATATCAGAATACGTTATTTTTGATTTTTTGTTTATCATTTTTGGTAACTGATACAAAAGTATTATTATATTTAGTGATTATTAAAAAAACTTGATAGATTTAGTGATGCTTGAATCAGGTGATTTATATATAAATGAGCTTTGCAAAAATTGAAAAAAGGTGTGAAGGAACTGCACATCCATTATGTGTACGTTATTTACGAAAGTGACAATGGTAAAATTTTTCGTGGTGAACAGTAGATCTCATAATTAAATCTCACTTTCAAAATAACATAAATAGACAAGACGGATTGCATTCTTGCAACATTCAGTTCACTCAAACGAAACCTCTTGTTGATCAAAGTGCATTTTTTATCATTTTTTAATTGTTATAAAAGATTTTTTATTTGTTTTTTAATAAGTTATTAAATTAATATAGATTAGGTTTAAATGGCATTATGCTGCCATTAATGAAAAACATTTATGTAGACTAATGTTTGCTCTCAAATTGTTATATTAATGCTGTCATAAAATACCGCATGTCATTGGTTATACCAGCTGTTACATAAAAATTTCATGTATTTTTCTATATGTAGTCTCTGACTTATAACACTCTTGATATAACATCGACCTACTGATATTCTTAGAATATTCCAGAGCTAGTTTATAAAAATAGCCTTTAGAACGATTTTATTACCTTTATTATTTTGAGCATATACCTAAAACCACTGGTACAGTGTACATCTAAGAGCAATATAGATCGCCACAATTTGTTACATGTACGCCAATCGAGAGTTATAGATTTAGGTGTATTTTTAAGGGATTAACTTCCAACCCAACACCATTGCATTTTAGCAAGACAAGTATTATTTTCGGGTAGAAAATCTGGTTATTTTCAATTTTTCAGAAAATAGTTTAAAGTCATGGACTTCCTGTCACATGACATCCACGGGCAAAACTTCAGTGGATTAAAAAGTAAGTAGATGAATGATTGAAAAAACAGACGAAGATTTAGGGCCTACACATCCACAACAGATGTAATGAGAGCTGCAGAATAGCGGGGGGCAAGAAGGGAGAGATTGTCACGCGGAGGGAGGGATGTCACTGGGGTCAGACAGTTAACGAATCCGGGGCCTGGACGAGCGTGCACCCGCTGAGCCAGGATAGCTCGTTGCCATGGTTACCGGTGCATAGCAAATGAGAAGATGTCACTGTAAATTGGATGCTCCCACACCGGGCCCCTCGTATTTCTGTCAGTAGGGCCGCTTCATATTCTGCACCCCAGGAGGCCTCCCATGCGCTATCTCTTGGACCCCCTATCGCCATGGCAGGTTGTTTATTATTATTTTTACTTTTCAGCCAAATTAGGAGGTAGGTATTTACATAAAGTGACATATGGGAAATAGCCTCTGCGAACACTATCAGTTGGGAGTCTACGCGAAAATCTCAGGTTTCCTCTTCATGTATACCCCCATGAATATAGTTGGATAGTTTATTTATTTTGATGTCTCAGATGTGTATACTGAAAAATATCTCTTCAAGGAAATGTCTGTTAAAAAAAACTTTATAGAGAAATAATAAAAGAAGAAAGCATTGAATATCAAAGAAAAATCAATACATTTTCCGCTGCATTATATCTTTAAAAAAAGGAGAGAAAGAGACAGTGTAAAGCTCAATGTTTCTGTTCCTAAATTCAGTTTTAACTTTGTATTTGGAAGAAAATCTGTATTTCTTTACATTTGGGCACTGATGTGTGATAAATTTATTGAGCTCTCAATATTATTTATTTGTTAAGCCACATATAACTTTGCTGCCGTTTACGAAATCAGGTTCACGCTTATCTGAAAGGCACACAAATAGCTAAGAGAGACTCATCTCTAATGATGAGTCGTATCTATGTCTGAAGGAATGTTCGCTCATAATGTGTCTATTAAGCATCGGCCTTTAAGGCGACTTTTTTTTTTTTTTTTTTGTCTGATACCCCTATGGGTAAACGCCGTCGTAGCTTATGTAATCGTCGGTCATAGAATCCGACTATATTATTCGTGACATTATGTCATTCTGTATTACTCGTGAATAACTATATTATTCGTGACAGTGAGTTTATCGTTATTATTCGTTATTAATTATATTGCAAAGGAATTCTACTAATATTATTCGTTATTAATTATTAAATCGTGACAGTAGGGTTTTGTGACATCCCCATGGGTAAGCTGGTTGTCGTGGCTTATGTAATCATTCACAGATTTCGGCCACAGAACCCGACTATATTATTCGTGATGGTCGGGGTCATTCAGTTTACCTCGAAAGCTAAGGTAGGTTAGGATATATTCTGCATAGTCATAATACAGCAAATTCCTGCCAGCAGTATTGATACTTTTCTGTTTTATAATCCATCAGAAAATTACTTTTGTCTTGTATGTGATATGCAAATAGTTAAGAAGGGCCCATTTTTAATGATGAGGCGCATCTTTGTCTGAGGGAATGTCGCATGTCTCGCTCGTAATGGGTCTATTAAGAATCGGAATTCAAGACGACTTTTTTTTTTCTGACAACCTACATGGTAGGCTGGTCTTAATGCCTTATATAATCATCCACAGACGTCGGCAACAGAATCCGAATATATTATTCATGATACCCGGGTCATTCAGTTTACCTCGAGGGCTAAGGAAGGTAAGGATATATTTTGCAAAGTTATATTATAGTAAACTCCTGCCTGCCAAAAGTATTGATAATTATTTGTTTGTCAATCCATCAAAAAGTGGCATTGGTCTTGTCTGTCCTGTACCTTATTTATTATGCAACCGCAGAATACATAAAGGAAAAAAATCAAGTTCAACATTATTATTATCTCTATATCCTTGGCCAAAATTTCAACATTTAAAATCGTAAAAAGAAACTAATACAATTTAGAAAATGTTATTATTATTATATTTCTGAAATTTTAATGGTTTAACTGATATATTTAAGTCCAATATATAGGAGGGAAAACTGTTGTGACAAAAATTTTCAAAATAATTTACTTTATATACAAAATTCTATGGAACATGTGACAAATGAATAAATAAAAATAAAACCGCAATTTATATAAAAAAAAACTTGCATTTTCGAAACTAATTTACTATTTAAAATAACCGCGCACAATTCATAAAGGCTTAAAACAATATTAATACTCTTATATCGACTAGGTTCTTCGATCATTTAGATTATCTTATATTTATTTTATTAAAAAGAACCATAACCATATTGGTCATATTTTAATAACTAATCGTATTGTAAAATTTGTTTTTTTAAATTAAGACACTATATTTTTATAACTCTATTATAAAATAACCATTTATATAAAATAAGAAAATTGTAAAATTATTGAAAATAACTTTACAAATTTACTAAATAATGTTTAACCATTTATTTTCTTTTTAAAAATGCAATTGTTTAAAAGGCATCTGGTCAAAATGAAACAAAAAACATAGCAAAATGTTCAACTGCACTACTCATATCTATATATTTCCATCTATTCATACTCCACTCAATATAGAATGTATGTAGAATCTATAATATGTAGAATATGTAGAATCTATAATATGTAGAATATGTAGAATCTATAATATGTAGAATATGTAGAATCTATAATATGTAGAATATGTAGAATCTATAATATGTAGAATCTATAATATATTTTCTTTTCTTTTTTACATAAATTCTTTGCATTGCGCCATGTCTAAATTACTGGAAAGATATTTTGTTTACGTATAAAAACCCAACAAATTATGCCACAAGCTGCTTCAGGGTTGATGGCTCCAAATCCTCAATTCATTTCAAGGAATGTTGCATTCTAAGCCTATTCTTCCTTGTCAAGAAGTATTTCCATTTCATTCTTATTTATTTCTTGTAGCCGCCGCTTTGTACGGAGGAGAATGAAGTCTTAAATCAATCAACACAAAGCAAAGCACCTTTTAAGCTTTACACCAATTAGTTTTAAACGCTTCGGCGTTTGAGGGGAGCGAAAGACTTCCTTCTCTTTGATTGGAGAGATCTTATTTATGGGGCATCCAATCCCCTTTCCCCCTCTTCCCAATCATCCACACCCTGCTGCCTATCGATTCTCTCTTTCATTTTCTCTAATGATTATTTTCTTTCCACTGTCTCAGTGTAAATGGACTTGTTACCTGGAAAGGTCATAATTCAGGTGGTGTAATAGGACATCTATATGCCAAGTTGGCTGCACCCAAAAAAGAGTTTTTCGTTGCATGGCTTAATTTTCTTGCTGCTTTAATTTTTTTTTTTCTTTTCTTTTATCAGATGGACAAGATGTCTAGTACCTCCCTAGATTCATATTAAGATAGGAGTGCTATCATAAGCAGAGAATGAGTGTTTCTATGCATTGATTAAGAAATTATTAAAGTTATTCAACTGGAAATTATTCAATCAACTTTGATAGAGTAGCGAAGAAAATTGAGTAATTTTATTTTATCGATTTCTTAACTTATCCTGCTATCATAGGAAAAAATACAGGTGTTGAAAAACGTTTATTTATTTGATACGTAGAAGAATTTTATTTTATTAGTGATTTTTAAACGTAATGAATTGTATAAGAAATCTAGATATGATAGTAATGCAATAAAGAAAAAAAATAACACGACAACGTTATGATATTTCGGAGTTTCGCGGTGTGACAAAATGGTCACGAGTACCTCCACATCATAATTTGGAATAGCTATAATAATTTGTAAGTATAAGAGAAATATTAAAATTAATTGTAATAGTTTAAACGAGAGCATAAGGCTTTCATGAAATTTAGTATAATTATTTATTTATTTGCTATGACCACATTATTAATAAAGAAATAATACTTTAATTATTTATGAGGGAAAGGGAACTTAAATGAATTTACGTTGCACATGCCTTATTGTGGGAGCTGATTTAATTAACTATTTTAGTTAATTATTTTCGAAAAAAATCCAGAAAAATTTCACTTGTGTAAAAATTTTATCGTAGCTAGAAACAGAAATAATTTTGAATAACTTTAATCCTCCAGATTGGCAACGAAGTTAGAAATTCTAGATCTTTTTACAAACCTGAAGTTTATATAAATATTGCCAATTGCAGCTCTAGACCTTTTCCTAGAATTAGGCACAACAGAATCATATGCTAGCAGTTGTAGTAATCGTTGTGAAACTGGGGTAGTTTTTCGTAGAACTTAATTGACGTTCTTCTGATAAATTCCGAAACAGGTTCAATTTAAAGATCATTAAGAAGCATTTTCCTTCTAATGTAACAAGGTATATAAACAATCTTCATCAGATTAAGCTGATAAAAACAGGTGTTATACTTTCAATCAGAGCCTGAGAAGCAGAAAAGAAAAAAAATAAAAGATTCGAACTTCTAATTCAAAGTAACGTAACATAGTAATGTTTTATTTTTAATTCGTTGGCCGTTATTTTAAAAAAAAATTTGCTCTTAATTATAAGTATGAGGATAAAAAAAAATTTCTCTTCTTTCCTTCTTTTTTTTTTTTTTTTTGTCAATAGTTATTTTTTTTAATTGACCGAGTAGTTTGCAGCATTAATGAAATCAATATAGCTGTGCATATTTTATTGCATCAATAAATTAAAATGAAAAATATTTATTCAAAAGCGAGATTTAGTTTATCACAAGGAAGGTATTTAGATTAAACATCATAAAAAATATTTTAAGTGTGAAATAGAAACAATTTAAGAGTTTGCTGGAGTAATGGGTAAAGAATGAAAGACGACTAGGATATTTATTTATGTAAATATATTTCAACTCTGTACATGCGGTTCCCCGTTCTTTGAATGAATATAAAATTGAATTGGGAATTTCTAATTAATTAATCATTAACTAAATCGTGAATTCATTATCAATGGGTAATCAATGGGTAAAGAATGAAAGACGACTAGGATATTTATTTATGTAAATATATTTCAACTCTGTACATGCGGTTCCCCGTTCTTTGAAGGAATATAAAATTGAATTGGGAATTTCTAATTAATTAATCATTAACTAAATCGTGAATTCATTATCAATGGGTAATCAATGGGTAAAGAATGAAAGACGACTAGGATATTTATTTATGTAAATATATTTCAACTCTGTACATGCGGTTCCCCGTTCTTTGAATGAATATAAAATTGAATTGGGAATTTCTAATTAATTAATCATTAACTAAATCGTGAATTCATTATCAATGGGTAATCAATGGGTAAAGAATGAAAGACGACTAGGATATTTATTTATGTAAATATATTTCAACTCTGTACATGCGGTTCCCCGTTCTTTGAAGGAATATAAAATTGAATTGGGAATTTCTAATTAATTAATCATTAACTAAATCGTGAATTCATTATCAATGGGTAATCAATGGGTAAAGAATGAAAGACGACTAGGATATTTATTTATGTAAATATATTTCAACTCTGTACATGCGGTTTCCCGTTCTTTGAATGAATATAAAATTGAATTGTGAATTTCTAATTAATTAATCATTAACTAAATCGTGAATTCATTATCAAATAAAAAGACAGGAAGTAGAAAAATTCTAATTTAAATGAATAAACGGATACTGACTGATTTCAACGCCTCCTGAAATATCGATTGCTTTAGAATAATCACTCAAAATAAATAAAAGTCTAATATATGGATGTATTTTTAGAATGATCAAGAAATTTAAACTTCCTGAATTTGTTACAATTTTTTAAATTTTTTTCTAGAAGGAAAAATAAATATACTGCTACTTGTTTTGACTCAACTCTCTCTTTAGATTATTATAATCTAAAAAGGAAGTAAATGAATAGCTATAAAAAATCGCATAACTGATTATCAAACACTTTTTAAATACTCAAGATCTTTATAATTAAGATTTTTTTAATAAAAAATTATTTAAAATGATATCGTCCTTCAAATAGTAAACGATAATAATCGATACTTGCAAGCAATAGTGCTGGTTTTTGCTGAAATAATAAAAAGATGTAATGTAATACTTTAACAATTGTAATAAACATCGTTTAGTTGAAAGTTGTATGGTGTATGGTGATACTAATATACAGAGCGGCTGTAAAACAATCTTCTTTGTTTGATGACATTTGCTTCAAAAACTAATAAACCAAATTTCATAAATCATCAGACAAATAGGGCAAATAAATTCAACAAAAAAATTCTCGCAAAATATTACACACAAAAAAAAAATCTCAACAAAGGAATAACAATAATAATAATAATAATAAATAATTAAAAAAAACATTGATGGAAAGAATTTCAATGATATTGGAACGAAAACACTGAACTCAGTAATAACAAATAACGTACGGAAAATTCATTATGAAAAATTTCTTTAATGCCCGAGTGATGAGGTATATATATATACAGAAATTAAGGAAATGCAATATGGGACACAAAAATATTTTTTATTAATCAGTATGTCGGATTCTTGGTCAGAGTACAGCACTTTTAATGTATTCCCCTTCTATGTGTATAAGATATTGAGAGCGATAGGAGAGATTTCAGCAAGGAAAACACTGAAAACAATAAACTTAAAGAATATATAGCAAATGAATCATGAAAAATTTCAGTAATATCCGAGTGTTAAAGAATACTCATACAGAAATTAAAGAAATGCGATAAGTGACTCACAGAATTATTCTTTTATTAATCAGCATTTGGAATTGTAGCATTTTCAATGTATCTGTGCATAAGATACTGAGACGGAGAGGAAGATTTCAACGATGTCGAAATCAATAATCACAACAAATGCATAGAAAATGGACTATGAGAAATTTTATTAATAGCGATAAATTAATAATTTCATTAATAGTTTCCGAGTGATAAAGAATACTCATACAGAAATTAAAGAAATGAGATATGAATCTCACGAAAAATATTCTTTTAATACGCAACATTAGGAACTCTTGATAAAGATCAATATTTTCAATGCGCGGTCCTTCCTTGTAACCAAGACATTGAAAAGGCAGGGTTTTTTTTTTTTTTTTTTCCCTTCGGAATTTATTTTTTAAAGACTTTAATTTTCACAGGCTGCTAGAAATTTAGTTTTCCTACGTACATGCTTCCATGCAGGAAAAATTATTTTGTGGCCATTCTCTGCCAGATTTGATAGCTCTTGATAAAACGGACTATTCTGTAAGGGGCCAACACCTCAAAGATACACCTCTTCCTTTAATGTAAGTATAATTTTATTTCACTATTGCATAATTTGAGAAATTCGGGAAAAAATAGATTTTTAAAAAATAATAAAGGGACACCAACAAAAATATATTCGCAAGCGAGTTTTGTAAAAGCATCTAACTTTCGAAATACTACCGAAATATCACTTGATGCCAAAAGGAAGGGGGAAAAAACAATGTCCAAACGTGAAAGGAAAATAAAAAAAAAGGAAAAGAGACTTATGAATACTCAATGAATTATGACTTTTCCACATGGCAAGGTTACTCAATAATTTTTTTCCTGCCATACACCGCCGGTGAATTATTGGAAGTTTCGCTCCTCTACGCACCTGCCGCTAATAACTCAAAGGAAAAATTTACTGGTTCCGTCTTTTTTTTTCATTCTTCTCTTACGTAGGAATTCGCAGCTACAACAAGCGCTCGAGGTTGCAGGTGACGTAAAGTATTCTCACGCGCTCCGCAAGAAAGGAAGTGGTTGGCAAGATGTACTATACACAATTGTTCGAGAAAAAGAAAGAGATATATGTCACCGTAGAAGAGAGGAAAGAAAAAAAAATAGCAAATTAGACATAGAGAATATGAGATGATGATTCAATCCAACAGATGAGCAACAATTTAGAAAACTACCATCTTGTAATGATTGGTAAGATAAGCATGTAAATTCCTGGTAGGCAAAATAAAATAAGTTTGTTTTGAACATTAAAAATGCTATGGCAAAAACGACTTCTACACATTGCATGATACGAAAACATCATGAAACCTATGAGAGATTATTCTTTTGCTAAAACAGCTCCTTATCTATGAAAAGGACAAAAATAGACATTTTCTGGGCATGTAAAGTTCAAATTTTTGAAAAAAATAATAAGGTTAAAGAATTTTATTAAAATCTTTTTTATAAAACTGACCATTTCAGAATTTTTTATTTTTAATCGACGTTTCTTATAATAATATACTCTTTTATCATTCCCCCTACTCTTTTTCAATAAATTTTCAGTAATAATTATACACTCCCTCATGTGCCATCCATTTATACAATGATGTACTTTATATTATTTTGTACTTTATTTATACAACTAGCCGCCTTTGGCGGCCAGCCGGTTCGCCAATCTTAATGTTCGTTAAAATTTTAATAATTAAATATTTTATGCAATTTCTACTTTAATAGCTTCTTCATCAAAATATTTTAAAACTTCAAATTTTGATTATCATATAATTCATTCATAATATTATAAAGGCCTTCAGTCATAACGTAATATGTATCTCTCTCATTTTCTGTTAGCACCCGTAGAATTTATGCTTTAAATTAAAGTGGAAAGAATTTACCTTCAATTAATATAATAATATTTTTTACTGAAACAAAGCATTTTTTTATAATCTGATTACTGAAAATAGAGTCACTCAGCGTTTAAACTTTATGGGCACTAAAGAATATCTTTTTTAATTTATGTAATATCTCAAGAGTTGGTCAACAAAATTTTCTTAATACATGTAAAGTACATGTAACATGTACATAAAGTATATGTAAACTGTGCTATAAAATAATACCATATTAAGCTGGTTGCTGTCAGGTTGAACCAGGACTTCAGAATCGATGCGAGTTAACGTTGTGCTGGATTTCATTTCGTACAATCCAATTTCAATGGATTAAAGTATCATCATTCATTCAGGTGCGACCTGATTTCAACGTATATTTTATCAGCTTACATTGATCTAATATTTTTTTTCAACTAATGCCATTGAAAATTCATCCCCCTTCTTTTGGATTTTTGAGAAGAAAGGTCTGAGAAAATCAAGTCTGTCTACTTATAATCTTCCTTTTCGAAGAATTTTCACAACTTTGACTTTTTTAACCCAGTTATATTATTCACAGCTTCGTAAAACGCAATATTTAGTGGAGTAACCCGAATCCTAATGGAAGAATGAGATTTATTTTTTGATTGCCTATTATTCAATATTTATTATCATTAACTGTTAATAGAATCATATTAACTTAAAACAGGTCACTAAAATTAATTAAAGAAATATTTTAAATTCCTTTTCCTTTATTCATAACTAGCCGCCTTTGGCGACCAGCCGGTTCGCCAATCTTAATGTTCGTTAAAATTTTAATAATTAAATATTTTATGCAATTTCTACTTTAATAGCTTCTTCATCAAAATATTTTAAAATTTCAAATTTTGATTATCATATAATTCATTCATAATATTATAAAGGCCTTCAGTCATAACGTAATATGTATCTCTCTCATTTTCTGTTAGCACCCGTAGAATTTATGCTTTAAATTAAAGTGGAAAGAATTAATCTTCAATTAATATAATAATATTTTTTACTGAAACAAAGCATTTTTTTATAATCTGATTACTGAAAATAGAGTCACTCAGCGTTTAAACTTTATGGGCACTAAAGAATATCTTTTTAAATTTATGTAATATCTCAAGAGTTGGTCAACAAAATTTTCTTAGATTCATTATGAGCAGATCGATTCATTAACAATGTTTAAATTTAAATGCATCAAACACTAAGAAAATAAAACGAATCGTTTAAAATAAACGGTTGAAAACGGTAGAATTTATGCTTTAAATTAAAGTGGAAAGAATTTATCTTCAATTAATATAATAATATTTTTTACTGAAACAAAGCATTTTTTTATAATCTGATTACTGAAAATAGAGTCACTCAGCGTTTAAACTTTATGGGCACTAAAGAATATCTTTTTTTTTAATTCATGTAATATCTCAAGAGTTGGTCAACAAAATTTTCTTAGATTCATTATGAGCAGATCGATTCATTAACAATGTTTAAATTTAAATGCATCAAACACTAAGAAAATAAAACGAATTGTTTAAAATAAACGGTTGAAAACAGGTTTTAAAAAAACTACTTAAAAAACGATGTGCTTAAAACTATAAGCATATACAAAAAATATATAACTAACATAAATACAATTTACTTAAAAAAGCATGCAACTAACCCAAAAATAATTTAAATCATCCATTGATAACGTTGTCATGGCAACAATCAGAACAGAATGCGCATGCGTGAATTTTCTTCGCCGGTTACGTAACGCAAACACGTGATTTTTTCTCACGCCAGTTGGGGTAACGCTATGCGGATTAGAATTTTTTAATTTCCTTTATTCTGTTTTATTTTAATTCAAAAGTATTTCAGAATGAATCTGAAAGATTGATTCATTAACAATGTTTAATTTTAAATGCATCAAACATTAAGAAAATAAACAGAACCGATTGAAATAATCCGCCGAAAAATTTAACCCTAGCCTCATTACTGTTGGGAGAAAAAAAACTGAAGACTTTCTCGTTTGGCGCTGGGGATAATGGAAGATTTTTTTTGGCGGAAAAGTTGGCGGTGGGGAAAAGGGAAGATTTTTTTGGCGGGAAAGTTAGTTTTTAATTAATAATTAAAATTCTAATTAAAAATTCGAAAAAAGAAACCCCAGGTGCACATTCCCAACCTCCAAGGTATACATGTACCAAATTTGGTAGCTGTATGTCAAACGGTCTGGCCTGTAGAGCGCCAACACACACACACACACACACACACATTGAGCTTTATTATAAGTATAGATGATGTACTTTTTATTATTTTGTTATATTATCATATAGAGCCTTTCCTTATTTTGACTCTGTTGATTATTTCAGATAAATTTTTATGTTCTTGGTGATGAATATTCTCTGCGTATTTATTGAATATTAGTCACTTTTAGCAGCATTTGTTCGTCGGTACTAATAAGTTAATTTTTTCAATAAAATTTCATATCCATAATTTGGAATTCACGGTTCCTTCAACAATGAATTTTAAAATCTTTTTAGCGAAAGTTATTTAAAACGTGTTAGTACATGTACAAATTATTTATTATTAGCACTACATCACTCTTATTCCGAAGGCAAAATAAGCTGCTGCTCCCAGCATTAAAATAGAGCGTCTAACATCATTTTAGCTAGATTAAAACATGCAGAAAAAAAATTTAAGATGGAAACAGCAGCCATAATTATTCTAACCAGAGGAACTCAAATTAATTAGCAAAAATAGCACAGTGTTGCACGTGATGCCGTTAATTATTGAAATCGAAACAACAATGACATAAAATAAAGCATGAAAACTATGTGTATATATAGATATAGGTATATAGATATTGAGGGATTGTTAAAAATATATATGCCATTCCAAGGCAAGTAATTATGTAAAAACCTTAATTTCAAAATTTGATATTTGGTTCAAAGACTGATCAACTGAAAACATATCATCTTACATCATTTATAGGGATATAATGCATAAGAAATCAACTTTTGAACCTATGGTGCATATGAATGACCGGCCGCCGCTAATTATAAATAGTATTTAAAGTTATTTATAAAATAACCAACGCTTACCCATTCATCAACCCCTCCGTCCCCCAAGATATACGATCTTTCATCAAGATGTGACAAAAATGACCAAATCAACAATATTTTACAATCCGAGAAAGCAAGAATCCACTTACTCATTCGGCGACTTCTCATCCGTGTACTCTTCGTGCCCCCAGTGACAGTATTAGGTGTATGACTTTTAGAAATGAATCTCGTTGGCCGGTATTCATTCATTGAATGTCTATCATTTCTATATTGGTTATACAATATAATTGTTTAAATCAGATATTCAAATTAAACAGCTGGTAACTGCTCCATTAAATGGCTTAAAAATTAAAAATAAAACTGATAATTTATTGCCTTACAAGATTTAAAATTTATTGTTTTACAAAACTTGCACTTTACCGCTTTACAAAATATTGTTTCTGAAAGATTCTTATAAGATACAATTTTTAGATAAAGATTCATTCGAAAAAAAACTAAAAGTATATTTTAGAGATTAAAATAGAGTGATATATTCTCTCCTAATTTTTGTGTAGAAATGTTTTATTGCCCAATAAAATTTTATTTTAAAAGTGTCTACGGATGATGTTTCCATTTTATTTTAACTACATCATATTAGAATTATGTAATAGATAAAAGCTATAACTGTCTTTTATCATTTTAGAAAACAATGCACTGAAAAAATTCTGGAAGTTAAACGCATATAAAAGCTTACTGAACTGTGCAGGCATAAAAATGCGTGTTTTCCACATAAAGCAAAAGTTTGAATTATTCATCGTTAGTGAAGGATACGAACGGATGAAAATACCAGACAAAGCTAAGCTCCGTCCAGAGAATTTTTGTGCCGAAAAAAGAATCTAAAATGAGTTAAAAGCATGTTCTTTTGATATACTATTACACGAAATCTAACAATCTATCAAAAAATTATTTAAAAAATAAGGAAAAATAGGTAATGGTTATAAAAAATGTAGTCTCTTGAAAGAAAGAATTTAAAATTAATGAAAAAAAAAGGTAATTGTCATTTTTATACAATTGCCTTATAAGAATTATTCATATTTTTTCAAAAAAATGACAAATTTAAAATATAATAGTTTTACAAATAAAAAATGGAGATTTGAACCTTGTAAATACCAATAAACAGTTGCCTTGTTAAAACTATTCATCATTTTTCAAAAAAAAAAAAAAAAAAAAAAAAAACCATTTAAAACCTAATAGTTTCACAAATAAGAAATTAAAACCCGCACCTTAAATTATTATCCATTCCGTAAGCAAAATAGATTCATGAACAATACCTAATAATTTGCTTTTCCTCTTTAATAGTATGCATAAAAATACTGCTCTGTTTTAATGAAAAATCTACATTGCATAATTTGCAAGATAATAAAGATGGGGGCTTCTACAATAGGGCTTTACAAAATCGTAGTAATTTCCAACCGAATTCCTTAATTCGTGACAAAAATCATAGCATAGCTGTATAAATAATCCAAATTATACCAGGAAATGAGAGATTTCCAACATACTTGAGCCTGACTTTGAACGTTGAAATAATGACCTAAGTACTGTACTGATGGCATCAAAAAATCTTACAATACTGAAAGGCATAATGTTAAACATCGACAGTTTTTTACCAGCTACGTTTATGGAAGTTTTACTGTTTGCCTTTCATTTGTTCTGGAACGAGAATTTGGAAGAATTTTGAGGATACTGTCTTGAAGTGGTGGTCTGCTTCTCATTTAACAGGATAATAGGTGCATGGGAAAATGAAGAGGTGGGTCAGAGATTGACCACTTTGTGGTTGGGGGGCAACCACTTCGACGAAGATGTCAATTCGGTGAATAGAACAAGGTTATGGAAAGATCATGATAAAGTCCTGTCTATACAAATACAGGACTACAAATCCTATACATCGCTATACATCACAACAAATCCTGTCTATACTGCTTCGTTCAATGGTGGTGTGGTGGTCGGTTGTACACAAGAAGAAATATAGCTGTATAAAATGTATCTGCTTTTCAAAAGCTTTTAAATTCTGATAGTTACATTCTGCTCTGCGTTCTCTTTCAACTCACAGATTCAAAACTATTGAAACTATAACAGATAATAATAGTTCAATTCATAACTCTCAAGATTCATAACTGTTGAAGTACTATTTGATGGATTAATACCACGTCTTAAGCCTTCTTGCTTGATGAATATTCACCAAAAGGTCACTTATCTTGTTAAATACTTCAAATGTACGAATTGTGTGGGCAGCTTCAGTGGTTTTAAGGCTTAATTTAAAATAATACCTCAAGACAAATAAATTCTATCTATATATCATTTATCATCCGAGCTTAAAATTTAAAAAAAAGTGTTTAGAAAATTACAGATTATAGAAGGGTACATAATAATGATATTTAATGATACATCTTAAAAATCATTTATCATTCGATCATAAAATGAAAGAAAGATGTCTAGGGAAATATAAATTATAGAATATTAATAACTTTTAATGACATATTTTTAGGTACCTTCATACGTTCAGAGGCTATTTTGAGAATTCAGAGGCTATTTTAAAAAACATTGTAATCTCATTTTATGATGATTATTGCATAAAATCTTCAATAAGCAATAAATTTTTTACGCAATAAAACCTTTTTTAACTGTTCAGATTTTTTCATAAAATTGAATTGTATAGTAAAATTTGAGGAAAATTCACAAAAACTCGTGGCACATTAAAACAAAATTAAAAGAATCAAACTGCAAATAAAGGATGATGATATATTTTAAACACGTTTGTTTAGAGGATGTACTAGAATCTAATATAAATGAATTTTAGTAAATTTTTCAAGTGAATAAATAATATAGAATTTTCTTAACTAAACAATTATTAATTAAATTTCCTTAAATTTAGCAATTATTTTGAGAAAGGGTTAAGCTCTGGTGTGCAAAATATGTTTCAATTAAATCAAAAATAAAACTACCAACTTTTAAGCATTAACTATAACAATTTTGTTAAGCAGTTCTTTTTAAATTATAGATTCCTGTCTAAAACTATTTCACTTTTAATAATCATAAATAATTGAGAAAGGCCATTTTGATTATAAACATTTCATTAACGTTTTACGATTCCAACATCTCCAGCAAAGGGAAAATTGATGTATTAAATGGTATTTATAATATTATTAATCCAGCAATGAAATTTAAAAAACTAGTAAAAAACATTACAGATTTGATAAATTTTATTTAAATGCAATATGGTATTAATTAAAATCTATGGACACCACTGGAAGTTGACAGCTATGACGCCAAACATTGTGGGGACAGAACAACATTCAGACTTTCACAACTAGAGCCACGATTTCTTTTAGCGATGATCTAGTGTCTCCAGTTATGATCCGAAATCATCTCGACGTTTTATTTACGAGTCATCCGATGACGTCGAAAGCCGCGTAACACTGTCAGAGCAGTCTTGATGGTCGCGGCAGCGATGAACAAAAGGCTTCCACGGCCATAAAGAATCCCTGCAGACATCAAGAAAGAAAGAGTGGATTCTCCCCTTTCCCCATGCACTTAATCCCGAGATGTATTCCTTATCTTCGACGACAATCTAAAGACCATCGCTTGGTCATTCGTCCTTCCCCCTCCCTTTCTCAGAGATTCGAATTATGGTCCAGATGAAAAGGCTTTCTTCTCAGAAAGATCAGCACTTGACTCATTCGGATTTGCTGATCAAGTTGCGTCGTATTTCAAGAGTGACAGCTCATTCCGTTCCTCGGAAAATTGCTTGTTTTGCTTTGTGTGATAACTCGTTCATATGGTATGGCCAAAAAGTAGATCAAGTAATCATAATCAAAACAATTAAAATATTAAAGACAAAATATGACAACGTGGTGCTTTTTTAACACTCCAGGAGCAAATTCTTTTAAAGAAAATTCACTAGATATGTTTAAAAATAGCATCGAACATTGTTGAAATGACACTAACTTATATGCAACCTGCTAGAAGTTACAGTTATTTATAAACTGATGTGTCAAATTAGTTGTGGCTTGAAAAATCATTAGGGTATCTAGATCAAGTAATCATATTCAAAACAATTCCTTTGGAGTATTAAAGAAAAGCATATAAACATATGGAGCTTTTTTAACACCCCTGCAACAAACTCTTTTTTTTTTTTTTTTTTTTTTCTAATTCACTACATATATTTGGAAATAGCTTCAAACATTTTTGTCTTGACACTAATTTATACACAACCTACTAGAAAATAGTGTTATATATAAATTGATACCTGAAATTTATGATGGCTCAAAAATTCAGAAGAGGTTCTGGATCAAGTAATTATATTCAAAACAGTGCTGTTAGAGTATCAAAGACAAAATTTGACCACTTGGTGCTTTTTTAATACTCTAAGCAGAATTTTTAAAAAAATCATTAGATATATTTGCAAATAGCTTCAATCATTTTTGAAATGACACTAACTTATATGCAATTACAGTGATACTCCCTAATTATAATGATAAGAAACACTACCTCACAGAAATAACGGGATGTAGCAGAAAATAGATTTAATTCAAACTCTCATAAGTAACGGGATACTTAGATATAGCCTTGACAGATACACTTTACATTCCTAGTCTTCGATATCGTAGAAATTGCAATGCTTTTGTTGCATAGCATGTATGTATATATATAAAACAAATCGCTTTAGTGCGAACAGAAAAGGCTTAGTATAAATGAATGGCCGGATATTAAACATTTTAAATGTTACATTTAATATACCAAAGATACATTGAAAATAACGGAAAAAACATTCCAACATTTTTTAGTTACAAATATTTATACATTACATAGCATGATTAATATTGAATCTGTAATTAAGGTCGTTCCCCGAATGAAATTTCACATTGTCAATGGTGTTTAATGCATTTAGTTGATGGAGAAGCGTTCTTTGAGTTCAATGATTGTTTATGGAAATGAGAACTTATAAACTCTGCTTTTGATATAATTCCATTAAAAAAATCACATTTGATACGACACCGAGATTTCGCTAGCCATGTGACGAAAAATAAATATTACCTGTAAGTCCAATGCAATGTTGTGGAAGCTTCTCATTTAGGTAAGCTACAAACATCTAAACCGCAAGAGGATGGAGGTTCACATCGTTGAAAGGTAAAATTCGCACCTTTTTCGTGTATTTGTGAATTTAGCCATATTTCTAATACTTCCAGGTAATTACCTCCTGTTAAGAAAGGTTAAAACAAATTTAGGGATGTATTTCTTTATTTTCAGGTATCACTATTTACATTAAGTGTAACAGTTGTAAAAATATACAATTTTTAAATCTAGTCATTCATTTATGCTCTCTATATATTTACAATTAGTCATAGGCGTTTCGTTTCATTTAAACAGCAATAATAATTACCCTTGATAGAGCGAGGGAAAAAGTATTAAAAATTTTATTTGAGATTTGAGGATATATTTGCTATTTTTCTGAATGAATTTTACCCCGCGAGATTTTTTTTTTCTTCTTCTTCTTCTTCTTGGGAATGCTTATAATAAAAAAGGGACACTTCAACAAGAAAAATAAAAACAATGAAAATAAAAAATTACTAAAACTAAAGAAGAAAGTTCTCCAAATATAAAAAATGAAATATCCTCAAAAATTGGAACCTGCTTTATAAAGATTAGTTTACTTTAATTATTTTAAAGTATCTAAAATCGTTGAAACGGTAAAGTACCATTAAATTTGACATGGAAAATTGGATTCTAAAAATTAAAAGATGATTGTCTATCCTCTTTTCAAATTCAAATTACTATCCAGATAAAGTGACTTTCTTCATTTAATCCTTTAAAGGGCCATTTTTTCTAGTCATATTATGTTAAAATATTTTTAGGCTTGAAATTAGAATATGAAAAGGGATTCATTTAGCTTATTAGATAAATTTAATTTCATTAATTAATTAATTTGGTTAATTAATAATTAAGTAACAAATCAAGACACATCATTTTGTCTGAGATAAAGAATTGAAGCATCTAAGTTTCTGACTTACTAAAAAAATTTGTCAGAACTTATGCCAACCTACATAATTTCATACAAAGATTGATAAATTTGGTGGGAAACATACTTCCCACGGCCCTAGAAAGGGTTAAATAATATTTAGCTCATTCACATCCCAGATAGCGCAGAATGTTGCACAAAATTGCAAAATATTAAACGATATCATATTATTAAATATTCAACAATATTGTAAAATATTGCAAACATTGTTTAATATCATAAAATATCATACAATGTAAGCATGCTATTGGGGATTTTCTTACGTAACCGGACAACTTTTCCAGCTTGCCCCTAGTGGCCAATCAATAAAACTTCAGTCTGTGCTCTGGAGTCCTAGATTAAGTATGATGTTTGAGCCCGAGAATTGTACTTTTCCTTAAATGTTTATATTAATTATTTGCACTATTATTGTTTTTCGTGTGTTATGTCCTTTAATGTTTTATTAAAAGGATTTAAATCATTTAAGCTTCTTTCCTTAAGAGTTTTGTTTTTCCCTAGTAGGAATAGTTTTTGCAGCCCAACGGTAACTAGTTTTGTTTAAGGTTACATTTATCGAATTCTGTCTATATGAAACAAAATAATTCATTTCTTCTCTTGGAAAATTGTTTAAGTATGATTAGCCGTTTTCTGGAGACAATACGTAACACGACTTCTTGAAAACCAAAAGTGATTATTTAAATTTGATTAAAGTTATTAAATTTAAGCTATTGGTAAAATGTACAAATTTTTCAGAATGGAGTTTGCCGCAAAATGGTAAGAAAAAAAAATGGATTTAAAGATCGATTTTTCAACAGATTCTCATTTTCAAAGAGATATTAATTCTTCCTGTTTAAAAATTTAAAATAATATTCCAAAAGGGATGAATTAGCAAGTGTCTGTTATGAACAGATTAATAATAAATAAGACAATCTATTAAATTAGTAAGTTTAACCAAAATATTTAAAAAAAGACATGCAAAATATTTTCAATTCCTTAGTAACAAAAGCTTGCGCTCGTTATATAGAAACGAATCATATGAAGAGACAGTTATTGATGGAAATGCTTCAGCTGTCTACTAAATGATGTGAATCCTCAAAAAACACTTTTCATCATATGACGATCAACAGCGCTTGCTGAGTTGTCCCCTTCTCTGCATCTGAAGCTATCTCAACTTTAGATGCAGAGAAATTACCACTTAAAAATGATAACTTAACTGAAATGGTAACTTATATACCATACACAATTTATTTAAAATAATAGTTTCAATTATTATAATCAATATGCAATTTTTACAACAGTTAATTGTAAATATGAATTCCTACTATATAGATGTAATAAGTACATTAACTTGATTTCCAAAATAGAATCGAGAGTCGAAAATGGCAGAGATTTAATAGCAAGGTTCAACTTGATATATATGTATAAAAGAATGAATGATATTAATTTAATCTAATTTCATCAATCTTTTTTGTGATTGAAAAAATTTAGGGACAGAATCTAGATTTTTGTATCGAATTCTGATCAAGAACATCAAGTGTCAGTTTAATAGTTAATCAAAAATGATTATCAGAAGTATACTTCCCAGAAAAAGTAATTGGGTACAGATTTAAGTATTACTCTCCATCAACCTGATTATAGATGAAAATTATGGTAATTTTCAGCAATATTTTTCAGCAAGTAGATGGCCAGCTATATCGTCAAATAAATATAAATGTTTCATTGGCATCTAACGGATTGACTGACTCATAATTACAAGCAAATAAGGTTTTTTCAAATAATTTTTTTTATTGAAATAAGCAATAGTGATTGTTCGGAATAAAAAAAAATATTATTTATGCATAATGATTTAGTAGCGGTGTTGTTTGAATCTCATATCTGTTGTCTAAACACGAAAATTCGCTAGTTTGATTAATGGCCATCTGCATTATAATATGAATTGTTCACCGCAAGTCGTATAAGAAATGCAAATGGATCTAACGCATGGTATTAATTTTTTGTCTTCTTCAACAATTCACTATAAAAAGTGGCATTCCTCAAATAAGCATGCACCCTTTATTGCAATTCCCAAAGTGAATTCCGCACCGCTATGAAAATTCTCAGTGGCGTAATTTGATTAACTGGCATCCACACGATACTATGAATTTTTTTAAACACAAGGCATCATTAGTGGGTTAGCTAATGTAAATAATTCCAACACATGATGTTATTTTTTTATTCTTATAATATTTTACTATTTCACTTTTAAAGTCGTATTATCATACTTTTGTCCCCATATTGTCCCATAAGACCGATGTCATACGTGAGGGGAGAGATGCTTTATATCGCTTTATCTCCGGTCGCTTAGTTATTGCAAATTTGTTTTATAATTAACTTTTTTGAACTATGACATATCATAGACAGAACACAAATATCCACAACGGAAGCCTATTTTAATATGTACACAATGAACATATTTAGGGTCCAATGCCTATTTTAGTCTCCATTATATCTGTTAAATGGGAAACTTTCAAAGTTTGGTATATCACAAAAATATTATTTTTTTATTTCCCATACTAGGAAAATCAGTATTGATTATTTCTCCGTTTCAAACTTTGGAAGAAAATTTTTATTTAGATCTTTTTGAATTATTTGAATAATTAGTCATTTGATCAAAAGATAACTCTGTCAATACGCATGCTTCAGGCAAAGGTGAGCACTTATTGCACGAAAGGTTTTCAAATCGTTTCATGCGTCAGTTGATCAAACCTTTCATGTTTGAAGAGATATAATTCACCTCGTTCTCAAGGATGTTCTTGAGTTTCTCGATGTGACTATTCACCTGCCTGGAAAGCCACTGTAGAGCACTTTGGTTGATCAAGCAGCTGATGCGACTTTAAAGCTATTTTTATCTTCAACTCTCAGAAACGCACTAACTTCCGTTTTAAATAGTATATTATAGTGATATTATAGTTTTCTCTTTAACATTAGAGGAAACATTTTTGTAGATAAGTTTCCCATAGCCGTTTATGGTACAGCCAGCCACTCAATAATTATTTTTATGTATTTAATGTTACAATAATATATATACTAATGAATATCAACGAGCAATTTCTTACAGTAATAACAGTAAAAGTTTATATGATGTTTAAGGATTTATCGGTAATTTAATAATGTGTTGCATTATATGTTTTGTTTTCTTTCTGACATTAAGGCTAACATTTCTGTAAATAAGTTTCTCATAGCCATTCTTATTACAATTATGGTACAACCACCCTACGATGATTTTTATGTATTTATTATTACAATAATATATATTTATTTTAGATTTGATCAAATAAAATTTATTTTGTGGAGGAAACAAATGCCAAGAGTTATTGAAAGTTTGTATGATTCACAGAATTCCAATTTTGACTACAGACTTTTGATTATTTGCAAAGAGTTTTGATTTCTATCTCTCGCACGATCTTTTGCTATTTTCCATTTACTTGAATTTCTATTAATTGAAAGTTAAACCGTCTTCGAGAATTTTCGGCTCTTTGATGTTTTATCTTATTTTATTTATTTTATTGTTTTAGGCTATTAAAAAAGAAGAAAACATTCAAAATATAAACATATCAAAACTGATATAGAAAGTTCTTTCTCATATTATATAAAATCATTCTTTCACATATTATATAGTCATTCTTTCTCATATTATATAAAGTCATTCTTTCTCATATTATATAAAATCAATGAAGCATAATGCTGGATTATAGATGCTCAGAAGATAAAATTAGCTAGATTGAATATAATAAATAGTTAAAATTGTCATATTACTAAATCTGCTCGATATCTACAAATGTCCTCTAATTAAAAAAACAATTCAATAAATTCTGATAAATATTATTTATCTTCAGAAACATCAGAGATCAGGAACATTTCTACTACAGGAAGACAATAAATCGAAAGTTCTAAAGCAATTACAGCGAAAATTGTTAAAATCCAAATTTTTTAATAATAAATGCGTCTATTGGAATTTGATAAAAAGAAAATCTACAAGTGTTACTTATTTTTCTGCAAAAAGAATATCTTTAAAATGAAACAATTTTCTGGCTAACAAGTCATCCATATTTAATTTTAAAAATTCTCTCCTGGAAATGTTAATACATTGACGCAAAATATTTTTACCAGTCTGCTTTTCATTTACTAATTTTGAGTTTGATTTTTATGTATATCAATAATCATTTTGGTACGATTTTAGACCAAAAACGGAAATTACTAAGAATTAAATTTTCAATTGTTATTTTTTCAACAATCTTATTATCTTAAATTGGTAACTTCAAACGAATTATAAATATTATAAATTGAAAACGCATGCAATAATGTATACATAGTAAACGCTTTCTTATGGCTAAATAGTGATTTTATAAGAAGAAAAAAATGGCCAGTGGAGGTTGCTCGTTTAGCCTGTAGTGGGCACCACCGACCAAAGGTACTTTTTCCTTCTGTGTCCGCCATTTTGAACGTGGCATGCACCAACCGCACAAACCTCTCTCGGCTTGCGGTGCCGCGTGGATCGATCACAGGAGTTCTCCATGTTTTCTCGAAATTCCCTCATCACTGTTGGGGGGATCTCTTTCACCCCCTCAAAGCCTTTTTCGTTTTCTGTCCCCCTTCCCCCTCCCCTACTGCCGAAGTTGGCGGCCAACCGCTGTCCATGCTAAACTATCCGGCGGACTATTATCTGCAACGCTGGGAGCAAACACAATTTTCTCCTACGAACGGAATACCTAGCAAAGAGTGTGGAAGGGAGTAGGGTACGAAAAAGGTTGGGGGGGGGGGTAGTGTGGAGCTGAATCTTTTGGTAGCAAGCCAGCAATCGATTGGTTGGAAGGAACCACCCTCATCCGTTTACACGCTCATTTGTTGGGATCTGTCTTTTCGCTTTTGCCTTGTCCCTCTATTTCTCTCCCCCCCCCTTTTTTTTTTTTACTTTTTCCCTCATTTTCTCCTATGTTTTTAAGGTACTTTTTTTTCGTGTATATGTCTCGCTCTCTCTTAGGAGTTGTCCGCTTTTTTTTTTTTTTTCTCCACTGCTATCTGTCGCTGCTTGCTATTTCAGTGTCCTGATGCAATGCAATCTAGTTTCCTGTTTCGAGCGGGGACTGTTTAAAAAAGTGTGATCGCCAAAAGGCAGTCCTGTTTTCTGTTGTATATTTACAAAAGAAGGAATCTGCAGGAAAATGCTGAATGGCGAGATTTAACTTAATAATAAAGTAGTAAATATATAAGTAAATCGACTTCTATCGTTAAAAGCACTATTGTACATATGTTTAATTTTTTAATTCGATGTTTAGATCGTTTATTTTGCTTACAAACCGTTTAAAACCACACAATATGTTCGCAGCAAAAGAGAAATATATATACTATATTCTACAATGCATTTATAAATTAAAAATATTTTTCTTTATTTTCCAACTGTGTGTTTTAGTTAGCATGATAGCATCAGTTAAAAATTCAGTTTATTTGATCAAAGCTTACAAATAAAATTATATAGTTTTATATTGTACATTTTTCAAGCACAAAACTCATCACCGTGTTTTATTTCAAGCCTGATATAACCAATAACTTAAGAAAACTCACTCGCGTGTGTGTGGGCGTATGTATGCGTGTGTGTATGTGTGTGCAGTTGAAAAAGTATAAATATAATATCTTTAGAAGTAAAAGAAATCATTGGACATAAATATTAAAGAGCCATAAATCTGTAAATAATCGAGTAAAATTTCTATTTATAAATTTCATTTTTGTAGTTTTTCAGTCTTAATTTTCAATATAAAGCAGTAATTCCAATAAAACTAAGGAAAAAAATAAAAGTATTTTCTCATAAAACAATTAAATATTGATATTATTTAAACAAAAATGACTGTAATGGAAGCAATCTACGGCAAATAGTGCAAGAGAATCTAAAAATTGTACTACTTTTTTATTACTGCTATTATTTAGAAATAAGTCGGTGGTTTCACACTTTGTTCTTTCTATAAATTTGTATATATAATAGAATCTAGCAGAAACCTAAATTTCTAAAATATTTTAATTCAAAAAATATGTAAAATCAGAAAGGATGCATATACTACCAAAAATGTAGCCAAATTAGAGTAAAAATATCTTGTGTTAAAATAATTATTTAAACTACAAAATTCAACAAGATATGCCATTGAAACAGAACAATTAAAGTGCATAGTCATGAATAAAACTTCAATAATAACAAAATGAGTGTCAAATGCTTTGTTCTTTTTGACATTATATTACTATTACATAAATATATATATTTATTTTTATTTTTAAATTTAAAATCGAAATTATAATTAAAGAAGATCTAAAAATTTCTAGATATATGCAGGGATTGTTTAAATAGATTCAAAATTGTACGCTATGGTATAACGTTGTTTTAAATCCTTTTTCTCTGAAGAGCGACGATCTCAAAGTCTTGAAAGAAATTTCAAAACTGACCTATAAAATCCCATTCAAATAAAACCTAATTTTTAATTATGATAATTAAAGATCTAACTATGCTTCCCGATTCTAAATGTGATTACATCATGGTTGAAATCGGAGTTAAATCACTTGAATGCATCAAAAAGTGATAGAATTTTCGAATTGAAACTAAACTGATAATGCTGACAAAAATAAAATATGTGCCTTATAAATTCTTCAGTTCACTACTATCAGCAAAAGAAATTCAAGTATTAGCTTTCTTTCTTTTATTATTTTTTAAATAAACGAGTTTTTCTCGTTTATATAAAAATTTGAAATCTCTCTGGCAGTAATGTCCTAATTTTAATCTCAACATAATTAAAATATCTATGCATAACATATTTAAAATTTAATACATGACTTTTTCTATTATACTTTTTAGTAAATCTAAAAAAAACACATAATGATAAGACTTAATCAGTATCATTGACTTATAATGATACTGATCATCATAAGACTTTATAATGATAAGACTTATTTCAGTATCATTGTTTATTTCCAAGAACTTAGCTACTAAATAAGATGAGCTTCAAGGCTAGAACATGTTCCAATGACTTTTCATTTGAACAATTCTTCACCAGAGTTTTTCATTTCTTCCTGTCTAACCCTTCTTATGAAAAAATGCACACTTTCCCTATTGGGAATGAAAAACATTTGGAACACCCTTCCAAATTAGTTTCAAATGGAATTTCCTTCTACTTTTTTTTCTTTCCCCTTCCACTTTCTTCCAGAAGTGAACTGATCAGTGTGCATGACGCAAAGTATCCCAGAATACTATCTTAAGTGTTTACGACTCCATAAAGAATTTCAAAAGAGGACCATCATTTGTATCGACTATAAAACCCAAGAATAAATGCAACACGTAATAACATCTTTTATCTCTAAAGGAATTTACGGCTTGCTGCTGTTGCCATCCTACAAAAAAGCAAAAATTTCCATCGCAGCACTGAGAAATCATATTTCAGTGATGGGAAATTAGCTTGGGCTCAAGACTGCGAGCACGTGAGCTGCGATAAATTGCACTCTGTAATCTTTGACGCGAGCTTCAAAACTCGAGCGCGTGCGCCCTTATTGATAGGTTAATTGGATGTCGCCTAACAGAAAGTGTGTGTATGTGTGTGTTTTTATCCGGGGTGTCTTATTTATTCATAAATGTATTTACATCAATAAAACTGTAAAAAAATCGTCAAAAAGGAATTTATTTTATTTCTTCCTTTTGTACATGTATAATTGTAATATGTCTAATCATGAACAATTATATACATGATTAATGTACAATTATGTACACTATGTATTACCATGTAATATAATTGTACATGTACAATATGTATCATCGATTATGTACATGATTAATATACAATTATGCACATTCTGTATAATCATGTAATATAATTTTACATGTATAATTGTAAAATGTACAATTTTGCATGTATAATTGAAAGATGTTTATTAGCAACTTTGTTGTTTGTTTTTTTGTTTTTGAAATAAAAATTGTTGATATTCCTGTTAAGATTAAATAGCTCTTGAGATTAAATAGATGGAAACGCGAGTGATTTGGCTGATATAACTATCTATTTTTCAATTTTAATCTCATAAACTGGAGTACATTTCAATGATTACAGAAATGTATGATGTGCATCTGTTTGAAAAGCTGACAGATTTTTTATTCTTATTCTTTCTTTTAAAAATTTTTATTAACAGAATTTCAATGATAGAAAGATGAAGTTAAATTACATGGATTTCTAGGATAGAAAGATGGACTCAAATTATAATCCGTGTATTTTCTATAAGCGGTTCAAGGTCATATTTTCTACCTCATTATTAGTTGTCTGGTACCAATAACGCGGTAGAAAATGTGACCTTCAACCACCTACAGAAAATACACAGACTATATAAGGATTTCTATGATAGAAAGGTGGAGTTAAATTAACAGAATTTCTATAACAGAAAGATGGTGTCTTTCAGCCTTCTTTTAAAACAGTTTTTTTTTTATTTCAGTGCACATGTATGAAATTCTTTTAATTTTAATCATGTAAGATATTGTAAGTACAATATATACAAGCATTATGAATTTGTAAAAATTATTTTTATTTATTTTTGCACAATAGTATATAATTAATAAGTTACGTATAATGAAAAATGTCTCATGTTCTTTACATTTTTAAGTTATATGATATTCGATTTTTTTTATTTCTATTTTAAATTTAAAAATTAAAATAAAACAGCTATAATTATTGAATATATACTTGCATATTATATTTATTTTGTAGTGATTTTATTCAGAATACCTTGTCTCAGAAACAGATACAAATTTACATATCAATTTGTAGTTATAAGTTTGAGATATATATAAATATTTTTAAACATATTTTTTTTATTTTTATATAATATTTTTTGATGGAAAATATTCATTCTTTCTATATACACTAAATTCTACGATAGATAAAAACTGCTGTTCAAATTTCGGCGATTTTTTTTGTTGAAACATCCAGTTCCAATTGATATCCATCTCAGATTTTGATATAATACAGTTTTGGAGTAATTTGTAAGAGAATCACATTTTGAATTAAATTTTTAATTAATATTTATCTAATTCTAACTCATGATCAATTCAGTGATACGAAGTCGTATCACGCGAAGGCCAAGTAGAGGGGGCGGGGGAAAAATGTCTAGAATTTCGAAATAGAGAAAATGATATGTTTGACATTTTAAAGAGATTCCGAAACTCACTGAAACCTGTTGGTGGAAAAAGACAGTGAAAGTGTATTACTTATGTCTTGCATTGCTTTTATTCTAAAGGATTAATTAAATTATATTTCTTAAAAACACCTGCTGATTTCAAGTTAATAAAAATTACCAATAAGCATACTGTGTTAATTATTATCATTAAGTCTTTCCTTATGATAGTAATTTATGATATTTATGCCAAAAATGCTTTATGGTACAAAAATATGTATGAGCTGTGTTATTCGGTCCAGTTCTATCTCACTCCAACGTCATGTGATGTTACTTGAAATTTCTGATAGAAGAAAAATAATTAAACAAGAAATATCACACCGATAATTGTATTAATAAAATGATTAAATTTGTCCCTCATTAATTATTTGCATGTGAAATGGGATTCTTTTATACTTCGATTTTTGCTGATGGATATGATACTAAAAATAAAATAAAAATTTGCGTTTGTATTTAAAGAAATATTGTATTACACCCCTTGAATATTTTCAAGCCATATGACAAAGAAAAGTTATGAATTTGGAAGAGTAAAAAATAATAAATTATGAATAATCTTAAGACTATATTTCACTGAATTCCAAACTAAAATAAACAAAAAGCCGTATTTTCACAAAAGCTATGGAAATTGGACGAGTATAATATATAATATGTAAATGAATTTATTCAATTATTGCATATAATGTTGCGTTGAAATTTAACTCTAACTTTATCACTGACAATAAAAATATCTACCTCCTCAGTTAGCCAAATTTAGTGGTTTAATTGTAGTTCTTTTTAAATATTGGGATAAGAATAAATTATTCTTCAACAGAAAATAGTAAAATTTAAAAGTAAGCAAGTTTACAATTCAAATCAATCTTTTTCTAACAATAATATTTTCTTTATAACGTTTTATGATTTCTTAAACAAATTTTATCTTTCTATTTTTTTATAGTTTATTAGTTTAAAAAAATCGCGATGCTTTATGTAACTATAAAATACATAATGTAATTATAAATAGAACTATTTCAGAAAAGGGATTCACAGAAAATTTTTATTTAAAAGTCGAAGCTACATTCATTTCAATTCAGATTTTTTTAAATGCTGATATAATTGAATATATATATATATATATATATATATATATATATATATATATATATATATATATATATATATATATATATTGTTTTTATCTATAACATTTTCATTTATTTCTGAATAACTTTATAGATATGTAAATGTTTCGAAGAGAATAGATTAATTCAATCACACGCGTGGAAACACAATTATTTATGCATTTTCACGGCAAGAATTACTAACGGAAAAAGTAATTTCACATATAAAGGAACTGATGAAGAATTACTTTTTTGAATAAGATAACAATAAAGTTCGATATACCAGTAACTAATACATTAATCTCTTACTAAATCGATTTGTAAAACGTTACGTAGGGAGGTAAGGTTTTTTTAGGTATTTATAAATGTTTAAATATTATTTAAAATGAGAAGTTAGCCTCTAGAAATAGTTCATATTTCACTTCGCAACATCTTACGTCGAAATTATTTTTTAAATAGAATTTAATATGACATTTACATTGAAAGTAGTTAAATGTATTTCATAATTTATTCTTGTAGTCCTTTGTTGACAATAAACGTTACAAATCGTGTTTTTATTCATTTGGAATTCGATTTATACATTTAAAATATATGATCGTTAGATATAATATTTTTTAAATAAAAATTTTAATTTCATTACTAAAATGTGAGTAAGACCAAAAAAAAAATGTTTATTATTAGTTTTTAATGATTCATAATTTCTAGGTTTTCTTTTTTTTTACAATGTATTTAAAATTTATTTTCATTGAGATTCTTATTGTGTTATTAATCAAACTTTCCTCTAAAGGATTGATAAGTATTGAAAGAATGAAGTAGATTGCTAAACACAAACTCATGAAGCCAGCAAAATATAGACGATGGACAAACAGCGCTTGCTACAGAAGAGTTTTAAAGTAGTAACTGCTAAAATAACAAATGAAACACTAATGACAGAAGTTTGTTTCTGAAGAAAGCAACGTTTTGAAATATGGGTTCAGAATGGTGCCAAATTTCAGTAAAATCTTAAATAATTCGATCAGCATAAAAGTAGAAAGACAAATTCATCAGATAATAGCAATTTCAGAAACTTTGAAGACAATATAAAATTGATTTCGCACGGACACGAAGGAAGAATTATAGTTTATATTTTTCTCATCATAAAATTATGAAAGACAAAGCGAAGGTTGTCCCAAAATTAACGCAAGATTTGAATTTGCCACCATTTGTTCAGTAACGTTTAGGGTTAGTAGAAATGGAACTTTACAAGATAGAATAACGTGTTTTTATTGTTAAACAATATTTCAAAAATAATGAAAGTCTGGTGGCCACAGTTTGGAAATTTGAGAATTGCTCCCCTAGATAGTGTGATTAAATTTGATTGGATTTCTTTTTATGGGGTTATTTGAATTCATAGGCCTATGCCAAAAAGCCCATAAGCACGCCTGCATTGAAGGAGGAAATTCAACGCTGCATTAACGAAATTCGGTCACATTTATGCAAAATGATCGAGGAAAATTTCGACAAAAGAGTGCGTATGTGACAGTAAAGCCGTGGAGGCCATTTGCCTTATGTGTTATTCCATACATAACCTATCCTATGTACTTAAAAATTCAATAAAACTATAACGATTTAAAGAAAAAAATTGTTTTTTTTTATTTATTTAATTCAAATCTTGCGTTAACACTTTGTTTTATCGTGTAACGCTCCATTTTTACTAACCCTAAACTATCAACTGTCAAATGGTTTTTTTAATAGCCAACGCCTTACTGTACGAATGGTGGCAAATTCAAATCTTGCTTTAATTTTGGGACATCCTTTATCTTGACCTTGAATGTTTGGAAACTGCTGATCTGATTTTTGTACACATTTTTAGCGGATTTCCTGACAAGTTAATAAACTGCAGTTAAGAGAATATTACATAAAGACCACTCTCATGTCAAAAGAAGCATGAAACTCGGCAACGAAAATATCTTCACCAAGAAACTTCACATTCCCAAAACCAACCCAATCAAAGCCCGATTGTCATTCTATATGGACATAAAGGGACTCCTGAAATAAACCATTAGGAGGAAACGCTTGAAGTAAATAGCTCGATCACTTCACCTTGAATATCGCATACATTGCCAAGGCCAAGAGGAAGGACCTGTTGGGAGAGCAGCACTTAAAAACACAAGAGTATCTATAAACGGCTTTTATGGTGTAACATAATACTCTCTATTTTTAAGCCCCGATCTTCTGCTTCTTGCAGGAGATAGCGTTACGCACAAAAAACGGGACTTTATTTGAGATCGGCCCCTAATCTTTTCCCCCCAAAACCAGTCAGACATAGGGAATGAATAATTGAAAAACTACCAACTTTTGGGAAATAGAGAACGAAAGAGAAAAAAAAGTTAACTTTCTTTATTTTGTTTCTGCCCTTTCGTATGATTGAAAAAGGAGAAGGGCGCAAGAAGTCTGCTTGTGTGGGTACTGCAGATGTGACAGTACACATATATCTATATATACCTTGTGCCTAAAGAATAAAACTTTCCTCTTCGTTTTCAGCTGCTGTTTCTTTAGGCAGTTCTCATTTCCACGTTTTTTCGTACTTTTTTTTTTCTTTCCTCCTTTTCCTCTTTTTCCAGAACTTATTTATTTTAGGGAAGCAGTAATCGCCTCCCTACTGGAATCTCGGTGAGAATTGGAGAAGAGTGGAGATTGGGAGAGAGAGCCCTTTCCTTTTCTTTTTTTTCTTTCTGTCTCTTTTTGTAGGAGAAAAAGGATGTTGGATAGAAGATGAGGAAGATGAATGGGATTTTGCTTAATGCTTCGTCCGACGCCGAAACTCCTTCATCACTTTTATGGACTTTGCTTTTAATGTGGATCCCTCTCTCTGCTATTTATAACGTACAATCCCACACTCGTCTCTTATTTTTACGATTTGTTTCTATTTGTCTCAGCGCATGGGAAGAGATGGGGAGGGTAGGAATTTAATGCCTTTCCCCTCCTACTTTCAGGAATTCAACATTCCTTTCATAATAACTTTTCGAAACTAATAAAACAGCAAACATTTTTTTGGCAACTTTGCTCGTCTTTCATCTTTTGAGTCGAGACGCAAATGAATTCGCTACTTTCGTTTTCTTTTTTTGGAGAGATAGATGCGAGTTGAAACTCAAGGGATTTTTGTTTCTCTACTTTGTATTCTGTTTGAAAACATATTCTTCCGTTCTTGCGAGTGATGCGGAACTTCTTATGACCTGAAACTTTTTGCATTTGAAACATAGCCAAAGCAGTTTAAATACTATAGTGACGTCCAGTTTCACTTTTAGGAGGGTGCAAGAAAAAATGGAATTAAACTATAGATGAAGGGTGTAAGTTTAAAACTACTTAAGTGGGATGGCGAAAAAAAATACATGTAGTTAGAAAATTGCATCTGAGAATTAAAAATACAAACCAAAAATTATTATCTGTACAGAAAAAGAAAGTTCGAAACGTCTGTCAGTTTAATTTTTTATATATTAACGTTTTATATATTAATTATTTTATATATAACGTTTCATATATTAACATCATAATATATGCATTATGCCACTGTGCTAGTGTATGGAAATAAAAAAAGAAGACATGGTAACAGATTTTTTTTTTTTTTTTTTTTTTTTTTTTTTTGTAGATAGTAGTTTTTTGCTTGGTTTATTGTATTATTTGGTTGAAAGCTCATTTATTTGTTTTTCAAGCAATGACGACGTGTAACGAAGTTTAAATAAAAGGATATATAATCGAATTTTTAACAAGAGCTTTGATTATAATAAATTTATTGCTATTAACACGAATTCAGTTAAAAGTGCATTGATTTTAAAGTTTTTTTAAAAGATATTTCTAGTCTGTTATTAATTTACAATAACAGCAATATTCAAGTTTTTAAATTAAAATTTAGCTTAACCAGTTAATTGTTTTTGACGAGTATACTCTTCATGAAAAATGTACAATATTTTGCAGAGTTTATTCAATGACAATTATTACATTTATGCAAAAGCTGCTTAATTATATATATATATATATATATATATATATATATATATATATATATATATATATATATATATATATAACAATTTAGATACGCATTTTCTGAAGAGGTCGAAGCAGTTAGCTGGTTAATTATAAAAATAAATCTTAACAGATAGGAATTCAATTGAAACATCTTTCACAGCATCAGAGTATTAGATAACAAATTAAGTGCGTATTTTTTCACAAATATTTGGACAAACAAAATAAATTCGAAAATTTTCAATGAATTTTCCACCTTTAGAAACAGGTGGATTAGCTTCTTCTAATCTTTCTTCATAACTGTTTAAAATAATTATAAAAATTCATTTTTATTCATTTGTCTGCTGTGAATAGTTAAGACGTTATGATATCGGTATAAGCTAAGGTTCGCTCTTCCAAAGCGATCTCGAATAAAGCAAGAGAAAACGACGCATAACAGCGTCAACGAAACGTATCATAATTATGATTACGAATTAATCAGGACTGAGAGGAGAGACAAATAATGAAAAACGTATAAATGGTTCTTTAATGTTTCTTATTAGTTGGAGATCTTTTGTTTAAAGTTTCTAGTGAAAGGATTTACCAACTTTAGAATAAACAGAAAACAAATAATTAAAACCCAAAGCAGACGAAGGAAGTTATTTATTTACTTATTTATCCTCAAAATGCGAAAACTTCTTAAAGCATGATAATAAAATGTTATCAATATGTAAACTAAGAACATCAGGAAACGCTTAAATGATGACTTAAAAAATAACAGATAATATATTCATTGAATGTTGATTGTTTTTCAAGAACGATTTATTTGCGGTGTTCAAGTTCAACATCGAAATCAAACCTATTATTTATTATGATTTTTAAAAACTCTTATTCAACTTTGAAATAACTTCCGCTTTTTAAAAATAACATTTGCCAAAACTCTTATTGCTAATACGTTATTAAAGAAAAATAATATGATCTAATCAAATGAAATAGACAGAAAATTTTTAATGTATTTTACTGTAAAGAAGATTTTCAAGTAACAGATATTTTAAATAACAGATAACGTATTCGTTGAATGTTGATTATTTTCAAAGAACTATTCATTTGCAATGTTGAAATTCAATAGCGAAATTTAACCTTAATTTATAACAATTTTTAATTTTCAACTAATTATCGGTTTCTAAAAATAAGCTATTTATCAAAACCGCTTCACATAATTAAATGATAACACGATTAAACGATAATGTTTAAAGAAAAATAAAATGGTCTGATCAGATGAAATAACCTGACAATCTTTAATTCATTTTACAGAAAAGGAGATTTTCAAGTAACAGATATTTTAAATAACAGATGATGTATTCATTGAACGTTGATTATTTTCAAAGGTCAATTCATTTGCGGTGTTCAAATTCAACCAGTTATTTATAACGATTTTTAAAAGATGTTACATAATTTTCAACTAGCTATAGGTTTCTAAAAATAATTTATTTAACAAAATTCTTACCTCTAACACATAATTTTAACAAGTAATATATCCTTATCAAAAGAAATGGCCCGGAAATCCTTAATGCATTTTATTGTAAAGCAGATTTCCAAGTGGTAATTATTTTAAATAACAGATGACATATTCATTGAATGTTGATTATTTTCAAAAAACGCGGTACTCAAATTGAACAGCAAGATTCAATCTATTATTTATAATGATTTTTAAAAATTGCTATTTAATTTTCACTTTACCATCAATTTCTAAACATAACCTATTTACCTAAACCCTGACCGCTAATATGTAATTAAAGAAAAATAATATGGTCTAATCAAAGGAAATGGCCTTAAAAATCTTAATGCCTCTTATTGTAAGGCAGATTTTCAAGTAAGAGATATTTTAAAACGCTTATAGAATTCGAAAAGTAATAGTTTTAATAATGATGTATAAATTTGCGAATTTGAAATATCCTCAAAAAGGTCTTCTAATAGCATAAATAATAAATAAAGGTCTAAAATAATGAGAATTTGCTTCTTTTAGGAATTTTTTTTTTTACTCTATGTGATTACAGTAGTATCATTTTAACAGCACAAAATAAAATACGAATAAAGCAAGAAAATGAATTAATCAATTATAAATACATCTCAATAACTTATTAGTTTCAATTATCATTTTTCCCTTCTTCTCATAGAAATTTCAAAATGCTTTTAAATGTAAGATCTGCACAAAATACTGAATTTTAATATCATTTTCATGCCAGTGAAATCATTAAAAAAAAATTCGACCGAGACATGGCGTGTGCAAGCCGTAGACAAAATCAAATTTCTAATTCAAAACCATCACTCCGAAATGCTATAAAGACACGGTGTTATCATTGTCAAATAGATAACAGAAATGTAAATGAAGATTACTTTGATATTTTCTGTCAAATTTTACATCAAAGCGTTTTGCTATACTTACGAAAAGTTCTTTTTTTTTTTTTTTTCGCCGGAATTGGTTGCCGTCAATCTGTCTCCATCTATCTTGTTTTAAAATTCCACGTGTAAAACTTGATAATTATAACTCTGTTCTGCGTCATCCTAAAAAAAAAAGATTTCCTTTTTTATTATTTCTATTTTTATTTTTTGCTGCTTTAGATTAAAATATTAGCTGCGTTGTAGCTTCATGATTTGAATAATAAAATAACAGCTTCAAACTAAATATTTTTTCTCATTCATAACAGTACATTACCATTCTGATACTTCAACAATGTCAAGTGTACTCATAAATTATATAATGATGGAGCAAGGACAGATGCAATCATTTTAAACATTGGAATTCTCTCTGAATTTTCACTTTAAAAATTGGATCTGTAAAATTTTTATTACTGTTCTTTTGAAAATTCTTGACTATTATAGATACTAAGAATCAAACAGATATACCTTTTTATTTGTAACAAATTATTTATAACTGAGATCTTCACATAAATATTCAACTGTTACTATATGCATTTCACTTCAAGTGATATATTTGAAATTATTGAAAACATAAAAGTAATTATTTTAATTCCTAAATAATATGTATTTTCATCATTTTGTGTTATTTTTAACAATGGTGCAATATTTTGAACTATAATTATTCCATTTACCGTTTAAATAAATGGTAAAAAAAATGTCAACGTAAAATAAATACATTTCACAACAGCAATGATGAAAAATTTAATGTTGAAAACAAACTGACTGCAATTTAAATCAATTTTTGACTCATAAACGCTATCAAAATCTACTATTTTCGTGGGTTTTAAAAAAAAAATTTTGCAAGCTGTAATACAGGAACTTTCTCATAAAAATATAGCAAATCTGTACATATAAAGACGAATTTTTGTTTCAATGTCTTTTTATTAAAATCTATATTTTTTGTCCGATATAGCAGAAATTTAGTATACTTGTACTTTAAAATAAGAGGATGGTCAATGTCAGCTTTTCCAAGCAAAAAAAGTTAATTAAAATATAAGATAATGCAAAACTCAGAAATAAGCAAAGCGTTTTCCACCCATTTCTCTCAAAAGTATTATCTCTCAAAAAAGATTTTTATACTGTCTCAATACTAAAAATAATAATACTAATATCAATTTTTATATTATAATAATATCAATTTCATTTTCATTCAATTTTGGTCTCTAATTTTAATAAATTTTTAAAATATAATTTAATGCCTAAATTGTAACAATGCTTTTATTTTTATAATAAAATTCAAACTATTTCTATTGTTCCATCATTTTATTTTCAAGTTTGTATTTTTGACAACTTTAAATTTAGTATTAAAAAAAATTCTTTTCCAAAGTAAGATGCTCACTTTCGATTTTGCTTCGTAAAAAATACACTTTTTATTTTAGTAGTTTATAGTAAGCCAATTTCTTTAAATTCATATTTTTTAGTCTTATCAAATGCCGAAGTGAAATTTGTAATAAATGAATTGCATATTAATACTTTAAAAACCAGAAAAATCAATACTCCGGGTAAACAAATTGTTGGACAAAGGCGGATAATTCATAATTTAAAAATGTGTCAAATGATATGAAAACCAAATATAATTATATTTTCGAGGGGTTTGTAAAAGAGGAGGATAGTAAGAGTAGTGGGATAGTAAAAAGCTTATAATTAAATATTTTTAAACAAGTGTATTGCTTTAAAGTTTTTATCATTTCCTATTTAGTTTATTAACTAAGGATAATTCAAAAACTATTATATCAAGCTAAGCTAAATTATAACAAGGTAAAAGAAGTGAATAAGTGATTTTGAGCAAGCCTTAAAAAGTCTATCTTGAAAAATTTAACAACTGCTATTTCCTTAATAACTAGAGTTCACCATTTTGAAATCTAGTATTGCAACAACATACTTTTGTTAGTACGAAATTTTATTTTATATTTCATTTTTGATTTTTTACATTTTTATATAAGTCACTTCTTTAAAAAACAAATTTAGTTTTAAATATAAGCAATATGTTTATTCAGATTTAGAATTTATTTTTTTATAATAAGGAGTTTCAAGACATAATATAATCTAACTACTATTATACAGTTAAATTCTTTAGACTGAACACAATTATTCAAATAAAGCTTAAGTATAGTAAACAATAATGATTTGGTAATATCTTTCTAATGATGAAAATTTTTGAAAGATGAAGTCCGCGTTACTGGAAATATTCCACTAAATCAGGAATATTATGAAGTTTTAATATAAAAATAATCTAAATCTTATTTATGTATTGAATTTTATCTGACAATAATTTGAAATTTTCAACAATAATGATATTGCAGCATGGTGTTAAACAAGGCAAAACAACATTATATTGCATTTATGTTTAATTTTGTCCCATCCATATGACGTTCACAGATATTGTAAATTTTTTGTTTGTTTATAATTACTTTCTCTCTTAAACGAGAAAATAATGATTATTTTGTCTATACTGTTTTTGAAAGAAACTAATAACCATAATAATTATTTGATTGAATAAATTAATTTTGATTTCTTTCCACTTATTTGCGCTTTAAAATAAATCATATTTGTGTCTGTTTTATCAATAGATCTTTAGAAACTGTTGGATTCATATGTTTTTTTTTTTTTGTTTTTTTTGTACTTTTGATATTTTTTATTGCAGAATTTTTAATGAAAAATATCAAACGTTTTCCTATATTTTTTGACCCTAAATTAATAAATTTAAGGATTTTTTTGTCCTTAATTTTGCCCTTTTTATCCCTTTGTTTCTGTTTTATCAGTAGATTTTTAAAAATTGTTGGATTCATACGTTTGATATTCTTTGTACTCGTGATATTTTCTGTAACAGAATTTTTAACGAAAAAGCTAAACTTTTATCTATATTTTTTATTCTTAAAATATGGAAAAAGATATAATCAAGAATTTAATAAACTTATCAAAATATGCATTTTCTTTATAACACCTGCGATAGATAAACCAGCATCAAAAACGAAATCGTATATGCACTCGAATTTAATACCACTAATTTGTTATTCAAATCTCTCTCATCTAAAAAAATGCGTTAAGTAAACATCCTGGAAAAAAAATCTATTAATTTCGGCTCCATTTCCGAAAGTTTGCAAGGTGGTATTTACCCACGAAATATCGCATGACTACTAATATAGAGAGTCCATACTCTTAAAAAGGAAAACTCTACCTTGCATTTACGACTCTATTCTTCTATATCTATATCTCTTTTAGTAAAAACACACAAAAATAAAATAAAATGAAGTAATTCGTGAGCATCAATTTTCGTTCATTTAATAAGAAGGAACTTTTTTTTATATTCTCTTCTCCAATTTTTTTATGAATCCGTGGAAAAATTGGAGGTTCTATATTAACAGGCAAAACACTAGAAACGAAAGAGCGGCTACTTAGCGAGTCTTCTTTATAAATATGTAGAAGACCGCGTTTCCCTTGGAGGTCTATAAAATCTCCCCTTTCCAGTAGCCTGTAATAAACAGCTCTGGGGAACGTAATCGATAGGGCATATGCATAGGACAGACCTATAAATAATCGTATTAGGCCAAACAGGAAGCCGAGCGCACACCTGTATTAGCGCGGAATTAGGGCCTCTCCAATGAGATGCCTGGACAGAAATCGAAAATTCAAATGCGTCAGACCTGACGCCATTTCCGCGTTAATTAAGACGTGCGTTGACAAATTTGGGACCGGTTGCTAAGCAATCCTCCTGACAAGGCTTTGCGAGGACCAATAAAAGCGAAGCTTGTGTTTAATACTTTAATTCCCTGGGCTAATCGTGAGTTAATGCGAAATTAAATCGACGCCTGAAATGGATTAACCTGTGAGTTTTCCATTTATTATTTCTAAGGTTAATTAACTAGTATACAAGTGAGGATGAACCAGTGGATTTATGCCATATGGAAGTATAATTTATTGCTGTTGAGTTGCAGTTCCACGTAGGTTTGAAGTAACACACAGGATGGAAGTTAATCAATGCAATAACAAATCTCTTCTAGAATTAAATATCGCAATATGTGATTACAATTTTTAGTATAAAAGATAATATTTTAAGAAATGAAAATCCGTTTCTCTTTTTTTTTTATACCACAACTTAAAAAAACATGTTTAGGAGGGAATTAAATTCACAATTAACAGATTTTATTCAAATAAAACGATAACCATGATCTGTCCCTTTAAATAGAAAATACATATGGAAATATATTTTATTGTTGTTACAGTTCCATGTAGGTTTGAAATAACACACATGATGGAAGTTAATCAATTAATTAATCAATGCAATAACAAATCTCTCCAAGAATAAAATATTGCGATTTGTGAGTGCAATTTTTAGATTAAAAGATAATATTTTAAGAAATATAATACCTATTCTCTTCTTTTTATACAGCAATTTTAAAAAACACACAATTGGGAGGGGGGAATAGCTACCTAATCAACAGATTTTATTCAAATAAAACAATATCCATTGTTTGTCACTTTAAATTGAAAATGCAACTTGTTCTGAATATGATCTGGTTTATTTTAATTAAGAAGAAAAGACAGATTAATCTGTTGAAGGTTTTATTTGCGATGGTATTCTCTGAAATGAGGATTTTAATGTCACGAAAATGTTCATTATTCGTGAGTTCTTTTATGTAACTAGTTGCTTCTACATATTTATATGAAATTTCAATATTAAGAATTCAAATGAATTTCAATAAAAAGCCATTTATAAAAAGTATCAACTACAGTGTTATTACTTTCCTTTGTTTTACTTTTTGCTACTCAAAACGTTGACTGGCTTTTTAGTACCAACAAGGTATTAAATTATGTAATATTAATCTTGGGTTTTAAAATAAAATAATAATTTTTATTTAATTAAATGTGGTTGGGAAACCATAAAAAATTTACAGAATTTCGACATAACAAATTATGACTTGTGCGGATTGCTATGTTGAATTGAAACAACAATCCTTTAAACATGCTAACTTATTTGGGGGGGGGAGGAATGAGGTTTCAACATTTCGATAGTGCCTTTTGCTAAAGTTACTTTGACTGCGCATTTTGAAATAGATTTCTGTTGTTTTTGTTTGTTTGTTTGTTTTTCCTCCATCAGAGTTCAACTTCTCTTAGTTCTTTCATTTTTCTAATTTTTACATTAAACTGAGAAATTTCGCAAAAGATTTTTCTCTCTCAAAGTATGCTTTAAATGCGACAAAAGTTCAAAGATATAATAAAAAAAATACATTACAAATGAAATGAGGCAATTATTTTTATTATTATTTATTGAGTTAAAAGAGAAAAATTGCTTTAGAAAAATAAGCTTTTTTAATTTATTGTTCTTAAACTTGTATAATTAAATCGACTAATATTTAAAACATGACACTTGTATAATTTAATACTGAAGATTTACTTCTTGCTTTGTTACCAACAGAGAAATTTTTCCTAAGTCATAATTCTTAGAAAACATGAACAACGAATATATATATCATTTGTTTATCTAGAGCTGCAGTGCGATTCATGCGAGTCCAACGAATTTGCCATTGCAAGAGAATTAATTTGCTCATTCATTTCCAATCCGCGTTCTTTTCCCTTAACAATCAACTCAACTTAGAAAGATAAAATGAGAGTGAGCTCATTTTAAATAAAAAAAAAAAAGTATTTGACACATTGCTTAAGGTGACAGCAACCTCTACTCACCAGCTTAAATAATTCAACGTCATGAATTAAAATTCTTGACCCATCAACGCATCTGAGGATGCTATACGTACAGGTCGGATTAAGCCTTCTGGGAACCCTTAGGTATGCAAGTGAAGGAGTTAACTTCTTTCTTCCTCTCTTTTACAAGTATTCTTTATAGATTTTAAATTTCTACACAAGCAGTTCAATGCGAATAATTTTGATAAATTGACAAAAAAAAAATTATCTCTTTGCAGAGAACCAGTGTTAACATTTTATATAGATAAGGAAAAAAAAATCAAGACTCAAATTTAAAGGCAATTTTGAACGAAATAGTAATTCAATTTTGAAGAATTTTGAACGAAATCCTCTTTTCGAACGAAGAGAATAATCTTTGAACACAATCTAAATATTATTTAATTTTTGAATTGGACTTTTTATAAATTATAAAATAGCCTAGTTTGAGAATTTTTAAACAGAATGTAAAAATAATTTATTAGGAATGTTAGAATAATGTTCTAACATTTGAAAAATATTTTATTTTAATTTGAATCCTTTTAGATGTACGGCCTTTGTAAATCAAATGAAAGTATAAATTTAATCTAATGAAAAAAAAAGAATAATGAAAGAATAAATTTAATCAAATGAAAATATAAATTTAATTTATTTTTTTAATGTTGCATACATAAACACAAAATTTCGCAAAATATATATCAAAATTTTGGGATCCCTAATGCTGCGATGCCTCTAGATAATTGCCTATTTTGTCTATTTGATAACCCGTATCTCTATAGATAAGATGCATAAGAAGAGCCACGTGCCTAGAATCCAGATGGATTTAGTTATCACAATTTATAGTTAAGAGATTAATTAAGATTAACGAGGTGGTTTCTCCGAACATACATCGTTAACATAACTCGATAATTTCAAGATTGTACAGTGAAACTCCGATTGTTCCGATTAATAGGAAACTGGTGTAGATAGCTAACTAGAAGACGAATAAAAGATTTTATTAAGAAATTGGGGAGAAATTCGGTTATAATGTATTAATATATTATAAACATAGTTTTAATGTATTAATTAATTATAAGCAAGCCGTTTTGTTAAGCTAATTGTTAATGTCCTAATAATAATAATTCGCTTAATATAGATGTTTATATTTTGTATGCTTAAAAACTCAGGGGCAAATTTTGATATGGAGTGATTCTCAGCAATAACTTTATGAGAGCTCCCTCTTAATAAACTGGTCAATTTAGCTTCACATATTTGTAGCTTAATCAACATGTTATTGATTATTTAATTTTTAATCCATTAATTTTTTGAAAATGTTTTTTTACTTAATTATTAATACATAGATGTATTCTATCTACATTTGTGAACAATTACATATATTATTATTACTAGCAGGCTGTTGGTTTTTTTTATATTGTAATAACTAAATGAATTTAAATAAATAGATAGTTATCTGACTACTGACATTTGATAATGTTAATATTATTTTAATCATTAAATATTATTATAATTCAATAAATTTGTATTTTTTCTATATGTGTTTATTTGATAATCAGGGAAATAATATTTTTTACTCAATCTGCTTGCGGTCCCCCACAGTTAGGCAGCTCTCTAGCCGGAAATCCAAGTTATATTAAAAAAAAAAAAAAAAAAAAAAAAAAAAACTGCTAAAACTTATAATTTAGAAATTCAAAGGATTATTTCAAAGGATTATTAATTCAAAGAGTTATTTCAAAGGATTTTTTATGCTATATATTTTTCCATACAGCATATCTGATAATTGAAGTTGGAATAAATGAATTCCTACATTAGATGAAACACTTTTTATTTGATTAACATATTTCTGCTCATATTGATTGACCTTTTTGGTATGAATAACCGTCACATGAGGCTCAACAATAATAATAATATTTAAAAAAAAAAACTAACCTATTTTGTAACATAAAGCGCATAAAAGCAAAGGAAAAACATCACAATAGCCAATTATCAACAACAACCTTACGCTACAAAACTCTCACGCTGACGCACTAAAAAAAAACTTATAAGAATTTCGTTCTAATAATTCACAGCTCAACATTCATCAACATTCTAGGGATAACCTGGAAACTGTAAATCACTAGATCAGAGAATGTTTTTTTTTTTTCATCGAAATCCCCAGTGCACGGATCTCTTAATTGGAAATGCCAGGTTTAATAATTGGTGGGCCTAATCGGTGCGCGTCCAGCAGAAAAGGAATTCAGCACAGCCGACTTTTAATGAGTGACCAGCCGAGGGCAAACGTGTTCCGGGTAAAGCCTCCCTTAAATCATGCTTAGTGTTTCGCTCACGCACCCCTGGCCATCTAATGTAGATATCTTTTTTCAGAGACCTATTACTGAAAAGGGCTACTTATCGCTCGTTACAGAACAAGCCGTCAACTTGACAACGAACATAATCTACGCACGCAAATTGACACGCCGCCCGAAATTTATGGGACCGGCTTACAAAAGCCGCAAAATATAATTCCTAACCTGCATTTCCTCCCTCCCCACACCTCAGTCCTCGGCAAAAGGTGAAAGTCGGAGTAACAGCATAATTATCGAATATTCTCTGACCAATAGGATGCGAGAACCTATGTTAGGTATAATTAGCGCTGAACGCCTTTTTTTGACCTTGGCACCGACCAAAAGTACGTGCAGCTGGAAATTAAAAATAAATAAGATGTCGAGAAACTGAAAGGAATAAAAAAGGAAACAAGAAATTAGTATGGTAATGCTTTCTTTGCCTTGTTTCGGTGAATATTTCTTGCTGGTTATTTGTTTTCTAGGTCGATGCACCAGCTATTGTTTAATCAGTTGTTAGAGTTGTTTAGGTGGCAGCACTGAATCTTTTTTTTTTTATAGAAAAGTTGTTAGGGGATTTTCAGAAGGGAGTGAATTGCCATTTGGTTACTGATAAAATTCAATTCATATTTGAAATATTTCTCTGAAAAAATTCGATGCAGGCTTAATGTAATTTCATATATGGATAATTTTTTCCAATATAATTAAACCAGGAATTTTTAAATCTAAATTATTTACAGTATTTTTATATAAACATTGGAATCAAATAAAAATGAAATAGATAAATTTACGGTTGTAAATACACCCAGAAAAGTCTTTTCAATAGTAAAGAGTGTATAAGTTAGATAATAAATTCAATAATACATTTAAAAGTGATTGTAAAATATATAAAATATTTTGCACATTTTATAAAAAAGTAATCATACTAGCTAAGTGTTTTTATAAATTTTTTGAAACATATAAAGAAACATTAAATACAGAAAATTGTGTTTATAGTTTCGTTTTAAGTTTATAACATAATTTAAGCAGTAACAAAATATAACATTGATTATAAGATGTAAATAACACGCTTTCACATAATCAATGAACAAATTTAGAACCCCCCCCCCCTATTTGCTAACAAAATTGACCTACAAAAAATTTGATAATTTTGAAGCCTACGAGATTTTTAAGAATAAATATTTAAAAATCATAACAATTTATTCAATATTTTAGAAAACTGTGATTACGCTAAACATAGTCAAATGATAATTTCTTATTTATATGTTTACATCCTGCATATGTACTGAGTAGCTCCTTAAGTATGGAAACCTTTATTTTAAATATAAAAAAATTGTTAATGTTATTATTACTGAGAATGAAATTACAATCAGTGTTAAAATGATCAATTCTAACAATTTCCTTGTGAGGCATTTTTGTTCTCAAACAGAAAAAAAATCTGAACATCGGTTTATTATTCATTAAAATACACTGAAAATATAAGATAATGAAAAATTCACTAAAAATATTGAATAAGAAAAATTATTTCATTAAAAATCCCTGCTAATGAAAACTAGATATTATATTTATTGTTATTATGAATCATTATATTATATTTATTTATTTTCAGTATGATCAAATATGCTGGAAAACTGAGAATGATCAAAAAATATATAACAATAAAATTTATAATAATTTTTATTTTGACAATATATTTGATAATTTTGAATAGATAGATGCATGGTGAAATTTTGTAAAAATTTTCTGTAAACAAAAATACTGTTTATTTTTATATATATATAAAACAGGTATTTTTTTAAAAAAATTATTTCCATAAAAATCAATCGAAGAAACATGATATTAAAAAAGAAATTAATTATTATAATAATATACATCGATTACACAGTAGTTATAATTAAATCGGAATATGAGATAGCGAAACGGATAGCAATTGCTAAGTAACCAGGTGCAGTAAGATTTGACAGGTGAGAGCAGGGTTCCAGTAGGTAGTCGGCCCGCCCCAACGGGAGAGGCGCCAACAAGTCGCCGATGGGTAAACGCCTCACCTAGCGGATAGAGGCCCAATGAGAAGCCGTACAGAGATTGCATGCACAGCTTACCTTTTGTAAACATTTATATTACATCTCTACGCATATTTCTAACCGAAAAAGTAATGAATAGCCTTTATATTTAATAAAGGAACTTATAGAAGAGCTAAGAATTTTCAAATTGAAATTAGTGAATTTGTCAAAATGAGTTCTGAGTGCTCTACTTAGAATAATTTATGTGAAATGCTCGTAGCTTGGGAATTGCTTATTTGGGAATATTACATTCAGACTGAATTACTTTTTCAAAATAAATGTATTTATGGCAGAATTTAATAAAATGTGGTCAAGACCCTAGATGGGGTCCTGCAAAAAATCGTGGAGTTTCGGAAACTTTACAAAGGTTTTCACACCATTATTTTCTTTCAGATTGTTAAACATTCTCAAGCAAAAATTAATATTTTACTTTTCTTTCATTTATTCGTCTTTGATAAGTTATTTTGAATTGAATTTCTTTTTAATGTTTTTTGATGCTACTTATTTTCCTATTTCGATGCTTCAGTAAAATTTTCGCAATTTCATAAAAATTGGGAATTTTTTTTCCAAGTAGGAAAATTAAACAGCACAATGATCTATTGCATTTGAATTTCTACTATTAATTACACAGCTACTTGGGGAATTTAAAATATTTGATGTAAAATGTTCAAATAAGTTTAGTTATTCAGGAAAATCGTACCTAGAGTAAAATATATATATATATATATATATATATATATATATATATATATATATATATATATATATATATATATAATTTGATCGTAAAATTTTCTCACTTGCTATTCGTTCCGAGGCAGAAAAGATATCTTTTTTTTTCTATGTAATAGTAGAAATATTAAACTTTAACAATTAACGAAATACATCAAGTTGAAAAGAAATTGAATAAAAGATAGTATTTTAACATATATATATTAGAAAATGTTATGTTTATAATCAGAAGTTTTTCTTTTTCAACGGTTCAGCATGTGAACATTCTCTTCAATAATAATGAAAACTTATGTATGTTCTTTAATCAAATAAACAACTCATTTTCGTACTTACATTTGTATTCTTTTCTGAACGTAATATTTATTCAGCAGGATCTTTTCAACTCTTCTAAATCAGATGTCACAAAATCTGTAAAATTATAAACAAAGTTATTTTAAGTGAAAAATAAGATATATAAATTACACCTTTCAAATATTCACATTAATGCACTCCTTTTCCCTTCTTAAAAGATAATAAATAAGTCGTCAAGGCAAAAAATAAATTTTTAAAAACGCAATTAGTATGTATAATATAAAACAGAAATCTGTTTAAAACACCATAAAATTAATGCAAAAGAGTTTCAACTTATTAGAAAAATAAAAGCCTCAGTGGGAGATTGTTTTAAACTAATGTTTTTATATTTAATTTTAAATGAAAAGGAATTTTAATTGTTTAAAGGAGTTAAATAAAATTAGTTTGCATAGTCTGTATCACATATTTTCTAAATTAAATATGTATCATGTAAATATTTCACATGCCTTTAAATTAAATATTATCTTTCTCATCTCATCCGGCTTGCTATTTAAATTTTCATCCGGCTTGATATTAAATTTTCATTATTAATAATGGAATAATCAAAAAAAATTCTTCAATAAATAAACAATTAATAGCTAAGTATCCGCCCAGCAAAGCATTTATTTTTTGGTATTTATATTTACTTTCAAAATTTAAAAATCGTAAAATAAGTAATCTTTTCTTTATATCTTAAACAATGACAATATTATAAAAATACTCAATTTTAAAAAAGGCAAAATGGTTAATGACTTCAAATTTTTTTTTACTGTAATTTTTATATTTATTCTATATTTACAAAACGAAGGTACGTTCTATGGGGTACATAAACAGGTATTTTAATTTTCACTCTAAATAATTTTTGTCTGCATCTAGTTGAATAACCGTTTTTTTTTTTTTTTCTTAAGTAAAACAGCAGAAGTTTCAAATAGGATTTTTAAATAGTTTGATTGATTAAATTTTTTATTAAATTTATTTTTTAAGCATCATTAATTTGTGTGTTAATCTCAATATTACAAAAGATAGATTTTGTACTCCTTTTAGAATATAGTAAACTCTCGTATACCTTCAGAATTAATACGAATTAACTGGCGTGGCAACGGGGAGTAATTTGCAAAACGGTCAGAAAAGGACATAAACCAATGCAAACATACTTATAATTAATTTTTATTTATATTTGGGGGAAGAGAGGTCTGCACATATAATAATAATAATTAAATAAACATTAGATTTCGTTATTTACAAGTGTGACAGTTTACTTTTATTATAAAAAAATAAGTCAGTTGTTTTTATTATTGTATTAAAACGCGTCTCTTTTTTCTTGATAATTTAATGATATTTTAGAATGAACAATATTTATAAAGAAGATAATCCGCTGAGTGCAATCGATAATATTATAAGATTCCGGTATCAAATTTAAATGATCCATCATGTGTAGGATCTACTTATACAATGATAACTAAATAACCTTTAGATTTCTGTATTTACAAGTGTAAAGGCTTGCTTTTATTACAAAAAAAAAAGTCGGTTGTTTTTGATATTATGTTAAAACACATTTCTTTTTTTCTTGATAATTTAATGATATTTTTGATAATAATTAATTGATATTTTAGAATGAACAATATTTATAAAGAAGATAATCCGTTAGGGGTAATAAATAATATTATAAGATTCCGGTATCAAATTATAATGATCCATCATGTGAAACTTTTCTATTCAGTGCTTTCAATTACACTAATTGTTATGCATTTTTGGGATTTTTTTTTTTCACTCAGACTTATTTTCTTTCTCAACTTATTTCTCAGTACAGTTTCAATTTTCAAAGTTTTTGTTTATTTATTTCCTTTATTACGATTACACAACTTTTTTTTCTTTTCGCATTTCAATGTTTCAACTTTGTAAATCTCTTCATAAATTAAGCAATCATAAATGTGGAAATTAACGAGAGCTGAACGAAATTACGAAACTATTTTTATCTTGTGGGTGAGTGAGGGAATTTCACAGGAATTTAAAGATTATCTTTCTGGTTAAACTTTTACATCGGGTTTAACTTTTAAATAGTTTTTCTTTATCTAATTATACGTTGCCTTCCGTTGCTTGAATGTGCTGCATTACAAATTTATATAATAATTGAGGTCTTAATGAGTTACAAATGATTTTTACATTAAAATTGTAGTAATTTAATTTTAGCTTATAAATTTAAGAAGAGTTAGTTAATTGTATGTCCACACAATGCACAGGCATGAAAATTAAGGGGTTAAGAAAGAGGAAAAAAGATCATGTTGAAGGCACAATAGTTTATTTCACTATATTTTCATAATTCCATTTATCGACAAAAGTTTTGCCAGAAAGTGAAGAAAAAATGAAAGATAAGCAGATTGAAGCTAGAATGTGGAAAATGGAACAAAAATCGGCCATCTACACTGTATACATTCATCATTTTACAAGCAATCCCTTTTGTTTGCACCTCTCTCATTACTAACAAGTTTTAACGGTAATTAAATTACATACTTGTTGCATGAAATTTATTCAGTCATAAATCAATTTCCTTGAGCAATATGATACATAAATTTTATTTATTTTTTTGAAATGATGTTTTGCTATTATAATGATTATGTCATAAGGTGCCTGTCCCGATGGGTAACTTGGCGAAGCCATTCGAAACCACTTAAAAGAGGCAAAAGAGAGAACTACAAGCATCCCGAGACTTTCAGAGCACGAGATATGTAAAATTTTATTGCTTGTTTATTGCATTATCAATTGGGTTTATGGCAGCTTACACGCAATCGCTCTTAGCCTTGCCACTAAACAGTGACTGCTGCAATATAACCCGGGTTCACGATCAAGATGGCCGACTCGAGAATAGTCCATACTCCTTCCAAAAAAAAAAAAAAAAAAAAAAAATGGTTTTATCGCCTCCCCCTCGTTCCAGGGACATATACCCCTCCGAGAAGGGGGTGTCCTTGAAAAGGCAATTGGCTGACTGTCCCATATTATCCAGGCGACAGCCAATGGTTTACAGGGCTTGTTGCTACATGGGTCACGGCAGATCCTCTTTAGGTATCAGAGCAGATAGCTGATATGAGTCCAGTTATCTCTTTCTTCAAGAGCAAAAGTGGTAAGTGCTTATATCTGTATTTATTTTTAAAATATACTGAATCATGAGACGTTTACCAGACATGAGGCACGTGTATGGTTCTTAACATTTTATCACGTGCTCTTCCGTTATATTAGAAATATTCCTTCTTTATCCATATTCTACTTTCATTTGTTTACAGGATGTTTAAAAGTGACGTCATAGTTGAGGAATATCTTGAACTGCGCATGTAATTCAAGCTGTTTTAACATTAAATATCCCGTATATTCATATTTCCCTCCCCCCATAAAAAAACGGGATAAAGATATGGATTATTTGAGATGTAAAAAAATTGGACATTTATAATATTTCTATTCATTAAATTATTCACAACTTTGGTCCATTTTCATTTTGTACTCTTTCAACTTTTCTGTGCTTTCTGAACATATTTTCAATATATTTTATATTTGATATATTTCAGTTTTAATTAAATGTCCTAAAAATTCAGTGAAAAGGTACTACAATATGTATAAAAATTATTATTTCTTATCGGAAATAAATGTTTGTGAATAATAAATCAAATGAGCAAGAAAGTTGAGTGAAATTCAATAATTAATTAGAAAAAGCATACATAACATAAACATAATTAAAAAAAAACTTACGAAAATGAAATTTATTTTTGTTTTCCTAAATTACCAACCTCACTTCTTTTTTCCTCAAATTTCAAATGCCTTTCATATTTTCATCTCCAGATTTTAGTCAATGCTGCTAAAGATCAGTTAAAGTCAGAATGCTTAAAAGTTCTTACTAATTTTTTTTCTCCCTAAAAAATTATACTAAATATATTTCGGGCAACTATCTATTCAAATAATTGAAAATTTATCATTTATTAATAAAAAATTATTCAAAGAATATCAGAAATTTTAGCCATTCTATATTGAAAAAGAAAGTTCTCATTTAATATGCCTAAATAAAACTATTATTCAGTAGAACTGATCATAACTACTATTATGTTAACTACTATTTATTCAAAAAATAGAATTTTTTAAATTAAGGAATAGAAACTAAGAATATCATTCCCATAGATTTAAAATCTAAAATAATCGATATCTTTAATAACAAATTTCTGTTTTATTACATTGAACACATTATTTTTATTTTTTAAATTGAATAAATTAGCTATACGACTAGCGAAACAAATATTAAAATTACATATTAAGTTGTTAAATAATATTCCTTTTTCAATCATATATTTCTGTTTAAAGCAAGTATAAATGTATAACCTCCTGTCATAAGATGCTTTTCAATTTTTTTTATAATTTAGAAAGCTTTTCGCATGGTTAAAAAGAAACACACTATTAACTTTGCTTGACCAATATTTTATTGATATATTGTCAATGTAAAATATATTTTGATTTACTTCTGAAAAGAAAATCTGGCTTTCCTTTTTCCTCTTACCAAAAAGGAAAAGAAAAGCTCTTATTCTATTCGACTTTGAATATTATCAAATCGAATATAATCGGGAGAAATATTCGAAAATGTGAAGTGGAATTGTTACGGCACATATTCTTAAAAACTCAAGACTTGAGCGACAATACATAGTCTCTGCTGCAAATAATCTTTTATGCATTATATGTGATATTTAAAACATCATTTGAGATTCTGTCCTAACTTATATAAAAATAATGAAAAGCTTTTGATAAAAATAATAAAATGAATCATCTTCATAATTACATTTTACGTCTATTGTACTTTTAAATAATGCGAGATTGATAAATACAAATGCTTACAGTTAATGGAACTGCAGTATCTATTGCTTTTTAAATACCAATTATAAATTGCATAGTTATAAATTATATATTTCAATAATATTATAGTTTTTATTATTTGCTTATTTTATAATACCAGTTGTTCTGAATATTCATTTTTATTTGCTCTTTTACTATTATCTTTATATCGACATCAATATCAAAAAAATAAATAGCTATATTCAACCTTTGATACCAATATTAAATATCTTATTTCTTATGAACAAAAATATATGTGACATTGCATGTATGCAAGATTAATTAATGATTCTATAAATATATTTCTTCTTTTAATATCGTTATTAAAATATCACTCTATTTTAAAAAAGATTAATTGCATCGTTAAATTATTTGAAACAGAAGTGTTTATATCATAAAAAATTTTCCTGCATATGATGCAATATCCTGATAATCAAGCCATATTATTATCAATGTAATTTTTATAATCCTTTCAATTTTTGATGCAATTTCTTTAAACTAGATTAGAATATTGTATGGTTGTTTTCAGTATGCAACTTAGCACTGTGTCCCTTGTTTCGTTGCTTTTTGATGTACAGTTTCACCATTACAACAGTACATAAAAGGAACAAACGGGCGTAAACTAAGCATCGAATGCATAAAACAGTATATTGTTAAAGATTTCGGCTTGGCTTATTCATTTATTACAAACAGGCCAAAATTTATATTATTGGAACAAGTGTATCCAATTTTATAAATAAAAAGATATACTTAAAATTTTAAAACAAAAATTCATTTGAAAAATATTTTTTTCCAAAGAAATGTTTACTAAAATAATATTCTTATCCACAAATCGATATTACTTCTATATATATATCCAAAAACGACGAGTAATCATGTTTTGCTTATTGCAATAGATTAATTATTTCGTTTACAAAATAATTTATCTTTTATTAGTTTATCTTTTAATTTGTTGGATCTATTAGTTGGTAGATTTTTTTTTTGTATAAGTACAGTTTTTGTGCATTTATACCATGCGAAGTCTTAATCTCTCGTGTTAAAGTAATTCATTATAGTATGCATTTATTTGTTTTAGATTTAACAATGAAAAATTAATATGTTATATTAACATAGTACAAAAAATTTCGAACTCTCAAAATATCTAACTCTTTAACAGCAAAAGGTCAAATGCTTACATTTATATATATATATATATATATATATATATATATATATATATATATATATATATATATATATATATATATATATATATATATATATATATATATATATATATATATATATATATATATATATATATATATATATATATATATATATATATATATATATATATATATATATATATATATATATATATATATGTTTTTATATTTTTAATTTAAAAATATTAAACGTATTAAATTATCATCTTTGTTTTCTTAATTCTTCAAACCTTAACAGTTCAAAATAGTTTAATCATTCGTTTATTTTTTCTTTCTGTTTACGTTGTTTACGTTTGTATTGCACGAAAGAAATCTTTATGAATAACCAATAATTGATAATTCAGAACAAATCATTCCTCTAATTTTACAGTGTTTATTTAAGTTTCATATCGCTTGTTTTGTGAGTCAAGCCAATCAAAATTAAACATGCAAATTTTGAATAAGATGTTCTTCATAGATATCATAATTCATTACTCTCGTGATATTTAGGTAGAAATGAATTTTTAAATTATGATTTAAAACAACTCAGATTCCGAATTTAAAATGGGTAAGGGAAAAGGAAGCTTTGGGCTTAATGAAAGAATTTCAAATTTCATTAGAAAAATCAAGCAAAAGCAAAATGCTTACTTTTTTCATTATGTTTTGTTTTTTGTCATTAAATGCTCATAATATTATCATATTCTCTTTGATGCATTTCGAAATGCATCCTTTCTTTTGTTTCAATTACTTCCTTGTCCTTAAAATTATCCTTTTCTCTTCGCCATTTTTCCTTCCTCAGAATCATCAGTTTATAATCTTCAAAGGACAAACAATTTATGTTTAAATTTTATTTATATCACTCATTATTTCTTTTTTTGTATGTGTGTGTGTGTGAATTTCCATTTCTTTAATTTCATGCATTTGTGACAATTTCCAAAGAATTATTGCCGCATGTTACATTAAACTTCTGATATAATAAAAACAAAATTTCATTAAAATTTCCAAATTTATGTTATGCTATTACGTACAACTTTGATCAAAAAGTACTGGAAATAGAATCATAAAGCTAAAAAAGTGTCAAGTAGTTGTCAATATTTATTAAATTTCCTTCAAAGTATTATTCTGGAATTGCAATGCACTTCTATTAATAGTTTTTCGTTCCTCAAATCATACTTTAATGTCATTTACACGAAATCCCTTCAAAGTTCATGGGATTTTCTTTCTTTTTTTATTTTTTCATATACGTCGTAGATAAAGTATAGTAATCGTCAAAAAATTCGAACTCAAGATTTTGCAAATCTTCACGTATTAGAACTCACTGAGTTCCAAAAATCCATTTTTGTAAAATGTCCATCTATCTATCTGTGACGAAGATAAAACTCTAAAATGCTTTGAGCTATTCGTTTGAAATTTGGTATACGGTCTTTGTAACAAATGTGTAGATTTCGATCAAATTTTGTGTAAAATCTGTTCAGAGAAAATATCTGAACAGAATCTCTGAATCCGTCTCCACGGCTGTTCAAATATAAGCTAATATGATAATTACAAAACGAAGAGAGCAAGATAGATAAATCTACAGCGCAGACACCTGTCAAAGTCTGAGACAAATTCAACTACAGATTGACCGTCCGTCAGCCTGTACTTTTAGAAACATGTTAATAAGATCATTCAAAGCCGCAATGATTTAAATATATCAAATTTGTTATGTGATTGTTTGACTACAAGTCTAGCTTTGTGTCAAATTTTTATTTCAATCGATTGGGGAAAATATGTCTTAAACACAAATTCTATTTTCGAATGTTATGAACCACATACCAAGATTAATCGCCAAATAGCTTGCCAAGGATGATAATATAGATTCAATAAAATGGCAAATTCGCGCCAAAAGTTAATATTTCGTAACTATTATACACCAATGTTATGCAAGGCTTTCTCTGGAAGGACAAGTTTATTAGAGGGTATACGAGTAAGTTTTGTAGAGACCACAACCATTGGCATGCATTAATAGTGATTATGAAGAGACAGTTTCAATAATAGGGATTAGAAAAAGACCATATGGTGTCGTATCTAGTGAATGTGGAGTCCATATTTGTGGAGCCTATGTTTGTTTAATTTCTGTAAAATTTTCATGAATAAATAACATTGATAAGGAGCTTAATCATCGATCAAAATCCGTGCGCTATTTCGGCACGATTCAGGTCATTTTCGGAATATCACTCTGTTCAATAATGTCCTTAATAATTTAGCTACAATCATTAATGAAAATTTTTATTATCTGATTAACACGTGGATGATCACACGAAATAGATGGTCCTTTATGAAGAATATCTGCCTTAACATTTTATACCACTAAAGAACTCTTGTTTTTGTTAAAAGTTGCTCTTAAGATCTTTTTGAAAAGTTTAAAATACTTTTTGTAGCGGAAAGAGCAATTTGGGAACAAATTTTGATAACATTTTCTCCAAACTTACTGAAGGGAGATGGGATTTTATTGTGGACTCGATGCCTGTAATATTAAGTTTCCACCTCCACTTCATATATTGGTCGACCACAAAATGTTTTTTTTTTCTCATTCTGTAAATTTATTGCCTTTGCTGCTTCAGTTTTTAATTAGTCTTGTTTGATTGTTTTCCTGTTGCATTATCTTTATTTTTTATCTGTTTTTATCTATGTATGTAGTTGTTTCAACTTACTTCTGTAAGCCTTGTGCTGTACTTTGTGGTGCACAAGGATTGCCTTATTAAGTTTGCGATTTTGGGGAAGTAACTAAATTAAAATTCTTATCTGCAAATTTATCAAACAAAATTTATTGTAAAAGAATTTATTTTCAACAGATGACGTGAAATCAAAAACCGTGTGTTACCATAAACGAGCATAAATCCCGAAAATAATCCACTGAGTTTTTCAAGCTATTTTTAATACATATATATTAAATAAAATATTCCTGGTACTTTTTTAATGAATAATATATTATACATTCGGATAAGCTAAATTCCTTGTTTCATTCAATGTATAATTCTTAAGTTACCATTAAAATGCAAATAAAATGCTCAAAAATGTATGAAGTGTAAAAAGAGGCGCTATTAAAATAGAAATGAAAATTTTAATAATGCATGAGGTGTATAAAGATGGCAGGATACCAGAAATTGAAAAATGCAACCAGATTGTTCCAAGGTTATTCAGAACAACTTGAAACATGTAAAATGAAAGAACAACAATTAAAATTTACGATGAAAGATTAGAATCAGAATGAGCATGTACTCCACAAAATATCTAATTATTTGAGAATCATGCTTCTCGGGATTCTGACGAAATATCTCTAATTTCTATTATTTGTTCACGTTTCTTCTTTTTATCTATTTCTATCTCTCGTTCTTACAGAAAATTCATTTCTCTAAAACTCCGCTTTGATTTCATAAGAGGAAATGTATTATGTCGTTTGCGCATTCTGTTTTTTCCCCTCTCTCTTTTGTATATGAAGAGAAAGTATCGTAATTGTCAAGAAATTCGAATAGAGATTTTATCGAATTTCCGCGTTTCGGATCTCCCTGTGTTGGAAAAACATATTTTTTTGGAATTATGTCTGGTTCCGAACACGATAACTCCAAAATGCGTTGATGTAAATGGATGAAACTTGGGAATTTGCAATTGCGGTAATTGGAAATTTGCAATTGCGGTAATTGGAAATTTGCAATTGCGGTAATTGGAAATTTGCAATTGCGGTAATTGGTAATTTGCAATTGCGGTAATTGGTAATTGCGATCAAATTTGTAGATTTCTATCAAATTTTGAACGAAATCTATTCATAGTAAATCTGTCTCGCGTTCAAACACAAGTAAAGTCGATAATTACAAAATGCAAAGAGCTATGTTGATAAAATTTCGCACATAGATTTAGCATCTAAAATGTAGATTCTTATCAAATTTTGAACCAAATTCGTCAAAAAGTTGACCATCTGTGGTATCAGCACTTTCAGAAGCATATAAACACGATAACTCAAAAAAGCAATGATTTAAAAATTTGAAATTTAGTACCTGATTTTGCGATTACAATTGTCGTTCACAATTAATTTAAAAAGAAGCGTCTCAAATACCCATTTGGTACTTATGCATCAATTTAATCCCAACGATTAATTGCCAAATAACCGATGCTACTATTTACCATTGGCACACGGTTAATAATACGCAAGTGCATTTATTAAAGAGTATGCGGAAAAATTTCGAAGAGACCCCTCCCGCAAGTTTTGTAAAGTTTTTATAGCGAGTGCTTTTCGTTTACTATTTTATGACTTAGTGGAATAAGTACAGATACAGGAGTAACTGGTCTTAATTTGTGCTACAGATTATTTTTGTTCTGTTCCTTTGCTCTTTTATAACTTTTGCTTATTTGCTGAAAGATAGTTCATTTATTTGCCGTGTCTCCGTTTACTTTATAGTCTCAAACATTTAATTTATTTACTGCCTAGGCAATTTCGCAAATTCAAAACATATTATCCAAATTAAGAACATATTATCTTAATTCGTCACCAACAATTCTTCAGTCTAATAATCTTAAATCTAGTTACATGATGAATTATAATTTGCGATTGATAATGAATGAGTAATATAGTCATGTGATTTAATGAATTAAATTCTTACCACAATGGAAGCATGTACTATTTTGTAAAATAGATGAAATCTGTCAAAATGAACAGATTTAAAACAGAATTGAATTGGGCTGAACTCTCAGCCAAAGCTCACTAAATTTTAAGAAGTTTAAAGAAATGACCATTTATAACACATTTGGAAATAAAGAGCTTTCATATGAAATACAAAAACAGTAAATCAGTGTTTTTGGTTGAGAAATTCTGGCGCAGTTTTCACCCAAGAATGTGCGGGGAAGTAGAGTTATTTTAATTTGCTGTGGACAATGAAAGATGATACATGTCAGGCAATCACTTTCAATATAGGGGAGACCGGGGCGAAATGACGACGTAAACAGTTAGTCATTTCTAAAAATTTCAGTTTTTGATTATAAAGTGAATTATATTTAATTATATAGTGTATATTTTTAAAAAGCGCTTCCTTGTATTGCACCTATTGAATACAATTTTTATTTTAATATAATCAATACTATTTTGTTATTAAAAAAGGAATATACAAAAGTGTTGTCTTTTCCTTGTATTGGCGCAAGTTGATTTTGAATTCAGGCAAAAGGACAATCCTTATAGAAGATAAAAATATTTATTTATTTAGAAGATATAAGATAACGCATTAATTAATTAAAAAATTTTTAAATAAATATTCCGGAATAATATAATATAAATGGGTTCTTGTATTTAATACTCTAACTTATAGAAAATTAATGAATATAATTCCAAATTGGTGGGAATTTTTTATTAACAAAATTTGAACTCAAATTTCTCTCTTAAATTTGAGCATTCCTTTTACCACCATGTGTACCTTATTCAAAATTATATCCTAGTTCCCTGATGGACAGTTAAACTAAATTTCACAAGATATAAAATATTGTATTTATTAATTAAAAGCATTTAAGTAAATATTCTGGAATAATATATAATAAATGGGTTCTTGTATGTAAAACTCTAGCTTATAGAAAATTAATCGATATAACTCAAAATTTATGAGGGGGATTTTACTAACAAAAATTGAATACAAATCTCCGTCCTAAATTTGAGCAGTCTTTTTGCCATCAAACGTAGCTTTTCCTGCATTCTATCCTAGTTTCCTGATAGAAGGTCAAAAATAAATTGCACAACATGCCATAGGTGCGCTGCATTTTCTTTGGAAGTATGAGTTCATGTCATTAATGTCAGAAAACAAATTTCAATTTTCTCAACTTTTTTTTTTTTTTTTTTTTTTTTTTTTGCATTTAGAACCTTTTTCTTTTGTTGCTTTAAATGTTTTTGTTATGCTTTATGTGTTTCTTCTGGAACTAGCATATCTTCCAAAGGTGATAATATCAAAATATTATCTGTAGATATATATGGCTTACAATATGTTTGAAGTAGTTTGAGGATAATGCTAATCAAGTAAAAAACACAAAATAGATAATATATACACATAAATGGTAAATAGAAAACATTAAAAAGTTCTTCAGCCAAGATGAACTTATCTCGGTTATCGTGCGTTAAAAAAAGCTGGGAACGTTAAAAAAAAAAAAAAAAAAGTTGATTTTTGTTGGTAGGATTAGTAAGAATGAAATGTAAATAATGAGTTTCGATAAAAAGTGAATTGTTTAAGGTAATCATATATAATAAAGAATAACCAAATATATTCACAGGTGGTTAGTGAGATCTTATGTTCAACATTTTGAAATTCAACACGTTAGTCATTATGCAACTAACAACGAAATGGCGATAATATCTAGTAGTGTGGAGTGTTAGTTATTCTAAGAACGGTGAAGTTCGAATAACATAAACATAAACTAAGACGTGTTTTATCTTGCATTGCTTGCCAACTTGCCCTGGTCTTTCCTATCTAGAGGTCACAAGCTTTTATGTAAAGCGAAAACAGACAAAATCAGACCAATGGTTAGGATTGAGGATTATTTGTTTGTTGTTGTTTTGTTATTTGGGAGTGGAGGGCCTGATTATTTTAAATATATAGATTTATAATTTCATTAAGTGCTTTTTTTGCAATTATATATCTTAAAAGTTAACACCGAATTTCGACAATTTTCTTTTATAATAACAAAAATGAAAACTTCAGAAGTAGAAATTTTCATGTTCTTCCCCTAACCGTTTCACAACTAACGTAGGAAGAACCATTACGTAAGGGTGGTCAAAAGACCTTCCTTGCCCTTCTTGCCTTTGAATGACAATAAGCAATTTATAATCCAGACACATAAGTCACTAACCACACTAAAGTTACAAGAAACTCAGTTCAGATTGAGCCGTTTCTATCCTTGATTTTCCGATGACAGAGTGAAAAAAGAAGGGTCAAGACAGACGAAGTTTATTTGTGTGCAGGTCTCGCTTGATTAGACTTCAAGCTTGTGTTTAGTCTCTGCTTGAAAAATAAATTACTTTCGGCCTCATCAGATTTGGGAAGGGCTTCTTTCTTCCAGTCACCGCGCCTCAATTTTTAATAAGCAATCTGTCATAAGCAAGTATGATGTATGCTATTTCGTGGAATTCAAGAACATAAATTCCATAAATTTTTTTATTATTCGCCAAGCCCTCCTTGTGAGATGGTGACATATATGAAAGAAATATTGAGTTTATTCTTTCAGCATTGCATTATAAAAGAAATTTCGAAAGAAAAAAAAATTTCAAACAACATGGGCTAACGAGTTGGCTTTGATTAGGGTTGGATTGATATCTGATTTTGTTGTATCAAGTACAGATTGATAAGGATACTCGACTGTACCAAATGTACCAGACTGTACCAAATGTACCTGACCACTTCTACAGTACTGTAGAAGATCTTCTATAAAATAAATTTATGAGTTCTTTTCACAAATTTAAGCAATAAGCTATATAGTTTCTTTTAAAATGATATAATTCTTTGTTATTTTTAAATCCAATTCAAACTGAATTATTTGAAAAAAAAATTACATAAAAAATTTACTAATACAATATATTTTTTTTTAATTTTCGGGATCAATATCAGATGTTTTATTGTCTGTATCTTTATTTTTTAATGATAGTTTAATTTTTTATCCAAGTGGTTTTCTTTCATATATAAGTGATAATAATGTATATCAGTTTTTAATTAAGTGAGTATATGCAAAAAATTTTTACCAAATAGCTCGCAGTAAACCAATACCAAATGTTCCTAAAAATTTATCATGGATTGATCATAAAAATTTGTATTTCGTTGTTTGAAATGATAGTTGAAAATCATTCAATAATTCCTTTCCTTTTCTTTTCCATTTCCCCCTTTCCTTTTTCCTTTTGACGCTTTAAAAATAAGGTAAATATCATATTAAATCAGGCTCATATTATTAAGGTAATATTTAAAAATATTCATTTAGCAATTCAAATATTTTGAATTTTATAAAAAAACAAAAAAAGTGGAAAAAAGACCGATTAGAGATTTACTTTCTGACTAATATTTTTCAGAAATTTTTAATAGAAAACAATCTTTAGTTCATTATTAGATAATATTACACTCTTTCTGGCTGATTAAACGAAGGAATTAAATTTGAAGACAAAATTTAAATTTCACAGCATCACATGCATAAATTGCCCAATCAATTTGATCACAGAAAAATGAAAGTCTTAAATGATAAAACAACCAAATTATTACTGAAATTTTAAAAATATATATTATTTTCTTGGAATTTTTGTAATTTATTGGAATTGTTACGGAATCACTTTATTTTCTGAATAAGAATTTCAAATGCAGATTAACATTCTTGATAAGGTTGTGTATGCATCTGCAATATGGAGAAAAAAGTTTAAATAATCAAAATCTCATACTGTCACAGACCATTTTAAAAAATACTTTCTTAGAAATCTTTTTTTTTTTTAATTATTGGAATAAAAATGCAATCAACGCATTTTTATAAATACATTTTTAATAAATAAAAAACTTATTTAAATACAAAGAAATCAAAATATTTTCACTGGAAGAATTTCTGAATACAAGCTAACATTTTCGATGACATACATGTACGTACTATTTGAAAAAATAAATAAAGTTTTGAATAATAAAATAATTAATACTGTCTGTAAAAGTAACGGCATTCTCTGAAATGTTTTTAATTTATTAGGATATAAATACAATCGAAATATCTTCTAAAAGTAATATTCTAATAAGTCAGAAATTTATTACAAGAGAAACAGAATCAAAATATTTCCACTGAAGGCATTTCTAAATGCTATGTTAGGGTTTAGTTGATGATGACTAAATGATTACATATCGCATACTGTGACTGTAAATTCGAGAGAAAAAAATTTCTTAAGAACTTTCTTACTAGTTTATTGGAATGCTAATAAAATCAAAGTATTTTTTAAAGCGCGGTTAAAATAAATAACAAAAAATTAGCACATCAAATCAAATAGCAATTAAAATTTCTTCACTTGGAATGCGAGCTATCATTCCATATCAAAAATGTATCAGAGATTTTTATTATGTATTCTGGTTGATATGATGCCTAAAAATTATTCAAAGAACTGTTAGATTTATTTATCTTACATACAGAGACAACTTCAAATTATATTAAAGGAAATTTTGAATAAAAATTTAAATTTAAATCAAATATAAGGAAAAAAACTTTTATATTCAAACTTTTATATTATTTGATATTCAAACAATCATCTGATTTAATAATAGTCAAACCTTGTAAACTAATTTATAATTAATTAAAAATTTAAAAAATATTCAAGCACTCAATAGTATTTTAACATATACTTTTTATAAATATTTATTTTATATATATCAATTCTACTTGTTTAAGAGGAGTTCCAGTTTTAACAACTCAAAATACATTTAAGATAAAAAAAATAAATATACAAATTATTATTCAAATAATTTGTTGCTTGAATTACCACTTTTTTGTCTATGTTTTTTATACAGTATGTGTATACTCAGATGAGGAAAATCAATAAAAAAATAATAATAAAAATTTTAAAAAAAAACAGAAAAGTTATTAAAATTCCAAGCCTTTTTCTTTCCATTGCAAAAAATTAATAAATTAATTATTACAAATGTTATATTATTTTATGCTATGATATTACGGTTACTTTTTAACCTAGCTTTATAATTAAAACAAATGATAGTTTGGATTAAAAAATTTTATGTAATAAATAATCATTATTTTAATGATGATATATTAAAAAAATTTTCAAAAGCAAAAGCATAAATTTTTTCTGGAAATGAAATCTATTGAATAATTTTTAAATAAAAACCAATAATAATTTCTTATTTTATTTTTTGTAAGAGCACGGTGAAAAATTAGAAAAGCAAGCCCTGAATCTAATATACAATACCTTTCTCTATAAATCAAATAATCTTTTTTCAGGAATATGACATTAAAATAAACATAGTTCGTAGTTCATAGGAATGTAATCGAAAATCATTTTAAATACTGTTATAACAGGGCATTTTCCAAATTATCATTCTATTCCCCTCCCCCCCCCCAAAAAAAAAAGTTCTTCGCTTCGAATGTGACCGTTATTTTCTTTTCCTCTTTTAGCAGTTTGTTGTCTAATTCATCAATTTTTGTATTAGAAGATTATTTATTATTGTATAGCTGTAAGTATTTTATTTTTCGGTTTTGAATATCAAAAATGTTATTTAACTCGATAATAATAAAAGAGATTGCATAAGTATACAGTGACATTCTGTAGGATAGACCGCTTGGTACAGATATATCACATTTGACCTACATATTCTTTGGAGAAAGATTTAATGAAATCACAATCATAATTTTAATTGATTAAAAATTAAATGAAATTTTGTCATTCTGTTACGATAACTTCTGAAAATATTATTATTGTTTAATTATTTGATAGCTCCCTTTTCTTCCATCCTTTAAAGTTAGCAAAGAAAGGTTCTATTTATTATGTGCACAATTCAAATGAGAAACTAAACAATAAAATTGATTTATTTCAAAAGACGACATACAATGCGAAGCAAATTATCCAAATACTAAGGTTATGATATTGTGATATCATGGGACTCGACTCCATTACGTAGATTCACGCACACAATTAAAAGATCGCAATTTAATGTTTTGATTAGGGAATCATGAGCATCAATTAATGCATAAGAGATTTAAATTAAATTAAATAGAACCAATACTTCTAGGGTATCAATTTGTCATTAAAGGCAACCAAGTGTCATCAATGGAAATTAATTACAATTTATTTTAAATTTAGCTTTGTGTTAATTTTATTGCTTTAATTTTAATCTATTAAAGATAGCCGTACATTATTTAATTGAACTATTATTGATCTGAAAATAAGAGTTTTGAAAAGAAATTCAAAAATACAGCTAAGTCAGTAAGGAATTTCCATGCAAATGCTATTTGTATTCGTCCCATCTTTATCATATAGCAAACAAACAGGTGAGGCAAAGCCGAAAGATTTTAATAGTGCATGATTTCGCAGAAAAGGGTTTCATACTTTTTATATAGGCTTAATATACTATCTTTAAAAAAAATCCATTCTGATAAGAATGCTAATAAATAATACCTACACAGCTCAGAATAAGGCTGGTTAAAATACAATTTTAGAAGGATTACAATTTTAGTTTTCCTCACTAATTATATCGCTGTATTCGTTTGTTCCTCCTTTTTTTTTAACATGTGTTTTATTTTTGATCATCCTTTGTTGCAATTAAATGCAAGAACCGAAGATATTATTGCTTGCAGAAAGGATAAAGAGGCCGATTACAACAATAAACACGAAAAGCAATAAACAGATTCAAATCTTAAAAGCTCAAATTTACGAGCATCCGCTGAATTGAGCTATAAATGGCGTTTCATAAATAACGGATTAAAATACTCATATAATAGAACATTGCATTTCAGAACTTTTTTTTTCGCGAAAGGAGACTTCTGTTGTAACGTTTTTGCAAAAAAATTTTGATGTCTTACATTTATAAAATTCTCATTATGTTTACACAATGTTTTATGATACATATGATATATTCTTAAGCTAAAAATGTGTACGATATATTTATATGTCGAAAATTGAAAATATTCAAAAACATTTATTTTTAAAAATCATGCAATTAAATATATTTAGACTCCCCGTTAAGATAAAGTTTACTTAAATACCCGTCAGGGAAAGTATAATATTTAATTTATTCTTATGCGGAAAGTGAGAAAAATTTTATAACTTATTTTTTATTGTTTGGGAGAATTTAATTTTTCATATCAAGAAACAAAAACAAAAAAAATGATAATTTAAATAATCAGACAAATGTATTCAATTTTTTTTTTCTTTGATTCGAAAATGAAGTGAAAGCTTTTGAGCAACCATGATACGTTAAAAAATACTTAGATGATGCCTTTATGATTCTTATTTCTTCAATTATCATTAACGTTTTAAATATAAAAAATCCTAACCATTGTTTCTTATAATTGGAAACTTTTAGAAGATGGTTTCTCATTTTAAATAACTCAAAATTATATGTTTATTTCCTTAACACTAAAATTTATTAAATATATATGGAAATAATGAATTGTGCTTTATTTTATATCAATATCTAAATATTAATTATTATACATTGCAGAATGTTGTAGCATTAATCTGAATGTCATACATCTAATATGAAATAATGTAAGCATCAATCAATACTAACTGGAGAAATAAAGGTTATGTGCATTAATTATAAAAGATTATTTCTTTATTGAGTTGTAGAATGGTGTAATTTACAGAAATATTGAATTATGTTGGATTTAAATGGGTATCAAAAATTAATTTCTAGATAATGTGATATTATTAATCAAAATGTCATTACTTCTAATACAAAACAAAACGAATATCGATTAGAGAGATAAGGTTGATGGATAGCGAGATTAGGATGTTGTGTTTTAACTTCAAAAGATGGATTGTGTTTAACTTTAAAAAATCTTTAATTGTGTTCGAGTATAATGGAATTCATGATAGTTTTGAAATTTTTATATTTTACATGGATGTCGAAAAATTAACTACTGGCTGATACAGTAGAACTTCTTAAAATATCATTACATCTTTTACAAAACGACGGACATTGTGTTATTAGGATTGATAACCGGACTAGGTATTACTGGAGAAGGGTTTCATGAATTAATTTTAAAAGATGATCTCTTTATAATGTTCTAGAATGACTGAATTCATAAAAGTAATAAACTGTGTTATATATTATTTGGATATCGAGAGATAAATACCTGGATGATCCAATATCACTAATCAGAATGCCATTACTTCTAATACACAGCAAAACGAAAGTAGATGTTATTAATAACAAGAGATATAAAAGTGATCTGTATTAATTTTTAAAAGTCAGACGTTTTTTTGTATTCTATTTTGATTTCTAAAAAAAAGTTGAGTTTTTTAATTTTTTTAATTTTAACTTTAAAAAATGCAAAAGGTGCCAATTTTTTTAATTTTAACTTTAAAAAATGCAAAAGGTGCCATAACGTAAGTTTTGGGAGTGCCATGACGACAAATCATTAATACACACATCCTTCTTTTCAAGCAAAAATATAACGGACAGGAGAAAAACAAAAACCATAACCTGGCCGCCAATTACCATTTTTAATACACAGATGACAATTGCGGCACAAAATTTATATTATGCCCCAGGCGCCTCTTACTCTTGCAGCGTCATAGATAATTCATATGGCTATCAATCCTTTGTGCTCGGAAAAGTAATTAAATGAATAATTGCCCATTGAACACAACAGCTCATTTATTATTGTCTTGAAATAAAAAAAATATAGTATAATAATTTTTTTTTCTGAAATTTATTTTACACTATGAAGGTAATTCCTTAATTATCGAAATTAAGAAACGTCAACATGCTTGAAAGAAGGTTAATTGAACAATATTGATGTAAATAATATTTAGGTTTAATATTACCTCTAAATATATTCTAAAACAGTTATACTTCAATAACAAATTACTAGTCATTTGGATTAGGAATAAGATAAATTTTGATGTAATAATTACGCTATGCAGAAATATATTTTTTATAATAATAATTATAATACTGAATACGCATTCTAAAAACAATATGTTCGGTTTATTTTGTAATATATGACATATTATATAAAAATATATAACTTAGATATATATTTTTAAAAACTTAGGATACGAAATATTGCATCATTGTTATAGATGAGATAAACAAAATTTCATTTAATCAAAATATGTTTCTTTAGAAGTTTAGTTTCTTTGTTTTAATGTTAGGAATTGAGAAACTTATTAATTTGCTTATGTGTCTATTAAAGCAAGCAAAACTTTTCTTCTTCTTTTTTTAAATATATACCTATAAGCAGATTAATATTTTATTATGAAAACAATATTTTATGACTTAAATCATTTTGAATCACACAATTTATGTAAAATAAGACCAGAATTTCGAGACTTAAGGGAAGATACGATCATTTCATAGGATTTGAAAAGAAATTTGTCATCATGCAAAAATCAGAAGCACTGATGACTAGGAACGTTTTGATGAAGATATATGAAAATTTAATTTCAACAACCGCAGCAATAAAAAAGAATATATCTCACGTTGAATACCCATGGTGTTATATGGAAAGAATGCATTGCATAAATAGAGAAATGCTACACTTTACAGAAAAATTGTTTTGGATTTATCGTTAGTGAAATTTAATCAAAACTAATACGGGAAACTTTTTGCTGATTTAAACAATCTTTTCAATTTTAAGATTTTAACTTTTTTAATAAAGGACGATTTCTAAACTTCTATTTAAAAGCAGAATATAGTTTTAAATAAAAATAGAAAAAAAATGTACAATGACATTATTAAAAAGATCAAAATAAGATAAAATCAATGGACAGAAAAGGTTTATTTAATAAATCTGAATAATGTTTCATACATAATACATGTCAATGTTAAATATAGCTATAAGTACATTTTTAAAATTCGACACAATATTTTTTAGGGAAAATGTTTAATTCCGTGATTTTCCTTTAAAAAGTTAGTTATAGTATCTAGAGAAAGTTGCGGAATGATTTATAGAAGTAAAATAAACCGTTTGTAATTTTTATAGTATAATTAGATTAAATAAAAATACGCTAAATATTTTCTCTGCATTTCATTCATTTCACAAAAAAAAATATCTACGAAATTTTATGCAGCAAACAGTAAGCATCATAGACAGCATGTCTCCAAAGAAAATCATTGTCAGAGAAAAATCCAGAGAACGAATCTTAAAGATGCCCCTCGCCCTCACGTCACACGGGGTCATCCTCATTCATCCCCCCCTCCCTCTTGAAAAAATGCCGTTCTTCCCCGACACCGCAGCGCCCCCGTCGAACGGCGAACGACTTTTATTTTTATGAACGACGCCGATTCGACGCCCAAACTGTAGAATAGCCTTAATTCGGACGTAAAATATAATTAAAGGCCGCCACTTACCTCGTCCGCCCTCCTCGGACGCTTTGCCACTCGCCTGCCACTGCGTATCGGAGCTCATCGCTTTCCAAGATGGCGGAGAACGAATCGACGCCGAAGGTGAGTTCCCTTTTTCGATCTTTTTAGCATCAACAGCCGTTATTCTTCGTAGAATATCTCATGTAAGGAGAGGTATATGAAGGATCTACGCTGCCAAAAGATATAATAAGTAATTAGTATAACTACTGGAAAAATAATTCATTTTCCATTGAATGAGTAGTTAATATTTTTATTGTGATCTTTTATCATAAGCTGCTTATAAAAGAAACATGACTTTTCAATTAGTTTTAACGGAAAATCGCCTGCACAGAACGAATGAAAGTAGTGTATTTGGAATGATTAAAAATTGTGTAAAGATTTTTAGCGTCATGTAAACAATGAATATTTATTTTGCATCTCCTCTCTGTTACTTTTTATTAATTTTGTTTATCATACTAAGCAAATTTTGTATGCTTTTTAAAGCTCCGGCTTTATTTTTTAATAAATATCTTCAATTTACAAAAATTTATTAATTACAAACAAAATAAAATCTATGATGTTTTAGGTTTCATATGATAATTTGTGTTGCATTATATAGCAATTGCTTTTTAATTTGTTCATTAGTAATCAAAGGATATTATATTAAAAAGTTTAGTCTATTTGTAATTGAGTTATTATTATTAATATTTTTGAATTTATCTGTTCTTTGTTATATCTTTTTTAATATTTGATATAATGAAGAAATTGCAAATAATGAAAGAAATTTAATATTTAAAACTATTGCTGTAATTTACTGCAAACGAAAATGTTAATTCTACTCTTTTTATTATCATAAAAATCATTCGATTAGGCAATTATATGTATTCGCAAATCATTATTAATTCATTTTTTTCATTTATTATTTAACAAAAATTCTCTCTTTAAACTTTTTGTTTCAGTGAAAACTTTTTGAAATCAAATATATCCCTTTTCTTAAGACATTTATTTCAACAATAAATCTGTTATTCAAAAAAATCATTTTTACTCTTCCAACAAAATATTCTATATTTGATAACAAAAAAAAAAGTAAAATTATATTTAAGCCGGTTAAATTTTTTTTAATTTCTAATTCCTTTTTCTCACAACACTGTTATAATATTGAGCGTTACTTCATTTATAAGCTAAGTTCTTATTTTAACTTATACTGTAATCAATATATATATATATATTGTATATGTGTGTTTTAATCGATGCTATTGGTTGTTAGTTGCGGATATATTTCTTCTTATTTTGAATGTAACGCTTACTATTATGCATTTTATCTAACTGATTGCATTTAATTTTGATTTTGAAATTGGTTTTATTTACGTTTGCCATCACATATATCTAGTAAAACCTTATATACAACCTTATAATGCAGTGCAGTTAAGTTAAAGTATCAATTAAATCACAATCTTTTATTAAAGCTGTAATGCTTACTATTATAAAATTTAGTGTAATGTATAATATTTCCATTGTACTTAGATTAAAAACTAATTTACAATTTATGTTTTTAAGAAATGTAGTGGGAATGATTAATATATAATTTTACATTTTTATTTGTAGTGAACATAATGGGGAAAATTATTTCTTTTGAAATTTACATGAATTATTTTGAATAACAAAAATTTTTTGATGATGTTATTAATAGTTTGTTTAAAAAGATGGATTGTTAATACGTGGTTTTCGACATAATGTAGTACCCCCTTATATTAAAACAAATTACAATTGTGACACATGTTTAATACATTTTTTGTCCTCATTTAATGCTAATTTCCTAAATATTTACATTTTCGCTATTCGTTAGTTTTAAATGCCCTTATTTCTATATTATTTAATTTCAAGATAATTCTAAAGAATACAAAATGCGGAAAGCAAAAGTACCACTTCAAAACATATTCTGTGATATTTTGCTGCATATTTATTTACCTAAAATGATCTTTTGTTAAAGTTATCTTTTGTCTTATTATTGCTTGTGTTTTTTTTATCTTATTATACTTCAAATACGTGTTAGCTGCCTTTTTACTTAATAATAGTTGAATAAATTTTATACGCTTATTACGAATGATTACTTAAATAAATTTTTGGGACTTTAGCACAAATATATAGTTACTATAATAAAAAATATATACTTGAAAAAGTATCAACTGAAAATTTAAAGAATATTATCTAATTTTTGCAAAAAAATATTCATCCAGTCAACAAGTATATTTGAAATTATCATTTTTTTAATTTATAGTATTCCAAATATACAATTTTTTTAGTTGAAAAATAACACTCTTCGTTACGTTATTTTTGTCAAAATTTTTAAGATTATAATACCGTATGTATTACATGGAAACAGAAGAATAAAAGGAAATTTTGATATTATTAGTTGTAAAATTGTTTGCTTTGGAACACTTGGAATTTACCTATAAAACGTGACAAGTAACAGATGACTGAATGATACATGTGTTTTTAATCTATATTTATGATGTGATGACACGCTACATAATGCTTCCATCAGATAAAAATCGATTGTAATTCATGCCAACATGACATGCTCCATCGAGGAAACATAAACACAAATGAAACTACCTATAAAATTTAATAGCGATCAGACCTTTTTATTTGGTTATCTTTTATGGGCGCAACTATGATAGTTCATTTATTTCCATTTTAGTTTATGAAAGGTAAATACATTTTAAATGTTTTTGAGTTTGAATTCTTTATTTTTAGTAGAAATAACAGCTGGAAACATCTATACATCGTTGCATCTATTTTATTTTTTGAATTCAAGCGTGGCGTAGAATACATACTTTGGAATACTTTAAACAAATATAAGATTGTAAAATAAGAAAATATTTAAGTTGGACGATAGGAGTATAAAACATTCCATTATTCTTTATTATTTTAAAATGTTCGTTTTTGTATGTATAGTGATAATATATTTCTGTTTAAAACTACAACTTATGCAGGTATAGCAAAACAGCTGATTATTATTCAATTAACAGAGTTTTGTCTTATTTTTAATCCATAAGAAATAAATTAAATATGTATTTCCAATGTAATAGTGTTTAAATGAAGCTAGATCGTTGAAATAACACTTTTAATTTGATTAAATGTGTTAGAAAAATTATTTGCCAGTTTATTGGTTTATAGAAAGTAGATTCATTTCTAATGGTTCTGGTCTCAATTTTTCGTTTTTAGAAAAAAATAACAGTCAGAATCATATAGTGAAAACGTCCATTTTTTATCTATTGTATTCAAGCGTTGGTTAGTTAATATCTGAATATTTCAAACTGACGTAAATCTATAAAAAAGAAAAATATGAAAGTTAGCAGATAAAATCATAACAAATTCTAATATTCTTTATTATTTTAACATACTTTTTTTTTTTGTAAATTCATGATGATAATATATTTTTGTTTAAAAATACAAATCACGTAGATATGCGAATATGAACAACTGATTATTATTCATCACACATAGTTCAATTTTATTTTTAATTCATAAAAAATAAATTAATTATGCTTATTCAAAGGCTGTAAACCTTAAAAGACACCATATTCGCTTAATAGTACGTTTAATTAGGTGAAATACGACAGATAATAGTATTTATAAGTTAATAAAAATTTTCTCACTTATTGATATATAATTTTTAAATAAGCTATATATATTGATATATAATTTACTACATAAGATTACTTTTATACATATAGTGTACAGCATAAAAGTCATATAGTGTATAGCACTTTTTTGATGAAGAAACACGCCAGTGCAGATTTAGATTGACTTTTGTTAATATGAACAATTCAAGTTAAAATTAATTTAAATAAAATTTACTTCGCTCGATTAAATAAAATTCTTTAACAAATCAATGTTTTTAAGTTATCGCACTCTCCCTAATATGAGTGTCACTTATATTGTAAAATCCATTCAGTGACAAATGGTATTATAAATATTTAAAACTACAATAAATAAAAATTAAATAATAAGTTTTGCAAGTTGTGAAACTTTTGTATTAACAAATAAAAATCATGTTTTAATTTAAAGCGTAAAAATAAAACAGCCAAAAAAAAAACAGTTTTTAAATTAAATTGTCAATAGACAAATCTTTATTACGTGGTAAACTTGAAAAAAAAAATATATAATGTTCCGCTAAATAATTTTTAAAAAATATGTAAAAAGTCATTAGTGTAAAGGGTAATATAGCTAACGTTATCTTTTTTAACGTTTTTTAAACATTTTCGCTTTTAATTCATTAACTCCCAAATCATTAATCATTTATAAATACTAAGAAAACGTTGAAAGAAAAGTGAAAATCAGAAATTAAAAAGTAAAAATATATCCTTTCATTTTAGAGAATAATAAAAGATAATTTAAATATTATGTAATAATTTCGATAGGCCTGAGATGCTGTCCATGCATTAATAAAATCTATTAATTCGAAATAAATATTTTCAATCAATACAAAAAGTGGAGCTTGTGTTAGAAAACTAAAATTTTTTTTAGTATATTGCAGTAATATCTATTTTTCAGGTATAATTTGCATTTACATTTAAAATAAATAGAATCGATAAAAAAATTCGATTAGGCCTAAAACCTTAAAAATCCTAATATAAATTTTTTGATTCATACGGTACTTTTCCTATGTATAATTTTTTCAGGGCAATTCATAATTGTTAATTTTAACTATTACAGTAAATTTCTTTTTCGAAATGCGTATTTAAAGAGCATCAGGCAATAAGATTTTTTGTGATACTTTCTGAAGAAACGTGCCCAAGTATTTTTAGTTATGGTAATTTTTCGCCGAACAACTAATTTCCATAGCTCTGTTACTGACTGGCTATTCCACGGGTTTACTAAAATGTATGTTATATCTTAAGAAATATAAAAACATTTGATTGGTTTTTCAATTATCAAATAAAACTTTAGTATTTCTAATTCAGATTAAGCAAAACTCTGCAATATTTAATTTTATAAATGAACAGTATTTTTTTAATTACCGAAACTATTTGTAAGCAACTTTCTTCTTAAGTGTATTTTTAAATAGCCAATGAGGAAATCGTAGCCATCTTTCTCTATTAACTTAATTTCAACAGCTTAATTTTTTTTATGGTTTGTCTACTGAAAAAAAAAATCTGAACCTTGAGTTCCTGATGAATGACAATTCTAATAATTCTCAATAAAAATGAATATTGCGGCGAATACCTGAAAGAAAGGAAAGACATATTCCTCTATTTACCTATTTTCAACGCATGAATTTCTTTCGTCTACTAAAAGAAAAAAAAAAAGAAAAAAATGGAGTCCCTTGAGGTATTAAATTTTTTTTAAAATATTCGAAAATAATGTTTTGTATTTTAAAATAACAGTTGTCAAAGAATCTGAATATTTAAATGAATGCACACAAGAAAATACAAAATAATTTTCCTCCATCTATTTACTTTTAATAGTATAAATTTCTTGCGATTTAAATGCCGAAAATATTTTAACAAATGCTCGAAACATTATTCATTTTATTTTTAAATAATAAATATCTAAAAAAAGGAATATACTTGATAAATCAATTTGATATATAATTTTAATATATTCGAAATAGGTGAATCACCGCACAAATATTTCCTTTTTCAGATCAGACATGAGTAAAGTAACTTTAAAAATACAAATAGAAGGCTTAACAGATCAAAAATTTAGCTAATTTGAAAACTAAAAATAAACCCATAATCTGATACAAAGCACAAGGATTTAAAGTCATAAAATAACTAAAAGAAAGTTAAACAGGAATGAAATCGTTTGAACCTGTATTTTTTTTTAATTTAAAATCTTTCTATATAAACTCTTTTATACCTTCCTTTAAAAATACACCAGCATTCTATTTAAAACCCATTTTTAAAAAGTTTTGATAAATGGAAGTTTATTTGAATATAAATTATTTATTATTGATTAAAATAACTTTTTCTATTTAAATTGTTTTTTTGGTGACTTCCATTATAAGTGCAAGTAAATAAATTATAACAAATTGTATTTATGATAGGTCTAAAGCATGTTATGGATTATAACTTCTTATTAGATAATGTATTTTTACATATTCTTTATTATTTATAGAAAATTTCAAACAAATGCTTGTAACTAATACTAAAATCAGAAATTTCTTCAGCTTAGTAAATTATTGAATTAGCACTAAAATTTAACCTTTAGTTTAAGCACTGTTTCAGTTTTGCGTAGTCTGGTATTCGTCAAAATTTTACGTCTCCCGCCATTCAGTTGAGGTAAAATAAACAATTTTTTAGGAGTAAATAAAAATGGTAGAACAGAAAAGAAACAAGAAAAATTAATATTCTATAGATACGATATTACATTACGAGTTTTACATTCTTTCTATTGTCTACATTGTTTTATTGTAAATTTTTGGAAATATTTAATTAAAAAAGCAGTGATATATTTTTAATATGATAATGTTTGTAGATCGGCATGCTTTCAAATTCCAACATCCATAGTGTAAAAAAAAATATTCAAAACTTAGATGAATTTAATTTTTAATAGATGAATTTAAACTCAACTAATTTAACTAGTAGTTATTTCTTCATTAATATTTCATCTTTAAAATGCTTAATAAAATTTAAAAGAAAAATTATTTGAAATTTTGCATACATATTTTTTCATAACTTCGGGCCAAGATACCTCGCGCAGAAACCATATTACACCATTTTAAAGCTCATACGTATATGCATAGTTTTCAATGGGAAAATGTTTCTCATATATATAAATATATACAAATATAAAACTCATATAAAAATACATACATATATATATATAATTTTCTAAGATAACAATTTTTCTCCAATTTCAATAAATTTTGAAAATATCTTTAAGTATTTCATTATTTAATTACTGTTTTTATATTTATATGCATAGCGATTGTATTAAATACATTGCTTGTGCACTCACATAATCGCTACTACTTAATTAAAAGCAAATTTAAAAAAAGCCTAAAACATTAATAGAGATCCCGTTTCCCGGATTAGAGATTCGACTTACAATTTTTTTTCACGAATATAATATTATGGGCGTGGTTTAAAATGAAGTTGTATTTATTATTTACTTATACCATAATTTTCAATTTCGAATTTTAATTTTTCTCTAAAAATAGAGTTTTAAACGATAGTTGTCAACTAGCACTAAAGAAAAATCAATGCGTAACATGCCGAAATTGAACATTTCACGCTACTTCTAAGACAAAAGCGCTATTGGCCTTTCATGCCAGAAACGACTACAGTGGCGCCCTCCTGTCAGTCAGCGATACGAAAACTTTCATTGCCAGAGGCTCTGTCCGTTCATTGGTTAGGATATGAAACCCCGCCTACAAAACCTGTTCCGCCTAATTACAATGCACGAATAAGTAATATTCAATGTCTTAGTGTAAACAAATGAGCTCCAGATGTAAACAAGCCACTCCTCCTTAAAACTAGTGACCTAGTTTATTTTGTAATACCATTTTTACAAGAAAACTACAAAATGCGGAAGGGGAATGTTTGAATTTCGTATGGTTCCGTGACAACGCTAGGGCAGGGCCAGTGAAGAAATGTGCTGATAATGCCATTTATTAGTTTTATCAGGTATGAATATTTAATAATTATCATTAACAAATTTTTTTAATGTCAGTTCGACATATTTTATATTTTATTTTGTAATTTGCGTAATTGTTTTTAAATGGGTAAAACATTTAAGTTTTTTTCAACTTGTATCTCTTTAATGTTTTGAGGAGATAAAGCTTTAATAGTCTCAATTTTTTTTTTCTGGTTATAAACTTTTCATTGATACATTTCTGTAACGAATCAATCCATTGATTAACGCTTTGTATTAGCGATTCTAATTAAATGGACCAAATTAAAAACTAACATTTAGATTTGCAATGAAAAACTTATATTTTTGTCAAATAATCTGATTGAAATTAAAATGTTTTTTCGTAAGATATTTTAAGATTAACATTTTAAATTTTGTTTTCATAAATATCGCTTACTAATTATTTTATTTTCATATAGAAGGCTTCTTATGCCTTTCTACAATAAATGAAATTTATCATTATAACATTTAAACCCATGTCATGCTGTATGAAGAACATTCCATTTCTCTATGCTACTGCTGTCTTCTTTTCTTTATTAATTATTGCCTATTTTTGTTGATATCTATTAAATTTTAAATTTTAGTGTTTAATAATTATTGTAAATTTGTAAGTTTTAATATTAAATAATCATGCTATAATTTTTTGAGAGATTGCGAATAAGTGTTTGTAAAATTCGGCAAATAATTTATTTCTTCTATAATAAAAAGTATTATTTCTCCTTTTATTTGTAATTGTAAGACTAAAAATCATTTACAATCTAATATCAGCATATATTAATTCACCATTTATATGGAATATTATATGGAAGAGTTAATATTATTTACATATTAATATCAGCATATAAATTTAAAACCACTTAAGATACGTTGATTTAAGCTAATTTAGCAGCATGCTAGTAGAAATATTATACTCTTGTTACATTTTAACCTGATATTGTTACAAAGGGATAAACTGCTTTTATGCATTCCGATTTTAATAAATATATGTAGTAAGATAACTTTTTATTATAGGTGTAAAGTTTTGAAATTTATTAACTTTCGACTCAGCGTTTAATGGTTTATTTTCATTTGGAATAAAAAAAAATTAAAAATCGCATATTTATTTATTTTATTTATATACAAAATCAGAATTTGTAAAATGAAGAAATTTGATCATTTTTCAAAATAATATATAAAGAAGCAAAAAATATTTTTAATTAATTTATGACAGATCTTACACATAATTATAAAATATTTTATAATTTATAAATAAGAACAAAAATTGATAAAAACTGCCTTAATAAAATTTTTTCCTTACCTTTTTATAAATTTGAGAAGATGCAATTTTCCGAATAATTAGATAATCTTCTGACCGAAAATTCGTATTCTGTACTCATAGTGGAATCAGAATTATTATTGATGTCCGATATAATATAGACATCGCGATATGTTTTCTTGTAAACTAAAAGCAAAGAAAATTTTTAATCGATTAGTCATTATTGAAACAATAAACATGTAATGTTTTCTCATAGATGGCAGCACAAGTTCAATAAGCAAATGAATTTAATTAATAATCAATAATACTAATTCGCTGAAAAACTTTTATCAGAATGAAATACTTACCAGTACGGCTTAGAAAAACGGTGAAAATACATATTTTAAAATGAATTATAATTTGTGAAGGGACTTATAAAATAAATTGAGTGTTTCTGTTATTTCTTAACACTTGAAAAATTAACTTTATTAATATATAATTTTTTGACGTAATTATTTACATTTTATTTATAAAATTTTTCAAATGAAGAATTTTTCACTTATTTGCTTAATATGTTTGATTTAAGTTGATTGCGATTCAATTATATCAAGTTTGTGTATTGGGACTGTGAAATGGTCGAATAACAACTCATTCCTAAAATCACTTGGTGTTTTGGAAATCGTTTTGAGTTGGAATTTATAATGTTTCATAATTTTGTGTTTGATTAACTGTAATTTAAAATTTATTTCTAAACCTTCCAGAAAACGTACATAAAACGTAGATTAACTATGATTCAATTTTTGCCTTTGGTACAGTTTACATTATACAAATCATCTGAAAGGACTTCAAATTATATTAAAACACTTTAAATATCTTATTAAAATCGAAAAGTTTATGCATAACTAAACATTTGCGTTTATGTATAACTAAAAATTCACTATTTTTTTTAATTAACAACAAAAATTTGTGGGATACTGAAATAATGAAATTTTTCTCTAGGCACAGTGTTATAGATTCTTACAAAAAGGAAATATGATGTTAGTTTTTTACTTAAAATTAAGAATGTTTTTTAATACTCTTTTTGGTGCATATATGAAACTTTCATGATATTATTTTTAATATAAAAATGTTTTTGCAAAAAATTCATGAACACTATCCCTGTTTGTTTTTTTTTTGTAATATTTTAATACATTTAAATCACTTATTTATGCATCTAAACATCGGCTAAAAAAGGGCTTATAGTAAAGGAATTATGGTAACTGAATCGAAAATTTTCTCTGCAAATCATCAACTTTTATCAAATATCAAGATATACCCAAGGATAATCGTTTTTTCTGCATGCTTTGTTTCAGAATTACTTTGGAATATAATCAGTCAATATCATTAATATGCTGCGTATTAAAAGTTAAAACTAAATAAAAAATATATATCCATGTTGCGTCGGCCCCCTCCCCCACACACATCTGGTAATCAGCGCAACCAATTTAAAGTTTAAATATCATCAACCCATCTATTCAAAATAATTTCATATTAAGCCTTGATAATAATTTACTTTTACCTTTCATTTGTTCATCTTGCACTTTTATTCATTCCAGTAATGTAATAAGTAATTACATTACAGGAATTACATTTAACAAAATTAACTGCCGAACTCCAAAATATCACACCATATTATCGTTCTATTATTATTATAATATCTGCAGTCAAACAAAATTTTTCTTACAGGCAATATGCTGAAATACCATTGAGATTGCAGTAGTCTAATATCACAACTTCAATATCGAAGGGTACGAGCAAGATACCCGATTTCATCAAAGAACAGCTATGAACTAGTGGGTACAGCTATGAGTAGTGGATTAAATCAAAGGTTGTCGAACATCCTGTTAATACCTACAATATAGTGTAGAGATTTGGCTTAGCTCAGTTTAGGCTTAACGGCTCAGCTGTCGCTCTCGCCATCTGACCAAAATTCAGAAATACTAGATCCGTCCCAGATTGGACCTGATATTGATTTAAAACAAAAGTTAATCTAACAGAATAAAGTTGAAGTTCTGCTTTAAAAAAATATCATTTAAAAAAAACCGAGCATTACATAATATTTAAAATATCATTTTCGTCGAAATTAACAAAACTTTTGTTTAATATGATTTTGAATAATTTGATTCGTTATATGCTTGTAAAAAATAAAAATTTCTGAGAGATTTTCCAGTAATTTATAAATTCTAACTAGCGATTCATCGATTGATTTGAATTAATTTGTTATTCGATATTAAAGGCGCCACGTGTTAGCAAATTAAAAAAAATCCATGTTTTTTTATAATAATAATTTATGAATTAAAGGTAAGAAATTATAAAGAATGAAAATAGAAAGTTATGTACACTCTTTTATAAGGCTACTAAAAAATATAACATTATTTTTTGATATAAAAATCCGAGGACAAATCAAAAAATATTAAGGCTCGAGATTTTTTTTTAAAAAAGAAGTTAATTAATAAATATAAAAAAAGCTCCATTTTCATTTAAAGTCAAAATATATTATGGTTGAGTCATGTTTCATGTTTCTGATTTAAAAAAATAGTAATTCTTTTTAGGACATAGATGAAAATTTGTTTTTTAAACCATCTTTTAATCCGTTTATTTTAAATAGCTAGAATAATTTTCCCATCTATTACAGTACTATATACATTAAAACGGATATGTTTTTAAATCGTATGAGAGTGAAACTGTGTACCTATTTAGGATATTTTAATGAAAATTGTTCTATTGAAAATCGAATTCTTATTTTAAGAAACAGTATACTATAGTTGAAATGGTTTAAAACAGGTTCAGCTAACAATCGATCTATTTTCAATCAAAATTTAACACAACTATTTCATTCTAATTAAATTTTAGGCTTAAAAATTTTTGAAACTCGTAAAGAAAATGGAGTAGAAATTATAATTCTAAATTTCAGCAATAACATAGAAACTATTATAATTAAATTATATTAATATACGATGAAAAATCTATATGTAAACACTATTAAAGCAATTTTTTTAAATTCCTTGATCTTTGAGAAATAGCTTATGTTCAGTTTTATTTCAGTGAGTGCATTTAGTAATAGTGTATAATTAACAAATTTAAAACTCTAAAATTGGCTAGTTAATCTTATTTTTCAAAACTATATATATATATATATGTGTGCGTGTGCGTGTGCGTGTGTGTGTGTGTGTGCGTGTGCGTGTGTGCGAGTGCGTGTGTGTGTGTTTGTTTGTTTGTAAGCATTGTTTGATTTACATAAAGAATTAAAAAATTAAAGAATTCGAATGCGTAAATTACTTTTAAAAACTGAAAGTTAAAAAAAAAGAAAGAAAAAGAATTGCATCAGTTTATTTTTTTATTCTTTTTCACTAAATTAAACTTATGAATGGCTTCTAACTAATCTTTTATCTGTATTTTTTTCTGTATCATTCAAAATGCAACCACAGCAAAATGCTACGTAATAACATCTCCGTAGGTCCACAGTTTTGCTCCAAAGGTCAACGATCTTCAAGCTTTTTTCTTTCTTGCTTTCTGAAGAACTGTTTTCCTACTAAAATAGTAATTATAATTTTACAAAGGCATTTTTGTTTTGATTTTTTTTTCTTTAGAACGCAGAATGATCGTCACTTTTTTTTTTTTTTTTCCTTCTTTTTTTAAGACTCTTTTCTATTCAAATGGAAATTATAATTCTTCAGCTGAAATCTTTAGGCATTTTTCTTGTTTGTTCGTACGCGTGTGTGCTGCTTAAAATATTAAAAAAAACATTATGGAGTCAAATTTCATCCTCACGAAAGCAGGTCGAATTTATTACTAGTTTGTGCTTTTTTTTTTTTCCCAGCAAATGACGTGCCTTTATCGAATATTAATATTTTTCTAGAAATAGTAATTTTTGTTTCATAAAAAAAAATCAAAAATAATTAACTAGGGTTTTTATTTATTTATTTTTTTATGATTTAAACGTAGTCCTTCTTTCTTAATTGTTCTGCCTTAAATTTTTTATTTCAAAATTCATACATTGTAAAACATTTTTATACCGTAAATATATATGCATTAGAAATTCAATTGAATCCGATCTAGGTTTGAAAATTACAATTCAGAGTATTCACATTATATCATTCATAAAGCTGCAAACAAGTATGTATTACATATTTATTTATTTGCATTTTGCATGTTATAAGCAGATTTAAAACATTTTGCTCATTTTGTTTTCTTTATTCTTCTTAACGATTACGTCTTTCAATTGTATTAAATAATTTAAAGTACTTCAGGAAATTCTACAACAACATTAATTGTATATTAAGTTCTACAAAAAAAAAAAAAAAAAAAAAAAAAAAAAGGTTGACCGCTTTAACAGTATAAATCGCAATAAAGACTTAAAAAATTCTTTAATGCAATGAATGAAACTGTAACTAATTTCTAAATAATAAGAAGAATATATGTAATAAATAATCCTAATAAACTAGTTCGAACCGGAATTTTATGATTATAGCATTATTATATTTTTGCATTTATGGTTGGCAGGATGGCATCTCTAAGTGGATTGTAGACCATAGTTTGACCATCATTATTTTACGTAATATAAACTAAGCATGATGGTCAGAAATAACTTGCATTTATAATAATATATAATTGATAATAAACAAAAAAAATTAATTTTTATCTTCTGAAAAATTTTAGTACACAAAAAAAATCAATATTTTTTTTTCGATGCCCTTCTTCAGTATTATGTTTAAACTGAAATTAATTCTTATAAGTTTTAATAAATTGATAGACATCATAGAGATGTATCTGTTATGCTTATTTAGTTAATACTGTTATGTGTAACATTATTTACAGTTTAATAATTATCCAGGAAGGTAAATTCCACAAAGAAGTTATTTAATTTCATAGTTTTTATTAAATCTAAAACTTGAAGATAATAAGGCGTCTTATTAAATGCTAAATTATTTCATGTTTAAGCTATTTTTTGAACTAAAAATTTAAAAGTTTTTTCAAATTTTTACATTTTACCCTCGAATTTTGAAATAAATTTCATATTCCTAGAAAATTTCTTCAGGACGTTTGATATGAATATATTATATTGCATTATTTCTTGCATGATATATAATAAAAGAAATATTACTGCAAATATATTTTTAGTGCTATTTAAACGTAACTTATTATGATAAAGTGATTTAGTTTATTATTTTTAATGATGGTTTTACAGCTACCTATTTTTTATATTTTTATTTTTCAGACCATTTTATTATGAGCTTATAAGTTAATTAATAAAGTTTTATCAAAATTATTTTTATGCAACTGTATAGATCATAAATTAGCTGCCTTTGGTAACCAGTTGGTTCGTCAATAATAATAGTTACTAAAAGTTTTAATTAAGTATTTAACCACCTCCTCGGCAAAACACTTCATAAACATCAAAATTCGTTAGACATATAACTCGTAATATTTTTGAGACCATAAAACATTCGGTTTACAGGATTTTCTAATTTTCTGTCGTCTCACAAAAAATATAAACTTTTATTTAAAACGGAAATGATTAAACTTCAACTAAGCTAATAATTTATTTATTTATTTATTTATTTTTTTGCTGAAATCAAACATGTACATTAAAAATATAAGAATCGAATATAGAATCTCACAACATTGCAATTTTATAGTTATTATAAAATATGTTTTAAAATTTATGTAATATCTCTGAGGATTATTCAGTAAAAATATCTCCGATTTAACAAATTTTCAGTACACTATATAAAGAAAGAAAGTTTTCAAATTCAAATGGTGATTATATATTTTTATTACAAAAAAGTATTTAAAAATGGACAAAATATTATTATTATTTTCCTCCATTACTCACTTCTGAACTTAAACTTTAGTTATAAATCGAGCAAAATTCCAAAAACTTTATTAAACTATTTCCTTAAGCAGCATGAAGAAAATGAGTCATATCTTCATACTTTCACTATCAACAATGCATGAAAATGCCAAGATGGAACTTTTATAATAGCAGATCATTGTTAAAAACAAATATTTATGGCTAAAAATAAAAATAAAGGTAAACAATAAAGATTAAATTTTATTAAAAGAATAAAATATATGCTGTAAAATTAATTAAAAACCGAAAAATAACTGTACAAGAATTGATTGATATCGTTGAGAAAATATTTTTTTGGATTTTAATGTGGTATAACAAACATTTTTGAGCTAAAATATTTTCGGAATTAATTTCTAGTTAATTAAAATTTTTAAAAAAATCGCTCCGAAGTGCGGATTTCTACATTCTGAATTATGTCAGCCAAATTTGGTAGATGTAGCCTAAAGATCTGTTTTGTAGAGCACTAACACTCACATATTTCTTTTATCAGTAAAAAAGATTTCAATTGCAAAATGACTTTAAGTACATTTTATTACTTGTAGATTGGTACAAATCTTCTGAAATTGCTCTAAGATCCTTGCAATTCACACATTCTATTATTTTTTTGTAAATCATTTTTTGAAAATTTTGGCTTTGCTTCTAAATTTAATTTAAAAGCTTAAACAAATGCAGTTAAGTATAACCTAATCTCCAGCACGTGACATTTATGGAACAGTGTCGATCATTTCCAATAGATGGCGCTGCTATTTATGAGGCAAAGAATTGCTGAGTGTAACCATGGTGATCAAATGTTTCTGTGATCGTGACTCAATTCAGCAAAGCGGCGCTGATAATGAGTTCTACAGAATTTATTCGGAAAGCAAAACATTCATGTGACCTTTCTGTTAGAGCAGCCAATCTTTTACTTTCAAATATTCTTTAAAAGAAATGAAAGTGCAGTTTTGTATTTCAAATGACTTTGCGTTGTATTCTTATAACATAATTATTCGTTTGTAAATGTTATAAATTAAATAGTTTTCTTTCGTATTTATCAAGTAATAATAAAGAAATAATCATATTGCTCGAAAAAATTCGATTCGGATATTTTAAAAATTTCATCATTGAAAGGAGAATTGTCTTAAAGAAAAGAATTTCTAAAAGAATTATCTTATTAGAAAAAGAATTAAATTCCTGAAAATACAAATATATGAGATGCCATTAAATTCACTCATCATATTTATTATGTATGTGATAGTTAAAAAAAACTGAAGTCTTTTGTTATGAGAAATTAACAGATTAGCATCGAATTCTCTTGGAAAACTGTCTGTCAGGGAATTTATCAGTTATTGTCATCTAAACACGATAATTCCAAAATTATAATTAATATTTTTATAAAATAAATTAATAATACTAAATAATAATTTTTAAATTATAACAGCGTTTGAAAAGAAATCACAGAATTATTCTGCCATCGGTATTAATTCTTGTAGACTAATCCAAAGAAAGTTAAAACTGGTTAAAATTATTTATTTCATTTCAAAAGTTGAAAAAAAAAGGAAGTAAGAAAGAGAAAGATTACTCATTGTGTAGAACATTTATTATATATATATACTCGCTTGTTTGAATCGATATTTCTTGTTCCTGAAATAATCAAATAGTATAATTTACAATACACGAAATTTAATTTACAAAACTTTTTATTTTTAAATACAGTATCTTCGCTTCAGATTTTAAATTAAAAAAAATATATATTTCTTTTTAATAGAAATTTATAAAAAAAAATCTTTGCAAAAAATAAACCATTCACTTATTAAGTAGGAGTAAATTGACTGGCGCATTTCAATTTGTAAAGAAATTAACGGCAAAAATCTCCATTAAAATTGATAAAATCCAAGTGTATAAAAAACGACAAAATCTGCATGCTAATGAGGGGGGGGAAAAACCGCTATCATGCATTTGATGCTCATAATTGTATTAAAGTATCATTTTGTCGAAGAACATAGTAGATTTTATGTTTTTTTTTTTTAACTATTTAAAATAAATACATTGTAGGGGCGAAAAACAGCAAAATCCACAAGTTCCCCTTAGTACCCTTTCTCCCTCAACATATTTACAGAATATTTCTTAATATTATTAATAATTAGTATTTTTTAAACATTACACATTTAAATTCATATTTTTTCATTCAATTTTATACCGTCATTCTATAATTGTTCTCTGTACGGTTGTTTTTCACCCAATGTTTCGCTGAGTTGGTAGAAAGTCAATTGTTTTCAACTGGTGTTCCTTGTATTGTTTTAGTATACATGCTGCCATCTATTAAGTAATATTAGTACTAATGTGTTGAACTTTTTACTCATTGTTTTTTTTTTTTTTCCTCCTTTTTCTTTTTTTACTTTTCCTCTTCTTCTCTGTTTTATTATTAGTCCATTTCAAACAGTCATGAATAAACACAGAGTGCGCTCAACTATGCAATTGATGATAGATCTTCAATTTGACGCTTCTTTAAAGAATGAATAATTATGTTGTTTTAAGATAAAAGGTGCCGATAGTTTCAAAATCAATAATTTTGAAATTTTTAGTTTTATTAGGTAAAAAATTTAATATGATATAGGGCGAGAATCTAAAACAATGAATCTGGTTTAATTATTATCTAATTATGAAACAGTTTTTCTAAAGTAATAAACTAAAGCAAGAAGAACATATTTTTTGCAGTAAAAAAAAAAGAAAAAATGTGCAATATATTCTCATAATTTTTAAGCAACGAGTTTGCTTCACTTTATTTTTTAATTAACTTTCTGAATTATATATTTGATAAACTAGGAAACAAAATCTTATTTTAAAATACATAATAAAAGATTTTTCCCAAATCGATTTTTCTTCTGTGTAAATCTTAACGGAATATCTATTTATCTCGATACAAAATAAAAATACTCAACGTACTGTAATTTGTCAAATTACGCTGAGTTAAGAAACATTACTATTCAACTGTGATTTTTTTTATATCTAAAAATATCCTTAGAAATTATCCTTCGATTAGATAGAAGAGGCAGATTAATCAATGTAAACAATATAAAATATGTTCTGTTCTCTGAAATGGTTTTTGCATTGTTTAGCTATAAGAGAAAAATCCTAAAGAGTTCTGTGACACTCGGGTAATTTTTTATATAGAGATTTATTTTTTTCTTTTGGTTAAAATAAATCTGTGATTAATATACAATGCAACAATTACCAATTTTATTATAGTTTGCTTAATATTGACGAACTTCAGTTCGACGATTTCCATATTCTAAGGTAGTCTCTCCTACCTCAACTTATTCCGGTAATCAATTCAAGTACTAGTTAAAATAGAAAAGAGACTCACTTTAGAAATCATCATAATCGTATAGTTCTTATCAGAAAGTCGCTCACAAATGGCATTAACGATAGAAATGGATGAAATTCAAATTTTCTATTCCTAAACTATTTTTCCTGCTGAAAAACATTCTGATAATCCGAGGCTAGAATTAACAATAAATAACTTTTTCTGAGCATGGTTATATATTTAATGTGATATTACACAAACCAGAAAGAATTGCTCTCTCTTATTATTACTGGTAATGATAGGGATATTCAGTTTTGAAGGTTCTATATTCCTTGACTAGCTTTCTTGCCAGAACTTATTGTGGTAATCCACAAGGCCAGTGTTTAACATAGAAAAGTTTTTCACACGGTATCGCCATGTATTTCATAAACCATAAAGAATTATTACTGCTCATCAATATTGACAATGACAAAATAATTCATGATCATGAAATTAAATTGATTTCATGATTCAATTTTCTTTAGCTCTTTTATTCTTGCACAAGATTCATTTCGGTAACATATATCCCAGCTCTTACCACAGAAAAAATTCTCGCATTTCAACTACCAGCACTACCAGCAACAATTGACACTGTGTTTTAAAATCAGAAAGAATGTTTTTGACAACAAATATCGATAATGACAGAATAGGATGAAGTTAAATTAGATTAGTTCTACATTTCTTGGCTGTCTTTCAGATAATTCACACGGTTAATGTTTATTATAAACACATTCACAATGTATCACATTTCAGCAACCAACTAAGCATCGATTTTTTTAGCAGTGTGTATCACAGATAAAAGAATTATACTTCAAAATAAACCTCTGCAATAATAAACAATGACCTCAAAATAAGCCACGGCGATAATAAGCAATGTTACAAACAAGCAAGTAATAGTTTCTGTTACAGTTTGCTTAGGAGAGAATGAAATTCAATTAGACGAATACTATGTACTTTATTTGTCTTCCTCGTTGGAACTCATTCCAGTAATCTAGAAGGCTAGTGTTTAGCATAGAAAAGATTCTCGTTTTTCAGCAGCCAACGCAGTCATATATTTGACACTGTGCATCACTAAACAGAAAGAAATTATCCTAGCCCAGTAATGCCGGTAATGAACCCAAAATCCCTCGTTCTTAATTTCCTGCCTTCTTTCTGGAGGCTTAAAAGAACGCCTCCCGTCGGTTGCGTTGATTTATAAATTGGGCGGGCGAGTAAATTTTTCTGACACGCCACGGCGGAAGAAAATGTCGCGGTCTTAAAAGGCAAAGGCTCATGTTTTAAACGGTCGTTTAGAAGGTCGTTTAAAAGTAATTTCGTCCCTTCAGTGAGCGTATCAGTGGCCACGTGTTTACACCTTGTCGTAAATTTCGTTTACGGCCGCGACAACACACTCTCATTTTAATGCCTCCGTAAGAGCCTTAATCCGGTGCAACTGGACCAGAAAGTTTCTCACGTGCGATTCGGTGACCGTGTCCACTTTGTCGAGGAGATAAGAGTGCTGTGATTTATTGGCTAACCAGCCTGTTGTCGCTGTGTAAACCTTTTTGTTAATTGCATCGATGTGTTTCGCTTCAATCTGTTGTAATTGCGGATTGAACGGGATATAGTGATGTATATTTCGAAAATATTATTGGATTACTTGTGAGTTTTAATTTTATATTTATTGTTAATAGCTCAAAGGAAGCTGTTCCAATTAACTGTAGGATTTCTACTGTTAAATTTTATACAAAGCTTCCGCTCTACTCATGATCCAATTGCTACATTTTCAATTGTTAGAAATATCCATATACCTCCAATTGGAAAAAGGCTTGAAATGACGTACAGAATTATATTTTATTTTATTTTAATCAATAAATTTAGTGCTAACAAAATTGTAGAATCTGAATCTTTTGTACAAGCTCCCGGTTTTGTTGTCATATTTAGTAAAATGTTCTTGGCATTTTAATATTTTAATCAAAAAAGTTCCAATTCTATTCGACTAAAACTAAATTACTTATGAAACTTTAAATTTTATTATTTTATACCAGCCATCTTAGCCTGTTCTTCCTCGAGGCAGCCAGTGAAATGGTTTAAAACAGTGATATTCAAATCCGAATACCTGGATCAATTATACTTGCAGACGATTTTAGCCTTTCTGTGTAAAATACTAAATATTTCAAGAATATTTTTCTAAATACAACAGATATGAGCGGGAAAAAATGATTAAAAAATTTAGACGATACAACTTCTTCACCTGTAAGTTTATTGGTTCAAATAATTTAAAACATAATTCTTTTATGTAATTTAGTGAATGTATTCCAGTAGTAATATGATTTAATAAGTATTTTTCTAGTTAAAAATATATATCTACCTCTAATGTCTTAGAAAAATAGCAATTGGACCATGAGGTAGAGTGGTAAGTAATAACTAGTATTGAGCCATGTCCATTACCCTGTTTAAATAGTTATAAAGGCACAAATTGTATGGTCATAGAATGATAGTAAGTGTGGAATAGTTTTCGAAGTGTACTTGTTCAGGTAGGCATTGAAGCCTACCTGACCTACATACATACCTACATTCATGCCTGATGGTTGCATATGAAAAAAAAAAAAATGTATGAAATTTCGGATAAGAAGTTAAATTATTCCGCTTCATGATCATTTTGACAATAAAAGGCATGAAACTATGTATATCTTTAGCGACCGCTGAATCGTAAAAAGCCGATTTCCTGATTTGAGGGGAGTTCAGGGAGTTCATGAACTGAAGGTTCTTGACTTCCGTGCATAACAGGTGAATAGAGTAACGGCATGGCAATGGCATTACTTAGTAACTGGTTGTACTAGAATCTTAAAAAGACGTTATCAAACTGAAGATGCGACTTTTTATACTTAAAAAGGAGGAACATTCTTACTTATTAGATAATAAAGCTCTTGATTGAAGAAACTTAAACTTATCAGAAACAAAAAATTGAAGATAAGGAAAGTTACAATAGTTCAACTGTGGAAAGTGGGGGGAAAATATATTTCACTTATGAATTACATTATTTTAACTAATTGTTGTTCAATAAATCCTTGTTTCTGATGTTTAATATCTAATTATTTTAATCATTTTTGGTAAAAGAAAGATTCGCCCTGAACTAAGAATTTTATTTCATTTTGAACTAATTTTGTCACTGACGAATCAAGCACCTTTTATCGGGCATTTTCATTATTTTTTATGTTTCATTTATGGTTTTGGTTGAAGAAGAAATTATACCTTTCATTTTAGATTACATTACCTCTCAATTTTTTTTCAATTATATTTGATAATTTAAAGAAAAATAAGCATAAGTAAGGGAAAACAACCTGTTACTTTTTAAGGAGATTAATTTAAGAGAGCCGATTAATTTAACTGATTTAATTTGTAATAAAAATTTCTCTGAACTCCTAGATTTGAGAGGAAGGGGTTTTTCTCCACATATTTTTATAATCATTAAATAAAATATAATTACATTAATTACTAATATAGTTTAATTTTTTATGGTTAAAATATAAATTAGTAGATATTCTGAAGTTAGTTAAGTGTGTATTGCACTTTGCACCTAGAATTTTGTTTCTTTTACCCTAGGGGTGTGGTTATTTCCATAAAAATGTACAGAAAGAAACAATGTAGAAATTAGGGTACCTAACAATGGGATATTAATAAGTGTAGAATATAAATATTGCATCTACTATTTACACAGTTTTCTTTAATTGCGTTGGTAATATGCGAAAAATTATTATTGGTTAAAGGTTAGAAATTAATGTAGAGACTTTTATCATGGCAACACTATACTGGTAAAGTGTATTGAAACTACTAACTGATCTACTAAATCGTCTCCTTCATTCCACAATAACTTCAATTGATACTTTCCAGTTTCTATATTTGAACTGGTGGTCGAACGATTGTGTTTCTTACTAGAAAGAAAATAGGTATTTTACTTGAAAACTAGCTCGTACATATTTCAGTTCTGTTGTAAAATCCCATAAAACTTTATCTGTTTTGAATTTATTTGTTACAATCAATGAAAGGGATGTGATTATTTAATCTTGAATAGAAACTTCACTTCTATGAGTCTACAACAGAAATGTTGAGCCAATATGATTTCAGCTCAGAGATAGATTATGAGTACCCCCTCCTTCTCCCCTTCAAAGAAGCATGCTTTTTCCAATGTTTTCATTCCACTATTAAAACTTTGCCACAATAATTTTGTTAAAACTCAGAGAAACAATACATAGGCTTGGACGCACATTGCGAAGGAAACACATCAATAAAAAAATATTGGCACATTGGAAAAAAATTTAAGAAAATTATTAGTTTTCAGAATATCTTTTACATTATTGTAAAATAAATGTATGAAAAAAAAGAGACTTCTTTCATTCAGTGCTTTTCAAATTTTCCCACCATATGTAATTCCTCATCAATTTTAGAAAATAATAAAGCTTTAGTTATTCACTCCATACTCAAAAAAGTATTTTTTTTAATAAACATTTTACACATATTATATAAATTAGCTTTGGTGTTGCTGATGAGCATCAATGTGGCTGTGGAACTGATAAATATGTTGAAAGATAAGAAGAGCTTCGAAAATAACTCTCAATGTCATTATGTTGCTTAAGCGCTCGTTCGCGCGCTCCTATGTGTGTGTGTGTGCGTGTGTGAGTGAGAGAGAGACAGTGAGACCTCGAATAAAAATTTCAAGGAAAGATCTTTGTCTCAATTATTTTGTATACATTAAATTATATAAAAGGTTAACAAAATCAAAAAGAACAGATCCTGAAGCAAGAGTAAATAAACAGCAACTAAAAAAAAATGAACTGTCTTTTATTATTATTATTATTTTCCCCTTCTAGAGCACTGCGCTTTGTAATTTTTATTAAAAGCTGTTGAATTTTTCTCTTCGACATATTTCACAATATCATTTAGTTAACACAATTTTTTGTTATATAATTTGACTGAAGGTAACAAGAGCTTTAAGAGTTAAAGAAAAGGATTGGGAAAGAAAGGATTTGTGATAGCCCGCAACGCTTCGAAATTACTGAGCAAATGGCACTTTAATGTTGCAATATTACTTCATTGCTAGAATCACCTAATAGCTAGTTGAGGAGTAAACCAATATATGGACTCATAACATTACGATCGGAAATAACATTTGAAACAGTGTGAAGTTGAATTCCTTGAAATTAATATTTTGTAGCATCATATAATCTCTTCATTGGTGGCTTTAATTAAAGGGTTGGCCCATATATTTTTGTCAATAATTTAGGTGATAGATAAGAGATTCCAAAAGGATTTCCATACGATATCCACTCCAAAATAAAAAATAATGCAGTTTTGCTTGTGATTTCAATATAGTAACATCATTGCAGCATTATTTAATAATAAACTGAATACAATTTAATATAATTAATTTAAATAATTTAATTATAAATAATTATTAAAAGATTCTAAAGAAATATTTTCTGTTAGGAGACCCAATTTGAAAAACAGGCTGTATTTATCCTGCGCAAAATAAATAAAATAGAATAAAATAAGAATAGATCAGAAAAGAATTCGATTACAGCATTTATTCTAAAAATAATTCTACACTTATCTCTGCTAATAATTAGGAATTCGTGTGTGTCTACATTCTGCGGAATCAACCTTGTGACCAAGCGTTGCCAAATTTTGCAAAGATATATTTTGAAGAGTGCAAATGCTCATCTCGGATACTTTTTAAAAATATTTTAATTAATTCTAAACTAAACTAGATTTTGGCATTTTTGCACAATAATTCCGGGAAATAATATTGCATAAAATAATTTTTACATCATCTTAAAACTTAAAACATTGTCTCTGTAATGATATCAATTTAACCGTCGTATAAATTTTTCCCGAATTTCGGCATTTTTCCCCCATACATTTAATAAACTCCCATATATTTAATCAAACCAGTAAAAAGTAAACCATTTTTATTGTTTCATCAAAAATTTAATTGTGTGTATTTTTTTTCTGCCATTGTTGATTTCTCAAAAAGAAGGATTCTGTTTGATATCTGCGCAGTTTATTTGATGAACAGAAAAGTGAAGTTACAATACCATGAAAGTTAAAAGATACATAGTCTAGATAGTTCAGCACTATGAATTATAGCACTATGATGTCATGAAATAATAATAGCACTATGATGTTATGAAATAATTATAGCACTATGATGTTATGAAACTTGACTCTAATAGGATATTTCATATACACAATGAACTGAAGGGATATAATGCTATTTAATTAACACAGCATTGATGTCATAATTTGATGTTTCAAATTAATATGTGTATATATATACACATATTAATACCTGAAGTTATATATATATTGGACATTCAACTGCTTTCTTTAGAAAAAATTTCATAATCCTCTGAAATCAAGAGGTGTGCAGTTTTTCTAGTATTCACTCTTTATTACTTCTAAGGAATTGTTATAGATAATAAGAACCTAAAACAATTAGAATTTATTAATTTTATATCTACATTTATTATATGTATTCAAGGCCATGGAAAGACGTTTTGTGGTAAAGAAAGAATTGAAAAAATTTTTTTAATAGATTTGAAATATATACGGTTCGCTGTATCAAAAATTTTAAAGAACACTATTTCCAGGCAAATTTGAATTTTCTCAAATGTATTAAAAATTTTCAAGGGAATATCTGAATAATTCAAAATTCATCTAAAGTACTCGCTCAGAGATTGGCTAAGAGGTACTGAAATTTTTTCTAAAAGCGGAAGTACATCTCAAAGGAGAGCAAAAACTAAAATGTTTACGTGTTGAAAATCTTTAATCTGAATGTCTTTCTTTCAAAAGTTTATGTGATTCTCTTTATACCTATAAGCACAGAATTATTGGAATTCAAGTAGCATTTCTGATGGTAAAAAAATCACGTTTTACTCGATTCATTAATATTCTGGCACAGCTCAATGGTTCGGCATAAAAATTCTAAGTAGTGCAATTCTCTGGTTCAATCTATTGCAGTGGAATTCTTAGTGAGATCATTAGTAGCATGTAGTGCTTTAGCAAGCCATTTTATGATAACATTGAATGGATATAGAATTATAACCTTTTTCTATGGCAAATCTGTGATTTTTATGATTACAACGCATTAAAATAAGGAAAATTACCATCATTTTATCATTTTCAGTGCTATTGCTATATAATCTTAATGCTTGCAAAATAGTTTTCCATCTCCAAAATTAATCTTTCTGAAATCATGTATAATGCTTTTATGATTACAACACATTATAATGAAAATTACCATTATTTTTTTGTCCTTTTTAATGTTGTTGCGATATTATGATCGTTTAAAGAATGGAATAAGGAAATTAGAGCTTTTGAATTAGAGTAGACTTATTAGTGTCTTGTATAATATGAAATCAGTTGTTACAAGTCGCACTACTGTTATATTTTATGAAAACTGATTTTTATCTGTCGATAAAAACATTAAAAACTCGTTTTGAAATATGAAAAAAATGCTACTTTTAATTTTGGCTGACTAGCTGGCTTTTTAAAAATATTGTGTTATGTTTAATATTATTTAAATCTCTTGCGTATAGTTTGATACTTGCGATTCCAGCAAAAAAGTAATTTTAAATTTCAGATAGTGAACAAATTACTATATTGCTACAATTTTTCACCTGTTCTGTTTATTGTGTGCATGAACCTTTCTAATGGAATCGAGCCCTGTGGCAGTAAACCCCGTGACCTTTGTATTGTCAATAAAAATGTTAAGTGCTGTATAATCCATTTCCACTTTCATGTTGTCTTCCGAGTAATTTAGAACTGCGTAGATAATTAACATAATCTCTCTTCCTTGGTTTTCAACAATAGAAGAAAATCAAGTGGTTAAATATTTGCTGAAAGAATTCAAAAAGTTTGAAACTTTTTGCTGAAGAAGAAAAAAGTTTCATTCCAACAACGGCTAAAAAATACTTACTGAAAATTATGTAAAAATATTTCAAAAAAATGTTCAATATTCTGAAAAATATTGTAGTGCTAAATATACTTAAATAAAAAAAAAATATTTTTTTATTTTTATTTTAAAGTTATTTATATAATATTTTTGTACAGTAGCATTTTTGTAAGGTGTCGCCTCCAAACGCCAAAACCTAGCTTTATTTTTAATTAATTAAAATTTTAAAAATAGCTCTGATGTTCATATTCCTACAATCCAAAGCATATCGATGACAAATTTAATAGACCTAGGTAAAAGCGGTTTGTGCTGTAGAGTTTAACACACTTGCACACATTTAGTATTAATAAAGGTATGCAACCTTTTACAAATTATTGTAAAGAATTGATGTACTGCCTTTTGTTTTCAGAATTGGTTTCCTTCTAGAATCGCCTTTATTCTTTAATCTGACATGCTAATTATAGAATGCTTAAGGTAAGATTTTAAGTGCCCAGTAAATTGATATTTGTTCTTATTTTTTGTAAAACTTCAGATAAGATGATTTTTGTCCCTATTAAAAAAAAAAAAAAAACTCAATTTTTTTTTTCGTTTAAATCATTTAAAACTGTTATAAAATACTGAATTGTTCGCAAATTTCATTCAAAAATAAAATAATTTAAAATTAAAAAAACTCTGGTATTTTTTTAATAATTTTTTTTTCAGTATATTTCATTTGTACAAGATTGGACTTCAAATTCACTAGTATATCTATGATCACTACAAATGTGACCATAGACATATATCCTTCATCCATTAATCAATTTGCTTTCAAATTTTCTTTTAATCAATTTGCAAAGAACCTTTTGAACTAAAAATACTAATTTGAAAGCACTAGACAGATACCTAGGGCGGCTGGACTGAAAAGAAGTCGCGGACAGATGGATAAAATTATTTTTGCATTATTGTTGTTGTCAAATAAATAATTTTGTAAGAATGCAAAGTGTTTTTATTGTGAAATATCAGAACTAGAATGAGTCAAAAGTTTTAAATATAAATAATGCCTTTTTATAACATATTTAAATAATAATTATTCATTAAATAGTTATATTATGCTCTTCAAGACAGATCTGGCAAAATAAAAAATTTTGATGTTCACATTTATTTGAAATTTATACAGTCTTTATTACCTACTTATGAGAATTAAACGTTTTTATTTGTAGTAAGGAAATCATTAAGTATTGATTATTGTTAATTTTTGAAGAATTATATTATTTTAATTACTTTTTCCGTTACATTCATATTAAAAAATAAGTAAACAAATTTATATTTTCACAGCGCTATTAAAATAAAATATATTTACCGAAATAAATTATTTACATGTTGATGAAATGAAAAATATATTGAAATATGAAACCAGTTACAAGCAATTAGAACAGGAATCGTATAACTAGGACAATGCCGAAATCCATTATTGCATTCACTGATTATCCATTATTGCATTATTGATATTATACATATCCTTCAGTATCATATATTAGACGCCGTTTTATGATATTAAATAGAAATTGTCTTAAATGTGAAGTTTCATTAGACAAAATATCGATTACCGGCATTTAAAATAAATTCTTTTCATATAAATCAATAAAAAAAATCTATCTTCAAAATGATTTACTACCTAACGTAATGATTTACTACCTAACTTTCCCCGGCTGATTATAGTGACTATAAGTTTAAAAAAATGGGAATGTAATACTTGAATCAAATTTTAGTTGTAATTTTTTTTAAGAAAAGGCATTTGAAGATATGCATTGGAATGTTAAAATAAGAATTCAGCTAGTATGCTTACTGTTTGGACAAAATATTCTACATTTTTTTTCTTATCAAATTCCATCATATTTCTCTGTTTTTGCAGCCGATTCCAATTTCATTATCTTTTTGAAGCTTTAAGAAAAATATTATAGATCACTACACATTTTCTTTTGACTTAAAATTGATACTACTCCGACAAAATATATAATTTTGAAGAAGATAGTTACGTTTTTATATTCCACTAGCCACCTTGGGGACGCAGCTTCTTCTCCTAGAATATTGGCATTTTAAAGTGATAAACTATTTTAAGTTACTAAGAATTTATTTAAAAATTTCACTTTATTGTTTAATAGGGTTGCAAAATATGAATTCAGTGAAAAAAATCTACGAAAAATTTCTCTGCAGGCATATTAAAAAGTACATAATTCGAAAATACTCCGAAATAATTTTAAAATGAAAATTCTACTTCGAGTTAAAGTCCAAAGAAACCAATATTTTATCTTCATTTCAACCCGTAATTATTTTATGGTAAAATGGATTATTTTTTTTTCATCATAGCATTAAAAACATAGTTACAAATTAAGTATCAAAGAAATAAAAAAAATATTAAAATTAAAGGAAAAAATTAATTGGAAATGAAATTTGCATCTTTAAAAGGATATTAAAAAAAATTGTGAAGATAGTGCAAAAATAGATTTTGCGAGATGACACATTTTGAAGACAAATCAGAAAGATATAAAAATTTAATTAATTTTTAATTAATATATTTTAAGTTATTTTTTGACTTAGAAATGCTGAATGACCTTTTCCTTTCTTGAAGCTGTCCTGAACCAAATTTCATCAAAATCAAACAAATATTGTGAACTTATATAAAAATCATTCAAATGCATATCTTTTTATATATACAGATATAGATAGATAGATAAAAAAAAAAGTTATGTTTGTCACAAGAATTTCAAAAACATCATCGGTAAAAATTGAAAACCACTTTTACAGCTGACAGAACTTTCTAGAAAAATTTCGATTGAAAGTTGTTTTCTTTAAATCGTTAATGGGGATAATTTCATTAATTTTGACCTCTAATTTGCTGAAAATTTATATTTTACCACAATAAAATTGAGTTTTATTGTATTATAGAAAAAAATATTGATGCCAACATTTATTTAATATTTTACAAATTTCCATTTTTGCTCAGTTAGCTAATTTCATGCCTTTAAATTAATTTAACTTTTTACTCTTTGTCTTTCTTTTTTTTCAGGGGGGGGGGATATTTTTCTATTTATTTCATTCTTACCTTTTAGAACTTTTTAACTTTGATTGCTTCTTTTAAATATTGATCTAACTGCTGTAAAAGTTTCAAACGCAATAAAAATATTTTTTTCTATATAAGAATATTATAATTTCTATATAATTACTTTTATTTCTATATAAAATACTATTTACTTTCTATATAAAAATACTATAAATAGAATTTCTGTATAAAATAATTTATATGAATTAATTATGATTAAACTTAATTAATTAATTCTAATTTGAAACTTTCAAAACAATGTTGATTTTTAGATTTCATTCATGTTATAATATTAGTTCATTTTGTTTCAGTAAAGTAATAGAGTTTCGGCATGCAATTAGTTAAGTAATATTGTTATTAAAACTTTACTCCAAAAGAAAGCAAATTGATATACTTGCTTAACAATTGAAAAAACATTATTTGAAAACAATTTTTCATTCATTTTCACTTTTGAATGCATTTAATTGAAAGAATTAAAAATCTTTTATCTAATGTGCATTAAAATTTCTTTTCAGTATTTTTGATGGATTCTTCTATTCAGAAAGTGGCCTGGTATTTCCTTGAAACAACCCAAAGAAACAACAACCAAATATTTTCAGAAGGAAGTTTTATTTTTGTGTTGCTGGTTGTAATCTGAAAGGAAAGCATCGTTTATGGTATATCATTTGCTGACCAGCAATCTTCATTATCTAGAAGCCTATTTAAGAAACCTATTCAAATTAATTTGTTTGTTCCTGGAATAGATAATCAAGGGTATTAATTATTAATACTTTACTCCTTGTTTTGTTTCATCTTATGGACGGATTATTGCAAATTTTCAAATCATTTCATTCATCTGTTAGTTACCAAATCATTCCTTTTATTTTTTAATGAGCATTTAAAAATTTACCTTTTAAAATTCGCAATATATTTCACACTATTTTTGTTTTTACATTGAATTACGCTCTTATAAACATAAAACAATGAACCAAAAAGAAAATATTTAAGTGTAAGAAAAGGTATATTATATTATTACTGATTGAAAAAATTTGTTAAGTTTGAAGAAATGGTAAGATTATATATTTTTTTATTCAGGTAGTCAGATTTTTCTGGCAGATAAATACTGGATAATTCTCTTAATGAAAAAAATATAAGAAATTCGTATTTAATCTTATGAAGCTGAGGCTGAAAAAAGAATAAACGGAATGGTTACTTGACAAATTGGAGAAATTTTAAGATTTCTAAACATGATTTTTATGACCGACAACGCATAAATAAATTTGAATTTTATTAATTATGGCCATAAATACAGATTGAAATGCAATTTTAATCAGAAGGAAAAGATAATAAACGATTGTTTATTTGTTTATTTTATTTATTATTATTATTGCGCAGTAGTACATTAAGCATTATGATAAGGATATATATAATCAATCAGAATGCACATTAAAAGCCATTTAGTTTGATATGAAGTAATAATAAAACAATGTAAATAGATTAATATAATGAATTGTTTTGTAAAGATCCTCTCTATAATTTTGAAAATTCATTTACCATTTTAATTACTTATCAAAAATCAGCAATTTTAAGAGATTAATCAATGAATATTAATTTAGGAATAAAATTAATTACGATTAATTAAGAATATATTTGTCTTTATATCTGCAACATTCTGTTTCTCCACCAAATGCATTAATTGAAACAAATAATCATAATATGTAAACAGTTAGTGGCGAACTTTTTCTACTCGACAGCTGCCAAGCTACTCTGGCTCGCGGGGCTACAGGTGTTTATAAAAAGAAGTTATTAGCATACATATTAAATAAATAAATTTATAATAATATACAAATTATACGAATGATCAAATAATAGCTTATTATTATCACTCAGTCGGGTACAATTGAGCAGGTTTATACTTGTTTTATTATGTACATTAGTTGTAACTGTATTTACATTCACCGAGTGTCTGTTTTAATAAAAGTGTGTAAAAATGTAAATACCACTCAATCATGAGTCATAATAAATAAAATCACATTATTTTTCACAAAATTTCTAAAATAAAAGTTTGACAAAATAAATCCTTACAAGCTGTTAAAAAAGGGTTGAAATGTGAAAATAAATAGACAGTTTTATTAAAAGAAGAGTTTTTTATGTTCTGCCTAGGGCCGTAAAATATTTAAAACAATTCATAGCACAATGAAATAATTAAGTAAAAGTTAATAATTGGTCTAGTGCCGCAATCCTTTTATTGCTCATTAAAAGGTTAATGACAGTAAGTAGTAATTTTTATTACTGATTAGTTAGTTAGTATTTTTTTTAATAGTGGGATTCTAAAAATAAAAAGGCCCGTTTTTAGAATCAAAATAGCCTTTTTTTTTTGTACACAATTGTGAACACGCGTTCCATCGTCTCCAAACACACCACCCTCCACATGACGTCATGTCACCCCTCCTGTCCAATTTCCGGGATGGGGCGATCCCCTTCCCTGGATGTCCCCCCTCCCAAAAATCCCGGTCGTTTGATTCTTTAAAACATAACGGTAGATGGCGGCATTAGGTCGGCCGGCGTCATTAAAAGCGCAGCCCACTTTCCCAGCAGCGAGAAGCAAAAAAAGAAAAAAGGTTTCCTGGGTAATCTATTCGAAGCGGCGGAAACGGCGAGTCATTGGCTAGCGAGGCGAGTTGACTCTCCGTGATTGGTGTTGCCGTGTTTACAGGCCTCGCTGTCTGCTTTTCCACGATCATCGCAGGAGGAAAACCCCATTACAACTCTTCTCCTTACGGTCACCGGAATTACGATGTAAAAATGACTTCAAATTTCATGGAGGGTGTCCTGGGGAGTAAATTTCCCCCCGATCCGAACACCACCCCGTACGGACAGCACAGGATGTATCCTTACGTTTCTCTATCCCCGCAGAACAGCATGTCCGTGTCGGGCAACCTCTACTACACTTCCAACGCAGACTTCGCCAAGTCCTGCCGATACAACAGCGGACAGGCCAACGGGCTCGAGGGCCCTGGCTATTCCTTCGGCCTCCAGAATGCAGGGCCGGGGCCCACGCCGACCATGATGACCCCATCGCAGTTTTTCTCTCACCCTGCGTCCACGGACCTTGGATCGTCCATCACCACCTGCAACCAGCTGGGCATGAGGCAGCTGGATCCGATCCCAGACGTGCCCAGGTATCCATGGATGTCCATAGCCGGTAAGCCCTGTGTGTGTATTTGTCGCCCGTCCTCCCCCCGTTCGACATTTTGCCGCCCCCCTGGTTAGCCTCCGTTATGGCCCCATAGACCAAGATGGCCGACCGTTAGGCCTAACGGCCGATGACAACACGGGGGAATGGGGCCGTTAAGGGCCCGGGTCTCTTTTTGATACTGATGTCATTGAGGAAGGGATGCTCAAACGATTATTTTTGGCGCCCCTCTTAAGTGATATCGGGAAGAGAAGAGAAAGTTTTAAGGGGATGTGCTGGGTTGTGGTAAATATTCAAAGGATTTATTTGTTTATTCTTTTTTGTTGTCGCTCTTTTTGTTGACATTTTGTTCCGCGCGCTGTTTATTCTTTAGTATTTGTTTCTTGGAGCGTCTCGAAACCGAATATCTATGCCGCTAAACGGCAGTGGAAATAGTTTAACTGTTATTAATTTATTTTGAATTTTACTTCAAATCCTAAGTATCAATATAAAATACATTTTTTTAAAATTTTTCATTGTATATTTATTTAAAATTATTCTTTTATAATATATTTTTATATGTGACGACATAATAAAACTGAAATATTTGAAGAAATGTTGTTAAGAGTAAAAATTTATTTTTATTTTAAACAAAAACAATGTTATCTTACTTCTTTCATAGAAACAGTTGTGCTATAAATTTATTAAATTCTTGAACAGTTAATAGTAAGTTTTAGTTGAAAAATGGAATGTCATTTGCTTAGTGAAATGATATTAAAAAGAAGACATATTACGCGGAACTTCTCTTATAGCATTCTGAGTTAATGCTTAGTTATTTTTCTTGAAAAGTTTACTCTTAGTTATTATTATAGAAAAATTATAATTATAGCTTTTTGTGTTTTCAGAAATGCATTGAAATGTTCAGTTTATAAACATTCTAGAAACAACTTATGAAATACATGGCATTTTTATAATATATCTAGTTGTAAAGTTTTTAAAATGTTATTCTTCTTATCATTTAAAGAGGAATAATCTAAGATAAGAACTTTTTATTTTTATTTTCTTAAGGATAAAAAATCTAACCATTTGTTAATCAATAAGACAATTTTCAATAAAAATTACAAAGATGTTGTGAAATGTATTTATTTACTTGACACAGATGAATTTCCATTTAAACTTGACATTTTTGCATATAGTAAAATGAAATGTATTGATAGATCGTTTGTTTCAATGGAAACAACAAAAAACAAGCAATAAAAATTTTATATGTAAACAAATAAATACTAGGAGTATATGTATAATTTATATGTAAACAAATAAATGTTAGGAGTATATATATATATATATATATATATATATAATTTGTATGTAAACAAATAAATGCTAGGAGTATATATATATATAATTTATATATTGTTATTGTAATAAGTATAAGTATTTATAATAAGTATATTGTTTTGAAATGTTTCATAAATTTGTAATTACATGACAGTTTTTCTCTTAGAGATTTGCAATGAAATTTAGATAGTAAGTGAAGTTTACTATAAATTCATATTTTAGTTAACACTTTTTTTCTTAGAAAAGCTTTTTTATTATTATTATTATTTAGAAATACTGTCATAAATAAGTGAGCTGCATAAAGATTTTATTCATTTCATTCAAAAGTTTATGCTAGATTTCTTTAAATAGTAGCAAATTATGTTTATGATTTACAAATAAAGAATAAAATGAGAGCTGTGATAAACATATTATTTTTTATCTCATATTTATCTTATGTTTTTATTGTTTGAAATAGTCTTTTATTTATTATTAGTATATTCTAAAATTAATATATCACTCAAATATATAATAAATAAAAGAAATTTTAGCTCTAAAAATAATAGAATATATTATAGTACTATGTATCAGTATAAACTCTTTGTTTAAATATTTCTATAATTCTGTAATAAAACATCAGCTTTATTGATTTTCATAATGCTATATCCGGAATCACTTTGTTGACTTTACGAAAAGAAAATTTTCTTTAACATATTAATCTTGATTTCCAGAAATAAATGTCTTCCCCCTAAGCATTAAAGGGCATAATATTTATATGAACTCAGAATTTTTGCATTACTAGAGGACAGATTTTTCTAATATTAATGATAGAAATTCGTTCTATGCTATACATATTATTTACTACACTTTTCGTTGATGATGAATTTTTTTAATTGAATTGTAAGAATGCTTTATATACATAAAACTAGTATCAAATGCTATCCAGTGACTTTATTCAACTAACTTATCTTCTTTTAGAAATTATTTCTAGATTTTCGTGGAGTATTTTTTCTAGATTCTTCAAAAATGATATACTTTTTCTTCTAGAATTTTTATTATACCTATCAAAAACAATTATCTCACTTCATGGCATTTTAAATTCTGACTAGAATTTAGTTATTAGTAGTAGTACTTGGTAGATTAAATCTAAATACAAACCTATCACATGAAAACAACATTTTCTTATAACTTTACTTCATAATTATTTCTTTTCCATTCACAAACCATTGGGTTTGAATTTTTTAGACTATTGAATTATAAATGGATAAGAAGACTTTAATTGAAGAAAATGGAAAATTTAAATCAAAATTTCCTCTTCATTGAAAATGATAATTTAGCTAATAAATACAGTTACATGATATATTTCTATCTTTATTGTTGCTTACTAAACGCATTTTTTTGGAAAATTTGAAAACAATGAGACAATATTTCTAATTTTCTTTCTTTCTTTATTTATTTTGCTGCAGAAACATTAGTCATATTAAAATTCAACTAGTGCAAAGTTGACATGTAAAATGAAAAGACCCCACCACCACCACCACACACACACTAAATAGGTATTTCAAATTCTTTTATTTTTCATACAGAACTGAAATCAAAGAAATTTTAGACTTTCTGTTAGAATTTTGGTTCTAATATTGTAATACTTTTCACTTCTTCCCCTATTGTGTTTAACAATAATGAATTATCATAGAAGCGTTTTGTTTTCGTTAATTTTTTAACTGTAGAAGAAATAAAGGTTCTTGTTTAAAATATGGCTGTATGTAAATATACAACCACACTACTATTACTCTAATGGCTACTCTAATCGTGATTGTATTAATAACTTCTAGAACCCTGGTGAAATTCTTTAAATTAAATAAAACATACTTTATGTTTTTTGAGTCAAACATAAACAGCTAAATGATTATCCAAAGTGACCTTCGACAGATTAATTTAATATACCAAATTAACTTTCTCTTGTCATTAATTGGTCTAATATATTGATATTCTCAGCTTCATAACTCAGTCAGTTTAATCACAGAAGAATCAAAACGTGAAAGTTCCAAAATTATTGAATTAAATATGACTTATAGAACCGAAAAATTGTGCAAAAATTTAGATTCTGTAATTTTTTTTCTGTGGCTCAATTTTAAATATATAAAATATAATCCTTTATGTCATTTGAAGTATTTTTCTGGCTGGAAGTATACGCCCATATGTGACGGCATCGAAATAAGCTTTTGAGCTTTTATTAGACTAGATGCCCAATATGTAAAATATAAAAAAAGAATATGATGATAAAAAAAATTGAACTCATTTTGTAAATTTATTTTTATTTTTTTTCCATCTTAACAATATTATTTTTTCATTTTAAATTTATTAACATTATTATTTTTTCATATTTTAATTATAATTTCTATTTTGAAAGAAAACTTCTTGAAAAAAATTATAAGAGAATCCTAGTAAATTTTCAAAGAGAAGCCAATAAAATGTATTTCCTTATCAAAATAAGAAAAAATGTTTAAGATATAAATTAATGTCTCTAATTGAATGTTAGGATAGTCTTTTTTAATGAGGTTTTAAATCTAAATCCTGCTTTTTTAAGATTATTTTTTTGTGTCAACAATGTGCTTATTTATTTGATAAAAAAAGCAAGTTAATTTTCCGATATTCTGAAGCAAATATAGAAAAAAGATAAGATGAAATTAAAGACGAATTAAAATAAAAATACATGGGTTTTTTTATCACCCAAATTTGTAGACAAGCAATATAATTTTATTCATTTTTATCATTTGCCTAGCTATTTAAGTAATAAAAACCTTTACATCTGATGTCTTTTTTTAAAGGAAAAAAAGCATAAAAATAGCCATGAATTAGAAAGCGATTGAAACATTACAGTGTACTCACAAGCAGGTTATTCCCTTCTATGTATTCTTCCCTTCCCTAAATTAGGGATAATTTTCATAAAAGCTTATATATATATATATACTCGCAAATGTAAACTTCAAAATTTAGCATTGTTTTATATGCTATTTTAGGACATCCAATAATTTGGCTGAAGCATTTGATTGGTTCTCATCATTATTTGATGCGAAATAAAGAATATTGACAAAATTACTTTCATTCTAATCTTCTACCCTACGATTTTAGCTTTAAAAAAAATCAAATAGTTGAAAAAAAATATCCGAAAATTTTTATTACAATTTTTAACCATTACCTTTTTATAATTATTGTCTATTTTATTACAAAGTAAATTTATTTCTTATTCATGATAAAAATTGACATAAAGTCTTTCTGTAACATTTCTAGCTATGTAGTTGCCTTTTGACAATGTATATCAATGGAGTGTTTATGCTACAGGAGAGATAATACTTTGGTGAACTACTAATATTATGGAAAAAAAATTTCACTTCAGATTTAGTATTCAAGCGACAAATGTTTTAAAAGTAATTTTTGTACAAAAAGATATTTTTTGAGGGGGGTGGGGTGGGAATCTCTCCTTTTCATGTGTTTTCATTAATATAATTTATTTCAGATAATCAAAAGATTAAGGTTATTTAAACATCGAACATTTCGCCTGTAGTTGTAATACAGTATCATAATATCTGTAGTTGTAATACATATAAAAAGGAACAGTCGTAGATGGTCTTCAAATTAAAAGAAATATCTTCCTGAGGAATAGTTATAATATGGTCGAATAAATCTTGTTAAAAAGAGTAGATTCATCCAACTAAAAATAAGTATTTTTTATGTGATTTATATGGCACTTTATTGTCGAAAGGCAAATGATGGAACGATGAACACATCTGTTTTAATTGGCAGACGTCTGAGCAGAGCTCAAAGTTCTGGAAGGTGAAGGTGAACGTTTTCATTTCATGATTTAAATTTATTTTTTTATTTACATTTTTATTTTCAGTTATAAATTATTCATTTTTCCATTGATACTGGAGGAATTTACAATTTTCAAATTTGATATTTTCCTGTTTAATTCTTTTGATTTCTACAGTATAGTAAAGTACCATTTAAATGTTATTTCACAACAGTGCTGATTTATTCTAACATTGCAGTCATATTGTTCGTTTATACGATGCGAGGATACCAATATTTTGTATCTGGAAATATTTAAAAATTGATGAATGAAAAAACGATGAATTATCTAGTGTGAAATTAAGATGTGGTGAAGAATGTGAGAAATTATTATCAACAAGGCATTAATTATTTTACCGTGCTTTAAAAACGCATTGGATTCCATTAGAAAATTTCGAAGCTATTTGGTCTGTCAAAAAAAAAAAAAAAAAAAAAAAACTGTCTTAGCGTCACTTTGTCACTTGTGAAAAAAGTATTTAATGTACTTCATTCATAATGTTGCACTTAATACTGACAAACAATCAGTACATCAAGTGTCAGTTAATGTTTCTTTAATAAGATATCTGCCTGCAAGCACATAAAATTGTCATAAAAATAACAAATACTCAAATTGAATTTTATAATAAGCATTAAAAATTAATTATTATTTTCAATACTTCCTAGTACTGCCTTAAAAAAGCTTTATTGTCATTAAATTAATTTCAATTTAAAGTGTGTAATAACAAAAATTATTTATTCAACATTTATGCATCAGTGCTTTGAAAGTCGTATAAATGATGCTTTATTGTGCATAAATAGAATGCAAAGTGAAAATCGTTTTATCATACCCAGACACTATGAAAGAATTGTGCTCATTGATACAATTGTATCGGCGAAGGACGGATTTGAATCTGGTTTATTTTCAAGGTTTCTCACTTTCTTTCTTTCTTTTTTTTTTTTTTTTTTTTTTGCCCTAAAATAAACCTTTTAACCAGTGATGACATTGAATACAAATTTCAAAACTCCAGCTCATTATAATTTACGAGCTGGATTATGACACCAATGAATCAACAATTTTGTAGATTTGTTCATTATACATATATATAAAGAATACTAATTACTAGTTGAGGGTTTTATGACTTCGAGATTACTCTTTAAAAGTCTATTCAAAGAAGTCGATTATTTATAAGATGCACAAAATTAAAGGTTGCAATTTAAAGTACATACTCTGCCATATTTGGACGTTGTAGAAAAAATTCGTTGCGATAAATCATTTGTAGTTGCGTGTGATATAATTAAAAGTAGACGAAACTATTGCTTTATGAAACTATTCAGGAGTGTGTTTTTTTTATGATAATTTTCTGCCAGCATCGAATTGTTAATGTAAATAATCAACACCCTTGAAAAGTTGTTAATTTTTTTAATTTTAAAATCACAAGTTTTTTTTAGCATAATAGTATTTTATCATACATAGTTTTTACAACCAAATTTGGAAATTTAAAACAAGACATAAAGTTTGAAGTTTTTTCTCCCAAACTTCTACAAAATATAATTTCACTTTAAACAATATCTCTCTTAGTATCCTCTTTTTTTCAAAAATATTGTTTGAATGTTTATAAATGATATAATCATAAATAACCTTGTTATTTAGAGAAAATGAAAATAATCCTAGTTTCAAAATCCTTTATCTGAGAAATCTGCTGTGCTTTTTTTAAAAAAAATATCAAAACAAAAGATTCTGCTTTTGCTTTTAATCATCCGTTTCAGTTTATTCTAAAATCTAGATTGAAATTTACCCTTGTAGAAAGGACTGTATGCACCAGTTTATTAAAAAAGAAAAACGTTTTATAAGTCATTTTGTCTTGAACAGCCTTGGTAAAATCTTTTGTGTTTTTAATATGCAAAGTAAGTGTAAACAATTTTATTACTGGATTATAAAAGAAATGTTGAGATTACATACAAAGATAAACAGTTTACGACCATATTTGTGCAGTTGGTTGCTCCCATAACAAAATAGGAAAAACAAAAACAAAAAAGAATTTGAAATTTATTTTATAGAAGAATTTTAATTTTGCAAACAAATGTAAACTATAAAGAATTTGGAGTTTGGGAAAATTTTATTATAGAGATAGATGTTATACATTTTTTTATTGGTTTAATAAATAGATATTCTGTGATATAGTAACGCTTGTAAATAATTAACCTATTCATTGAGATTCCATGTAAAAGTTATCTATTCTTTATAATTGCTCCTACTTCTTCCTGATAATAATTTTTGTTTCCAGTTAATACTTTTATAATTCTTTCTTAATCGAATTTTGCTTACAAAGAATACATCTAAGTGCTCCTACATTTTTATTATATTAAGTTTCTATGAGTTATGCAAATAATCCAGATTTCTTTATTTTGTTTTGTAAAAGTTTTTATAACATTAAAACACTCTTATATAATCCTCAATCGTAAATATAGACAAATAATATTCTTTTCTTAATTCTTGAAAATAAATTTATTTCGTTTCGCATAAAATAATTCAAGGCCAGTTTTCTTTATTACATTATTATAACTAGTGTTATCTAAAAAGAGTTAAAAAACTAATATCTTGTTACTAAAGAGACTATATCTGTATTTGAGAACATTTTTTTTTTATTTGTCAAATGTAATTGAGAATTTCTAGAAAGGAGAATGGATATCGACTAACTAATCATATTTGTAAACAAAAGGAAACTATATAAGTGTCTTATCGTTTTCTTTTTTGATTAGAATTACCTGTTGGTATACTAAGAATTTGAAATTCTCGGCTTCAAAGCATAAATATAATATAATCTGTGTGGGAATTGGTAACATTAGAGTGCATCTGACTGATTCTGATTCATACTACTTTTACTATAATAGATCAAAATGGACAAATGATCATATAATATATCAGTTAAAATTAGATAAAATCTTGGAAAGAGATTAGGAATAAGAGTTTAATGGAAAGCATATATAAAAAGTTGTTTGAAATAATTATTAAATAGCTCTTTCGATAACTCGAAAAGTAATGTACTCATGAAAGGACTTCTGAGTTATAGGTGCACTTCTTCAACTAAATACTGGACATAAATTATTATGAGAGTTCTAAGGAGCATTAAGATAATCAATGTAAAACTCAAAATTTCGAATTTCATATAAAGTGGCGTGCTAAATTTGATACAAACAAATATCATAATTGGCTTCCTGCAGTTTATTAGCTCTCGACAACAGAGAAAAATGTTTTATAAAGATTTACACTAATATTGTTTCTTAAATTATTTTATTAGAGGATATCGATGTGTTAATTTATCAAATAATAACAAATAGAAAATAATAAGATCAATATAAATAATTTCATAACTGAGAAAATTAAATAACATATAATCAGAAATCAAATACCTGAATCAGCCTTGTTGAAAAAAGTGTTTTAATAAAATCGGGAAGACAGTGTAATTTGTAAATGAAGAAATTGCATTGTGTTTAGGTGCAATTAATATTGATCTCCTATAATTTCATACATTAATAGCTAGCACTAAATTTCGAGGAAAGTAAAAAATGATTCAATGTTAATTGTTACATGTCATAGATTAATTTTCGTATTGTTGGATGGGCTTTCTGTTGATCGTTGTTTTTATATTGATCTCAGAAAAAAAAAAAAGGATGATGCAAAAGATGACAATATATATATATATATATTAAAATAATGCATCGTATAACGCATCCTCATACCCCAAGTGTGAAATTAACATACGCATTATCTGCCATTAAGGTTTTAAATATAGATAATTCTCTAAACCTCCCTTCAGAGTTCGGAAGTTAAAATTCGTTAAGGAAGTTAATTTACTTGTTTATCTAAACATTCTTTAATCTTTTGATAAATGATTTTTATATTATTGAAAGTTTTTAAAGCAAAGTTGTTATGTACCGTAAATTTATTTGAATTTACTTTTGAAAAGAACGTAAATTCTATGTTAAAATACTATCTAGTTAAACAAACACTTTAAGTTTCACCAAACGCGTGTAAAAACGTTAGATAACTTTAGAAAGGAGAGGTTTAAATATAGATGCTTAGTAACATCTGTAAGCAGAACACTTTTACTGAGATACTTGGTGAAAAAAAAAAAAAAGATATTTTAACCCTTAAGATCTGTGATCTTACAAAAATAAATGAAGAAATTATAACTTTATATGACAGTGAATCAAAACGGGGAAATAAACAAAAGACAACTTTATCTGACTGGCTGATCAGAACGTGATGATGATGACCTTATCTCTTTAAGCGCCTATAACTCTAATAGACAATCCAAACATAAGAAAAATCTTCCTCAGATAGATAAGCTTTTCTTCTTTTTTAACGGCCGCTGAATGCTTACTGACTGCTGTGTCTACGCGATCGTTCGTATATGATTTTTTTTTTAAACTTATGATCTACTAATGGATGAAATGTCATCACCAGAAAATGGAGAAAATATTTGCTAATTATTTTTCATCAATGACCGTATTATGCGAATGATTTAAAAAAAAGTAAGAAATCATTCGCGTTATAAATTGTGATGAGCTGTTTTTGATATAATTATTTTCGAAAGTTTTTCATTTCAGATATCGGTGATGACAGATTTGTTATTTTCAAATATTTATTTAACTAACACGAAAATATTTTTAACGATTCAAAACAAGGAAGTTAAGTTTAAATTTTAGCTTTTAATATCAATATTGGGTCTCCGATTTCTATTCATACTCATAAAAGCAAATATAAGTTTTAAAAAAGCGTTAATTAATTATAAACAAAATGAAATGAATTTAGATGCGTATTATTTTTATTTAAATTGAAGTGTTTTTAATGAAAACTTTTTCTTTCATCTTTTTTTATTATTTAGGAAATTTAAAAAGATAGTTGTAAATGGTTATCCGAAATCAAATGTCCTGTACTCTTCTGATCTAAGACTCGGTCCCCTACCTAAAAATGCACTTAATTAGAAAAAAAGTTAAGATAGAAAAGTGAATTGTAGGAAATAGCTATGATTTATATTGAATTGATCTAAAGTGGGGAACACTTTTTTTTAGCAATTTTCTTCATTGTTTTTTAAAGTTTAATACATTACAGTTTAATACATTAAAGTTTAATACTTTAAAGTTAAATACATTAACAACAGATATATTCTGTAAATTCCTAATAACAAATTGTTTCGCTAAAAAGTTCTCGACGTTTGCGTCAGACATTTTAATTTAATTTATTGCATAGAAGATATTGAATATACAATTGTATTTTAAATTTTGGAGAAGCATGAATCCTTGTTATTCCTGATTAAGAATACTTTGTTTATCTGTTTGTATGAGTAATTTCCCTCATAATTAAATTTATTGTTTTTGTTATTTGAAAAGCAGTTAAAAGTTAATTTAAATTAATCAGTACTAAATTTTATATTTAAAAAGGGAATTAACAATATAATTTTTGTTTAGTTTCTATTATCCCGGAGTATAAATTTTATTATTTCAGAAATTTAATAATAAAAATGCTTTATGAAAAAATCCAGGTGAGAATATTTAGAAAACAAATGTTGCAAATGTGAAGCATCATTGAATTATAAATTGGAAAAAATAAGTAAATATCCCTTTTGTTTAACTCTTACGACTCCAACTATCACCGCTTTTGCTTAATTCTTGTAAATTCAATGTCACATGCTATCATATTATATAATCTAAAAATAATATCTATAATCAGCAACTATTTTATATGAATGCATATGAATTATGTTTTCACTGTTTACAATTTCATTACAATCAGAGAGCTTTTAGATTTCTAATATATTTGATTCTTTCTAAGGGAATATATACATATTTATTCCTTACGGGAAAATATGAGTAGAAAAATATTCATAACGGGATGCTCCAGATAAATTTTACGTTGAATATTTCTTTCTGGAATGCTGCTATATGGATCGTAAAAAAACTGTAACTGGCTTCTTAATTAAAGAAATATGATATCGTAGTAATTGACAAGTTTAACAATCATTTATATAAAGAATTCGTTTCATAATAGAGTTGTATTATAAATCAAGTACACTTTTTCAATTCTTAATATCCGAAAACGTTGTATTATAAATCAAATATACTTTTTTAATTCTTAATATCCGAAAACGTTGTATTGAAAATCAAGTACACTTTTTTAATTCTTAATATCTGAAAACGATTCAGGATATTATTGAAATTGAATTAATAGATTGAAGATAAAAATGTGAAAACGTTGAATAAAATTAGACTCAGGACTAAAAGAAAAGAACTCTCTGTAATGAAAACTTCCCTAGAATAAAATATAAAAGTACACATTTAAGTCGCTCTTTTTACATTTTTGCTAAGCTTAAATATAAATATAAATTGAAGAAGGAAGGGTTCATGACTTTTAAATCCCAAGTTAATCTTCATCACATTCTATTTATTATACATAACAGTAAAGAACGCACGTCTTTAATCTGTAAGATAGTACAACGGCACTTGTCGGTTTTAACGGCGACCAAAAAGCGTCAAGAAAAAATATAGTCAATTTGGCGATTTCAATCGTCAGACTAGCATGTGATTCGCTTTATGAATATATTTTTATAATTTGGCGAAATTTTTCCTGGCGCATTTTGGTCGCCGTTAAAACCGAACTGTACCATTATAACTTTTAAAACTTTTCTATAAAATTATTACTAAAAATTCGTTAAAAATTTTAATATTATTTGAAAAAATTACATTTTATCATTTTATTTACCATATTTTTTCCAGTACTATTATTGAATTCTACTTGAAAAAAAATATATCCTTTTAAAAAAATATAAACTTTTTCATAACTACGGAAATCTTTCAAACATAAATTTTCAAAATCATGCCCATAATTATGTTTCTTAATGATAAAAATCACTACAAATGACATTTCTGAATTAAATAGTCTTCAAATATAGCTTTGGAAAATGTAAAAATTCATTGAAATCTATAACTTTGAGATAAGCTTATGTTACAAATTATAATCCAATATTACGTATATTTTAAACGAATGTATACTCTGAATGAGTTATTATTGCTTCTTATATCTTCCGTTTATGTTTACATGGCTAAAATCCATTTACTTCTTTGTTTTACTTAGATTTATCATTGAATTAATTTGTTTCCCTAATCACAAAAGACGTTATTTTTCAATTTAGAACTTCTCAAGGCGAAATGTAAATAAATAATAAAGGAAGAAAATTAAAAGATAAAGAAGAAGCTTAATTTATTTTAACCCTACTCCTGCTAAGTATTTCAAACGAGTGCAATGCTTTTGCTCTTTTGTTAAACAGACAATTATAAAACCTTAAATCTTCCGCAGAAAACCTGTTCTGAATTCTCAATCGCAGTTGGATCTTGGCAATTATAAAAGCATTGAACATAAGTAGAAAAAAAAAATGCAGAAACGAGAAAAACGCTCTCTAGACAGGTTTATCAACTCAGTCAATGTTTTGAATTATAAAATCTATTATACTTCGCTTGAGCGAATATCTTGCTCATGTATATATTAGCAACAATCGCCCTTATTTCCTTCAATACCAGACAGAAAATATTTATAAATGAAAAAGAACTAAAAGATGAATTGATCACGAATCTGCGTCAGTCTTCTGTAGAAATTTTTCCTTACTTTTTATATGATATTTTTATTCAATTGACATCTACAAAGGGGAAAGTTTAAAAATTGTTACAACGTAAAATTCGCTCTGTTTATTTGGTAAAGAAGAAAGCATGTCTTTTTCTTTCTTTGTGTTTGTGATTAAATATTTCATAATTTTTTTCCAATTTAAAGGTAGTTATTTCTACCCCAGATTAAGTAGTTTTAATATAACGTTTTAAATTTTATTATAACGTTTGAAATATCCTTTGCTTTTTAATAATAATAACTTATCCTTTAATAATTACGAAAAATTGATACATTCTTAGCAATGTTTTAAAAAAATAAGAAGAAAATAGTTCTTTGAAAATTAATTATAAAAATTGAGTGGTAGTTATTGATAGCAAATATTCTTTCAATCATTTCTGTGCTAATTTCAAAAGGTTGGAAAAAAGTAGTTTTTAAAGTTATATGCATTATGAAATCATGAAACAACTTAATAAAATTTGTCACTATAAATTGAAATAAATAAAAAAAAATTATATCCAACAATATTTCTGCTGTGGTGACCTTTTATTTCAATTTTCCTTTTTGACCATAATCGATCATAAATCGATTTTTTTTTATCATATGAAATATTGTTCTGAAGATGGAAAGAATCCAGCTATTCCCATGCAATTTTGAAATACAAAAATAAATAAATGAAAAGTAATAAAAATTCGGAAAGTGTCATAAGATTTCTAAAAAACAGATCGCGATTATTTGGTCTATTTTATTTCGATTATATAATAATTTTTGAAACGATTATATGCAATTATTTAGATAATAAACTATTCAGTATATTTACTTTAATTTCAACCTATGAAACATTTACTATTAATATTTGAAAGTTTTTTTTTTTTTTTTTTAAAGATGTTGATGCGGACATTTATGAAGAAAATTACAGTCCTTCCAATCGTTTTTTTTTTTTTTTTTTTTTTTTTTGCAATTTTCGCATGATAAAAGAGAAACGATTACTTTTACATGAAATTAATATTTTAAAATAAAATTTTAACTTATTTCATTGCATGGCTTGGTTCTTGGCTTAGAGCCCGTACTTTTTTATGATTTTGAAATAGAGAATACTCTTAAATTGAGGGTGCAATAAATAAGAAATTGCGGATTTGGTATTTGGATGAGGTACGTGAGGCCCATTAAGAAAAGCCGATCACATTTATGAAGAAAATTACAGTCCTTCCAATCGTTTTTTTTTTTTTTTTTTTTTTTTTTGCAATTTTCGCATGATAAAAGAGAAACGATTATTTTTACATTAAATTAGTATTTTAAAATAAAATTTTAACTTATTTCATTGCATCGCTTGGTTCTTGGCTTAGAGCCCGTACTTTTTTATGATTTTGAAACAGAGAATACTCTTAAACTGAGGGTGCAATAAATAAGAAATTGCGGATTTGGTATTTGGATGAGGTTCGTGAGGCACATTAAGAAAAGCAGATCAAGATGAAAGAGAATAATTTAAATAATTTTATTTTGGAAGCACAGATAAAAAGGATTTGTTACACAGTTCCCTTTTGGAGGGTACGGGGGGGGGAGTCAAGCGCCTTATAGATTTTTTGAGCGTCCCTATATAATTTTAAAATACATAAAACATAGTAAGAGTTCAAATATCTGTTTATTGATGTTGAACAAAATAAGCAAGAAATATATTTAGAATACAACAAATCAAACTATAAAAACACAAACACAAACGTTGAATAAATTCTATTTTTTTAAAGTTACGCGGAATATGCAGAAGATATTTGCTAATTCTCAAAAATAATGATTTTTTTTTAAACATGTTAAATTTTTTTTGCTGTTGTAAGCTAATTTTTTTTCCCTCTCTTTTTTATTTTAACAAAATATTTAAACATTTCTGCTTTAAATATGGTGAAATTTCAATACAAGGAAATTTCAATTAAAAGGAAATTTATTATAAAGTTTTTATTGTAAAAGTGATAATAATATGTAATAATATAAAAGTTTATTGCGTTTTTCTTCTTTGTTGGATAAAATGTCATTAGATCATATATTTATCTTTGCACAGGTAAGTTCCATTTTACAGGACGTCAACAGAATTTGTCGCTCCTAATTTCTAACTCCTGTGTGAGGAGCATTAGCTGCATATCCACTAAGAACGGGCCTATTGTTGAATATACATAATACAGAATAGAACGGTCCGAAAGCCTATTAGAAAAAAAATCTTTTTCTCCCTTATTTTTGTTAAAAAGAAATGAATAAATTATATGAGGCATGTTCTTTGAAAATAAATCCGTAAGAGTTCGCATTGCGTTACATATTTTTAGAAAATCATTTCTCCCCTTCATTTCTGTTGAAAATGGAAGCAATAGTTTGATTTTCACAAATTCCTGTTCTGCAGTTCGCTCAAGGCCGAAGGAACACACAATTTTTTTCTTTTATTTTCTTCTTTCTATTCGTTCATTTAAAATTCACTCTTTCTATTCAAATAGCCATTATTTGCGAATAAAACATTTTCGTTGCATTTCTAGATGCCATTACGTCATCGAATATTTTTTCATTTCTTTATATTTCGCAAAAAGAGACAAATCACTGGTATGTATTTAGCTGAAATATAATTTCTTCAATAAAAGATAAACCTTTATTTGTTAAAAAATGATGCACTAATGTATTATTTTAAATCTACTAGGACAAGAGTTTGTTAATAATGGAATTTGTTTAAGACTTCGAGACTAACAGTTCATTATTTTCTAAAAATATAAACATAATTAATTATAAGGAATAATATTTAAAAATGCTTTCGCAGTTTGGAAATAGAATGAAAGTATTTAAACCGCTCTGCCAATATTCCCTTTTTTTTAGAAATTCTCTTTTTTTAATTGTATTTAATATAATGAATCAAATTTGTTTTATCAATAATTTTTATTATGAATTTACAAATTATACAAATACAAATCTTTAGAGACAAACATTTCATTAACCGATTCTAATGTACCAAGATTTTTTTTTAATTCATTATTTAAATAAACTGCATTTTTCATGTTACAATATTAATATATAAATAACACGGAACTTAATTTTTTGAATAATTATTTGATTATATTCTAAAGAATTTGCTCTTTGTTATTAGCTAATATTAAGTCATTTTTATGTAAAATGGAATTTTTCAATTTAAATAAATCTACATTATTACTGTTAAGATTTAAAAATTTAAATTCTATCATAGTTTCTCATTTTTGCCAAATACAAAATTAAAATAAAATCTGTATTGGATTGAATTTACAGCGACATTAGTAACACTAAAATTTACATTAACCAATTTGTTGCTTTTTAGTGAAATTTATACATAAAACCAAACACCAACTTTTTTGTTATATAATATTATTTTGTTTATTTCAACAGAACCCAATTATCACTGATATAATAATGGCTAGATAATTTTGATTTATTATATTATTTTTCACTTAGCACCTCTCTACGTGTCACAGTGTAGCTTTCCTTCGAATTTCCTAAGAAAGACTGCCAATTTTAACAATAGCAATCTATGTTTAAAATGATGTTGGAATCAATTCGATTTTACCTCTCTTAGGTTTCCAAAGTAAGTATACATTATAAATATGCTTCACGGCAAATTAGAGCTTTCATTTGTAAGGAATTATGAAGAAGATTTAACTTTTTGGAAGAAGGAAAGGTAGATTTTTTTTTTTTTTTTTTTTTTTTTACAATTAATAACCACATTCTAACTATTGTTCTGCAATGCTGACATTCTTTGCAAAAATTCTTCTGCAATGCCAAGTTTCTTTGTAAAAGCTCATTGCAGGGTTTTTGGAACCGAATTTTACCATTCTTGTTATTGAGTAAATTTCTTTTTGCGTCATAATTTTACAAGATCTTTAATTCCTCAACTGCCGTTTATAGAAATTTATTCATTTCCATGTTTAATTAATCATAACTATTTGGGAGAAGGAGAGGAGGATCAATTTTGAATTTTCCCACAATATTAACTACATCCTAATTATTGTTTTATAATGCAGACATGACAAAATTCAGCGTTTTTGGAACGGAATTTAATTATTCTTGAATCGATTAATTTTCTTTATATGTAATAATTTTACAATATTTTTAATTCCTAAACTACTGTTTGTAAAAATTTATTAATTTCCATGTTTAATGAATCATAACTGTTTGGGAGAAGGAGAGAAGAATAAATTTTGAATTTTTTTACAATTAATAACCACATTCTAACTATTGTTCTGCAATGCTGACATGACAAGTTACCTCATAAATGCGAATTACAGCGTTTTTGGAACCGAATTTTATCATTCTTGAGATTCGATTAATTTTCTTTTTATGTAATAATTTAACAATATTTTAATTAATCAACCACCGTTTGTAGGAATTTATTCATCTCCAAGTTTAATTAATCATATTTATTTTACTCCTCGATGTTTATACTTACAGAATTCATTATTTTATGAAGCTCAGCTATTTTTTTGTTCCAAGTCTGTGCTATGTTTGGTAGTGGACAAATTGGGCTTTTTTCAATCATCTATGAAGCAATAGGATTTAATTTCTGATATTCAATCCGAAAAGCTTCAAATGGTGTTATTGATGTTAACTGTGCTCGTTGTAAAGACATCTTAAAACAGTGAAATACGTGACAATTCATTTTGAACAATGTATGTTTCTGCTTGAGTTATTTCGAAAAATATAGTTCAGGTTATTATCATTTATCGTTTTTTATTATTACTATTTTATCAGGACTTAGATAACGGTGTTACAATAGAAGGGTAACCAAATCCATTTCTGGATGAAATAAAAACATATTGGGCATTTGGTTCTGTCATTCCAGTTTATAGCCCTATCAGATATGCAATAAGGCCCAGGTAAGCAGCTTGCTATCATAGCAGGACATAAGATATGTCGGCTAAAAACTATTCATTGACAAGCCGAATGCTTTCAAATTTTCCGGTTTGTCATCTTTTGTGAGGAAATCCGTCGTAATCATGCAGCGATAACAATCTCTTACGACTCTTGGACACATTTGCTGTTGTCGAGGCGTGTTGTCGTTCGCGTGTTCTTCCCAATCCAAACCTTGACCGACGGCAGTAAAATTCCCTTTTTTTTACACTCGATACGGCCCGTGCTCTTTTTTCTTTTTGCTCCTGCTGATATTGTCGACTTTCCCATAAAACACCTCGTGAAGCGTGGTTTGCCAAGTGAAAGCCAAAAAATCGAGAGGAGAAATGTTGACGAGCGACCTTTTCCATCAGTTTTTTGCCTGGGTGCGTCTCTCTTGTTTTGGGATCCGACCACGCATCGACGATAAACAACCTTCTTTTTCTCGCGCTGTTGTTAGATTCCACTTTTTTTCTTTTAATTCCTAGAGGTCGTTTAATAGAAGCCATATTCAGCTGTTATTAGAAAGCTAGAAGATGCGCCCGTCTAGACGGGCAATTACACTCTGTTAACAATATCTCAGATTCGATTGTCCCAGATTAACTAACGAAAGTTGTTGAAAAATAGCACGCACATTGGTGGAGCGTTTAAGAAATAAAAATTTTAAAAAATATTATTTGCAATACAATTTTGATGTAAATATATAAAAAAATTAGAATTTTTATGTGTTTGCACTGAGATCTTTTCTATAAGTAAAAGTTCAAGAACGCAAAAATCAAAAGTGATCACTGAAATGGACTTAAACAAATAGTGATCCACTAGCAGGGAAAAAAAGGAATGCAGGATACAAACTAAAAAAGAAAAGAAAAAAATGCCGAATGAAAATATTAGTTAAAATTTTCGCTTCGATCCGTGTCAGCATAAATATAAAATAATCTTTGACCTTAGCTATTTACCTATTTATTCATGGTTAAGTTTGGTCGCACATCGACCAATCAGCCTACTTAAACATTTTTTTTTAAAAAAAGCTATCTCAATTTGCTAGACAGCAGAATTGAAGTTAGGATTTCACATCACAATATGATGCGGACCAAAACAGCGGGAATATTTTTAACTCTGCTAAGTGTTACAAATTTCGGTGGACGATTATAATATATATATGCTAATATTAGGTCTTCAGTAAACACAATGCGTAAGATTTTGCAGATCGAGTATAGAACTATCATTTGATAAAGTTTTGTTTGAACTTGGAAATACAGCATAGCTTTCAATGAAAGCGATGGAGTTTTCTACCTAATCACCTAGTCGAATCACTACATTATATTTAGATATCGAATTAATATCTAATATATAGATATCGAATTAATATCTAATATATAGATATCGAATTAATATCTAATATATAGATATCGAATCAGTAACTAATATATGCAATACTTAATATATAGATATCTCAAGGATTTCATCATTTAGAAATGTAAGTGAATGACATCCAACAATATTCAGATTTGAATTTAGACTTTTGAGAATAGAACTTTTCATGGTTTTTGATGTCTTTGTATACTAAATGCATCTCATTAAATGAAAAATATTCTGAGCCCCTACTTCACTTTTGTTAATTTATTGTCGTTAGAACCCCATTTTTTAAAAAAAGAGAGTAAAAAAAAAATTATGGATATTTTTCACACCAATGTTTTTAAAACGGGAGTTAAAAAAATTATGGATATTTTTCGCACCATTGTTTTTAAAAGGAGTTTGGGATTTTACAGCAGTTTTGACACCTGTTTAAAAAAGGGATTAATAAATTATGATGTTTCTTCGCACCACTTTTTTAAAGGGGGTGGTTGCATTCCCCTAAAAATAGAGGGTGGTGAGCCAGCTCTCTCATAGGATAGCAACTAAAGCAAAATTTATTGAAGTAGAAATGCCTGAATTTCACAGACGTTTGCTTGCTAAGTTTGAAAATATTCAGGAAATTAGCGTGTGAAATGGCTGTCACTTTTTGGATTTTATCGGTGCAAATAATTAATTTTATTTATGAAAGAAAATCAGTCACCTGTCATATGTCTGATATTCATCTTAGATCAGTTTTAAAATGAATCATTGTTGATAAGTTATCCCTCGAATTAGGAATAATGCAACAAAGAAAAAGATCCCAAGTATGTCATGTTTAAAACATAAGCTCTACTGTTTAACCTTATACTTTGTTCTCGAAATAAACCTATGTTTGTATAATTTATTTATTTATTTTTGCTTTAGACAAGCATATTTTAAAGATATGAAATTATATTATTCCAAAGGGAAATAACATAAGGACCAATTTAATCTAAAAAGAATTTTTCCCACCTCGTGTTCTACTTTTGAAAAGAGATAGCTCCGATTTTTATGTGTTTATTTGGTGTTTTTTAAATCAAATATTAAATAAGACTAATTTTTATTTGAAAACAAAAGCGATTTTTTTTTTAATCCTATGATTCAACTATCAAAAATTTTTGTCAAAATGTCAAATTTTTTATCCAACCTTTCAAAAATACTTTTAAAAATCATAGCTAACTGCATTTTATTTTTTGTATCTTTTAATGGGATTTAGTATAGAGCCAATGGCTAAAGTTATTCTTTAGAATACAAAATTCCGTTCTCAATCCTATATAGTAAACAAACGTGGAAAACATTTTCATTTTGAAAATATGCTATACAGTTTATATTTTTTCGATGAAAGATCATAGTGGACAATTCCTTTAAACTGCATTTGTATTGCAATGTTAATTTTTTTGAAACTTTGAAATAAATATTGGTATATTACCAAATTTTGTTATCTGATTTTTGCATAAATAGATGCTACAAAATAAATTTTATAAAGTTTCTAAAGGAAATACTCTCTACATTCTTCTGCTCTGTAGCGATTAAAATTCTGATGCAGAGTTCATTTTGCAAATACAAATATCAATTAATAAACACGACGAAAGTTATTTAGAACAAATTTTAGAGCTGATTCTATGTGTTCTTTCATTCAGTTATATTCAAGATTATTTGATGGAATACAGTAAGTGCTGTGTTATTGAATTGTCAAAGTATGCGACTGCAAAGAACCCTGCAACATTAGAGGGCCCGAAATTTTGACATAACTTTATACTATATTTTCGAATTTTATTATTTTTCGCTTTCCATTAATTTATAAGGGTTGTGTGCTCGAACTGATTCATATTCATATCAAGGATCGATAAAGGATAGAACATTATTATAATATTCAAAAGATAATTAATTATCTTTTGTAAGTTTAGTATTATGTTGTTTAAAAACTTTAAAAAATATGATGATTTACATTTTTAAAAATGTCTAATTCTATGATTAAATAGTATTTAGATTGTGCACTAATTAAATAGTATTTAGATTTGCTTTTTCCGATATTTTGCTTAATATTTTTATATGAAAAATACGGCAACCTTAGAATTAGAATAGAAACTTCCAACATAAATAATAAGATTGAAAAAAAAAAGTATCTGGTGTAAAAAAAGATATTGGAAAAAGAAGGCACTGAAGGTGCATTTCCTATTGAGTCCTAGAAAGTTTAAACTAGCCATGGGTACAATATAAATAAAGCTATTCAAGTAATTTTATATAATAAAAACAATTCGAGGCACAAGCTTTAGATTCTTTTATTAATAATGTGTGCGATTCAAAATATAATAATTTTCTTTATTTTAAGTTTTAAAAAACGATGCTGGAAATAAGAAATAATCACATTTTTATAAATTCTCCGGTTTCGATATATGAAATATTAGTTAAATTTTTATTTATTAATTTTGTTAATATATTTACATCATTTAAATTTTATATTTCATTTACCTTTTATTGAAAAATTTATCACAAAATTTATTTATTTAATCTTTTTTGAAGGGAATGCAGGGAGAGGGGGGTATTCGGAAATAAAATTACAATCAAGAAAAATTTTTCACTAAGCACACGAAAACTGAAATTGAGGATGTAATTTTATTTTGAAAAGAAAACACACTAATCATGTTATACCATTTAGTCAAATACACGATACCAAAAGATGTGACAAAATTTATTTTGAGTTATTTAATATTTTTTGTGCAATTCTGTTTGTTTATAAGAATTTAAATTTAAGAAATATGTAATTTATTTAAGCTTATTTTATATTTTGATTTATTTGTCAACTTTAAGTTTATAAAGTATGTTAAATAATACACGGGCTTCCGTTCTGAATATTTTATGTATCTTCATAAACACACTACGATTTTGTAAATGCCTCTTACTGAAGTAAGAAAAGAATGAAAAAAATGTAAACTTACGAATTGTTTCGTTATGGTTGAATTTTCATTGCGAATATAATTTGCAATGGAAAGGATTTTATGATGCATATATGAATATGAAATTTATTGTATTTATTTAATGTTTTTTGGAATTTTAAAATACAATTTTTTGAAGAAAAATATTTGTTATTTTCCGAATAAAAATAAATGTAAGTTTTTTTAAGATAAAGGAAAAGAAGAGTACTAATTTTATACGAACATATTTTTTTTTTTTTTTTCCTTTTATGAGAAAAATACAATCTTAAATTTGAACGCAAAAAATTAGGTAAGTACTTAAAAAAAAATCATTTTCATTTTTTTTAAATATTTATTGCTTTACAATGCTTAATGTTACATATTTTTGTGAGGATGAAATCCAACAAAACAAATTTCAATTTCATTCGTTTTTGATTCTGTCATTTGGGAAAACAAAATTGAATAAACCATTTATTTTGTTATTTAATTCAAACGTTTGGAAAAATTCAAAGTTCTACACTCTTTAATTAGATTTTTAAATATGGAAACTCTAGAAATGCACACCTTTGAAAAGTGAGAAATTTTCATAAATAATTATATTTACGTTATCAAAATTAGGACATTGTCTAAACAATATGAAGAAACATTTTCACACTTAAAAGTCAATTTCATAATAATGTTTGATTCAAAAATATAAAGAGAAAATAAATACCAATTTGAAATATAGAGAATTTCAATTAAACTATTCCACTTATTTATTTCATTTTTTTAATATTATTATTTTATAAAATATTTCAAACTGTCTCTTGAAATCATAAAATATATATATTTTTAATTTCGTGAAATTACTTCGTGAATGGGGTCGACAATTTTTTACATTTTAAAAATAGTTTTAAACAATCTAATTCTTGAATTCTGAAATGATTTTTTTTTTAGAATTATTGCTTTGCTTATTTGAAATCGCTGGATTAAAAATACAAAAAAAATTACATATAAATATTTAAAACTGCATAATCAATCATAAACAATAAACATAATTTAACGGAAAATTTTTTTGAACATATATATAGTCATTCATTTTGGTTATCACAAAATTTGATATTATACAGCGGATGTTCATTGTGAAATTATTATATTTACTAACATGAGTTTATTTCTACATATAACGGATTCTAAAAAGTTGATATTGGTCATCTCTGTTATTTATCAACGTCGATCTACTTGATTAGTTATATTATTGTCTTATTTTGTCATCTTATATTTCTGATCTTCAAAAATTCCAGTATTTTCTAGTAAACTATTGGATCATTTCAAATTAGCAGTTTTTACATCACCAGTAAACAAAGAAAATATTCTGCCAAGCCAAGTGCTGGCATCCGAAATAATGCCGTTTCTTGAACTCTGTTGGTTGTGAAACGAGGGAAAAAAAATGGGAACGAAGTATAAGTAAAATAATGACCAGGCTGCCGTCTAATAGCCGCGAAACAAAACAGAGCTGCCGTAGGATTTTAGGAGTCGTCCATCCTGTTGTGGAGGGAGGGGGAAGGTGCATCATCAAAAGTGCAGTCATCGTTATAATGTGACGTGTCTCCTAATAGGTATTACCTCTGCAAGAACAAAAGGCACAGGACAGTAAACTATCTCTCCTTCCATTGTCTGTGTACATGTCATGCGAAATGCTAGCGTGAGCAGGTGCCTCCCTTCCCCTCCCCCCTCCAGAACAATTTTTTCCCCTCTCTTTCTCCGTTGTGTATTTGCGGTCTTGTTTCGTGTGTAAATGCTTGTCGTTTTTTCTCCTGTTATTATTATTATTTCTTTTCTTTTTTTTACCGTGAATAATCTTAATGCCCTTTTTATCGCGGTGGTTGATTATTTTTTTATTCGCGGAACTAAATCGTAGCATCCTGTTGATGATTCAGTTTTTTTTTTTTTCCCCATCTTTTTCTTTCCCCATCTGATCCATTCTTTGTTTTTTTCCCCTCAGTTCTTGGAATTTTTTTTTCTTTTGGTTTAATGTTGATTATGATTTGTGGATTAAAAAAAAAACGGTCGGATTCTTACAAGAATTGTTCTGGAATAGTGGTGATGGTGAGAAGTTAAGAATGTTAAAAGGAAAAATGAAGAATACTTTAGAACTTTTATACATTGAATTGGATGTATTGGGAAAAAATTATTGGGGGAAAATCGAATTGGGTATATTGGGGGAAAAAAATCGGCACTGTCAATTTTTCGCAGTCCTCGCATAATAACTTTTTGGGATTAAAGCAAATTTTGGAGAATAAAATTACTTTAGCAAAATCTCTCTCTCCCTCTGTAACTCGGAAGCTAGTATAAAAAAGAAAGTAACCACACTTGGCAACTACCTGTTCGCCCATCATATTAACAGCATTAATTTAAACAGATCAATCAACTTTGATGAACTGCAATTTATCACAATAAAGTAAGCATTATTTAAAAATATATTTTCACCATAAACATAACCATAACATAGAAACCAACACCATAAAACCAGAAACAACACCATAAACATAGAATATGGAATAGCTATATTTGCAAAGTGGTAAAATTATTTTTAGAGGTTTGAACATGTATTTCTTTTCGCATTCTTGATATAGTATTTTAATCGTAAAATTAGTCACATTTTTTATAAATTTCGGTAAACAAAATAACAATTATGATTCTAAAATACATTAATAAAGAAATGTCCGATTATTATTTTCAACATTCCTTTTTAAGATTTTCGTTACAATGTTTATTTAAAAACCAATGCGATGCATTATCGCACGAGCAGTATTAATATTTTTGCTAAAATATTTCAAATCGATTGAAATCAAATATGAATGTTTATTTTTCTTCTTAATTAAACTCACAGCTCGGTGATCGTTATAACAAAATGCTTAATCAAGTAAAATCACGAATACATCGAAAATCGACGTTTACTTAATAATTCGAAGTCATCTCAAATTTGCGTATCCCATTAAATTTATCGCAAATTTATATTTTTTTTAAAAAAAAAGGGTTTTATCTATTTCAAAGATGATATTTACAGATTTGTAAAACGATTTCGATAAAGTTTTTTTAAAGCATATATTTTGGACTAAAAATTTGTGGCAACAAGTAATTGCTTGCAATGATTAATATCGCCTATACTTTAAAATTTACTTCTCTTTCAAAATATCACATGTAAACAGGATATGGATTGAAGGATATATTTTTGAACTTTCTAAAGGGATATATTTCTATTCCATAATTCAAAAACATTGTGAAATGCATATTATAAAAATTCCTAAGTTCAAAATAATTGCATTAATAATCAGAAATAGACAAACCGTCAATCATTACTTCTATATGGTAAGAGGACTCCAAAGAAATACTCGAAAAACGATATGTACTGTTTCAAATACTAATAAGAGGAAATCTCTAGTAACAAGAAAAAAATAGGCCGGTGCAAAAATCAATTTTGCGAAAGTCTTTAAATATATCTATATTAACAATAATAAAACAATAAACCTAGATTTACAACATATAAAAAATAACAACAACAACAATATAATCTTCACCAACTTTTGCCAAGGTACGTGTCTCAATGCAAAATAGTTTCTAGAAACCTGTATGAAAACTATTTAATTAGAGATAAATAGAGATATATCGTCACCGTTGTCGAAGCATAAGTTTAAGTGACACCATAAAAATTTATCTACTATCGAAATTACAAGAAAAAATACAAATTTAATACCATCAACTAAAAAAAAATTCAATAGTGGGTTTTTGTTTTCCATTGTCATGTCATCCTGAAATGGGAAATTAAAAATAAAGAGCGGAAAAAAACTTTTTAAAGCAACTGAGTGTACTACCGAGATAATGTTTTGCTTCCGATATTTACAGAAAAAATTACGAATTGTATACCGAAAAATATAACTGCTTGAAAAAATAAAGATTGATGCAGATATTGCATATATATTTTTTCAACATATTTTTGCAAAATCCCCTGATCTATGGACTATTGTGCTTTTGGTTTGTTGAAGAAAGTCGCCACCCCCCAGTAGCACTTAAGAAAGTTGTAGAAGGGAAAAGGAAATCAGTACCTCTGAAAATGATCGCATATTTAAAAAAAAAAAAAAAAAAAAAAACATTTTAATTAAACTACCCCGAAGTCATTCTAAAAACGTGTAAATACCCTTTGTACTTCTAGAATGCAATGTGAGCCCCCAATGAGTAAACTATTTAATAAGCGATTAACGCATTTCTTTTTGGAAAATAAAATTCAAGATTTCATACGAGCATTAAAAATATCTTGTATTTTATCTTTTTCATCATTTGTAGACAATATCTAATATTTCTGTCAATTTTTGGAAAAGCAGTTGTCTGTAGAAACTTATAAGGCAAATTAACTTCATTCAAAATGCATAAATTATTTTAAAGTTTCGTCGTTCCAGAAATATTCATCAATGATCACCAAAATATGACGGAAATATAATGAAAATTTAAAAAAAAAAAAGATTTATGAAATGTTTTTTACAAGCATATGAATTTTTTTGAAAATAAAAATAACGCTAGATCAACTGAATTGCGATGTAAAAAATTACTTTTAGAATTAATGAAACTTTAATTTTTAAATAAAACTGATAATTATTATGCTAAAAAAATCTTAATTCAGTTTGTAACTTACCCATCTTGGTTTGAGAAACATCGGATATTCCATAGAATCACTGCTTTCATTACGAAACTATATCACACTGGTCAAGTACATTCAACCAGAAAGTTTGGAGGACACTAAAATTACTCCAAAAGATAAAAATAGTCCAATACATTCCCTGGGAACCCTTCTCTTACTGACCAATCCCAAGAGACCTTGCAGGGGGTGGTAGAAAATATCCAGTGCCAAGTCATAATACGATTATCGCTACTTTGTGTAGTCAGATGACCCTTCGTAAATCTTTGGTTTTCAATGACAGTGACGTATGTGACAGAGTGGTAGTGGGCTGGTCATTCCAGAAATTCTCCCCTAAAGCAAGCCAATGAAAAGGGTTTTTCTAAGTTTGAAATGCTGACTACCCCCCGTTTTATTGAAAACCTCCGGACAAGAGGAATCCTAATATATTTAGTGATTTTGACTTATATTAGCTTCGTAAATGAATGAATAACTCAACCGAATTTTACTTAATATCGTATAAGCATAAGGAGTTTTAAGATGTTGCGATGTATCTCTTCGGATACGATTATTTTTTACTGTTATATTTCAAAAAATTTTGGAAATTCAAGTGAATATTTTGTCAAATAAATGTGATGTTGCGTTTAAATTAATAATCCAAATTCTATTTTTTTGTACTGTTTTGTCTTACTTAAATCTAAAATTAATTTAATATTTGAAATTTTTTCTAAAAGTTTATCAAAAATTTATGGTTTAAACATGTTTAAATTCAGATTTTAAAAAATCAGATGTATCTAAAAATTAAATTATTGATGTTTTCATAAAGCATTAGGAATAATGACCTGGAAAACTAGTAGCGTTAACCGACAAAATGCTTAAGAGATTTTTTTTTAAAAATTGACTTTTAAAATTTATTTTCATTTTTAATTAATTTATTATTATTATTTATGCATTTTAACGCGTAATCTAAGTTGAGGATATTTGTTGCTCGTTTTTTTTTTTCGAAATCCAAAATTACTTTAATTTTCGGTAATTTATGTGAAAGTCTTTCGAAAATTTGTAGTCAGAACATGCTTTAATTCTGATTCAAAATTTCAGAAACATATGTATTTAATAGTTGATGATTTGTTAAGAATTGAAAATAATGATCTGGAAAAATATATCATTTTTGATAATTAGCCGATAAAACTTTTAAATAGGCAAAAATAGCATAAAATAACATTTTTTTAATCTAAAAAGAAATGATTTTAGATTGCACTGATTAATATGATGAATACTGACTTTTTTTAATAATAAGTAAGTTTTAAAATTTACTGGAACTCTACCAAAACTTTAAATCTTATTTTTGAAATCGAAGTAAGCAAAATATTTTTTCAAAAACTTTGTTTAGTTACTTCCATTCCTTTCCATTCGTTAAAATTATTCTCTGTAAATAAACAAAAAATTTCAATGGAAAAACCTTATCTTACAACGGTTTATTTATATTTTTATTTTAATCCTTTTAGTTATTTGCTTATAAAAAACATTTCTCTTAGCAGAAAAACATGCAAAGAAATTAGTTACATGTCAAAATAATATTACTTAATTATCATTAAACAAATAAATGAAAAAAATCTCGATGTTTTTTTAAAGAATTTTAAAATGTTTTATGGAATAGAATTGAAGAGAAAGCAGCTTAGATTCCTAACCTTAAATAAATGTTTGTACGAATTTTATTCACGTTAAGCATTAAAAAAAAAAAAAAAAAAAAAAAAATGTTTAGTAGGCAATTTCAAGTAGCTAAACTTTAAAAAAGGAGAGAAAATCAAAATTTTGCAAAATCTTAATATTTAAATATAAAATCAGCAAATAAGAGCTATTTTTAAAAAGTTTTTATAAAATTCAGGTTAAGAATTATGTTTACAACACTAAACTGAATTCAAACTGAAGTTTCGAAATATTTTTTGTTTAATATAATTTCTGGTTAGTAGATTTATTGAAATAAGACTCAAAACGCTAGTACCTTAAAAAATTTTCAATTTTCTATCTATCCTTCTATTCTTGGCAAACTTTTACAGAGGTGAGAACAAAAATTTACAACGCTTCTTTTTCCTGTATGCTCCTGCAACCCACCATCATAGGTTTGGTTTGTGAAACAAAAAGTCAATTGAGGACCAACCCTTATTTAATATTTTATTTCCCGGACGTTGTTAAACCTACATCTCCAGACGATTTTTTTTTCTTCCTTCAACCACCCCTCCTCCGTTAGTATTTACACTCCTCTTTCTTCTGAGTAAACACTTATAATTGAAAACGGAGACCTCCCTGGCCTAATGGCTCCATTCCAGTCCTCGACTGAAATGAGGACTCCGTGATTAAAAATGCAAATCGGGGCCGCCCCGAGCATCATCTGCGCCCTGGGCGGGATAAATTAAAATCTCGCACACCAGGGCGGAACGCGAGGAACCTTATAATTTATGCAGATCCGCACTCTTTGCAGTCCAACGACTCCCGCAGCTGTGCCATGTCTTGTTGAATATGCATCAGGAGAGCTCTGAGCTGTGATGACTTTTAAGCCCTCCGCATCCACCCTCCGAGGAGATGCTTGGGGGGGGGGATTTTCCTTCGATTCCGGGGGGGAGGGTTATAATATATTCTGGAAGGTTATTAGAAAGGTGCGTCGGAGGCATTTTGTTTTGATGCTAGGTAGTTGAATTATAAAGGTTGTTGTGAGAAATGGTATTCCTTGAAGATAATTAAGCAACGGGAGGGATAACATATATACTAGACTCTCAGTAATCCCACAGATGCCACCAAAAAGTTGTAGGATTAACGAAAGTATCGGATAAATAGAAATTCAATTAAAAATCATAGTTTAATAGCCTAACTTAGACTCGTGCAAGCCGGTGTCCTGGCATAGGGGTAACGCGTCTTCTCCGTGATCTGGGCGTCCTGGGTTCGAATCCCGGTTCGGGCATGGTTGTTCTTCAACTGTTCTATCTGTGAGATGTATGAATGTGCCCCTCTGTAAAAAAGGGCTGTGCAAGCGAATATGAAGCGTGCGTAGCTAAGGCGTACTCTTGGACCTAGTTGGCGCTACTAAAAAACAAGAGATTCATCCTCGGCTTAAAATCGCTGATTTCGTCAGCGAGCTTGTCCATGGCAAGTGCCATTAGAAACAACAATAATACTCGTGCAAAATAAATATACAGAAAAATATAATGTATATTATAAATATTTCTAAATCAAAATCCAATTATTTGGATTGCGCCAAGTTCATTGAAAATCAAGTGCAAGACTTGTTTCTCATTTTCCCTTCACTCTCAACCATTTGTAACACTAGATTACAAAAGGATATCCGGTTTTTTTCAATGCCGGATTACTAATAGTTTACTGTACTTGCACTTTTATAGAATTTAAGGATATTTTTAAAATGCGTTTTTCTTTCTTTTTTAAACATTTAATTAGCATTTTGATTGCAAACATTTTGTAATTCTATAAAATCAAATTTTTATTATAATAATAAGAAATAAAACAATTTTTTTGGTATTATTAGAGCGGTATATCCGAGATCTGTATATATATCTCAGTTGATGCAAGATTTTGGAATACAACTATTACTATGCAAAATGTTAATCATTGATAATATTCGTGCAAAAAATAAAATAAAAAAAAAACAGAGAAATTATTCTTGTATTGAGAAATAATGACAGAAAAATACAGGAAATTTTTTAAAAAAATTTAAAAAGTATTATCATTAAAAAATAAGAATAATTTGGCTCACATACAATATATAGTAAGTGAAAATATTGATAAGATATTGAATAAAAACTGAATAAGATACTAAGAATAAGATACTGAAAAAAAAAGAAGTTATAGATAGTTTTGTTATTTAATGCCTAAGGGGAAATAATGGTTATCTGTGAAATTAGTTGTCCCAAGGAAAAATGGTATTTAAATTCATTCACTGAATCAATAGAGAAATCGCAGAAATTGAATCGTAGAAACTTCAATGTAATCTTATTTTTTTATTATTTTCTTCATGCCCTCTTTTGTTAAAGCAATGTCACCACGGAATTCTCTAGATTATTAAAATTAAAACAGTTAGACCAGATAGTTAGATTTAGGAAAAGTTAAGTATTTCGGAAAATTATTCGTTACCGTACAATATCTAGGAAAAATTAATTGTGGATTTTATTGTTTTTAGTGAAGAGCTTTAAAAACACTGGAGAAATATAACAAAATAGTGCTTAGAAAATTATTTATAAAAGTCTGAATTAAAAAAAAATATATAAATTTGTTTAGGCTTTGAGTTAGAGTCCGTAGCATGAAAAATTGATAGATAATCTGTAAAAAGTTTTAATTTTTTTCATAAAAAATCAAATATGGGCGATGCTATTTATATCATAAATAGCATATTTTACTATCTATCATAAAATATGCTAATTTTCTATACTGAGAATCGTCAAAATCAAATCGATGTTAGATTTCTTGTATTTTTAGACTTTAAATGTTTGAAAATTGATAAATAAACATCAGATTATTTAAAATTATTTTTCCAAAATATATCAAATGCTATATCTAAAATATATCAATTATATTTATCTTTGCTAAAAATAATTAAAAAACATAGTGCTGTCTGATTCCTTGTATTTTTAATGCTTGAAAATTGATAAACTGATGATTCTTTAAAATTACATTTTCCTTAAAATATCATATCTAGATGGTTATCCGTAACGAAAACCATCAACAACAAAATGCTATTTGTTATTGATGGTTTTTGTTATTTTACTTGTCTCCTTTTATTTCCAGACATTAAATATTTTGTAATCGTATTATAAATAAAAGAAAAGAAATACACATAATATGTAGCATTTCCAACGATAGTTTCAATTGTTTTAAACTAATTAGTTATTAATGATTTGACAAGAGAATTTTTGATTATGTAATTATAATATTTATTTAATATTAAGCAGTCACCAAATTAATAGACATGTGTCTGGACTAGGATGTTATTAAAGTCTTTCTATTTTTATGTATATTAATTTTTCCTCCTTAAAAAAATGTGAATATTTTTTTTTTAATTTCGAACGAAGAATCACCATATATATTTAATAAATTTGGTTTAATTTTCATTTATAAATTGTAGGTTGAGAATTTTATATTTTTGTAAGGAAACCCTTAAATGGAAAAGTTTTATACTGAAATCTTAATGTAAAGTAGAATATAGTTTTATCCAATATCTAAATCCAAATAATTCTGGAAGAAAGTAGTTTTTGTAAGAATTCAGCAACATTAATGTTTGAAGGTAATTAACTTTCTTGTTTTTGACTGCATAAAAATCGCGTCTGATTTATTTTATACGATATCGCGAGCTACATTATTATAGACAAAACAAATAAATAATATTATTTTCTTAAATAGTGAAATTATTATACTTATTTATATGTTGCATGTATATTGCAGAATGCTTCATTAAAAAAATTATTTGAACATTTTCGCTTTATAGCGAATTACTTTTGCTTATTTTACTTAACTTTTGGATTTGTACTCGTAATATTACAAAATATTTCACAGCGAATTATTTTTTCTGAACATTTTATTTGGGTCTGCAAAAGGATCATAAAACCTTTAGAAATACTTCATTCTTTATTTTTTTGAATGTTTTAAATGATTAATAATCATCTAGTTAATACATAGTCTAGTTTAAAGGACCAAATGAATCAAGTAACGAATTGTTTTGAGTAATTCATCAAAATTTATTTTTCAACAAATTATAATTACTTTTGTTTGTTTATTTTTTTTTTTTTTTTACTATGGATTCTTATCTGTGGTATTATTTAATCTAATTATTTTTTCAGAGAAAATTACTTTTCTAAAATATTTTGTTTGTGCTTGCCGTAAATTAAAAAGCTGTTAGACAGTCTTGAATTTTAGTTTGCAAATAATGATAAGTAAATTTGTATTTAAGGAGTAAATTTGTATTTTAATTTAATTAACCATTAATCAATAGAAAGTCTAATATATAAAATCGAACTAATCAATTTCATGTAGTTTATCTAAATTAAATTTAGTGCTAATTATAATAATGTTTGTTTGCTTTATTTTGCTATTAGTTTCTACACGTGCTATTTTTTTTTTTTTTTCAGAACGAATTACTTTTTCGAAACATATTGTTTATTCCTGAAAAGGATTTAAAAGCTTTTCGGCAGTCTTGATTCTTTATTTTTCAAATAATACATTAGGTAATTTGGTGGACTAAAACAACTTTTTTTCAAGAACTTCATTAATAAAACTTTTTACAGCAAATTAAAATTGCATTTGCTTGTTTATGCTGTACAAGTGGTATACAAAATATTTCTGGGCCATTTATTTTGCCAAAATATTCTGCTTTACTCTGAAAAGGACCTTTTAACCTATAGGCATTTTTTATTCTTTTGTATAAAGATTGAAATGATTATTTAGTCTCTATTACGACAAAATGTGAAACAAAATAACAAGCATCCTTTCAGTCTACCTTTCGTTCATAATAAAAGAGTTGGATAACCATCAGAAGGAGGATGAAAAAAAAGAAAAAAAGCCAACTCTTCAAGGAAAGATTTATAATATAAAGCTATCCGGCGCTCCTTGACTGAAGAAGAAAAGGAAAAACAAAATTTGCGAATGCTTTCCTGCTAGCAAGCGTGGGCCGTTCATGAAGTTATACTGTATCGCTTTCTGGGATGACTATCGTCCCAATAATCGTGCTGGAATGACGGCTGCAAACGAGCCGCGGATGATGACCGGAATTGCAAGATAAATTTCTCGCTCGCTCCTTCACAGAAGAAGGAGATTTAAGACACACTTGAAGATGCTGTAAAAACATTCATGTCCCCTTGTAACAGCCATAAACCGGAGATCGCTCTAAATGCGCCATAAGTTCGATTGCTCTTGAATATGCGGAGAGAGAGAATGGCCAATAAAAATAAAGGATGATCCCTGCTTACAACAACTGAACAAGAGAATTGAAGGGTTGTAGTTCGGTAGATTACGAGAATATCAATGTTAATTTCGTTGTTGTAGGAAAAAAAAAAAACAGACAAAAAGGAAATTCAAAACAGATTTCTCGAGGAATTTTTAAAAAAATCAAGATTGCATTTGCGTCCTTTTCCAAGTCAATTTCTGTGAATATTTATAGGATTTCTAATTAAATTGGAATTTAAATCCATCATAAAGCTGTAAATTAATTTTTTATACTTTAATTATTTATTTTCAATGAGTTGTTAATTTCGTGTACTGTGTGTATGTGTGTGCGCGCTCTTAGAGGAAGATAGGAAAAATACAGATAGTTACAAAACGTTTACTATATTAGTACCTTACGTCAAAAATGTAATTTTACATAATAGTAGGCCTTAATGAATTTATTTCTTTGTTACTGATGGCTATTTTAGTTTTTTTTTAAATTCATTTAATGGTTATATATGTATTCCTACCGGAAATTTTGTTGAGAAATAATGCAGTTCTATTAAGAGTAATTAATAATAAAGACTGTTGCCATGCCTACTTTAATTAGAAGGCTGAATCAATTGCAGCATTCGAATCTCTCTAAAAGTTGCCCAATAGTTAATGTTATTAAAATTGACCAATACCTTCCAATTAAAAATAAAGAAAACTCTAATTAACATTAGCGAAAAAAATCTTTTTGAAGTTTTGAAAGTTCGAATTAAAAAATGATTCGACTTCGTTTGAATTGCCAAACCACGGTGAAAAGTTTCCACAGTATCTTCTTCTGCAAATGTTTTACATTTGAGTGGAATATTGATTTGATTGCGAATCATGGTAATAATCTTATTTTTTTTTCCTTTGTAATATAGAAACACCCGAAGATACCAAGAAATTTGCTCATTAATTTTTTGTTTGGTAATTATATCAAGAAATTTGTAATGTATGCTACACAAAAAAAATCAAAAATAAATTCAAAAAATTAAAAATATCTTAAAGAACATCGATCGGCAGGTTGAAGTACGCTTGGAAAATCTACTGAAACTAAAGAGACGGAATAAAGTAAAACGATCAACTTTCTTCATATTCACTTTTCCTAACGAAGAAACCCCAAGTTCTCGACAACAAGTAATTTATAAATAGAAACTGAAATATTCCGAGGGAAAGACATTTTGAGAAACACTATTTATAGAAATTTACAGGAGGATAGTTTGAAGATATATTTCATAAAGCATTTTACCATTTGGGATATGTCGGATTCTTAAGTGCGTCTTTAGTTTAGCTTACTCTCAACCTAAGTTATAGATAACGGTTGTGAATAACTGAGATATTTTTAGGATACACATTGTGAATATGTATGCTTAATGAAAATCAATTTAACATATTTTTCTGAATTCTCATTACATGCTATTTATTTTTGTGAAAAAAAGTGAAAAGTAATGAATTAAATTTGCTTAACCTTCCAAATGTTTATCTCTCGATTTCTGCTAGTTGGAAATCCTCCTACTCGTAATTTCTGGTGATTCCACGATTTTCTCTGGCTAAACTGTATTTTATTTATTATTTCAGCTTGAATTTATTATGCTTTTATAGAACAGCATGTAAGTGACAGTTCGTTTCACATTAAAAATATTTAAACCTGTTTTTCAAATGCTGTGTTTTAATAATGGTTTAGCGATTTCTGAGAGTTGAATATATATATTTTCAGCTGCGATTCCACGACTTTTTCAGGCTTAACTGATTTATTTTTTTACTATTACAGCTTTGAATTATATTATGCTATTATTGAACAGCATGTAAGTAATAGTTCGTTTCACATTAAAAATATGAAACGCAATGTTTAAATACAACATTTGCAAACTAAACTTGTTTACAAATGTTGTTTTTAAATAATGATTATTTTAAATCGTTAATCAGAGGATTAAAAACAAAAATTTCGTTGATGAGACGGTATATAAGAACAATTTATATTTGTGTTCGATGCTGTGTAATTAATTTGTACATTTAATTTTGAGAAAATAATAAATATTAATTATTCACTAAAAATTAAAACCTGTTGTACCACATAATTACATGACTGTAGAGGCAATTGCGATTGATGTGCAATGCTATGATTTTTACTTCAGGTTGCATCTCTTTTGCTGGCACTGTCCTTTTTCATACCTGGGTCTGCAAAATAAATAAAATATCTCTCACTTGTCAGTGGTTTGAACAGAAAATTAATATATTAGATTACCTCAAAAACTAACAGAATATTTCAATCAAACAAGCACAAAGAATAATGAGATATCTTAGCATATTATTAACTTTTATTTTTGATTATTTTCTCGCTATCTAATCTGCAAATATATATTAAATATAACTTATGAATTATATTTTAAGTTCATGATTTGATTCTATTATATAAGATCTCATCTAGAATTTTAGGAACACGTGATGTTTTTTAATCGTGTTTTTTTAAAAAATTATTATTATGCATATATTATCCAAGCTTGATTTATTTTTTAAAGAATGTTTTTACTTCCTTGTTTTGTCCTTGATCTAAAATGACCAAGTTTTCTTCCGACATCTTATCTACATGTTTTGAATATTTAATTTTTTCACACGATTATTCCAAAAAACTAGTGGAATGAACTTTAAGGAAAAAAAATTAGAAAAAAAAAATCAAACATACAAACGATAATGAATTTTTTTTCCTCCCTACAAATTTGTAAATGAATTCACATAATTTAACGCTAGTAAAAATTTCAATTTTGAGATATTTTTTTTTTAAATTAGAAGATGTAAAGATGAGAAAGGCCGCAATTTTTTCACATTTTATTTTTTTGACTTATTGTTTGATGGTGAATTCGAAATAAAAAAAAATAGATACTTAAAGATGATTCAGTCTAATCTGATAGATGGTATCATAGTTTGTTAATGTTTTAGATTTGTTTCGTCTATTTTATTTTTAAAATATGTTTTTAATTATTTAAAAGCGATAATGTGCATTCACGACAAATATAATTCAATCATCACCAAAAACCTATAATAAATTCATAAATATAAATCTTGCAAAACTAAAAAGAGGAAAAATAATGTAAAATTTCCATTAAATATTTTTAAAAATTACTGAAAGAAAAAATAATATACAGTGATAAAAACGAGAAATAATATCAGAAAGTTAATTTTTTTTAAATTTTAAATGACGTAAAAAATGTTTGTATTCAATAATGCGTTAATTAAAAATCCATTTCATTCTGAAAAAAAAAAATCATTTTTGAAAGCGCCTGCTATGCAAGTCTGCCACATGCAGTACTCTAAGACCAAGAGCCTCTCCCGTAGAAAGTGAGAGTTTTATACGATATTTTTCAGCATGAATGTTGCAGTTCGTAAATAGCATGCCAACTGTGAACATTATCATGTTAAAATGAGCTAATCTGGGTGGATTTCATACGAAAACGGCCACTTTTGGTACATTCTGAAATACTCACTTCTGAAGATAAGAAATTGTGACTATAAAATTTTTTACAAAGTACATTTCATACTCAGTAAACTAGAACATACATAAAATTCTGAAATTAGATATTACATGGATTATTTTTTTAAAAAAAGGGGGGGGGGGTCTTTTTTTTTAGAAAAATATTATTGAAAATTACTTACTTTTTTGTAACCACTAAAATAACTTTTTAATCAGAATAAATTGATATAGTAAAGAAGTCGATTATTTTTTCTTGTTGATTTAACCCACAATCTTTCAACTTTCCTGCAGGTTGCTGATAAAACCAAAGTGTTAGAAAAGTGGATTGAAAATTCTGTAAATGCTATTAAAAAAAGGGGAATTAATTAGCTATCTGTATTTATGCACATAATTTTACATTTACAAAATGTAAACATTTTTTTAAAAAAATGACATAATCAATGTATATATATAATGAACATCTTAAACAAATAAATTTATAACCTTGATAGCCATCAGTTAAAGAGTTTATAAAATTTGTGTCTTGCACTCTTAAGCAATATTTCCCTTTTAATTTAATGTGTGTTTAGTTTATCAAGTAAATGTGTATTTAGTTTATCAAGAAAATCTCTCATATAATCAATAACCATCCTTAAAAGATGAAATTAAAATCAAATATATTTTTCTTTAACAGAGTTTTCTGTTCTAATTTGGTATTTTTTGGTTTGTAAAAATTATATCATGATTAATTTAGCCTTTTCGCTTAAATTTTCAAACTTTGTTTGTGATTTTTTTCATCGTTTTATAAAAAATTTGTGGAATATTATTATAAAAAATAATGAAACCGAGTTACTTGATTTTTCAATTTTAAAAATATCGTTCATAATTGTTCGCCTTCAGTTTTGTTCCTTCATTTTCTCTTTAAATCAAACATTACATATTTAAAAGATGATTAAATAACTACGCGAAAAATAAATAAAAATTCTGACTGAGGAATTTTAAAATTATTAGGATTTTTGTTGGATTCCTTAAGTAATTCCAAATTACCTACCTGTCATTTTGTCTGAAAGGAAAATTTACGGGGAAAACTGTACGAAAAAAATATTGTTGTGACCATATGTTCAACAAAATAATTAAGGTCCAAACATAGAACCAAATTTTAATGGGAACAAATTGCGTTTTGGATATTCAGCAATAAATTAGTGTTTCTTGTGCAATAGCAATTAAGAAACCTCCAATTAATAGCATTAAATGCCGCATGCATAGTCATAAATTGAGGAAATTTCTTTCCACGAACCAACTTTCCTGTTTGTATTCAGTTTCGCAATTCGGGTTCCAACCAGCTCAGCAATTTATTTCCTCAAAAGTTTATTTGTCTGAAATTGAGCTAATTTCGATGGTAGCATTTATTTGGATGTGGTGGGATAATGAGCGCTAATCTGAGCATTCGAATCTTTTTAATTATACATATCTAAACAAGCCAAAGATAATAAAAAAAGAAAAGAAAGAAATGGAATTTATGAATGATCATTTATTTGATCTGAAGAAATGATTATTCATGAATTCCAAATCCAAACCAAAAAAGATATCATGTATTAGCGTAAATAACGTTTATCATTATTTTATCACAGTTATTCGCACCATTTTCATTTGTATTTGCATATTTATTTAGATAATTTGTGTGAAAGAGTCCAATCTATGCTTAAAACAATAAATAATTATTGCTGCCAAATTAAAAGAAACAGATTATACTTGATAGGAACAAAAAAAGAAAATGCTATCTATTTTCTACCTTTGCTCAATAAATATTAAACTACCGTTTATATTAAAAGTTTAAAAGTGATTTTATCCAACATGCAAAAAGTTTTTAAATAACAATTTCTACGTTTAGAGAAGATTGTCATTTTATTTGCTTTTCATTATTAATTAGGTTAAAAAAATAAAGAGCCTTTAAGTCAACCTTACGATAATTTATTTAAGACATTGACAGTAATGGTAAATTTGATGGTAAAAATTATGCGTAGTTAGCTGCAGGTTGTTAATTCTGGCGCTTGATAAATATTTTTTCCCTTTTTTTAAAATCGGTTTATAGTTAAGAATGTTAGAATTCTAATTATTCGAATTTTCTACCTTTTCTTTTTTTATCAGTCTGAAAAAACTACTATTGCTAAATATTGGAACTCCAACTATCCGATTTTTTTCTCAGTCCGATCCTTTTTTTTTTTTTTTTTTCTCAATCTACTGATAATATAATAGAACAATGATCTGAACTTAGGCTATCCGGATTGTCAAGCATCAGCATTTCTTTGGGGAAAGTGGAGAAGAAAGCTTCAAACAAAATCTCCCTGATTAAAAGTGAGTAAAAGCAAAGCAACAGATTTTTACTGGTATGATCGCATCATAATTTTTTTAATATAACGTACAAATATACAATATAAAAATATTATTTTTTCAATTAGCAAATTTTATGTTAAATTTAAAGATACTAATTCCATTTTTTTCCTAAGAAATAATCTTCTTCTTGAATTATCGGGACATTCCTTTATTCTAATCTAATCTAATCTCAATTGCTCCTGAAAATTAGAAATTCTACTAGACAGTGTGTTTTTATCCTTTTGGTTTAGTGTTTTTGGTTTTTAGATGTTTTAAAATTCAAGTTACTATTTTCATATTGCTTATTATTAGCTCAAAAGAGCAAATAAATCTGCAATTGAGAGATTCGGCTAATTTCAACTTGCTTACTAAAGATTTTGCAATCGTAAAAAATCTTCTTTTTCAAAAAATTTCAACTAAATTTTCTTGTCTACACTTTGTCATACAATGTAAAATAGATACCTTATATTAAAGTATTTATCTAAATCAAATTTTGAACTTTATTTCGAATGTTTTTAAAGAAAAGTTTATCCCTGTACTTTTATATAATTAACTTTCTGGGCATTATTATTTATGATTCAGATTTCCAAACATTAATTTCCTTCTGTGCCCTTCTTTCTAATGAAAAAAAGCTGCTAATTAAACATTTTTGTTGAACTAATTAAGAAATTAAGCTTAGTCATCGACCATTAGGAAAAAAGCTTTATCTCTTAGCAATTCCTAAGAGAACAGTTTGAACGAAACTTTTTGGAGCACAATTACAATAAAGTAAAGAAACGGCATAAAAAAGAATATCAAAACATTTTTGGAAAACTATTAAATTAATTCAGCATATTAAAAAAAACTCTGAATATTAATTTATTGAATTTATACTGAATTAATAAATCTTAAGAAAAGGAATTCATTTGTATTTTAGAAATCTCTGCTACTGTGGTATAAGCTCAATTGGTAAATTTTATGAAAAAAAGGCATTTCTATTAGTAAAATTCTTTGTTATTAAAGAAACCAACGCTAAAGATTGCACAGAATTATTTTCTAAATTAAGTACTGATTTTTTTCAAATAATATTTACCTAAAGAATCAATCGAAGTTACAGCTAAAATTATATTAAAAATGAATTGATATACGCAATAATTTTTTTAAACTATGAAGCTTTTACCAAGTCATTGATATAACATAAATTTTAAAATAATTTTCAAAATTTAAACTCCTTTTCGTTAAATTTACATTAAAAGTTAGATTTATATTAAAACTTAACAAATAACGTTATCAAACAAACGTTACATTAAAATATAACGATATTCAATTTCTTCTTGATAGTTTTAAAGCTGCATTCCTTTTCAATTGGATTTATGAACTTAAAAAACCGTATTCATTTATATGCAATGCAGTATTTCTAGGACTACAATTTAGGGTTTTATGTTAATAAATTCGCTTGAAACGATGGAATTTAAATTATAAAACTTCAATTTAAAACTGAATTAATCTGAAAGTAAATAAAAATTTAATAAATAGAGTAGTTGCAGATTATTAAATGTTTGCAACTAAAAGCTTATGTAAAAATCTTCTCATTCAATCTCTAATGCAATATAATGAAGTTTTGTCTTAAAATAAGATTATTTATTGCTTTCTGATACATTTTACTGAATAAAAAGGATATATTTTATAATTTTTTTAAATTAAATTTTATTTTATGGTAACTTTTAATGAAAGAAAAGGATATATGTAACAATCTTGTAAATTTAATTTCATTTTCTGTTAACTTTCAGTGTCAAGAAAAACATAATATGTTTGCATAAGCTAGATTTCATCAAATTTATTTTCTCAATTTCACTTGATTAATCTGAATTTAATATAGTATGAAATAAAAAACTGAAATCAGAAATGACTTTTGTTATTTTTAATAGTATTTTGTTTCATAATTTGCTTTAAAAAATGGTATTTCTTATTATTCTTTGAGTGCATGAACGTTTTGCAACCAACATATTTACCGTAACTAGCAAGATTTTCTTATTTCTAAAAGAAATCCAGAAATTCAAACGCTAGACTCCATCCAAGTGGCTTTTGCTCTTAAGCATGAGCAAAGCCTCTTACTGGCTTCAATGCGCTGTGTGAAGCACAAATAAGTGCTCTTTTGCGCCTCTATCGATTACTGTAATATCGATTTGAGAGCGATCGATATGGCCCATCGCATAAATGTTTATTTGCTCGAGATGCGACGCATTTCGCTCCTTCCCATTTTTACTCATTAATGTACAGAATTTTTGATTTTTAAATGAAGAAGTTTCTCGTAAGGAAGGTTAATTGGTTTATTATTTTTCTGAATAGTGGAGATTTAGATTTCTTTTTTGTTTAAAAAAAAAGCTAGAATGTGAGATTTTTTCAATCATCTTTTCCTGATTCGCGTTCATTAAATTGTATTAAAGAAAATTATTCAAGAGTATGAGTCTTAATTGAATTTCATTTGGAGGAGAAAAAAAATTGTTTTCACTAAATGCATTCACACAGTTTTTATTATCTATTAAAGAATAAAGTATTTTGAATTCGGTTATGAATGAAATAATCATGAAATTGAAAAAGATCGATTTTCCTACGAATTGTAAAGCTAATTCAGTATTTTAAATTTGTACACTTTTATGTGTTTAAGATATCGATTTGAATAAAAGTAGTATAATCTATTGCCTGTTAGTGCCTTTTATTACAATATTAATGTTTATTATTTTACACTTCAAAAGAAATTTTTTCAATTAATTTTGTTTACATTTCATAAAACAACGTTCTCTATCTTTTTAAAATTTAATTTTGTTATTTTTGCATAAGGAATTTTCGTTTCATTTCTCTGTAATGCCCTTTTTTTTAGTGGATTTTTTAAAAAATTCCATCAGTAATAACAGTATGGAAAAAATATAATCATTATCGATTCCTAAGCTAGTTATATTAACTATTTTCCTAGCTTACAAATTTGAATTTTTTCGGTAAGAAAGACAACCGCAATGTATTTTATATGCAAAAGATGTTTTTAATCTAGTAATGATATAAAAATGTAATTTATTCATTCATCAGATATTGATTTGTTCTGTTTTATTAAAGTCTTATAACCATAAATAATCAAAAAATATTTTAAAATAGATTAGATATTATTAAAATAGATTTAAATGTATGAAGGAAAAGACATCAAAGAAAAAAATATATAAACCTTTTTGATATCCTCAAAAAAATGTTATATTTTCAAAAATTTATGACGCATTGAATTTTACTATTAACTAATACAGGTATTTCCTGCTTCTATTTTACCTTTGCCTGGCACTGACACAATGCAGTATGAATTTCACGTATTCAAAGGTATTAAAATATAGCCATCGTAAAGCCGATTTTATTTGTGTCATTGTCACTTTCATAACGTTGTATAATCATAAAGATGAAACATTGTTTTCCCTCGGACAAAAAAATAAAAATCGCCGAACAACGTGATGTCCGACTGACCGTGCAATCGCATATTTGGCAAGAAGTTGCATATTTATAATATCCTAAACTTCAGAATAAATTTTGAGTGCTATTTGAATAAAGCCTTTATCATATTTCCAAAGAGCTTGAATTACATTATAAGAAACACCATTTTAAGCCGTTTTACAGGAGGAAATTGTATTCTTCAAATAGAGAAAACTGATTAACATTCGCAATTAAAATAGCATTTAATTTGCGAAAGTATTAAATTTAGCTGCTTAACACGCTTGCGAAGTTATATATGTATGTGATTTTTAATTTAGAAATCTGAATTTCGATTGAAATTAATCTTGATTTTTGAGATGAATTATGATTTTTCTAAGGCGATTTTAAATTTTTACTACAGAAAAAATCATTTCTATTTTTCTGTCGATAGAGAAATGAATAAATGAAGCTCTTAGCATAAACTATTATGTAATATTAATTTGCATATATAGAAAAGCTGTTTTTAAGATTTAAAATGTGTTTTAAAGTAATGATATCGAACTAACCTATGCTTTTAAAAAGGTATTTTACGCAGATAGGCATAAAAATTATTTTGTTTCACAAGTTTGTAAAATTTTAATTCTGTTGTACACTTTTATAAAAATTTTATTGATTTTTTTTAAACATATAGAAAAGAATACACGTATTCTTACTAACTGCTTTTTATTATTAGGCTTTATAAGCTTTGTTGAATAATCTTTAAAAAGGACTTTTTACTCATGACGCTCACAACTTAGGGAAATAATTTCACTCGAAAATGAGTGAAGATTTTTTACCTTATAATATAATATAGGAAGTTATTTCATCGTTTTCAAGATTTTTGTTTATCTTTTAAAACTTAATTTTAAATGCGATAAATTGTATTTTCTACCATAATAAATATTATCACTAAAATATGATGAAAAGTAAATTTGATGTTTTCCGTATAAATAAATAACTTGCACGTATTATAACGCTAATTACAAATTGGTCAAAATAACTCAAATGATTTTATTTTATGGGAAATAGTTATGACGGTTTAATTTTTATCATTTTGGCACATAGAAGCGCAACCACAGAACTTTTAATTAGTGCTTAGGATAACCAACATGGGTGTTTGGATTATATAGAAATTTAATTTTACATATAACCGTTCACGATCTTTTTAAAATTAAATTTTATTTTTATTTCATTTCTCAGTAATGTCCTTTTTAATCGCAATTTTTTTTAATTCCCTCAATAGTAATAGTATGAAGCAAATATAATCAATATTGATTCTTAAGCTAGTTATATTCTCAGTACACATAGAATTCTTTTTCAAACTGAGTAGCTGTTATTTAATTTAATTCAATGAATGAGAACTCAAGTATGCGTTTTTGCAATACTTATTTTATGGATGCGACTTTTTATAAAGCATTTTCTTTTTTTCATATTTCTTCTTGTAAAATTATTTGCAATCAATGGAAATTTTTCTTAATTGATCTTTTACTGCAACAACAAAATTCTTATTATTAGACAAAATGAATTTTCTTTGCATAAAATTTTGTTACATTTGCAAATGATTTGAAAACCTTTTGCCGAGAATGCACTCCATTGCTAAAAATCATCGGCAAGTTTTAAAATTGCTATTTATAATATGTTTTGTATATATAAAAAATCCACACGTTTTTAGATTCTTGTTTCCGCCATTTTTTTTTAACGAAAAAATTTGCTTCTTACACAATCACCACTTTTCCTAATTTCTCTAAAATTGAAAATTATTCAGACGAATTGTTTGATTTTTGGGGCGTTTCTGAAGACATTTATTAAATATAATTATAAAAAAAATATTCGTAGCATTATTTAAAAAAAATTTAATAATTTTTTTTTCTATTTGGGAAATTTATATGTTTATGCATAAAATAAAAAAAGTATTTTTATTTTCATTATCAATCTGAAAAGCAAAATAGCTACAGTAGCCTTTTTTTCGTGCCTGTAAAAATAAACAAAATTAAACTCACTTTACGAAAGCTTGCATTAAAATAAGTTATTTTTAATACTCGAACAATGGATGGATTTTAATAAACTTTTAAAAATACGATTAAGTAACGGATGAAATATTTTCAAAAGATGTTTTTGAATTCTAAACATCATCGAAGTGATCATCAAATAAAATTCAACCTGCCGATGCTTAATTAACTTGTTTTTTACTCCTCAATTTGTCTGCACCCTTATTCTAAAACATAAACTTTTATTTTCTCATAAGTATTCCAACTGCATTGCATCGTATATTACTTTGGCGCACCTTTTCCATCCAAAGGTGCGCCTGGAACATCCTTTTCGTTCTCCCATCATTCCTAGGGTCGTAAAAGCTTGACATCCCCTTTCCCACATCCCAAGAAATACAAAGAGCAGCTTAGAGGCATCCCTGGTATAAATTAAGATCATGGCTTCGTTCTACACTTGGAAACAACTATTAACACCACCTGTGTAAATTCAGCATTGTCTCTGTCACTTATAAGTGCTTATTATCGCTGTGAAAAGAGTTGATCAGCTGTTTTTACACTGTCGAATAAGTATATAAATTATTGGCTGATTCTGAGGATTATTTCAATGAGTTATTTTATTAAGTGAATTCAATTTAATTTTCTGACAAAGATGCTAAGTACATAGTATTACTCATTATGTTGAACTAATGAATTGTTATTGTTATGTAAGTTAGATTTTGTTTGATTAAGAATGAGCATTCATATTGAAATAGAGGTTCTTATTCATATCTTATGAAAAATCGTACAATCATGCTTGGAATGTTTTATTTCTTCAATCAATTAACTGGAAAAACAAATCAATTTTTTATTAGGAACTCAATTATTTGTTTTCCAATCCTTAAAATTTTGATTCTTTATTGTTCTTTACAAAATAATGTGATTTAATAAACACGATGAGAAGCATATTTCACTCATTCCATTATTTTTGAAATAATTTATACGATCATGTTTATAAATTAATTCTAAATAATTTCTTGGATATGTTTTTAAAATACACAATTTCATAAATGGCAAAATGTTAAGGTTAAAAACTACAGAACGAAGATTGTTAATTCTTTAGAAAATCTACATTCTAAAAGCATTCTTATGTGATATTTAATTTATTTTTATAAACGATTTTAAGCAGAAGAAGTACTTTGTATATTAAATATATCAAGTGGAGGTTGTTGTTGTTTTTTTCTGAAGGGTTTAAAGTTGAATGGGAAACAAATTAAACAGATTTAAAATTCTGAAAAAAAAATTGTTTTTATTAATTAATTTATTTTTGAAATAAAATTTATATTGTTCTCTTGAAAATTTCTTATAGCATCTTACTTCATTTCAATCGTCGATGATTACATCTCTAAACATAACTTGCACAATTAAATACAAGCTATAATAATCATAAATAAGAAAAATAATCTACATAAAAGTACTACAAAAAAGTTTTTTTGACTGAAAAAATATATATTTTAAAAAACATATTTTTATTGATCAACTACTAATATCTCATACTAATCCTTTTATTAATTGAATAAATGCATTTATAATTCTCATTATTTTTTATATTAAGATAGTATAGACTGCTGTGACAGTAAAAAAAATTACTAAGTTTATTCACATGTGAAAAATGGATCAATTGTATAGAAAATATTTTCAATAATACCTGTATACTATATTAATAAAAATATTTTTCCCCTCTTTAAAATCGTCAATATTTTTTTAATATATTTTAATTTTTAAAAAAGGTCATTATTGTTACGAATGTTTGCATAATTTTTATGATGCTGATAATAATTTTTTATTAATCGACAATAAATGTTGAAAAAATTATATAATAATATGTATGACCTTCATTCACTAGGTATAATTAATGCTGAAAATAATCATGTTAACATTGTAATACAAAATACAGTATTTTCTATATGCAATGCTTGACAGTATTATACAGCATAAAAATATTTTATGACTTCCTTCTCGACGGAAAACCGCTAAATTTTTACATTTTTTTTCTATTTCATTCTTCACTACTCGTCTGAATAGCGTGAAATGACTATAGTAAACTAAATTATTAGATATTATTAGTTACAAAATGAAGAAAACTATATCTACCAATGTGGACTGCATAGTATAAAGTTATTTTACGACCTTTTCACTACTTGCTTGTCGCAGGAAGTTTTGACGGCATTCCACGTGTTGTCACTCTTGTAAAGTTATGCCATCTATTAAATTGTATGAGGCATCAGTTTCAAAATGCATCCTGAAAAAAAAGTAATAAATGTGTAATTATGAAATTCAAGGACTTCAATTTTGCAATATGCGCATTTTATTTGAAATTTTTCATTGCAAGTATTTAAATTAAAGTTTTAAAATGAAAACTTACATTATTTTCGAACAGTTTTCAATTTCAACAGGTCAGTTCCACTTTTTTATGAATTTTTTTAATAATACTTATACAGAGAATAATATTCGATGCCGGAATTCTTTTAAAATAATATCAATATGTCGATATTATAATTCATGAAATTGGCCTATCAATCATAGTATTATTGTGATTATAATTGCTTCATATTAGAAAGTTTATCCTGTTTACAAATTATGAGTATCTATAATATTTTTTTTTTAATTTTAAGAGTTCTCCATCTCACACCAGTTTTATTTATGGAACTCTAATTCATCATAAATTACAAAAAATAAATAAATAAATAAGCATCATTCAAAATAAATTACTTTTTTTCTGTTTAGTAATAATAGGTTATTATCTATTTATTAACATCATAATGTTTATTTTATGAAATGTAATATTTGCCTATAAATTATAGATTCAATTCTCTTTATGTTGGCATTTTTTCAATATTTCCCTTTTAATTGTTTCAAATAGAAGAGATACAAATTGTTAGAGATATTTCACTTCCGAGTTATAAATGTAATAATGGAGAATCTAATATATATGAAATGAATGGGACGTGGTTCTGTTTTGATTCTTAATATTCTATCTGTTTAGCAAATATAAAATATAAAAATTGTTATAATAATCAAAATAATCAGTCTCGAGAGTTTAAGGGATATTGAAATTTGAACTTACATGATTTTTTTTTTAAATTATGTATGTATTTTTATAAGCTATGAATTAAAAATATAACGAGAGCAAAGTATAAATTTTGGCACAAATTTGATGTTTTAACACCGAAATTGTAGAACTATGTCAAGTTCTGAACTATACTTTTTTATCAAAGAGATGCGGTATTTTAACAAAATGGATGTTCGTTTTTCTTTTCGACTACACGAAAATGTCCCGTGTTTGCTAATAATTTTTTTGTATCGGGATCGTTCCTATTCTCATCTAAAGAACATACATACATATTTTAATTATTGCATTTATTTAAGTGCTTGTTAGCATTTATGTTCAATGAACATAATACACTCAATTTTAATTATAGTGCTAGATTGCACGCATTTGTCATTTCTGCCTGTTTAAATACGTAAACAGTTTTATTTGTGCGAATATATATATATAGGGAGAGAGAGAGAGAGAAAATCGAAGCTATAATTAAAAATGAAATTTTTGAAAAGTTTTTGAATCTGGGAAAAGTAACATAATAATCCAAGCTGTACATCCGAATAAATGAATGAAGGACATTTTAAGTCATTAAAAACTTTTGTTTAACTTATTGTGTTTCATATGATGATGGAATTTTGTAATCGGTTTATCTGCCATTTTCTGATAGCCTGGAATGAAGTAATTTTTGAAATTCAGATAATGCACTATTGATAAAAATAAAATATTTAAACTTTATTAGAACTTAAATGATTAATGACATTAAGTTTTCATTTTAAAGAATAGCGTCAACTGCTAGTCGAATTCGAAAAAAAAAAAAAAAAAAAAATAATTAATCTCAAGAATTACTACTGTTTCTTACAATTATTTAATTTAATTTATTTTTATTTTGAAATTTTTGAAATGTTGGAAGAATCAGTTTCTTCAGAAAGTCTGGATAAAGTTTAAAGTCACTGCACTGGACTTTATACAGTGCAATGAAGCTTTAGAAAACTCAATGAGGACGCATATAGGTAAAAACTGATTTGTCTAACTGTTTGGTTGCATAACGCATAGGCAAATAATTTTTTATCACACTTATAAGTGGCTTCGTACGTGAAATATTCAGGATACTGAAGGAATCACATTCCCGTTTTTTTCCCCCAATTTTGATGGCTTAATTTTTTAAAATTTCTGACGGCAAGGAATCGCGAAAGACTTTCCAAATGAACACGCAAATACAGCGCATTTGTAGAGTTAAATATATATTAACTGCACGAGTGACACTTTTATGTAAAATATTCCGGATTTTGAGGGGAGAATATTCCTGATTTTTTTTTCTTCCAACTATGATGGCTTCATTTTCTATCTCTCTGACAGCAAGGAATCGCGAATTGCTTTGCAAACAAACACGCGATTGCTTGTATATTAACAATTTTTTTGTTGTTTTGTTTGAGCATTTATTTACAGTTTTATAGCGCTGTAAAATAAATTTATGATATCCTTAAACCTGCAGAGCAATTTTATTTGTTTTTATGGCTTAATACTGATTTTTATACGCTTCGAGGATGAAACTACCCCTGTTTAATCTTATTATAAGAAAGAAAACAAGTATACCAGAAGAATTTTTAAAAATTTAACTAAGGACTAAGAACAATCCCATGACATTTACAATATTTTATGACGCAGTAGTATTTTATCACGATGAGAACCAGTGAACATCAGTAGCAGGTTTCGTTTATTCAACGGGTAAAAGAGCATGCACGGATGGATTAAATAAGTCCACAGCGTTTAGTTCTTAGTATTTTAAACTGCTTTTGATACAAATTTACAGGAGGAGGTCAGTATGATAGGAAAGATTCTACTGAACAAAGTTCATCAAAAGTTCTACATTTTTTTCTCTTTTTTGTTATTATGAAGTCAGTCTTGCAAATATATATAACAGTTTTATAAAAGATAAACCTTAGTGTATTATGAATTCAATTTATTTTTACCAAGTTTAAATGTGTTTAATGAAATCAACAATAAGTTATTCCGGCTAGTTCAATCCCCAATCAGAGTAAAGTTTTCTATAAGCATAACAATGTTCAATATTTTTGTAGATTCTTAGGATACTTTTGCATTCTTTTTTTAATAAAATCCTTTTTATATATTTTTTTAATAGTTTTATTAGTACTTAATAAAATATGGCTGTACAGTGGTTTTCAAATTGAACATTGATTGTTTTTAACTAGAAATAATGTATTCTTGGCCTATGCGTTAGTCATCATTTATTTTATATAAACATCCTTTATTATCTCAGCCAAACCTTCTAAATTATTTTTTTAAATTCACTATTTTAACAAATTAGTCTTACTAAAAACGATATTCGATGTTCCGATTTGACAAATTTGTCTTACTAAAAGAAAGCGATGTGGTTTTTAATAAAATATGGCTTTGCAGTGATTTTAATAATTGAAAATTGGTTGTTTTTTTAACTGGAATAATGTATTTTGGCCTATGTATTGGTCTTTACTTATTTTATATTAACATTCCTTATTAACTGAGTCAACCTGAATTTCCTTCTCAATTCTGTATTTCAACGAATTTGTCTTACTAAAAGTGATAATTTTCGAGAAACAAAATTTTATAATTTGTCTCTTGGACTAACGCGAAATTTAGAAAAAAAAGTTGATGATGTATACTTTATCAACAAAATTTGATATGAGGCATGGTAAATAGAACTAGCAAAAATTAATATCTATAATATGAGGTACTTGATATAACTTATTGCTTGTATTTGTAAAATAAAAATAATGGCAGTAATAAAATAATTTGATTCATTGGTATTCTTTTGTTTTTTGTTCAATTTGAGTACTCAAAAATATCAAAGTTTTGTTAGTTTCATTTTATTCATGAAATCTTCAGATTTAAAACATATTTTTTTACAAAATTTTATTATATTTGTATTAAAATATACTTTATTTTATTATATATTTTAAACAAATTTTATTAGACTGTATATGGTTTAATAAAAGAAGTATTTGCGTTGCTAAAGGTGATTATCAACGTTATTTCATTTTATATTTTCCTTTTGAGGAAAAATTAAACAACAAATGAATTTAAGAATCAAAATCTTCATCAGTATGCTATAGAAATATCATCATTTACTTTTATTAAGTATATTTTATGCAATATCCATTTCATTCATTTATTCAAGTTCAAATTAAAGCTTGCACTGTTCAAATACCTAACAAAATATTACTTGTCTGTTAGGTAAACTGGAAAACTTGTGTTCCACGGCCGAAAGATATCCCACAACTCAAAACTTTCGGAAAATGTCAAAAAATTGGGCCCCGTCTCCATGTCATAATTTGCCGCTCTTCCACGCCATAGATTCCAGGTAGATATTCGATAAAAAGGCGTTAAGAAGTGCAAACGCCTCTCTAACCGCTCTAATATGCCTTTTATCGGCGACTTAACTGCCGACCGAGTTTTAAAGCATATTCCAGGCATCGTTGGAAACCATTAAGCACCCAGCAGGGAAAACTTAATGTCATCGGTAACTGTTCACCTGACTTTTCCGTAGGTGAACACGTTTTTGCCATTAAATGCCGTTATGGGGCCATCAACGGCGAGTCCCTTAAACGCTCTCCCGGAATGACCCCAAAGACTCGATTCCCGGCGATTGTTTGAAGCGATCTCATCATCGACGTAACGGGTCTCTTTTTCTCCGCGTAACGGGTCCCTCTTTTTACCGCCCGTTCCTCTTCTCGATGGGCCATGAGCGCCTTTTTTCTTTCTTGCCATGAACTCTTTGCCGGAGTTGACTGATAAAATGGTCACGCGAACTGGATCGTTTGTCGCGCATATTTGCTTGTGAACATAGCCATTTTTTTTTTCTTTTTCCTCTTTCTCCCTTTCTTTCCATTGCTCTTTCTCTTTTCTTTTTGTAGCCCCTTATCATGTCGTTTGTTTCCATGTTTATATAAAGAAAGAGAGATGGGATGGGTATTTGAACAGATTCCCTCAACAGTTAAGGTCAATTTTCGTCCATACATCTCTTTTACAAAGTACTGTAGGTCAAAATAAAACGGAAAAATTTGGATACAAAAAATAAAATTCTTCGTTTGTAGTTGGATCGTGGAGTAGTGAATTTTCATTTCTACGGAGAATTGTAAAACGGATTTATTTAACTGAATAATGGTAAAGGATAACTAGCATATATATTAATAAGAATTCAAAAGAGAAATTGAGTTTTAATAAAACATTTTGCTTTCTTATCAACATTTTCTTTTTATGTATTTTAATAATATATTTTTCAAAAATGTTAAGGAGGGTAAAATTTATCAGATTTGTAAAGATTTAAAAAATATCGAAATTAAAATTGTTTTTAAAAATATAAAGATATTGTTACCTAAAGCCTGATAAAATATTTTATGGGTAAGGCCTTATCCTTTTTTCTCTCCTGTATTTCTTGCTATAGATAGATGGCAACACTTCCTTAAATTCCATTTGGAATCGCAAGTATTAATCGTGATGTAAAATATTTTGGTAGCTTTAATTCTAACTAAAGAAGGTTTCTAAGATGTCATACAAGAAGATTTTAGCATAGATTTTGATTTCAAAATCAAAACGACTCTTTAAACAACTTCTTTTATTATGTGTAAAATTGTAAGAATTCCCTTTTATGAAGAAAACAAAAAAGAATTTGAACCGTCTATTTCAAATGCATTATAAATCAAGAATAATAGCGTTCTGTCCGCGTCTATTTGCAATCAAAATAAATTAGCCATCTAAAATGATAGCCCATAACTGATATGTAACTAGACGTTACTGTTTGATATCCGTAAAAATCATTATAAATGTATCCAAAATATATTTCGGGAAAAGGGACAGTGCGAGAACGAGTAAACAATATAAACTAAAAATATAAATAATATTTTCTTTAAATGCGAATTGCAATGAATAGGCAAATGAAAAAATATATTAATATTAAAAAGCATGTAATATTTTTTTTATAGAAATAACAACACGTATCCTATAAATACCGTATTTAACCTTATCACGTAAAAAAAAAATCTAATTTCCATTTTGGAAAAATGTTTTTCTTTTTGCAGTATTTCGTTCGAAATTTCGCACACATCTACAATTTTTAATGGCGGTTTTAATAATTTTGGGGCCCTTGACAAGGCATATTATTGGATCCCTCTTTTAATAAACTGCACTATTTATTTTCACATCAGCACTTAACAAGCAATAACTCGTGTTTCAATTTCCCAAGATTGGGGGGGGGAGACGAGAAATAAATAAAAAACATGAATTTTTCGATATCAATAATAAATATTTCTGTTTTATAGTCTTAATATTCATATTATGGGGGATTTTTTTAAAAATATTTGTTACTAACTGCTTTTTTTTTGGGGGGGGGGGCATATGGAAAATTGAAATCGATAGTGTTGCTTGTTAAAATGACGATTTTTCAATTTATATGTATTTTTCACTAAATCAACAGTTCCCTAATGTGTTTTCGATTAGCTTTTGTTAAAAATTATTATTTTAATAACTTTGTGAACGTATACATGTTTTTATTTATTTATTTTAATTCACGATTATGCAGTATGCAAGTCTTTATATATTGGTATTTATAAATACTGCAATAACTAAATGAACATAATCAAATTTATAGGAACCGGACCAATTATAGTTGATAAAATGTTAATATGATACTTATAATTTTTTTATTAATATTATTTATAAATTTATACAATTACAATTTTATTTATTTTCCAGCTAGGCTAATAATATTTTTTTAATCGATCTGGCCGCTACTGCTTTCAATCCAGCGGCCATTGGCAATGCTGCATTTCCAGCTAGGTAGTTGCCTCGTTGGAAATCTGACATTAGCATTGTTTCTATAAAGACTGCATATCAAATATATTATTTGTCATACATATAGCTCCAATTCCATAATTCCCAAATGTTCGGAATCAAGGAGATCTCAAACGTAGATATTCATCAAAATTTTGAAGTAGAGCCATCATTTCTCTTTGTATTTTTGATATGCGATAAAAATAAAATTAAGAAAGTTATTGCTGGAGTCAATAAGTAACATGGAGTCAGTTATATTATTATGTTATTCGTTGTTATAGAAATTTATATAAATGACTTTCTACTTCTTTTCCGTAGATAGACATGCTGTCTTTAAAGTAAAGAAAGCTCTTCTTATTTATATTATTGCAATATTTTGTCAAAAATAATTTTCTTCGTTAGCATGATAAATTTTATAGTTAGTTATGGGTTCAATAAGTAATAATGAATATCGTAATTTTTTTGCAATTTTCAGATAAATAAATGATTTACAGTTTTTAATTATTTATCAATAAAAGAAGCTTTAATTTTTGTTTTTAACATAAAATATTTGAAAAAAAAATATCATATGATATAAACTAAGTAACTCCTGTTTCGACCAAAAGATGTTATAGTAAGAATATTATTATGTTAAAAATTTAATTGAAAATAGGAGTTAAAGTTCCTAAATTATATTTGTGGCTGAATAGTACTAAATATCTTTTTAATATTATGACTGAGGGAAAAGCTAATTCCCCAATTATGTCTTAAATGAAAGACATTAAAAAATTGCCATAAAGGCGTAACACAATTTTTAAAAAAATACAAAGAAAACACTCGTAAAAACAGTATAGAAGTACGAAACCGTTGACAACGTTGTTACAATTTGAATCAATATTTACTGATCGATCTGCTATGATTTACGATCTTTTCATTTATACAAATTGTGATATCACGATTCGAGATCGTTTCTGATCTGACAACGGTCGTGTCTGCAACCGCTCCTAAGTGAATCGTGGCCTGGGTTTCATTTCCTATGAAAATGAGTCATGTTTTTCAATTATTCATTCGTTCCTTCTTCTGCGATCACGATTCACCGTGCATTTGCATTGTTTCCCCATTGCCGTAAAGGAAGCTAATTATTTCGAGTGAATTACGCGCGACAGAGGTTTCTTAAGATGGCCTCCAGACTCAAAGGAAAGTGACCTTTGCATGTTTTTTTGTGCTTACCAAAAAATATGTTAAATAGCCACGGAACACTGCAAGAAAAAACATTAAAGGAGGAAGAATTCGTAAGCGAAGTGTTCGACAATAAATATCGTACAACTTTGATAATTCGATCGTTAATAATTCGTACTAATTGTTAAAAATAATAGAAAACGTTTTTGTAGGGCCACAGAAAGTCATTGATGCATCTTCATAATATAATATCAATAATAAATAATAGCCATGCATTCGTTATAGATTAAATAAAAACGCGAACCTCTTTCAAAAACTATCAAAGAATTTAAACGTAAATAATTGGAAAAATATGTGAATGTAATCCAAATTATTAATAATATAATGATATACGTTTAGATGTTTTCATATATATTACTTGATTTTATTTACTGCGGAATATTTCAAGCGCATAGTTGTGTTTATATAGTCTTATTTTTTTCATACGTTTAGTTTTGAATATTTTCATATGTTTATTTAACCTGTTAACTGGGGAATAAGCTTTTATTCAAGTCGTTTCACAATGGGGACAATGGAACGTTCAAAATATTAAGGCAAATTTCCATGACGAAAAATGTCGCCATGCCGATTGCAGTAGTAGTCCGTATATGACGAAATATTTCGTCATACCCAGTTAACAAGTTAAAATTATTATAAATAAATATAATTTTATAAGTGAATTTTTAAAAATGAAGAATTTCAACTAGTTAAGAATTAGAAGAATCTAATTAACTCAGAATTTCTGGAATCCAAATAATTGTAGAATAGAAATTTAAATACTATGCATTCATCACTTATTTAAAATAAAGCTATCATTTTTTTTAACGCTTTTAAAGTAAAACGAATGAAATTTTAAACTTAAATACAAACTTCTTGCATCGTAAATGTTTTCTTCTAATTAAAGGCGCTAGATAAAAAAATAATAATGTATTTAAATAAATAAGTAAAAATATTAATTTTTGATAAATAAAATATCTTCATAGCGGTTTCCTACAGTTAAAATTTTTTTTAAAAAAACTCATTTTCTTTTTAAAAAAGAATAACGATAAACCAGTAACATTTTAATAATTCATTATTCTTTTATGAATGATAGTAATATTTAGAAACGATAAACAAGTAACATTTTAATACTTCATTATTCTTTTTTAAATGATAGTAATATTTCGCAACGATAAACAAGCAACATTTTAATACTATTCTTTTATGAATGATAGTAATATTTAGAAACGATAAACAAGTAACATTTTAATACTTCATTATTCTTTTATGAATGATAGTAATATTTAGAAACGATAAACAAGTAACATTTTAATACTTCATTATTCTTTTATGAATGATGTAATATTTAGAAACGATAAACAAGTAACATATTGCATATCACGTAATTCGCATATGAATAAAGAACGGTTTTTTATTCAATCATTTTTTAAATGTTAATTATTAAAAAAATGCCGCGAAAATATTGTATTTTATTTTAATTTGAATCATTTAGTATTTGATTGTAGCGAATATTTGTAAAATCGAGATAAATTTCTTACATCATTTCATTTATATTTTCATTTCGTTCCTAGTTAAAATAGCAATGTAGTGGGATGTTGCAGAAATCTGGGACGGGAAATGAAATTAAAACTTGATAAATTACCTTGCTTTTGATTGATAGAAATTTTTAATACATTTTATTTAAAAGTATTTAAGGATTCGTTCAATATTCACCCTAAAACTAAATTGATTAAAATTTCATGCACATGCTGACGAGAGATGATAAATGTTATATTCAGAATTAGATAATGAAAGCAAATTCTTCTCTAAATCAAATGCAAAATACTTACCTCAAAAAGTTTAATGGAAATAATTTGATGATAGTAAATACTATGCCTTACAGCTGCACAATCTGCTTGCAGCTTTTATCAAACAATAGTGGACATGAAGCAATTCAACTTCCGAAGATGATAAGCTGATTCGTGGAAGAATCTTGTGGGTTTGTTTTTCTTATTCCAAATGTCTCTGAAATAAAAAGAATGAATAGTTTAAAATATAGTGACAGTTGTTACTAAGAGTGGAAGATTTAAATGAGCTGTTAGATAAAACAAAAGGATTCATGGTTATAGTAGGTATGTTGAGAAGTTCCTTTTTTGCAACATACCTGCATGATCAGTCATGAAGAAGATAAGGAAAAGTAATTTTTTTGAAATCGTTAATAATTCTAAAATTAGCACTGAGTTTGTCTAAATGTAAAATACATAGAATAACAAATCTTCAGATAGTTGCTATTTATTACACTGAATACTGAGTACACTGAATAAAAGAAAAGTATTAGGTGACTATAAGAAACTTTTTCTGTATAAAGGCATCTGCAGCTAAACCTTATTTTATATACAGATTTTCGAAGTTACAAGGAAATAAATTCCACACAAAATGTTAATTACTAACAAATATCGTCATAAAGAGAAATTTTGGTTTTGTAAAAAGGAAAGCAATAAGATCAGTACTCACAATGAAAACGTGGAGAGATGATTAAAAAAAATTCATTAATGTGCGAAACATAAAAATGCACACACTGAAATGAATAACATTACATTTATTAATCCACATTTTACGTTATATTTTCTATGTACTGATGTTATCTTAGAGTTTGAAATATTGCCTAATCCTTTTTTTTTTAGTGAAATCTATCTCTCCATGCCTTCTATAGTTAATATATGAAATTTGGTTTCATTCTGTTGAAGCGTTTTTTTTTTTTTTTTGTAGACATTTTTTTATATACTACTGATTAAAAATAAAATGAAACGATATGAATTAGCCTTATGTTACTTGAATCCATCCACTTCTCCTTAACAAGAATTGCCATTATTTTCCCGCGATTTTCATATATCTCCTTTGCATTCTTCCATTCTGAATTGAACTTTCAAATATAGTTTGCTCATTACCTAACAGTAGTATGGTTTGGATGGAAACTGTGTGTGTGTGTATGGGGAGGGAGTTGATGGGAGAAAAATATATGTGTGTGTGTGTATTTTTAAAATCTTCAAGCGATATGCAGTATAATAAAAAATGCAACTATGCATATATATATAAAATTTATCTTAATTTTTAATTTGGCATAACATTTTAATTAAAGAATTTAATTTTTATTTTCGTAGTATAGTTAAAAAAATGGTACAATTTTCCAAAAAAAATTCCAGAGTATCCCAGAATGCTAAATAATTTTCAAAAATGTATAGAATTATTAATAATTTTGAAAAATTTGTATAATATTTTAGAATATTTTTTTTAAAAAAATGTGCTTATTTTTTTTTTTTCAAAAGTTCTAGAGCATCCCAGAATACTAAAAAAATTTCTAAAAGGGATAGAATTATTAATAATTTTGAAAAATTTATATAATATTTTAGATTATTTAAAAATACTATAAATTTCAAAAACATTCTAGCCCCCCCCCCCCCCCCCAACTGTTTTTTGTCACCATAGGAATCTCTACTATTTTTCTAAATATTTCAGTATTTTAACATCCAATAATGTTTACATTTTTTTCCTCTACCTCAGGGACTGAAATAAGGATAACTTGACACCCACAGTTATCCACTTATTCTTAGTAAAGTGAAGAATTGTTCCGAGTTTGGTTTGATGTCGGACCTAGTTGTTTAATAAGAGATGTAGAATATAATTTGTAGAATTTTCGTTTATAAATTGTTCATTTTATATCGAAAGATAATTAATTTTAGTTAGAATATAATATTGTTCATCATGTAGAATTCATTCTAACGAAATATACATCAAATATTTCCCATCAATTAAATTTAATTCCTTTGAGAACCTTGCAGAAGGGTAAAGTACTCTGTCAATTAGATGTTAGATAACTTGCGCATGTAAGTTTTTTAGATAACTTGCGCATGCAAGATTGTTAAATAATTTGCGCATGTAAATTTTTTATGTCCCTAGGTCAACTGATGCCACGTAAATTGACTCTATTGCGCCATGATAGTCGGTTTTTGTAGTGAATTATCATATCTTTGATTTATTTAACTATCATCTATGTGTGGGCTTTTAGCCACATTTTAAAAAACTATTTTGAGCCAATCATTCTCACGATGTCCATGATAAAGAAACCTGACTAATCCAAAACGACTATGCTGGTAAGCATTGTTATGTAAAAGACAGAAGAGCGGAAGGTCAATCTTGGTTTAAATTCGCCAGATCTTTCTTCGTTAATTCTTGATATTCTAACCTAATGTTATTATAATGCTGTTATTTTTTCTAAAAAATTATACATTTAATATTAAGCATGTCTAATATTAACTTTTTAATAAAATTTGTCTAATAATAACTTTAGGGTATTTTTCATTTAATTTAACGAATGCTATTTATATATTCAATATACGTATATTACTGGATAATTATATGTTTTTTGTTAGTGAATATTTGTGCCATGTATTTTTTTATATGTCTATCTTTCTTAAGCAAATACAAAAATTATTAACATTTGAATATTCTATTTTCAGGAAATGAAATAAAAGTGATTATATTAACAATATCTGTATTTATTACTTTCGCATCTCGCAAAATCACATTCAATCGTTATTAAAAATGAGATTTATCTGCCAATGTCCATTAGAGGATTTTAGACAGAAAATGTTTTATATATTCACAAAATTAACAAATCATTTCGATGCATTTGAACGATAATTTCTCTGTTTGAACAGGATTAAAAATGGCAATAAAAAATGTCCCAAAAAAACCCATCGCATACTGCCATTTAAAGCTTCTGTTTCGAAGCACTTCTTTCTGAAATCATTTAGCGCGAGAAATTTACAATCATTTACTTTCCAATTCTTTTCTTCAATTCAGAATAAAAGAAATAAATTTCGATCCGATGGACGTGTCTAAGCGCAATGATTAACTGGAAACTACCTTAATACGAAAATTGACTCCAATTTGTTCGGATTAAAAAAAATCGAACGATTAGGCAAGAAAAGCGGCTTCTTTTCGTATTTTTACCTCACCATTTGCTATATCCTGTTTTTCAGCATGAGCGTGAAACGAATCTTAAGCTCGGTTTTAACTAAAGATAAGAGATTATTTTTTTTTCGAAACATGCAATAATAGGAGATAATAATATGAACATGCATTTAGCAGCATTTATTTGGCATTTCTAACTTATATCTTTCTTATCTAAACAAATTTTTATCATATTTGACGCTTATCTAAATATTTGAAATAAAATCAAGATGAGTTAACCAGCTGTGAAAGGAAAAAAAAATGAAATAATATGCAAAAGATAGTTTGATTTAGGCTATTTTAAGCATTTTATGAACTAAAAATTTTCATTTTTTAATCTTTTTTTTTTTGTATTTATTTTAAATGTGCTAAATTCTTAAGTAAAAGAAAAATAGCTTTTGATTTGCGGTCATAATTGTTGCCTTTCTTAAAATAGCAATTAAAATATACTTATTCGGCCTTTATAATTTCATTATCTTCGTTGTTAGATAATTTATATTTATTAAGATCAAAGATGTTAATATTTATAGAAAATCAATTTTAAATGAAATGAATCGATCAAAGAGTGCTATTAACCTATATTATCATATTTATAAACTTTAAAAGAAATTTTTATTAATGATTAATCTAGAAAGAAATAAACTAATAATATAAATAAATATATTAATCAACATTGTCAGATTTATAAATTTTTAATCTTTATTATCAGTATCTCTGAATGAAAAATCTAATAAACATTAAATTTTATTCCTTAAAAAAAAATCAAGTTTTTTCACATTCCATTAACAGGTTGAAATATTGCCATTTTTTAAAAATAAAAATCCGAAAGTAAGATACCATTCAGATTGGCTGGCAATTATACAGAAAAAAAATACTTCCTCAAAATGACTTTCTAGTGTCACTGACATAAACTGCAAGGAGGAAGCTAATTATGAATGCTTTGTTTACGCGTTACTTTAATGATTAGAGACAGCCATGATTTCTACATTCATTTCCAATCTTTGATGTTATTTAAGTTCGCAGAGCATTCGTAGGAGATTTTGTATAATTTAAAAACAATTTCTGTGCAGAAACAGTATAATTGCAATGCCTTAATGATTAACAAGTTTGAGAATTTAGTAAACTGTTACAGCATTATATTCTTCTCCGATTTTAACGTAAACAACGCAATAGTTCTTCCAATGATCTCAATTTAGTTTTGAGAGATATGAATTTTTAATTATACCTCGCATGAAAATTAATACATGATCGACATGATAAGCATCTAACAAAAGTCAGAAATCAGCAAAAGTAATTAAAAAATAAATCAAATTTTGCTGCATCCTATATGCTACTCTTTGTACAGTAAGATTAGGAATAAAACTCTTTTTCTCACCGTAGCATACGTATAGTAAAAATTATGGAAAATATATCCAAGGCTGGCTCAACAACATCAAGTGTCACTTAGCAACGAAAATTTAATACATATATGCTTACATATTCACATGCATAGGCTAAGCACAACAAAAAGAAGCCAAATATAAATGAATTTCACATTAAAATTTATTTTCTTTATATGAATCAAATATTATTTAAATTCTATAAAAAGGGAAACACAATTTTCAGTAATATTTGTTAACTTATATCTTAAACAAAATAATATATTAACAATTTGAAATTATTATTAAATAAACACAGAAATTCAATTTTTTTGAGCAACTAATGTCCAAAAAAGCTCTAGTGCCCCATTATTGGCGATTGCTCATGTTCATCTATTGTTAAAATCATTACTGAATATGTACAAGCCTTTTTAAATGAAGAAATGTTAAATGTTTGAATTTAAAGTTGAAAAAAGAATAAAAATAATGAAATAAATTGCATCGAATAAACTTCGTAAATTACTATACACCGTTCAACCTTTGATAGGAACGTAATATTTAATCACAGTTTGTATGGTTTTTGACTACACTAAAAACTAGTTGTACGATATTGAATCAAAAAGTGTCTGCATAAATCTCAATTTTAATAACGCAGTTAACGAATGTTGTGGGATGCGAAATGTATCTGGTATGGTGTGAAATTGATTGCTGTTGTTTCTTATGATAGCCCTGAACTTTGCAGGACCGAACGGTTGTCCCCGTAGGCGAGGCCGCCAGACCTACACGCGATTCCAGACCCTCGAACTCGAGAAGGAATTCCACTTCAACCACTACCTGACGCGCCGGAGGCGGATTGAGATTGCGCATGCGCTCTGTCTCACCGAACGTCAGATCAAGATCTGGTTCCAGAACCGGAGGATGAAGCTCAAGAAAGAGATGAGGGCGGTTAAAGAGATCAACGAGCAGGCGCGAATGGAGTCCTCGAAAGTCAAAGAAGAGGACAAGGAGAAGAATGGGGTGGACAAGAGAGAGGACAGGAAGACGGAACACCCCATCATCACTTCACCCACCTCGCTCATCCTGGAGGACAAAATAAGAAACCCTCCAAAACCCTAACCCAACCTCTGACATGGATGGCCAGTCTTCTATACTCAGAGTTCTGGTGCTGTCCACCTTGCTTTCTGCCATAGGCCATCGTTTCAAGTCGGTGTCAATTATACGTATTTAACAACTAAACCATAGCTCACCGTTGCGATGATATACGTAAGAACTACTTAATAAAAAAAATAATAAATGACCATTTACCGTAAAGTATTAGTCGAACATTCTTCAAGGGCTAAGTTTGATACATATGAAAGTTATTGGCTGGAGGACGAGCGACTACGGTTTATTTATTTCAGATTATCTAACTGATCAAGAAGTGTGTGACCCTTTTAAGACCAACGAGGGCATTTCTTTTTCTTTCGTGTAATGAGATTCTACTGCAGTTACCAGCAGGGGGTCTCCATTCTTTTTTTGTTCATATAGTATTTATTTTCAAAGGCATATTTCATCGAGGTTTCAACAGTATTTTCGCGGAGACCACCGAGAAAGAACTAAAAAATATATATAAAGAGAAAAAGACATCCACTTTTTTCTACATTTTTGTTTCACCCAGAATAAGTATCGCTACTATCCTGAAGGCGAACTTCTAGTCTGCTCAGGAAGACTTTAACTTATGAATGTGTTGTGGAAGATCTGCAGTTATGGCCGACGAATCTCTAATTTGTGTTTGACAGTACTTTATCTCACTATCTTTTTTTTTAGTGATTGATTTTGTTCTATGTTTTGAACGAACTTGTTATTGACCTTTTTGTTGTTTTTACAGCCCACGAACAATGTTTTACTCAGTACTTAAGTTTGAAACTATTTCCATTGTTAAGACACAAGTTTTTTTTTTTATTAGTGTCCTTAAACTATTCTTTTCTTAAGGTCTGATATTTGGACTAGGAGAAAAAAAAAGAATGTGTGTTAGAAAAATGATACATACGTATTTCGAAAAGTGAAGAGTTGCAGTATTTTAAAAACAGTGTGTTTTTGGTGTACTATATTCGATGATATACGTAACTATGAAATATGATAACTGTGAAAGTTATGTATTTTCTGATGAACTTGTAGGAACGGGTATCCAAAATTTTCTTCAGTCAAAACAGATTTAAAATATCTCTACAGGACTATATGGTCTTCCTACTAATATAGATTAAACATTCAGAAAAATAACAAAGACTTTATTATTATTTAAAGACAAAAGAAAATATTTGTCTTCATTTAGTGTAATGTTTCAAGCTGGGCCCACAGTAAAGAATTTCCATGCATCTCTGTTCGTTAGTAAAGTCTAAACAAAGAAAACCTTTTCACTTTTTTACATTTTTACCCAAAACGATAACCTGTGACTTTAAATAATCAATGATTAAATATTTCTGAAAAAATTTAATGCATTCTTTGCCATTAACTGCATTCTAAAATGCCAGTAACTATTCTTAAAAGGCTTATACTGTGTTTTTACAGTTTTTAATAACTTTCAGTGTATCTTAACAAAAAAAGTGCACTACAACCATATATTAATTTCAGTTATAAAGATGAACGAGCAGTGAAAAGGTTTATTTTCATTAATCTGCATGTTTTAAATGTCTCTTAAGTGTTTTGTATGTTATAGTGAATAAATGAAAAACCCACAAAAGCTCTTCTTATCGCAAAAATTTTGAGAAAGCTTCCTAGATTGCAAATGTGAGTAGTTTTTCATAAAACACTTCACAAAATGCAAAGAAAAAAAAACGCTGATTTTAATTGTAAAAAAAAATTCTGATATTACTAATTCTGATATTTTAATTGCAAAAAATTATAATATTACTAATTTTGACTCTAAAAAAAATCTAATATTACTAATTTTAATTGCAAAAAATTCTAATATTACTAATTTTAATCGCAAAAAATTCTAATATTACTAATTTTAATCGCAAAAAATTCTAATATTGCAAAATTTTAATTGCAAAAAAAATCTAATATTACTAATTTTAATTGCAAAAAATTCTAATAATACCAATTTTAATTACAAAAAATACTAGTTTTCAAATTAATAAAATATTTAAACTAGAAAATTAACTAGGAGAATTAAGTTTAAACACCAATTTGAAAATAAACTTAATAACTAAAAAAGTTTTATTCGATTACAAATAGATTATTAGATGATAGAATAATTTATCTTCAGTCTTTTTTTTTTTTTTTTTTTTTTTTTAATAAATGCATCTTTTTTGACTGAAGAAAATTTCGCTCATTCTGTTTCCAGAAAAGTTTGTGACTGCGATTTTTAATACATAATTATAGTTAGGTATACGTATTTTGTATCTGGGCTTTGTTTTAGTTTATAAGCCTGTTGAAAGCCTGTTCATTGCAATGAATTTGAGTTGGTGTTTTTGTGATAAGCTTTTTTATGAAGTTGCTTTTAATTATAATCTTAGGTAGAAACAGACCTTCTCTGTGATCTTAAAAAAATATTTCTCGTGCTTGTTATCACATCTGCGTATTTGAAAAATTATTTATATGAAGAAATTTGATTTTTAATACAGTTGTTTTGTTGAATGAATTGTGCAAATTGTCTGTAGCGATATATTTTATTCTATGAGGTTTCTTTGAAATATGTGTTGAATTTTTAGGCATAGTTTTTTAATTATTAGAAAAAAAAACTGCCGTATCAAAGGTTTTCCAGATTTCTCATTTTTATTAGGCGTGTTTCTTCCAATAAAAGTTATTTTTTCTTTAAAAAAAATAGAAGTTATTTTAAAATATTGATTGAAATGTGGCGCCCATGACACTAACTATAAAAACATTCACTCGATTATACTATAATTTTTAGATTAATTTTGTCATGAAAGACTTTAAATATAATCACTTTTATGTTAAGTTTTGGGAAGTATTCATATTTGCAGTAAAATATTTGTTAAATATGGGAAATACGCTTTCAATTGTATTTAAAATTTAAATCAGTTGGGATAAATTCCTAAAAATGTAATTAAGTTGTTTAAGTTATATTACAAATAAACTATTGCCTGAATAATAAATAATTAATTTTATTATTAATAATCAATTCGGTTTATTGTTATCAATCAATTAAATACAACGTTCAATTGCATTTTATCATAAAATCCCGAACTAATCAGCTAATATCAGGGGTATTAAAGAGCTTCATGTCTAAGTTGACGAATCGGATTATCATATAAAACAGATAATGTTATTATATTAATGCAAGTATCCATTCACAAATGCAATCTTTACTAGTAAAAATAACAACAAATAATCAAAATATCTCAACTGTTCTCGAATATCGCCGATGCTTACGATGAATAAAAGAAATCGTTTAATTCGATAACTGTGATTTGTTAATATAAATCGTGCAATAAATTTTTTTAAATCGGAATGAAGTTACTGTTAAATTTTGCAAATTGTAATTTTCAGTTCGTGTTGTTTATTGTATTATCGGCAACAAGTTTTGTAAAATAATATCTGTATTGAAACTTGTATTAGATTTAATAAAAGATAGTAATTAAAAGTGAGTCTTAAAAAAAACACATAAATTTTGGCAAAATTTGAAAAAAAAATGTTTTAAAATATATTTATTAGAAATAATGCAAATTTTTGCTTCGAAAAGATCAAAATTATTTAATGGTTTGAGGGCATTTTGAATATATATAATTAGAAGAAAATGGTGATGGATAGAAGAAAAAAAAAATGAGATATTTGTTTTACACTGAAATTATTTCAGCATGGACAACCTTTGATACAGCATGTTAATAACATTCATCGAAGTGAAAAAAAAAAATCTTGAAAATGCAAAGTGATGCATCTTCCACTATGCAAGTGTTATCTCAGGTTCTGTCAATCAGAAGATTAATAATATTTGGTCTAAAATATCTGTGTATAACTCATTTTTTTTCTATAAAAGAAATGGATGATGCTTGAAATTATCAAGCAAATAGCTTCCATTTTTGTATCGGATGGCAATAAAAATATGCAGAAAACTAATAGCTTTTGCTAGCTAGTTTTGTTTAAGTTTGTGTCATATGTAAAAGAGACTGAGAAAAATTATTTTAATTTTGTGGCAGTTTTATGGACGCTCAAAAGTAAGTAAAATTTCAGTTGACTTTTAAAAAAATTATATAATTTTTGTAATTTATTTAAGTTTAAAAATATGATTATAGATTATTAAAAGCTTTTAGTAACTTGATAAATAATTTGATGAAATTTAAAATAAAACGATAATCGTTAAGTGATAAAAGATCACGCTTAAAATATATTATTTAATTAAAAAAAGCGAAAAATATTTCATAGATTCATAAATTGTATAATTTTGATCGAAAAAAAAGTCAACAAATTTTGCAAACGAAATTTACAACTATTTATTTCTCAGCATTATGCTCTGGAAAAAAAGATTTAATAAAATATTAATGTATATCACGTTGTAAAAATAGTATTTTTAAAACTATTAGCTTGGAAAGATAAAAAAAAAAATTACGACTTCAACATACTATAAAGAATTACAAACTTTTATAAAACTAGCTTTCAAAATAAGGCTGAAGCTTTGAATTGAAAATTCAAGTTGTTCAAAATACGTATTTATCTCTAGACTTTTCATCCAACGTTTTTTGTCTGTGTAAAAAAACATTTTCTATGTGTGTAGTGTCCGCCAAAAAATATGTATTTGTATCGGTCTTCAGTTAGCTGTAGCTCATTGTCAACTCTGTAAGAACCATTTCTAACCATGTCTTGTAGATTCAAAATGTGAAAAAAAAATTCATGTAGGTTTGCCAACGCACATATAGTTATAATTTTAGCATTCTAATATGCTATAATATAAACATGTGCAAAAATTTACAGCACAAGCAAAATAATTTCATGCCAGTATGTAAACATTCACTATATCTAATTTAAATGTTTGTGAAATATGAAAGTAAGTTATCTTTTCTAATGGATTTTCAGATATGTTTACATTTCTTATTGAACGTCATCATTGTAAGGAATTGGTGATCCATATTAGTGAAGTGCTAAATTTGTTTTATTTTGAGACAATATTTGAAAAATTTCCTATGGTATATCAATATTTCCTATAAACGTATTTATATGATTCCCTAATATACGTACTTTGCAGAGCAACTTGTGGCCTTTTCAGATATACGTATAACGAACCTTTGCCTTACATAATTTGTCCCCGCGGTAGCTCAATTCCTGGAAAGAGAAAAACATAAATAAATAAATCAAGTATAAAAAGCAAAGTACTTACACTTGTTCATTTTATGTAATACTTTATCTTAGTTTTGTGATTCTAAAAATAGTAAGAAAATCTCTTAAAAAGTGGTAAACTGTAAACATTTTTCTTTTTTGACTTCACTTTCTTAAGCAAGAAACTAAGATAATTCAGTACACATGTTATTATAGATACTGAATTACTAAAAATAGTCACTTTTTTATCGCACTTTTTATAGTCATATTTTTCTCGAGCATGATTACCTTGTTGATTGAAACAGTACAAGAATCTCCTTTAAATGGCATCGCTAATTCGAAAATAGAATTAATTCAAAGTAAAAATGAGTAACAATACGGAAAAGCATTTTTTGGAAAGATTATATACACCCAACGATAATTTGAAATTTAATTCAAACTAAGAAATAGTGAAAAAATTCGGAAGAACATTTTTCAGAAAGATTATATTCAGCGTTAATTTGAAATTTAATTCAAACTAAGAAATAATGAAAAAATTCGGAAAAATTATATCCAGTGATAATTTGAGATTTAATTTAAACTAAGAAATAATGAAAAAATTTGGAAAGTCATTTTTCGGAAAGATTAGAAGATCCGGCGATAATTTGAATTCAAACTGGAGAATAAAAAAAAATAGGAAGATTATTTTTCCAAGATCATAGTCAGCGAAGATTCGAGATTTAGTTAAATAATGTTTCAATGCATTTAAAATGATATACACTAAAGAGATTCGAGCAAATTGCTGATATTCTAGATTTTAAAAAAATGGAAAGGAAGTTCTATTTCTGATTCTTCTTTTAAAGCTTCAAGATATAAAGACATTATTTATATATGATGCGGCCTAATGTAGTTTCCGAAATTCAGTCAATTTCCTTTTTCTATTACTATAATAATTATAACATGTAAATAGACTTAAAAATAAGGCAACATATGATTATTTATAAGTATTTTGTTCGGTGATGTCCTGGAGTTCGGAATATTTTTGTGAATTTCCTGGGTATTTTTTGTTGTTTAAACTATAAATCATATGGATTAACTATGCAACATTTATTAATAATTTTCAATAAACCTAACATGATACTAAAAAGACTTTATCTTTTTATGGACTTTGAAATTAGTAAGTCTTCGTAATATTTCTGCATTCTACAATTCTAGGAAAGATTTATTATTAATTAGCATTCCAACTGGGGTTGCTTTTCAATTTTAATATGTGTAGGTTATCATGCTAGAGTTGTATATGACGACCAAAAACATACAAACTCATAATTATAAAAATATTTATTGCATTTTTATAAATTAAACTTAATGATAAAAGTTTTATTATATATATTTTTTTTCAGTTAGCTTACGGAAAATACAATTATAAATAGGATATTTTCATTAAAGCAAAATCTTTTTATACTATATTAAAAGCGGATGAAGTTATTTCAGATATCCCGTGATAAAGACTGAAGAATTATGTGCAAAATTTTATTTATTGTTAAAATTTATTGTTAGACATAAATATGTAGTGTTTTTGTTTGGTATATCTGTATGATGCATAAAAAATAACATTCTAAAAAGAAAGTACAAATGCTGTCCTATTAAGGTAGTGCTTATTCTGTTATATATTATTGTATTCCTGTAATAATATTCCGAAGTTGTGTAAATACTTTTCACCTAATGCAATAAATTCATCACCAGCAAATTTAATGGTTTATCTTTGATATAAAATATTTCTAAAAAGTTTAAACTACCTTTAATTGTTGAGTTCTGTCCTCTAAGGATTTCGGTCTTTTATTATTGTATCAAAAATGATTTATTTGTAAGTAATTTATTCTTCACTAAAAGTTTAGAATGAATTACTTAATGTTTGTATTAAGCTCCCTTAAATACTGGTGATTTATGTTCTGATCGAGCGTGTTCTGTTTGCAATTCGGCTTAGAACAAAGGTGTTTTGTATCAAAAAGTTGTGTATTTAAATATTTCACTCCTCTTTATTTGTACAGTGTCTTATATTTTATGTACAACAATGCTGCAATATTCTGCGTCGGTTTATTTGTTTTGACCTAAAATTGATTATGATTAAATAGTTACAACTTGTCATTCAGTGTATTTCTTTACATGTGTACGTGTGCTTCATTTTCAGAGGAAATAAACACATGGTGATAAATAACTTACACAATGATTTTTTTTAAAAACTATTCTCTCAAAAATACTAATACAAAATTTTAAAAAATGAGCAACGTTAATTAATTTATTTATTACTGATTAATATCAATGGCATTTTTTTCGGATTTCAAGTTATTTCATGCATAATATTTTTAACGTAAGAATTAAATTTGTAAAGAATGTTATAATATATAAAAGACATATGCATTCAAATTAAAGAAAGAAATTAAAAATAGTATTAGAATAGTTCAAATTCTTAATTTTGTCCAACAAAGGTGTATTTACAAATTTTCTTATTTCAAAAACATCTGCTTTGGATTTTCTAAAAAAATAATAATAGTTGGGAAAAAAATTGCACAAAAAAAATTGGCATCATTGAAAGAGTAAAATTTTTAATTTTACAGATGTGTACATTTTTCGAAATAAATGTTTCCCGAAGTTTCTGTAGGGGAAAAAAATCAAAATATTAATTTATTTGTTCCCAAAGGCTTTACTTTTCTTACTTCCATTAGAGCGACTGACTTACGCCTACTTTTAGGTAATGTTAAATGAATATTTTGAAACAAATGGAAACCTAGTAAAAAGATATGTATAAAAAAACAGAATTTTTTAAAAATAATGGTAGAGTAGTTCAAAATTAATTTTAATGCTTTTAATTTTTTTTTAAAAATGATAATAAATGAAAGGTATATTGTGCAGAAATGAAACTGATTTGATTGAAATGGTAGAATGTTGAATTTTAAAAAGGTGTTAAAATGTTTCTTGTAAAACTATTTAGCTCGAAATTACTGGAGAAAAATTGCAAAATTTTGGTTAGTTTCTCAGTAATTGAATATTTAATTAATTTTTTAATTTCGAAAAACAAACACCATTCTTTTACTTGTCTTCAAAAATAAGTGCGAAAAATTTGTAATCCCAATCGTTTAAAAGAAGATGTAGGACATACTAACTACAAATGTAATGTGGAAAATAAGGTGTTTTTAAAATTGAATGCCTGCATGTATTTACAAAATTCAGTTCAGATAGACAGAATAAAGTTAAAAAGCATACAATGAAAACTAATTAATAAATTAAACTATTGTAAAGCAGCAAAAAAAGAAAACATAGTTTTTAATATTGCATGCTTGGATGTATTAATAAAATAAGTTCAGATGAATAGAATAAGTATAAAAAGCATAAAACGAGAACTAACTCAGTATGAAATAAACTATTGTGAAACAATTAAAAAAAAAAAAACATAGTTAAAAAAATCTGCTTATATTAGCTGATTTAACTGCATATCATATATTGCCAGCCTAATTTGAATTCTGGCTCTTCTCATAGAAAGATTTGTAAAGATTAATAAAAAATAATTCTAAAAAAATTATTATTAATATCTATCAGCATCATTTAAAATGTTTTTATAATAATTCTTTAGTCGGTAATGAATTTTTAAGGCTGCTGTATTTCAATTCGGTTTGACAGATGGGAAGCTCATGGAAATCAATGTCATATTAAGCATCTGAACAAACACCTCGATTCATGTAAAGAACCTGAGGTTTTATTGCATTTCTTTTAGCCAATAATCTTTGACACACGATCGAATGTAAATCTAAATTGGATTTTGGTTATATAGCAGTTGAAAGAACTCTTTTTTTTTTATTGTTTGTCAAATGAGTGATATTTATTTCAGTGCATAATTTAAGCCAAACGCTTGTAAAGACTGAAGTCACAAAAAGTATTTAGAAACACTCTGTATTTAGATAATTTATTATTTCTTTTGCAATCAGATACAAAAATAATCAGAGACACTGATTAGACGTTAAACGCTATATCTGGAGCCAGTTGGCCTGCTTATTCATTGTTTTAACTGTGCCAAATTCCATTGAACGAGCTGGCATATATTTGTGTTCAGATACGCAATGAAGTCATTCTTTCTGCATGATTCAAATAATTTATCTTTTTAATAGAGAATTGGTGCGTTTAAGTGACTGCGGAATTATATTTTATCATGTGAGAACAGGATATTGTTTTCTCTTGAGGTTTTTGGAGCCTCAAAATGTGAAGGCAACAAACTGTTGAAGCCTCAAAATATGAAGGCAACAAATTGGCTATTTATCCCCCCCTTTTTTTTTAATTTGGTGTCGGCTTTCACACTAAAGCTTTTGAAATATCTATCGTATACTAATGTAGCTTTCTTTTGGAGTCGGCTTTCACAGTATAGTTTTTCCATTATATATCTTCTGCTAATGTAGTATTTCCCTTCGATATCACAGTGTTACTGCCTAACTCACGCAACGTTTTTTAAAAATAAACCAAACAAGTTAAAATATTGTTTGTTTAATCGATAAAGATTGTTGTTTCAGGGATAATTTCAACTAATTAAAATAGGGTTATTAGAAAATAATGCAGAAGGTTGCCACATTTGGCGATTTATCACCAATTAAAGTTACAACTTAATTTCCAAATTATACATTCCCTGAATTCTAACGAATTGTCTTAATTAATTTGAGTCATTAATTAGTTTAAACCGGTTTGAAACAATCATGAGGCTACCAGATTACGCACGCGTCCATATTTAGAAAAACGATGGGTTTTTTTTTTTATCTTAAAATCGGCCGAGCTCCAAAACTTTGTTTTCCAGCTGGAAAAATTGAAATAGGAAGTTTTAAAAAAATTATCATTATATATATATGTAGTATATATATAGAGAGAAAGAGAGACAGAAGCCACGAGATTGTTTCAAACCGGTTTAAACTGGTTAATGACTTAAATTAACTAAGACAAATAATAACATAAAAAATAATAATGTTCTCACATGATAATTTGAAATTTGCGATAGTGGATTTCATTTTTTTTATTTAATATTAAATTCTTTCAAAATTTTGTTTCTAAAGCGGTAAGAGAAAAACTTATAAAACAATTGAAATGTGATCGTTGTTATTAAAAAATCTGAAAAATAAATGCTTTAATTCAGAAATTTTTTGGTATTGTTATAATGAACACTATAGCGCTATCAATATAGAAAAGAGTAATCAAAGTAAAAAAGTAAATAATGCAAAAAGAACTTTTTTTATATAAGTTTGACTACATAATTTCTTGTAGAAACAAATGGTGAATGTGCGACAAATTATTTGAATTGACAAATGCCATTTTTCGAAAATCGATATCTTGTTGGAAACTAATAATACATTCATGCAATTTGGAGGACTCCATGTAATAATGACATCGTTTTGAAAACAATCATTATATGAATAATTTCATTTTTTTATCAGGCATTAATTATTATTACAAATGAGTAAGGAAATTTTACGAATAAAAGCGTAATTTAAATTACAAGAATATGTTATGGATTTTAAAATACAAATTTCTGCTCTGAAATTACTTGCAACTAAGATTTGGACGATCTTGAGTATAACATTTCCTCAGTTTTTGTCAAATTGAAAATAATTTGCATTAGCACAAAAAAGAAAATTTATCCATTAATTGATAATATAATAATCAATGACTTAAGAATTTTAAATTTGGGGAGTAAAACAAGAAATTTTTCAAACGTGTTTTTAAGTTTCAAATAAATGCTTCTAGAAACCCTTGTGAAAGAAAAAAAATATAATTATTTTAAATTAATTTTTTTAAAGAGTTTTCGATTACCTGATGCTTCCAATCAGCTCGGATAATCATGGTTCTACATTACGAAAATGTTTAGTACAGAAGAAACATTTGAAGAAAATATAGCATTCTAAGGATTCCCAAAATATCTAAAATATACATTTATTCAAACAAAACATCGATTTGAATTTTCTATACTATTCAGGCCAAAAGCAAGCCGTCCCAAATATGACTTGAATAGATGTAACAAAGCTACAAAAATCACACATCCCTTTTCTGTTCTTTGTTTTTACTTTCTCATATTCATAGTATAGAGAAAGTACAGTAACCATCAAAATATTCGAGCTCCAGATTTTGACAAATCTCCACGTTTTAGACCTCCTTAAATTCGTTAAAAAAAAAAAAAAAAAAAAATCCATTTGTTTATCTGTGACAAAGATACTCAAAAACGCTTTGCGTTAGAAAACTTGTTATACGGCCTTTACACCAGATTTGTAGATTTATCAAATTTTCAATTAAATCCTCTCAGAGGAAATCTGCGTGTCTGACTATTCGTATATAATTTTACACGATAATTATAAAACAAAGATATATAAATTGATAAAATTCGATACACAGAAGCAACGTCTATAGTGTTGATACCTTTTAAATTTTGAGCCAAATCCAGCACGGGTTGATTTTCTGTTGGTTTGTACTTTCAGAAACATGTGAACACAATAATTCAAAACTACAATGACTTAAATATATCAAATTTGGTAAGTGATTTTGTGATTATAAGTGTAATATTGTGTCAAATTTTTGCTTCAATCAGTTGGAAAAGACGTATGTAAAACACAGGTTTGATTTTCAAATATTAATTACATGCCAGGGATTAATCGCCAAATAACTCGCCAAGGATCACACGATAGATTCTGTAAAAATGCTAAATTTGCAACAAGGATCAATATTTCATAACTATTGTACTCCAATGCTATGCAAAACTTGACGCAACACCTTTGTAAAAGATTATGCGAGATTGTTCTTGAGAGACCATTCCCTCTGTGTTTTTTTTTAAAGCATAACTTAATGCAAAAGCAAAATGGATATTCATTTGATTTGCCAGCCTGAGGCTAGAATTATAAAAGATTATGTACAGATCATAGTTTGAGCACACAGTTTCTGAACCAGTTTGGCGCCTAGTTCTGGAATGAAAGATAATTTGAGCTGTATTATCAAGTTACGCCTTACCGAAAAAGATAACAGCGGGGATTTTTTTTTTTTTTTTCAAATACTGACTTTTTCGTGCGTTGCTCATTATGCGTCTGAGTGAGTACTGCCTTTGTGACGAGTAGACAAACGCCCTTGCTTTGACGAGTCCTTGCAAAAGCGCCTCCGCCAAAGCACCCGTCAAGCGAAGAATATTTATAGCCTCTCCCCTCGCTCACTGAAAACACGCAGGGAAACCGAAATGCTGAAAGTTATCGCGGCATAAATTTCAACATTAGGGAGGATTTCCAAGAAACAATTTCACAGCAATAGAAAGCTGTTGCACAAGTTTTTAATAGGCTTAAGACATACACAACAAAGCGATTCTGTACAAAAAGCAAATAATAGTAAATAGATAAATAACCGAAATCTTCACCGGCGAATTTTAATTTATAACATACAGTGGTTGAGGTCTTAGGTTCAAAAATCTGGCCGAACATATTTTAAAGTTGCTTTCTGAAATGAGAAAAAATAATTGCTGTTTTAGTTTAATAAGTCCGAATTCAGACACGAAATTTGGCATATATTTGGGATATATTGGCAATTATAAAAATAAGCAATTCTGGAAGTGTGATTGGAATTTTCTATTCAGATAGTTATAATGGTGTAGATAACCAGCCAGTATAAGCAAAACGTTTCTAAATTATCTTGTCACTAATTTAAGCCGGTCAAACTGTCTACATATGCACACAAGTTTGGTACAAATTTGGATAGTAGTAGCAGATAATAGTAAATGGTTAAATAAACGAAATCTTCACCAGCGAATTTTAATTTATAACATACAGTGGTTGAGGTCTTGGGTTCAAAAACTGGCAAAAAATGTTTTAAAGTTGCCTTCTGAAATGAGAAAATAAATCATTATAAATTGGTAAACTGTATCTCTCTGGTGAGTGCTAAAAGATTTGATGTACAAGCTAGAAAATTAATAAGTACTGTCTTGATCTATACTATCTTTTAACTTACTACCTATTATCTTATCACTTATCCAAGCCGGTCTCCTGGCCAAACTGTCTTCATAAGTACTCAAGCATGGGCCAAATCTGGCCAATAGTACCATAGAAGCATGGTAGAAAATAAGTGAATGAGGGTTGACCAGCTTTACACTTATTACAAATTTAATAAACTGTTTCTCTCTAGTCAGTGCTAAAACTTTTGATGCACAATCTAGAAAATTTTTAAAATGTCGTCTTTTGATCTCTTCTACCTTTGAACCTACTACCTATTATCTTCTTTGCTGGCCAAACTGTCTCCATATGTAACGCAAAATTGGGCCAAATATGGCCAATAGTAGCATCAAAGCATGGTAGAAAATAAGAGAATGAAGATTGACTCGCTTTGCTCTGATTACAAATTTAATAAATTCTGTCTCCCTGGTCAATGCTGAAATATCTGATGCATAAGCTAGAAAATTTTTTTAAATGTCTCTATTACCTTTGAAATGAATGACCAATGTTTTTCCGGAAGGATGAACATAAGGATTTATTTTATTAACCTTGATCTTTTAAGGGAACAAATTGTATTGCAAGAAATAAGAGAAATTTGTTCAACAGATATCCCTGGCCATGTTATTCGTGCCTTTAATGCTGTTTTCACCGATATGTGAAATCATCGTTGTGAATATACCGTGTAGCAAACAGAAAGCCTAGGAATTAGTACGGTTTTTTTTTTCTGTTTGTTTGTTTGTTTTTTCGTAACTTCCAAATATTTGAGAAATACGAATTACTTTAATATATATAACATAGATTGGTGGGCCTACATTATAATTCAAACAAAATTCTAAAAGTATGTAATACAAAGGCTAAACAACTGTGACCGAAAATTAGTAAGTCTCAACAGATGACATATCAAAATTTTTGTGAGGTTGCAATCCTTTTAAAGCTTCTTGATATTAAATGCATTGAAAACACAATTGTAATTCATGTCAAAATTTCATATTGAGAAAAATATTCAAGGAAAATTTTGATAAAATTCTGTACCATAGTATTTCAATTTTACTGAATTTTGATTACAAAAATTCGAAGAGTATAAAAACAAACTCAATAATCTTACAATGGGAGTAAGATAGGGAGACAGGAAAAAATCATACACTATTTTGATTAAATTTCTACTGCTATTTCATTCACGATCATCTATATTTTGAATTTGCAATAAAGATTTTTGAGTATATACTTCCAACCAAGTGAAAAAAAAAAACAGTGTGGGGTTTGTAAGAGCAATTATTATATAGACGGTGATAGATTTACGAGTTTCCAAAATAGGAAGAATTATTTTATTTGCTTAAAAAATATCAATTAGGAGTACTGGGAATTTTTCTTATGGCATTAAAAAAAACATGAAATATCGGTACTTTGGAATTCTATGAATTACTACACTGCCGTGAGACACTGCATTAAATAGTTATAAGATGAAATTTTTTGAAAGAATATATAATTGATTGATTATCTTTTTATGGCTAAATAACCAGTATAAGAGAATATATAAAAACAATGCTAATATTTCGCAGATAGAAACTAATCTCTATTTATTGAAAACAAAAGCTGATAATACACAAATCAATAATTTATTCACGTTAAAACTGTCAGTTAAGTTTTTGGGGAAAAAAGAAGAAACCTAGGATATATGATTATCGATTTAAAAAAAAAAATGCTTTTTTCAGGGAGAAAAGACTTTGAGGAAATAAAATATAATTGTAATTATATTACAAATAATGTTTTTTTTAAATTTAAATGTGTATAAGATGAATCAATTATCTAAAATACATGCTTTACCAAAGCGGACAGACATTGCATTAAATAGTTAAAAATGAGAATTTTATGAGAATCAAACAATTAGTAGCTACTTCAGAATTTTCGAGAGAAATATAATTGACTGTTTATCTTTTTTGACATAAGAACCAGTAAAAGTGAATATATAAAAATAGTACTAATATTTCGCAGAAAGAAATTTATTTCTAGTTATTAAAAACAAAAGCTGATCATACGCAAATTAGTAATTTATTCACATAAAAATGTCATTCAAGTTTAAAAAAGAAGAAAAACCTAGGAAAAATAAATTATCAATTGCAAAAAAAAAGTTTTTTTTTCTAGGAGGAAATGCTTTTTATTTTGATGAAACAAAAAATAATTAAAATTACATTATTAATAATGGATGTTTTAATTAAAATGTGTGTAAGATGAAACAATTATCTAAAATACTTTCTTTACCAAACGCGGCAGACACTATATCAAATATCTAAAAGATGATAATTTTATTCAATAATTAACAAATAAAAACTTATTTTATTTGTTTCCTAAAGAATTCCCCCCCCCCCTAGTTTTTAAGAAAAAAAAAGGGGGGGACCCTCTAGGAAAAACGATTATCGATCGAAAAAAAAATTCCTTTTTTCTGGGAGGAAAGGTCTTTTACCTTGATGAAACAAAAAAAAAAAAAAAAAATAATTAAAATTACATTATAACTAATGATTGTTTTAATTAAAATGTGTATTAGATGAATCAATTATCTAAAATACTTTCTTTACCAAATGGGACATATATGAATAATGCATCAACGATAAAAACTACAGAGAAAGCGAAAGTTTTCGCAACTGTTTTATATATCTTCAAATATTCAAGATACACTATTCAAATACAGATAAATAGAAAGCAAAATAATAGAATTTACAATTGGTTAAAAAAGAGAAGACAGTATCAACTAATATTAGAATTCTGCTTATCTATTTATTCCAAATATCTACTTAAACAAAACAAAAAAAGGCATTCAAGCTTTTTCGTCATGTTTTTAGCTTTGCTATTATTTCGATATGCTTCTGATAAAAGGGCATGCTATGCTTCACAGATCTGCGGGTTCAGTTTGATAACATGCAATTCCTGAATATAATTAAATACTTGTTTTCAATTTTAGTTAGCAAATAAAAACTGGGTAAGTAGGAAGACAAGAAAAATTCTCCTTTCTATGAATCTTTTCAAAATTACTTATCGTATTTTATATTTTATATTTCATTTCGAGTAAAAAGTATTTTTTGTCGTTCTTTTTTTCCTTCAAAATTTAGATTTTCAAATGTAAAATTATTTTAAATCGCTCAGTAAAATTTCATTTTAAAATCAATATTTTTATTATTTTTTTTAAATCTTAACATTTTGAGCTTTTTTGAAGTCAGTTGAAGCATAACGTGCAAATCAAATGCAAATTGGATAAAGATTTTTCTGGTAAGTATTTTGCTATTAACTACTAACATTAAATTTAACAACCTGTATTTGGAATTTAATTATTTCCTGTTAAAATTTCATTTCATTAAAATTTAATCACTTGTAATGATGCTTTACTATTGGCTTAACTTCATTAATTTTCTGTGTGTTATATGAAAATTTCTTTTAAGCCTTGAACTATTTTGCTCCTTATATTATCTAATCAGATGACATCTTTTGTTTTCGAAATGTTCCATCTTAGAGATTAATTACGAATCTTCAGAAAAGGTGGGATTTTTGTGAATCATACGTAGCTTCTGTTGTATCATTTTGTGAATTATGTGTGTTTTTGTATCATTTTGTGAATTATGTGTTTTTGTATCATTTTGTGAATTATACGTAGTTTTTGTTGTATCATTTTGTGAATTATGTGTATTTTTGTGTCATGTGTATTTGTGTCATGTGTATTGAGTATCATTCTGAATCATGTGTATTTTATATCATCATGTGTAGTTTTTGCATAGCGTCTTAAAATTATTTAGTTTAGATATATAAGTCTGAAAAGAGATAATTCAGTGCTCATTTGAAGTATAGACACGATCATTAAGGGATTAATAATCGTTAAAGAAGTTCAAGTTCATATCAAATTTGAAAACAGTTAAATGTTATTGTTTATACAATTTATCATGTTAAGCAGTGATAATACTGTCAATTTTAAAATAAAAAGATAATTTTTACTTGATTTTAAATTACTTTTACCTTTTGAATGAAAATGCTACCTGCGATTTGGCAGTTGCAACGATTACAATAAGACCTTCACTAATAGGTACTTTCAAGTTCAAAAGATTTTTCTTTCGATAGTTATTAACATTTTTCTTTCAGATTTTAGAAAGATATTGTTAGTTCCTTTTATGCTGTATGGGAAATTAATGCCACTCAATTCCCAGAAAAAGACTTCGCAGACCGAAACCACAAAAGGTAAGAAAATTTACAAGCTATTATTCGCTGTACATGTTACAAGAAGTTTCATGATGACGTTGGCATGCTTAGTAACAATAAGTACCCCGCATAAAAAAATGTATTCATTGACAAAAAATGTGCACATGTTCTTACCACGATTTCAAAGCATGTTACGCCCTATGAGTAAATACAATAATACCGCTAAAGGAATGCAGGCTTCCATTGTCAATCTTTCAATTAAAAGATCTTTTTTTAAAAAAGGGGAAGTCGTAAATGTCGATTGTTAGGAATATTTTTAATTGATACAGCTGAAAATGACGAATGAAGCTTTCGTGAGCAAGAAAAAAACCGAAAATTAAAAACAAAGATTTTACTGCCGGGTTTCTTTTTACATAGCAGAATTGCCTTTGCTCGTTATAGAAGTTAACTGTTACGCGATTGAAAAAGAGCATACGGTTACAAAGAAAATCAGAATGTAGCCATATTTTTCCATTATCCCTTTATATCCAAATATGCACTGCTCTGTTTTTTTAAGTCCGAAATATCCAGTCAAATTTGAATTTAGTCTTAATTCTTTTCTGGTACCCTTTACCATTTTCATAATTGGAAAATAGCCTTGAAATCGAAAGTCCAATATTCACTCGAAAAGGCAATTCTCTTATAAATCCGTTTGAAAATATTTATCACGTGATTTTATTAGCGCAGTCACACATTATTTATAATTTACTTTGGTAACTTCTGAAAAAGGAAATATGAAAAGTAAATAAATACAAATACAAAAAAGTTTATTATTTTTTTAAAAAAAGATCTTTTGAAATTAGGGCATATAATATTTGTTGTCTCAATTGTTTTGGATCATTTTTTAAATCAGAGAACAGCGAAACTTGTATATATTTTCTATAACGATAAACCTGTTATTTTCTTTGGTCTCGGAAGGATTCCTGTTTATTTAATGTACTATAAACATGCCAACAACGAGAATCGCTTTTAGATGCCCTATCTTTGATAATTTTAATGGCTAAAAATATAATGGCTAACTACAACATCAATTTCTTTTCCTTATTAAATGACATCCCTGGCTCAGAATGTGAGATAGCTGAGAAATAAGGGGAAGGAAAAACGATAGATTGTACACTAAAGAAGGATCGGTGGGTGGGAGTAGGTTAGAGACTGGAATGTATTCAGGAACTTTTTGTTTTTGTCATTGGTGAGTTCTGCCAAACTTCTAAAGTTACAGTTAGCCCATCGGGTTGACCACCTATTCGTTAAAATTCGGTTTTGGTATGTTAAACTTTGAGTCTACAATGGCACATTTACATTTAAAAGAAAACTGCAGATAATTTTGGAAATTTATGAATTACGAATGAAGTTATATATATATATATATATATATATATATGTGTGTGTGTGTGTATATATATATATATATATATATTTCCCCTTAGAAAAGGATCTTTCCCCCATAGTTTAGAATATAAAATAACAAAAAAATCAGGGTATGGAAAACATATAGCCTGTAATAGTAAAGAAAGATTTCGATGGGAATTTGAGATTGGAATGTGATCAAAGAGGTTTTTTATTTTTTATTTATTTATTTATTTTTGCTTTCTTCTGCTTCTGGAATTTGAAGAATAGCTGCAAATAGTTTTAGAAACTTATCAGGTGCTAGAGCAAGCTATTGCTGCTAAAAAAAGTATAGAATTTTTCAATCGATGATAGCTACTTAAAAAAAAGAAGAAGAAAGAAAGAAAGCATTGAGGATGCCGGGGATAAAAGTAAAATTGATAACAAATGAAAGTGAATTTAAAGTGCCTAAAATAACTGGGCTGACAAAGCTATCCCGTCATAACCCTCTCCTCGAGATGAGAGCGCAAAACTTACCCAAGAAATTCTGAAAAGTAAGAAAATTCGCATTTTTGTTGGTCAAGAATTATTACAGATAGCATAGAAATTATTACAACTTTTTTTCTTTTTATCTTTTTTTAAGCCAACTTTTATTGTTAGTGAAAATTTTTTATTAAATTTCATATTGAAGGTGTTAAAAAAGTTAAAATAATCTTAAGTTTATTAAATACAGTTTTATAGTGGCAAGTATTTATTAGATTAATCCATAAGCGTAATAAGTTTCTCACATACTGAAACATTGAATGTGAAAATGCTATGAGTGTTAATAATCATAAACTGTCAACAATAATATTTTCTCTAAGTCTCTAGAATATCGTTATAAACAACATTTACTGTATTTTACTTTAAATTTGATAATTTTATAAAATTTGATAAAAATTATTGGATTGGATGATAGCGATTTTCCAAACACTTTTAAGGAGATAAATATAAACACTAGACATTAAGTATTTATTAATATCAGAATTAATGTTGAGTTTATAAAACAGTTCTTATTTAAATTTCGAACCATTTATTTTCAGATAACGATTTGTTATATCATTTAAAATGCTAATCTTTATTTTTTTAAAAAGTTTTTAAAAATCTCACTTATTTAAGACTTAAAAGTCTTTTGCTATAATATATGGAAATATTCAAAAAGGATAAAAACGTATAGAGTCACTCAATTCTATATTAATATTTTAATATCATACATTTATACATTATCCATAAAGAATAAAAAATATAATTTCATGCTTTTTTTCAAAAAATGATTTTTTTTTATTGCTTAATTTCTTTTGCGATCTCCGAAATTACACGAAACATTTTGGACAATATCAATAATATTTTTTTTAATAATAAATAACCGATTTCAAAAAAGAATTTAAAAAAAAGTAAAGTGATGTATTGCCAACTATAAAATTCGACATAAGCTAAAATCCAATATAAAAATTAGAGTGAAACAAACTGCGTAGCTATCATTTTGAACTTCAGTGAACTCAAAAGAACAGACAAAACCAAGTAGTAAAACTTGATGCAACATTCTTTTCAAAAACGGCGTAATTCACACTCTGAATTGATTTACTGGAGATATACATAAAAAAAAAAAAAAATACTCGACTCCTGCTTTGTTATTACATCAGAAAAGGGTTTTATTACGTGTCTAGCCATCTTTGAGACATACATCCAGCTAGATAACGCAGAAGGCACAACTCCTCAGAGTTAGCTTCGGAGCGCAAGTAATTTTCTACTTGCCGATTTTTGCAAGCATGTCATTTACCCCAGTTCTCGCTATCGGTCGGCTGATCCTGGAAAATGGCCATGGACGCTTTCCACTGGCGATTGCAGCGCACGTCGGACTCTTCCGCAAATAATGGCCATTTTGTATGCGCGCTCGGCTTATTAGGAAGATAATTGAGTATCAACGATGTTTTATTCAAACGTTCTTATCTGGAGAATACTTTGTTTATGCCGTACGGAAGACGATTTTTTATTTTGGCGCCTTCACTCGCACCTGCCTTGTTCTTCTTATTTCATGGCACAGTAGCAAGAAAATCCGATGCGGTTGAAGATTGTGGCGAGTTATTCTTCATAACAAAATGTTAATGTGACGCAATCAAACACAAAATAGATGTTATAAGTTAAAATGTAAAATGTGGTTTCGGTTATGTAGAGTTGGCAGAAATTTCCTGTAGGTATGTGACAATGGTCGGGAGGAATTTATTTGAAAAATGCTTTAAACTAATTTGAATTTATATTTTTGCATAAAAAGAGATTGAAAAAATATCTTTGAAACCAAATATATCAATTTAATGCAATAACTTTTTTAAAAAATTGGGGGGAAAAATGTCTTTTTTATATATAAAACAAAACCTTTCTAGTTTAAATGTTTATTGAATAATTTTGCATATAGCTTAGGAAATACATTAAATAGTTCCTGAACTAAAGAAAAAAAAAGTATTTCTATCCACTCTGTTCAACTGATAAATAAAATGACATAACTTATTCTCTAATTCAAACACTGAAGAACATATTGAGAAATTATTATACCAAATTTGAACAAAAAAAATATGCAATAGATTAGAGTTTGTGCTGTTTTTCATAAGAAAATTCTACCCAAAAAATTTAAGAAAATGGCATTTAAGGATGTAAAATCACATTAAAACGTATATAAAAGCAAATATAAAAATCAGTGTAATTTCACAAAAAAATAGTCTTAGAAATAAAATTAAAAAGGTTTTATGAAGAAATCCATTCAAACATAACGAATATTAAATTCAAAAAATTTTATTTTCACAACAACAACAACAAAAAAAAAAAAGTCGTAATCACCTACCTTAAAACCTTTATCCGTGTCCCATTATACACCATCCAAAATCATACATTTGTCATCCAGAAATGCTTAACATTTTCAATTGAAGACCATTTCTCAGTTGGGAAAAAAAAATTTCATCGACTCATTTATCATCTTTTTTTTTTTTTTTTTTTTGCTCTCTGCCAAAATTGAAAAATACTGGAGAATTAAGCATAATTTAAAGATAAGAAAAACAATTACAATACCTGCGGATAAAATGCTATTTGCAAATATAGAACCTACAGATAAGACAATAATTCCAAATGCAATACACCAAGGGTTGTTTTCATCTGATCACTGCAATTCAGCAGTACCATTACCACATGAGCACTTTGAGTACTGTTTATATCTATCTGTACAGTTGACATACATCTTGGATTCATGTACTTGGTTCATTTCAAAGCGGGATTTAAAACAACAGGTATAGCACCTAAGAATAAAATGTCAATATAGTTTTGGAATAAATAATTGAATTATATTCGTAAACTTTTTCTTAACATTTTCCAAAAAAAAAAAAAATTAATATTTATTTCATCTTTCATTGTTATACTTCATTCAAGCCATTCTACAATTTTTACAAATGTTTAATTGTTTATCTTTAATAAACGTTAAATACTGCGGCATGAATATGGTTTCTGAATTATTTGTATATTTTTATTGTTATTACGATAATTTGTAGGTGCCTCTTCCTTTGAATAATACATTATTTTTAAATACTATATATTCTGTTTAGCTTAATTTTTTTCTATTGGAGCAACTGAAAAGCCTTTGATTGGGGCAACTGAAAAACCTTTGAAACAAATCACAACCTTTAAAATCTAGAAAACTACAAAAGAGAAGGAGTCAGATTTTAATGTCTAAAAATTAAATAGATTTGAAAAAAAAAGAGGCAAAAGTCAAATAAAATATTAAATTTTACAGACACAACTTTTTAAATGATTTGAAAAAATTTTGTTTTAAAAATAAAGTAGTCATGATTTTTCTTTTAATAATCTCGTAAGTAATATAAAGTGTAAAGAAAGAGCATTTCGAAATTCTTATAGAGGCTTATTATCCGTAATAAAATCTGTAAATAACAATTTTGATTCATAATAATCAACAACATTTTTAACTCGTACAATACACAATAAAGAACGAGTATTCTAAAAGTCTTATAGAAGATTACTAGCTTTAATAAAATATGTAAATAACATTTTAACTCGTACAATACACAATTAATCGTATCTATAATTTCAACATATTATAAAATATTATAGAATAGAATATTAATTTGGAGCAGTTATTCAACAACAATGACATATGAAGAATGATAAAATATTGGGAATATTGTAATAATATAATAGAGATGCAGTCAGGCTCACTCTATTAAAAATTTTTCTAGGATACTGAAATTGAAAATATTTAAGAGAATGAAACATGAGTTAATCAAAACTACAAAAAAAAAAAAAAAAAAAATGAAAATAATATTTAAGAAATTTTAACAGAATACCACTGGCTGAGATAATATTTTTATCAATTTGATTAAAAAACATCTCATCAAAATTCACACATTTTCTGGAAAATATAGAACGGTTTAAAAGCAGAAATATTATTTTATGTCTTCGATATTTTAATGCATTTACTCGCTTGGGATTCCTAGTATGTGGTATTCCATAAAAAATCAGAATTAAATTTAACCTTCTTTCAAGGCAATAAAAGAAGAAAAAAAAATATCAACAAAACGATTTATTCGAATGAGGCGTTTACACACTGCAAAGTTTTGATTTTTGAAAATGTTATTGAATAATTTAAGGAATATCATAAACAAGAAACAGGTGCCAACGTATGCAGCGAAAGTCGATGTTTATTCAACTGCTTTATCTTTATCGCTTTCTGTCAGAATTATTTCAGCTGCTTTTAAGAAAAATTACATCGAAAATAATTATGTCTTTTTTTTTACTCAATTTTTCTTATTTGGCTTCTTAAAAAAATATTTTCTGCTTAGTAAAAGACATTTATTTACGTTTTGACTCAATCGGTAATTAACAGCACTCATTCTTTTTTGACTGCACCATGTTAATCGTAACAATGGAAATTAGAGTGAAAATTTTTTTAAAAAAATGCGTTTAATTTTGGGAATAATTAAATTTTATATTTTAAATAAAAATCAGTATCTTCAAGGTTAATAAATATTTGGAATTGAGGATAGGAGATCATTGAAAATAGTTGTACATTGGTAAGAGATGTAAACTGTTCATCAAAGTTTCATGTGTTTTCCATGTCCCATTGACTTGATCATCAATGATCACTAATAAAGAAATAACGCCTTATAAGGGGAGATAGGTCGTCCTTGAAGAATCTCTAAGATTAACTTCCTTGCAATTCTCTTACATTTAAAGAATTTAACTTATCAGATGAACAGAATTTAACTTACAGTAGGTCTGAAACTTAAAATTATTGGGCCTACTTTAAAACAAAGATGGGGGCATGCAAATTTTGTTTTCCATAATGAAAGTTTTTAAATAGAATTTTCGTTTTAAATTGAGAATAGATTCATTCCGAATTTATTCAAGTTTTGTTTTATCTTCCGGTTATAGTTCTTATATTACATGCAGAGTTTAGAATCGATTATTATTGATTTAATATTAAAAATTAAAATTTTGATCTGAAATTATTAATACGGTGGCCTAAATTTCTAATATTGTATCTGTGCCTGAATATTGTTAATGCTTTATCATTTTAAAATAGCTCGAAATGAAGGGGGGGGGGGAGACTCGCTATTTTATTTAACTATGTAGCAAAGTTTTTATATTTATAAAATATTCATAATCTATGTAAGTTGCTTAAATATCGATTATTATCATTAAAATCTGTCAAAACAAAAACATTTTATTTAACTATGTAACTTCTATTTTATTTAATTATGTAACAAAATTTTGATAGTTATAAAATATTCACAGTGCATGTAAGTTGCCTAAATATCGGTTATAACCATTAAAATCTGTCCAATCAAAAATCATCAAAATTTGTCAAATCAAAAGTTTATCATATTTATTTAACTACAATTTCTCAAATACAATGTCTTTCGTTAAAGGGAGTAGATTACGTATTCTTCAATAATTACTTTAATTTTCATTTATACCACATCACCATTTAGTAGTTCAATCATCACATCTAAATTGATTAAATCAAGCGTTAGTCTCTTCTAGCATTCTTTCTGATCCTTTTTTTCCCATCTGATGTCTTACGTGACGATACAAGTGGCAGAAGGGGGATAGGCAATGCCATTCCATCTCTGTGAATAGTTTACGAGGCATTTATGGAAACACCCATAAACAGTTAATAGGTCCTAAAAGCTGAGCTCACTACTAGCTGAGCGAATGGCGAAAGTACATAAACTTCGACAGTTATGTGCCACTTCGCTACGCTTTTAAACGATCGACAAACCCGGGATTTGTACTTGTTCACAATGACTTCTAACATACGAGTTGCTTTTTCGTTGTTATGGTGATTCTCGCAGTCGACACAAGAGCATCACATGTGTTTTATTTTTATTTGTGCAACAATGCCATTCAGTGCATTTATTTGGAATACATTGTAGCATTTTTTCCAACCTACGCCTTTCAGAAACATCCTAAATAATGCGATAAGCTGCTTTAATTTTAGGATCAAGTATTTCAGGAATAGTGGTTGCATGAACAAGTTTTTATTTGTATATATTGACTAGCCGCCTTTGGCGACCAGCTGATTCGTTGGGAGTAATGCCTTCAAAAATTTTCAATAAAATATTTATGTACCTTGCTCTCTTAATAACTTCTTCGCAAAATATATTTAAACTTCAAATTTCGATAGTCACGTAATTCATATTATTATAGAAGTCTTATAATAATTTGTTCATTGTACTTTATATCTCTCTGATTTCCAGCCAGCTGTCGTGGAATTATGTCAAAAATATCACATTTTATATTTATTCCATAACATTATGCTTCCATTTAAACATGTGGTGAACATCACACTTTTTTCGGTTTAGTTTGCAATAAGAGTTAATTTAATCATTCATTTTGATTTTTTGTCAAGGTGATGACAACGCACTAATGCATTCTTAACATGTTCTTGTATGTAAAAATTTAATTTCATTTTGTACGAAATAAAATTGCTGTAATTGCTGTAAAATTGCTGTAAAAAATTGCTGTAAAATATGGTTATATAATGTTTTTAAAAAACATTCATTAAAAATAGAAACTTAATTTATGGATTAAAACATTGGCATCAATGAAAAAATTATGAAGTTTAAAATTATAAAAAAATTTATGAAGTTTAAATTTTACACCATCCTAAGGAATCATATTCTGTGATATTTTCTTGACACTTTAACTTTTAAATAAATAAATAAACGTTTCTATCTTCTGCGATCAAATCTGACCCATTTATGAAGTTTTTATATACCAATTTTAGAACAATTAACAGTTTCATAATCATAGGCCAATCACTGTCGTGAAATCCTGGCAGAAGATTGGTGTATCTTCTTTGGGACGGTCGATGAAGTAGTCTAAAGTCGCCAGTTTTTACAGAAGAGTGATACTCAAATTTCATACATTATTCAGTTTTAGTGATTGATTTAGTTGATTGGAGTTTGACAATTTTTATTTTGACACACATTCATCTGATTATCAGCTTTGGAGAAATTCCGAGCACTGATTGGACCAGAATTGATATTTTCTATAAGATGGTCGATGGAAAGCCTCTAAAAGCGTACGTTTTTATAAAATAACAATATTCATTTTTTCATAAATCAGTCAATTTCAATAATTGCTTTAATTTACTGGTATAACTCTTAGTTAAAATATTAGTGTCCCAAGAATATTTTGTTAAATATGACTCGCAGAGCAGAGTATGAAAAACTCGTAACTCGTAATGAAACTTGTCATTCATCAGTGGATTTACTTAGTCAAGTTACATAAAATATAATTATTTACTTCATTTAGACCATTTTAACAGCACTAAATAGTATGTATGTCTATTACTAAAGCTTAATTTTTAAGAAAAAATTAGAAAGATTTTACAAATCCACCATTGGACCAGGATTTGAATGGATATCCTGCATATATTAAACCATGTTTACCTTAAATAAAGCTGATTTATGGAATTCATAATACAGATATTGCAAACGATAATAGAAACCTTTGCCTTGCATCTATTTTTTTTAGAAAATATCGCATTTCCTATTTATTTCATTTCATGCAGTCACGTGCAGAAAATTGCATTTTTCTAGATTTAATTTGTAGTAGTAATTAATTTATTTTTGAAATCAGGGCTTTTGAAAATGCGATGGCAATACGTTGATAAAAGCTAATTTTTTGCCATGCTCGTGCAGATTAAATTTTATTTTTATTTTGTGTGAAATAAATTGTTGAAAAATATGCTTAAATTACATCTTTAAAAATTCATTAAAAATAGAAGTTTGATTTATAGGTCAAAACATTAGTATCATTGGAGAGATTACTTTTTTATTTTCAAATTAATGTAAAAATCAATTTTGTGCTGTAATATTTTCGAAAGTTATAGCGGAAAAATGTTGAAATTTCGCTTAATTTTAATAAAAAATTTTAAAAAAATCGCTCCGAGGTGCACATTTCCGACCTCCAAACTATACATACGCCAAATTTGGTGACTCTAGGGCAAACGGTTAGGCCTGTAGAGCGTGCCAACATACACACAAACACACATTGAGCTTTATTATAAGTATAGATAAATGTTTAAAAGTTTAATTAGGTATTATACAAAGGAGTTTACATATTTGTAGAACGAATTCCGAGCTGTTTAATTAACGTAAAAATGGAAACACTATTTTTTTAAATGTTGGATTTGTTACTCCTTTTTCAGGATTAAATTTACATCGTGATTTCCATGATAGAAGGACTTTTCGTAAAATAGTTCAATATACTGACTCCTATCCCTCTTCTACTACTTTCCAGAGTTCAAGCATTGTTATAAATTTGAGTTTAGAAAGAGCTCTTCTAAACTCAAGAGAGAGTGATATATATCAGTTTTCATTTTTTTTCAAGGAATGCAGTTTTAATTTTCGAAATATAATTAAAACTATATAAATTCGTCTTGATGAAGTTCCACGCTTTGGACGGCACTGAGATTTTTAAAAAATGGCATTTATTCTAAAATAATGAAAATAAAAATTTTTGTTGATAGTGCATTTAGTAGATTTTAATATTTATTTACCATTTTCCTTATTTTTAATTTCACTTTGTATGAGAGCACTGCCACAATCATAAACCTCTAACTGAAATTTTCTTTCAACTGTGGGACGAGATTTGTAAATTTTATCTAATTATTTCCAGTAATAAATAGATCTGCTTTCTTCTTATATATCTTCTCATTAAAACAAACAAACTAAAATATCATGTTACGAATGTAGCCATGCTTCTTCCACAGATCTTTATAGAGTAATTAGCAAACTTTATGTTTAAAGCATGAATATTTAATTCGCCATTTATACCTTTAAGATAAATATTTTACAAATTAAGAATATTAAAAATTGTATTAAGGATTAGAAATTGTATTCCGGAATCATTGACATAAGCCAAATCTCCAAATAACACATAAAATGAATAAACTGAATTAAAAACAATTTTTTTAAACACTCTTTTATTAATATACTAAACAGCAGAAATTTTTTTCTTTTAAATATTTTCTACTTTTTAATCCTAACATCTACTGTTTCTTAATTTTACTACCAGATGGCACCACTAGTACAGAATGGAAATTTAATTTAATTTTATTAATGATTATTGGGTAACTAAGTTCTGAAAATACAAAAATAATATGTTTCATTATCAAAACACAAACGTCCCAAAATTTCATTTCTCTAATACATTAAGAAAAGAGTGGAAAATTGATTACACTATACCATCTTTACAAATATGAAGCAACTTCAATAAAATAAAAGTTTAAAAATCATCTAAAATCTTTCAGAACGAGCACAAGGTCTAGGTAATATAATATCTCACCTCCAAAATGAGTAAGCGTTTATCTATCAGACATCTCGGCAGTTTACATTTTTTTATTAGTAGTTTACATTTTTTTCTCTCACAAAAAGAAAAAAGAAAATACAGCAAATTAAATATTACCTTACACAAATCATAAAACATGTATGCAACAGATTACAAGAAAGTAAACGAGGAGAACGTGTGATTCATGACAATAATCTGTGAGGTATGTTTTTCACACGAAGATTCGAGCTCACCGCATTAAACAGATTCGAATAACTTATGGTATTGGGCGCCTGAACCACCTGTGTCTACAAGGGAGAAGCCTGAAAATTTGTTTAAGAGATCTAAACAAACAATGAATAATCAGCAGTTGACCTGACAGAAATTTCACGGTGGCTGAAATCTTAACGTGTGATCACATAATTTGTGTGGTTACTTTGATGTATATATTTAGAAAATGAAAACTTTTGATGTATATATTTAGTTTGTATAAGAAATTTTGCACACTCCGCTACTAGCTTTAACGTCATATAGAATTTTGCAATTTACTAAGTCTTCTTTAATAAATTTATATTACTTAGAATATTTATTTATATTACATTGCAAGAAAGAAGGGGAAAAAAAAAAGAGTTCACAGAAACGATGGAGATATGAAGAACTCAAGAACAACAAATATATTCTCATTTGTTTAAATCTGAAAAGCCTTTTGAAAGTTTTTCAAATACTAACTTTCAAAACACTTCTTAAATTAAGGCATTTGAAATTCGTTAATAGGACAGTAAATTATATCATTATATATATATTATTATATTATATAATCCTATATGTTTTTACATTCTTATATATGAAGCATTTAGAGAGAAAGTATAGTAATCGTCAAAAAATTCGAACTCGAGATTTCGCCGAATTTCCATCTTTCCGACCTTTCTGAATTCGAAAAACGCATTCTTGGAATTATGTCTGTATGTCTGTGAAAACGATAACTCAATAAAACTTTGAACTAGAAAGATGAATTTTGATAGATGATCTCTATTTCGAATTTTGATCAAAATCCTTTCAAAAGAAATACGACTGCCCAGCTGTCAGAATATAAGTTAACACTGTAACTGCAAAACAAAGATAGCTAGATGTATAAAATTTGCTACACAGATGCATTTACCCCCATTTTAACTTAACACCAAGTCAACTTATAAAGTCAGTATGACACGTTTTTGAGACAAAAAAGACACGGAAAAGATTTGAAAAATATAAATACAAAATATCATCCTTAAAAATAGAATGAATAATAAATCGATGTGCAATCAATTCGAATATTAATTCGATTTTAGGTTTAATCTTTTTGTATTCAAAAAAGATATAAAAAGCATGAAAATATTTAATCCGTATGATTAATTCTATTATTATGATTAATATAATTATTTTAAAAGTATTGTATTTTTTTTTTTTTTTTTTACTTTTAAAAAACGTTACTTAAAAATATTTCTTGCCAGATTTAGCCATTCAACAAATATCAATTTTTAATACGTTTTCTAATATTATGCAATGACATCATTATGTTCAAACCATGAATAACAAAATTAATTGGCAGTGACAAATAACATGCGACATTCGTATTATCAAGTTGTCATTCAGAATACAGAATTCAAAGTCTTACGATCATTTGCTTCAGTTTGATTATTTATAAATTTAATAGAATTGCATGTATTTTTTAAAGGCTGCAGATAAAAATTCATTATTCACAAAAAAACTATGATTTGAAAACTATGTTTCACCGATGTCATGAAGCTTAAATTCATTAAAGATCCAAAAGTATAAATAATTAAATTAATCTGGTTTAAAATATTTACTTTTTGTGGAATGTGGAATATTTTTTCTCAAAAGATAGAAATATATTTCTGTGCTTTTATTTTGATTTTGTTAAACCATAGATTTCGCAACCAGATTATAATATAAAGTAAATTACAATTTAAATAAACTGATTGCATTTGCCAAAATTCAAAATTCTTATAAAATCGTTAATTTTTCTGGTTCAATTCGTTTCACGATTGGTGATGAAAGTTCTTAATCAACTTATTGCATTTAAGTTCATTTAATTAGATTTTTTATATTTCTGTAAAGAAACGTAAAATGAAAAAAAAAAAAATTATGAAAGTTACCTGATATAGTGTCCCAAATAACTTCAGGGTAACTGAGACTCAATATCTCACCGTTTAAGATAAAACTCTATTTACATAATTACGATATTTTTATCTCCTGAATGATAACCAACATGCACCAATCAAGAATTTTTTGAATGAAATCATTCCACATTTAATGCTAGTATTCAGAATTAACATATCACAAACAGCAATCGTATTCAGTGGCGCATTTAATATCCCGGCCCAGTCGACTGCAGTTCTTGAAAGGGAAAAAAATTGAAAAAATAATATTCCGTCTTTAGATAGGATTTTTTTTTTTTTTTTTTACATAACATGAATCTTATGTGTTTTTTTTTCTTTGAAATAAATTATTAAATTATATGGAACACCATAAAGAAATTACAAACTATTTATGGAGGAATATTAAATTCCAATATCTATTAGATTAGTTTCTTTATTTGATTGAAATTAAAACACAGCTGAACTTTACAGCATCAAATTTTGAAAGCAACGAAAATGAATTTTTGCGTAAATTCAAAAAGGAATTTAAATCGAATTTGTGTGAGATAAATTAGCCTTCATAAAGTGTTTTTTTTTTTTCTGTATTAAGCAGTTTATTTCCATCACTGTTATTTTTTTCTCCGATGTGATTACTTTTTCTAACAACTTTATTTCCATATGTGTATAAGTTTTTATCAAAACACAGCTGCCTGAATCTCATTTGTTTAGAATTAATATTTCACACTTCCGCTGTTAATAACTGTTGCAAGAAAAGTATAAATTGTTTTTCAATTTAAATATGAGTTAATACATTTCTAACGATTGGGAATGAAATATTCAGCAAAGTCACTTATTTAATAGATGTATTTCTTTTTAAAATATATGAAAATTAATGAAGGTGGTGAACTAAATGAATTTTGATGAAGATGAGGTGGTTTTTCAGTATCCTTTGACAAATAACTATGAATTTGTTTTCTGAGGATACCAATCATAAATTAAATTAGTCTAGATTAATTGAATCATTTTAATAGATAAACTCTTCATAACTTCTGCTCCATTTTAGCAAAATACTTCAAATTTAAAATAAGAGCAAAAGTAAAACGGTGAGGAAAGACTGAACACATATTGAAAACACAAACGTAATTGATTATCGCTAATATGCGATATTTCAATAGATATTCTTTTTTAAATTTGAATTTTATTTTAACGATTTCATTTGATTTCTTAACTCAGAAATTGCTTGATTCTTCATTTGACTCAAATTTAAAAACATATACGCTGTCTTAGCAGGAATCATTTTAACAATGTAGGGACACTTAAACAATGCAAATTTCTATCAATCCTTTTTCCTTCTACAAATTTTATGCTAGATAAGTGTTTTATCCTTTTAAATTTGATTTTTACATAAGCAGTTTTTAAGTAACAATTATTACGAAAAAAAATAAAGAATAAAACCTTCGATTTTAGGTTATTTTCAAATGTGCGAGCTTTACTTTCGTATAGGTAAAAAGATTCAGAATTAATTTGAAATCAAATGATAAAACGAAATTTTTTAACATGATCTAAATTCTCTAATATTAAGCTTTTGTTGTTGTCTTATAAATCTGTCAGCTAGCTGTAAAAAAATAGATAATACTGAGCGGCAAGCATATTTGAAAACAAGAAAAAATGTCCAACGATTAATGTTTTGAAATTAAACGATACTGGGTTTTAAATGAATAGGTTTGAAAACAAGGTGCTTATTAAATAAATAAAAACACAAAATGAAATCACCTAAAATTACTACAAAACAATTTCGAAGTCCCGCAATTTTGAACGAATGTAAAAATTTTTTGTTACGTATTTACGAAGTGATTTAATTTTGTGTTAGCAGTTACTTAGCATGCTTATTTTGTAATCAGATGTTGTTTGTAACTGCGCTAAATTTGGAATGTCTGTGGTCTTAACATTGGGTTTTGATCTATCGAGTTTTGTTTATGCCAATTTCTCTACTTTAGAGCATGTTTGTTATTCAATCACTTTGGCATATAATGAATATTATAAATGCAATAAATATTATGCGGAAAAAGTGAATGAGCATTATTTTTTCAACAAAATCTTCTACCGAATAATGTTTAAATTTTAATGAAGGTGATTTTTAATTTCCGAAGAAATCGGAATTTGAAATATAAAATAAAATGATCATCCTATTCTGAAAATAAACTTCATGAGGTTTGATTCCGTTTGAACTTCCCAATTACTCAAAGTAATCCAAGAAGTTCGCTATGACCGTGGCGACCTGAGAATAGAGTTTCAACTTTGGAACCTTAGAGTATTCCCGGTACGACCGAAGAACGACCTTGTAAATGAACCTACTTCTCATTAAAAATTATAATGAAACATTCATAAATCATTGATCGGTGTATGAAAAGAAATTTCCTATTATAAGTTTTCAATTTATCACCATAAATTCAGCTATCACTTCTCACTTTGAAAAATGAATACGCCTATATATCCAGTCATAATTTTGCAAAGTTGACATCTCCAGGATGGAAATGGGCATCGAATATCGCAATGGATAGTTTTGCGTCATCTCCAAAGATGTAATTTTGCGCAGTAGGAATTAGCTCATTAAATATTCTTAGAATTCATTGTACAGATGAAAATGACGCTAAATGAGTTTCACTGAAGTCGCTAAATTGGTTTTAATTTCTACATCTTCCTCGAACCATAAAAGGCAGTAAAAAACCTGTAAGCCGTTATCTCATAGTCATGTGCAACAATTATTTGTGATCTAACGCCTACATTTGCTGACACAATAGGGTGACTAAAATGTGCTTTAAAAATTACACTAAAAAAACTCCACAAACATTCGATGAAGTCTAAAAGAATATAATAATTTTGAAATATGATATAGATATGATTAGATAATGGTTTCGTTAATGTTATCAAGTTTTGTTTTCCCAATGGGAAAATTTATTCATTTTTCGTATTTATTTTGTATTTTTTCAATGGATATAATATCAAGTATCGCACTTCAATTTTCCTTTAAAAAAAAATAGAGCGGGAAATAGAAAATCACATTAGAGGACTGCAGAATTATGTATAAATAAAAAGCATTTGATTTCAGTTCAAGTAAACAAATTTCTACAAATTATAATTCGCATAAAAATAAAAAATAAAACTATCTGTTTTTGATTTTTTTATTCATTTATACATGCAATGAATTTTCGTGTAAAAATAAAAGAAACCATTTTACAAAGAAATCCTTCTGTGAAAAATGGAGTAAAAGTAAAAGTAAAAAATAAAAACTCCTAGATGAACTTTTTACTTTTTTTACAGAGTATGTTTTAAGAGAATTTAGAGAGTAAAAGTTAATCTTTACAAACTCTTTAAAAAAACTTTTAAACAAACAAAACTTTACAAAACAAAACAGTTATAAATTTTTTTTAAAGAATATGGAGTTTTTACTAAGTGCAAAAGTAAAAACTCCCGTAAATTTTATAACCACTATAGTATATTTTGCAACTAAAACTTGTCAGTTATGGTTACTTATTTCACTTTCAACTCGCATTTTTTTATTTCATTAGGCTGTTAAATAAACTATTGTAGTTCTTTTTTATCTGTCAAAATTCGAATCGAAAAAGTTCAATGCGTTGTCAAAAATCTATTAATTCCAAGTCATTTTTTTCATAAAAATTTATTCCGTTTATCCAAGAGATATCCTTATTTGTTCCCTAAAATTTATAAATCGGAAAAAAAGGGAAACAAAAAAAAATCTTGTTGAAACAGTAAACACTTCATGAATTCTTTTACTATGTAAGATCAATAAAATTGAAACAGCGCAATATTAATTCTTCTTTCTCTTTGTATGCTATAAAAAAGGAATAAAGTGGAAGTTAACGATTTTTCTCTTGGTTTCAGTCAATCAAAAATAGCACATTTCTTTGTTATTATCGAGTCAATATCACACGAGTCACACATCTTTTGCAAATATAACATTTTTTTTCTTTTTTTTTTATGAATCAATAAACAGAAATGGTACAAAATCGCTAGTACATGCTGCTAAGAGCATACTGAAAAGAGATTCTATTTTCAATGTTTTTTACTCAACTGTTACTAAGATACTGTAAAAAAAAATATATATATATAAAAGTTATGAGTTTCTCCCTTCCCTTCTTCTCTTATCCATTATTGGTCAGACTTGCAACAAGGAATTTTTTTCAGTGCCTCCCTCCAATAAAAGTGACCCATACTTACTTCCTGGTCAGCGTCACGCAGCAGTTAGCAGCTCGCTTCTCATTGGTCAGTGTCGTTAATGCATGTTTTCCCATTTACCCCTCAGAAGAAAGGAGTTTTCTGAACATGCATAATGAAGAAGGGCGCCAAGTTAAGGAATTGGTCAGTGGTTTGACTTTTGATTTACTTTTTTTTCCCCTCCTTTTGCCTTTCCTAATTACAGAGCGGTAGCTTTTGAAATTGATACGTTCCACTGATCTGGGGTTTTTAAGAAGGATATTTATGGCTAACAACGTGCAAAAAACCACTATAGAAGAGAAATGAAAAATAAAGAATATGGCCTTAGTTATTCTTAATCAGAAAAACAGTGTCAGCCATTCAAAACTAGCTGAGGTTATTATTTCCTTTTCTTTTTCTTTCCGTTTTTGTTTCATTGATTTTAATTGCATGTGTGCCTTTGACCACAATTTACATAATAGTGGTTTCGTGTTCCAAAGAACGAAATGGGGAAATCCATTGTTATTGAAGTTTAACAGGATACTCAATGCGGCGGTAGAGTTATAATTGTTAACAAAAAGAACCCATCTACAGAATGACGCAGAACAAAACACAAGCAAAGGTTAAATAAGATGTTTGATTCATAAACCTTTTTGTTACATCTTAAAATTAATTCAGTTTTCTTTAAATAAAGGGGGAAAAAATGGTTTATAAACATTGCTGTAGCAATGGCAGAAGAATGGTAAAATGTTGTACAAAAGATCCTGTATTAATTGAAAGCAGTCAAAATCAGTATGAAATGCTTAAGAATTCAATATGAGATTTGTTATTTATCTATCGGCAACTGTGGTTTAAGAAAAATAAAAATCTTGTATAAATACATGTTATAAGCAATGATTTCTCTCTCACCAAAGAGATTCGGAATTTTCTTTAAATGAAAGAAGAAAAATTGTTTCTAGATACTGCTATAATAATCAAAGAAGTAGGGTAAAACATTGCTCGAAAAATCTTGTATGAATTAAAATCAATCAAAATCAGTTCGAAATACTCGGAAAATCAATACAGATTTATTATTTACTTATCGGCCTCTTTAGTTTAAAAAAAAAAAAAACGTTGAATACATACATGTTATTAACAAAGTTTTCTCTAACTCGCCAAAAAAATTCGGTATTTTCTGCAAATGAAACAATTGTTTATATATATATATTACAATAACAATCAAAGAAGAACAGTAAAACATTGCGCAAAATATCATGTATGAATTAAAATCAATCAAAACCAGTAAGAAGTACATATTCATTATTTATTTATTGGCCACTTTGGTTTAAAAAAATAAAAACGTAGTTTTAATAACGAAATTCCCATGAATTTATCAAAGAGATTCGGTGTTTCTTCCAAATGAAAAAAGTAATAATAATAAATTTTAGACATTACTATAACAATTGAAGTAGCTTGATAAAATGCTGTACAAAAGAAATCTCGCTGATGAGAGAATTTATTGAAAAGAGTTAAAATCAATAAAAATAGTCGGAAAATCGATACAGATCTCTTATTATTAATTTATCAGCTTTTTGCTGAAAAGTTGTTAAAACTCAAATTTACAAAGTTTTCTCAATTTAGCTTTAAAAAAAATTCAATTTCTTCATGTAATGAAAAAAAACATGTTTTTCTTCCCCTTCTTTTTTACTGTAGCAATCGAAAAAGCATGGAAAATGTAGCACAAAAAATTTAAACAATTTATCGGCTACTGGCTGAAACGTTGATAAAATACAAATTTACAAAGTTTTCTTCGATTTTGGAAAAAAAATTTGGTGTTTTCTTGAAATGAGGGGGAGGGGGGGAATGGGTTTTAGATGTCACTTAAAGAAGCATGGAAAGTGTTGTGCAAAAACTTTAAACAATGGGAGAATTTATTGAAATCAATTAGCATCTGGGAAATCATGAGAAATTCATTACTTATTAATTTATCTTTATGTCTAAATGTAAGTTGTTAAAAAGTTTTCTGATTCGAACAGTTTGCTCTAACAGTAAAATTAGATTGTGCTATTAGATAATAGACCAGCTATGCAGACAAGCAAATCACTGCAAGTTAACCAAAATTAAATAAAAAATATTTTAATACATAAAAATGGCACATTACATAAGAATTAGTTTAATTTATTTGTAATTTTCTAAATATAATAGAGAATTTGGGCACAAGTTATGTCAATGGACAAGCCAGACAGTAAAGTGAAACAAAATTAAATAAAAATATTTCATCTTTTAAAAATGTATGCTACTTAGTAATCAGCCAAAATTTTTCTTCTAGAAGCTTCCAAAACTTAAATAATAAAAGAAAATATGAATTCAAATTCCTATTGCACGTCGGAATATTCTGAACAATTGTATACATACATGGAGTCACTTCATTTTAAATTATGCAGAAAAGGAACAAAGTAAGCTAAGTCCCAACTATTTTAGAGTAACTAATTTAAATTCAAACCGACATTTGAAATAAAAGAAAATGACAATGTATTTATTATAATTATGAAAATCCAATGAAATTTATATTTGTCACGATAAACTGGTTTTCATAATATATATATATATATAAAGCAAGTAAAAGTATAAAAAGTTTTCATAAAAGTATAAATATAATAACAAAAAATATTTCATAAAGTATAAATCAAATCAAAATATGCAACAAATTGTGGTTCGAATAGCGGTTTCCAATTTTCTGCACTATTTGAATCATTCTAACTGCAAATGTCAATAAGGCATTTCTATTTGTGCATAAAATATTTCGAATTTTCATAAACAGAAAGAATGGAATTAAACGTCGGATATATTATTTGGTAAGCGATGCAACTTAATAAATAATAAAAATCAATTCGGAAAAATTCAATCAAATATGAATATTTCCGTTCTTTGTATAGATTATATCACCATACTTTATGTATAGAGTATCCAATCTATTCATGTCCAATAACTGATTCCAAAATTTTTCTTGATAGCAATTATTGATAAGTTTCAAATTCTAATTATTTAATTAATATTACATCCAATTCATATATCGAAAAAGCACCAGACATCATAGATTTTATTTTCAATTGGAAATAATAATTAGAATTAAAAAATCATTAAAAAATTAAATAAAAAAATTTATTTCCTCTGGTCATTGCATTTTACATGGATATTTATTTGAAATTCATGGATAAGATGGATTTCTAACTGCAAACAACAGATTATATATTTCTGTAAACACAGAATGTTTACATTTTTCCTTTCCTTGCTTTCCTCAGCTAAAGTAAATTTGTGGGTACTGTTGCAGTAATTCCACTAGTATATCTATCCAATGCCTCTACCATTTGTCAATATCAGTCCAGATTCACAATCTTATCCGGCTAATTGCATTCTTCCAGGAATACCACCAATGTAAATCTGAGGACTGAATTGAACCTGGCGTCTGTCAATGTCAGCCAAGACCAATTCCAGAGCCTTATTCCGTTAATGAAACTACCGATTCCCATCCGATTAGCCAGTGACAGCAAACAAATGAGGTCCATCTTTCAGTCTTGCCAGGGATCCTGGGCAGGACACGCAACGACTCCCCCGCATTCCTCCCGGGGACCGAAATGAAAACTGCCTAAATTATGGGGTGTTGGGCGTCTTATCGCGAGATGCCGTTGTCGCGTAAATCTTCATCTTGAGCAGCCGGCGGTGACAGCCATTCCCGGACCACGTCCGGCACTCCACCGTAACCGTCTTTAATATTTTATCCCACCCCCTTCCCGTCCCGTTTTACACTGCAACCCCCCACTTCGTCTCCAGGCTCTGCCAAAAGATTTGATTTCTTGAGGGAGAGGAAGGAGTTACCGCCTACTCTAATCTTATCACGCACTGGGCTCACCAGGGAATGGACAGATCGATGTGGTAAAGCGGGATTATGCCAGCGTTTTAATCATGTAGAACAGCTACAATGTATTGTTGGCTATTATCAGATTAATTCTACATGGCAGAATGAATTTTTCGACCAAAGAAGAATAGAAAGCTATACTAGAGAGTTCGATTTTTGAGCACGATTTTTGGACAATTATTGTTATAAATTATAACTGAAATATAATTTTCTTAAAAATTCGATCGAATCGAAGAAAAAATCGAATGGTTATCAAATCGTTATCGTTGGAAAGGATTAGTTTCTAAACCATACCATCGGATTATGCTAGCGTTTTAGTTATGTAGAATAGCTACAATGTATTGTTGGCTATTATTATATTAATTCTACATGCCAGAATGAACTTTTCCACAAAAGAAGAATAAAAATTTATACTAGAGACATCGATTTTCAAACAACTATTTTTGAACAATTATTTTTAAAATTTACATTTGAAATATAATTTTCTTAAAAGTTCGATCGAATGGAAGAAAAAAAAATCGAATGTTAATCAAATCCCTACCGTCGAAAAGGATTAGTTTCTAAACCATGCCAGCATTTTAATCAATACATGTAAAACGGCTACAATGTATTGTTGGCTATTAGATTAATTCTACATGGCAAAATGAATTTTTCCACTGAAAATGAATAAAAATCTATATTAGAGAACTCGATTTTAAAATAACAATTTTCGAACAATTATTGCTAAAAATCATATTTGAAATACATTTTTTTTTTTTCAAATTCGATCGAACTGAAAGGGGAAAAAAATCGAATGATTATCAAATCGATCTGTATCGTTCAAAAGAATTAGTTTCTAAATATTAGGATTGTATAAACAGTATTTTTATGTAAATTAAAATTATTTTTATGAGGTGTGCAGGTCGTATTAAAATTTCAGATATTCAGTAAAATTTTAATTAATTGAAGTTTTGAAAAAAAAATTAAAGTGTAAATGTACCTTCTGAAAATGTTTGTTACCTTATGAAATATGTTTGTGCAAAGTTACTGCAGTCCTGTAGAGGGCTAACAGAATTTCTGATGGATTTAAACTGCTATTCTCTTATTCAAACAAATGAGTCAAACTAGTGAGATGTTTGAATTATTCGCTATTTTGTCTTAAAATTCTTTATCTGTATTACGGATATCCCAGGTAATGCCACACATATGAATACAGAACATAAATTATATTAAGCTATTGACTGATAAATGACCTTTGGACAATAGTAAAATAGAGTATAATCCTCGAGAACACAAATATACAACATTTCAAAATTAACTCAAAGCTCATCATCTGCACTACAGATATCCTACAGAAACCCCAGGTGATGTCATATATATGAATGCAGAAAATAAATTATATTAAGCTATTGACTGATAAATGACATTTGGCAATAGTAAAATAAAATATAGTCATCGATAACACGCAAATGTACAATATTTCAAAATTAATAAATCAATTACAAAATTCTTTGTTTATAAAGATGAAATAAATTCAAAATTAAAAGAAAATATGTAGAAACATAAACGCCCATCGGTAACAAATGTAGTTATTAATATCAAGTACATTATTATAACAAAATGCATTATACATTATCCAAAGATATTATACGAAAAACAGCTTTAAAAAACATAAAATCGTTTATACCTTGAACTTAAAGAATTAAAATGAATAAAAACACGAGTGCTTTAAAATTGATCTCTTCGAACAGAAATAGGCTCGAGTTCAATTCCTATAGAATTCCTTAGAAGGAAAATCACAAGCAGACCATATCATTCCTATTTATAAACAAAAATGTTTTACTTACAAAATTTTTGTGACAGTCTATCTAACAGAAAGTTTACATTTTGGCAATCATAAAAATAAAAATTGTTACAACTTCATACGCTTTCGATGCTTAGTAAAATTATTTCTACTTCTCAATATCTGTTAACCTCTACAAAATTTGATAAATTTATTATTCATGAAATAAGTTTTCGGCTAAAATTTTCACTTCCAACATCCTCATATTATTTAACAGATTCCCGCTTCAAATAAAAACTTAGGAAACCATAAAGTTTAACTACCAGAAAAGAAAACTGAACTTACTTTCCTTCAGGCATTTTTAAATAACTACCAGAAATATTTTTTTGTTCCTTGAAGTTACTCTTATCTTTCGTTTGTACCAATCAGCCATTCAGTATCTGAATAAATAAGAACAAAATTTAATTGAAGGTTTGAAAGAATAATAATTTTAAAAAGTTTAATGTGTGCAAAGAAAGCGTTTCATTGTCCACTTCTTCCATGGATTGCTTGAAAATTTATTTGTTGACTTTTGAGATTGCTTGAATTAAGAAGTCTCGAATTTTTAAAAAAAATGAAATACAACTATTTTTGTAAATTATTTTTATACGAAATAAATTTTCTATTCAGTTATAAGTTTTCTATTCAGCATATATGAACGGAAAATATATGCACACATTTTGCTTATTCTGAAGGAGATGAGGGAGAAATTAGTGAAATGGAATTACAGGATATATATAAAAGATCAAAAATGTGATTGAAATATTTGTTCTGTAGCTAATTTTTTTCTGGAGACTACATAAACTGAATGTGTACAAAAATATCTTTATAATAGAAATATCTTTATTTGAGTATGTCCATAATTTAACTTTCTAAACTTATGATCATGGAAAATCATTCAAACGAAATTGATTTCTTGACTTTTTTTCCAATAGGCGCAATTTGGAAAAAATTTAATAAACTTTACATACAAGAATTAATTCAATATTAATTTAATAAATCCTATATACGTCTATCTATCTAATGATGTTTCATTTTACTTACAGACAACGTAGTAGTAACTATATCTTATTCAGATAACTAAATAGATATAAACATGATTCTTCATATATAATACCAAAAATACGACGGCTCGCCTTCTAAATAATAAACAGGAGGAAACAAATTATTTTTTAGTAATAATTATTATAAAATTTTCTTTGTATTTAGTACTGTTAGTGAAATATTAAAATTGATAGTAAACATAAGTATTAGAAGTATTAGAAATTTATCTTTGTAAAAACAAGTGGGTACAGTTTTAAAAAAAGGGCCTAGAAGTTGTTTAAATATAAACTACTGAAGTAAATACGACGGCTGGACTTCATAAACAATAATAATAATAATAAAAAATATTTCTTAGTAATAATTATTTTAAAATTTTGTTTGTATTTAGTAATATTAGTGATGTATTAAAAGGATAGTGAACATAAGTGTCAGCTCTTAGAAATTTATCTTTGTAAAAACAAGTGGGTTCGGTTTTAAAAAATGGGCCTAGAAGTTATTCAAATATAAACTATTGAAGTAAATGCGCCGGCTGTACTTCATAAACAATAATAATAATTAAAAAAAAATTAAAAAATTAAAAAATATTTCTTAGTAATAATTATTTAAAAAATTTTTTTGTATTTAATACTATTAGCGAAGTATTAAAATGGATAGTGAACATAAGTATCAAAACGCTTAGAAATTTATCTTTGTAAAAAGAAGTCAGTACAATTTTAAAAAATTGGCCTAGATGTTTACAAATATAAACTGTTGAGGTAAATACGACAGCTCGTATTCATAAACAACAATCAAAAAATAAAATTATTTTTTAGTAATAATAATCATTTTAAAATTTTCTTTGAATTTAGTACTATTAGTAAAGTAATAAATAGGATAGATAACATAAGTATCAGCTCTTAGAAATTTATCTTTGAAAGAACAAATGAGTTCAGTTTTTAAAAAATGGGCCTAGAAGTTGTACAAATATAAACTATTGAAATAAATACGACGGCATGCCATCAGAAACAGTAATAAAAATTATTTCTTAGTCATAATTATTTTAAATTTTGTTTGTATTTAGTACTATTAGTGAATTATTAAAATGTATAGTGAGCATAAGTATCAAAGCGCTTATAAATTAATCTTTGTAAAAAACAAGTGAGTACAATTTTAAAAAATGGACCTAAAAGTTGTACAAATATAAACTACTTAAGTAATTAAGTACTGTAATCAAGAATTGATGCTACAAGTAGTAAATTGAAGAAGTTACATGGTTTTTGCCACATTATAAACAAATGTTATCTAACATATAACTTCAGCCCATGGACTGAGACAGATTTAATCAAGCAGCCTCAAATATTTTTCTACCATTTCGCAATCATATACCACGACGTTTGATTTCGATAACTGTCTCAGTGAATTTCGAATAGAATAGGGGGAGGGGGGAAGAGAAAGGGAAAAAACGCTTAATGGAAAAACTTGGAAGGGATTAAAAAAAATCGAAGAAAAAAATAAAACTATAAAAATTGTCCGCATGTCTCATTAGAAGCAAGTCGAACAAATGACTGTGAAGAGGAATGGCCTTCGTGTTTTACATTGACATGCCTTAAAACATTACTCTCCATTAGGACGGAGGGGGCAGCAGAGGCGGGGCGATGGCAGAACGACCAATGGCGAGTCTTGCCATGCGTGGAGAACTGACATTTCAGACAATTGCTCTTGCTCCTCCATTCTTCCCGAATTCGGCCGCCATTAAATTGTTTGAATCGTAATCACAGGGGCAATTCTGGAGATAAATCTCAAACTTTTTATGATAACCCAGCATGGAGAGTTCTGCATACAGACTCCTGGGTCATCCAGCGAATTGTTATTTGGAGGGAAATGAGACATTACTAGACTTAACAGCTTGTGGAATGCTGTTATTTGGGTGAAATGAAATGTAGACACATACAATAAGTTTAGTTAGAATGCAAATGTTCTTTTAAGATAGTGAGGAAAGCGACTTAAATTGTGATGACTCTGTACAATTTATCGAAATTAGAAATGCTAAGGCATTGCTTAAATATATTCCTCAAATGCCTTAGCGTTTCATTACTGCTTTGTGCCACCTTAGTAAAAAGATTTTTTTTTAAATGTCAGATAACATTTTTGAGCAGAAAAATAATGTGATTTTATGTCTTACATTGATGCGTTTTTTGAGACAGCTAAGTACCTTATTAATTCAGAGAGGATGAATGATAATGTTCTAGACAATTTCGGAAAAAATTTTAGAGGACGAATTATTGATTCAGAAAAATAAAAAAATAAAAATTCTGTTAGGACTGTTTTAAAGGTTCATTTAAAAGTCTTATTAAGCAAAAATATGTTAAAAAGGTCTTTAAATTATAATAAAAAAGGATTTATTGTTTGGTTGAGACATTTTTACACTCCAAAACTGGAAATAAATTGCCAAGACATTCAGTTATTTTAGAGGACGGAATTATTCAGAATGAATCATCCGATATCAAAATTCTCTATATTTAAAAATCAATGATTCAGAATGACGAGAAAAACTTCAATGCGAAAGAAAAATATCGATTTTTTTTCTCTCAAATATATACATTTCTTTGCAGATATGTAATATAGAGTTAGAATGGAATTTTTACCAAACTAGTATTAGTATATCATTGGCAATAACTTCTAAAGCAGCAAGAAAATGTTGTCTAAATTCACATAAATTGTCAGAAATGATGGCACATATATTGATTTTTTTGCAAACTCCTATAAGTTAAAGTCTCGAGGGGGGGGGCAAATACAAACTGAATAATGCTTTCGAATTGGATCGTGCTATCCAAGACGCACAAAATTCTTTCTGCTGAACAAACATAATTTTCATCACTTTAGTAAAAAGCTTTATAAATGACACCTGAATGCTCAAGTTAGAATTAAGACATCTTCCTTTGTATTCAATATTACTCATCATCCTTCCCATTTATTTTTAAAAACACAGATTCTAATATATGATGATATATATGATATATTCTGGGCCGTTTATCCTTAAAAATATGGAATTTGGATGACCCATTCTGAATCTTGTGTTATTCAGAAAGGTTCCAGGCATTATCTACAAAATCCGATATTCTTGTATTATCCATAAAATAACTTTATTTATTTAGACAAAACAAGAGACATGAAAGTTGCTTTATGCTGGAAATATATAAGGTATTACTTCTGAAAGCATTGATACGAAAGTGCGTATTTCATTTTCTTAAAAAAATTCTGGACTTTAAATTAGGAAACAGAAAAGATTTTTCGAAATCCATTTAAAATCAGTGACGGATTTAAGCATTTTGCGCCTTAGGTAGGACAAATTATAAAGCCTACTTTTTAATAAACTTGCCAATTTAGTTCCAAATTTTGAACTTTTGAACTTTAGAATATCATATTACTGATTTTATATTAAGTTAATTTTTTATTTCAATCACCTTGTAAAATTATACATGTTTCACTTTATTTTGATTTTTGATTGCACAGCGTCCACATTTCTACGATGCATCATGCATTTATTAACACTGTAATAACCAGTTTGGCAATCATACATGTGGAAGTGTTAATACTTTTCTAAAAAAAATTAAAGAATTTACATTTTTTTTTATAAACTTGGAAACAAGGCTGAAAACATATTTTTAATCGGTTTGTCTGCAACCGCCAAACTCAATAGCCTTGCCACTATAAATCCACTATTCTTTAAAACATAAAAGTTGGAATGCGATAATTGCTGTTCTATTCAAGAGAGAGAAAAAGAAAGAAAGAAAGAAACCGCTGCGCAAGTGAGAATGATTTAAATTGACACGGTAATATCTTTCAGGCATAAAATACATGCTACAATTGAGACATTACCCAAATTCTCAGTCTCGGACTGTTTTTTTTTTATTTCATTAACGTATATTTTTTTTAAAATTTAATATTAAAGATATAGCAATGCTATTTGTCCCAGAATACTCATTCAAAGCATGAGATGCCTGTATGCTGATATATTCAGCTCCTACAATCAAAGGTTTTCTTAAATCTAGCAATATTTTTGTTTGCTTATTATTGTATTAAATACCGTTTAAATACCGCAAAATTTTTTTTCATATCTTATATTTTCGACTTTTTCAAAGTTTTAATCAAAAGGGACAACTGAGCAAAAAAAATTTCAAAATTCTGTTAATATGTGATTACTTCCAAAAGCGTTTTCATATTATACATATTGTGAGCAAACGAAGGAAATGATAATTATTAATTGCATTTTTCAAAAATTTCTATCTTTTCCGACTAAATTGTGATCATTAGAATTGTTTACATTCTTGGCATTCATAACATGGATTGAATCGAAATTTTAAAAGCATATTTTTTTAATGAAATTGCTAATGTGGAAGACATTGCAAAGTTTTTGCTAATGACATGCTAATTTCTTTTTAAGTTTTGTGAAATAAAATAAAGCGATTCTACATAAAACAATGAGTATATTATTTTGAGATTAACCTTTTAAAGAAGAAAAAGAATATCGTAAATTGCGAAACAGTTGTTGTGTTAAAATTTTATCGGGATTAATTTTTTATGTATTATTTATAACGTTATATGTAAGAAAAGACCAGCATCAAAATATTTGAGATATTAAAATAACTACAAAAAAATCAATTTTTCGGAAACTCACTAATGTCCGTCCTTTTTCAGTGCACCGAAAAAATAAAGTAACTTCCGAATCAAAGAATTTAAATCATTTTATATTTCGCATACTCAAAAATTAAATTTTAATTCATTTTTCTTCAAAAAAACAGAAAAAAGTTTTATTTGTTATTTTAAAACGAGTGAGAAACGATTAAAAACTATAGATATTAGTTGATTCTGTATGTTAAGTCCACATTTATACAATTGCAATTTAAAATTTGGACAAAAAAAATTAATTTCCTTTACTTTAAAAAATATTTCAAGAAACTAAAAAAGAAAATAACACAGTACTTTTTTCATTAAAAATAATGCAAAATATGTTTTATGATTGCAATTTTAAAAAAAAATCAATTTCACATTGCAACTTTCAACAATCTCTTAATAAAGCATTCATAAGTATTTAAAAAGAGCACGAAATGTGCAAAAATCTTAAATATAGTGAACGGCAAAAACTTTCGAATAGAATGGTATGATAATTTATGCAGTTCTAAATCTAACCAAAAGGAGAGAGACATTCTTTGAAGAAGCTGCCCTGTGGTCATTTTTCTTTCGGTCCACTATGAGTGGCCGTCACTTTCCACGTTCTTGAAAACGACTTTATGGTCCAAATATTTCTCCACCCTTCTGGACTTTCAGGACCACGCCTCTTCATTTAATGACTGACAAGAGTTTAATTGAAGTATGAGATCCTGGCTTGCAAGTCGAATAACCAGTATGTTTAAATTCGTCTCGCAGAAGCCTTGTTAATGAAGCAAGAACGGATTTTTTCTACAATTTGGTCAAATCTTTGGCTAAGACCTTTTCTCTTATGAGCATGGAAAGTAACTTTGTATGAGGATGAAAAGTAACAAACCTACAGCTGTCGGTAAGTGTTTTTTCCATTTAAAATGTTTATGTAGTATAAATTTTAAACAATGAAATATACTTACAACTACTATTTCAAATTGGGCCATCGGCTTCATTATAATTTCTCAAACGACTATTCTTCTTTGAAGACTCTTATTCCACCACAAATTCTCTGAAATGTATTAAATAGCTTAGAATAACAATAGTCAAAGAAGCTATTTAACAGAGTTGTAATTACATGAATAGCAAATGCCACAAATTTTGTAAATAAATAAGTAAATAATAAATAAGTAAATTTCCTATGTAATAATAATATCTAATAAATTTGCTATAAATAGTTTTATATTAAGCATTCAGCTAAATACTTTAAAATTACCAAACCATCCTGGATAATTATCTTATTTTTTACTGATATTTAATAAATATCAATAGAAGTGTTTTACAGAATGTAATATTTCTACTAATAACATAAATGAATGCGTATGTTTGTTGGCGCTCTATAGGCGAGACCATTTAACCAGCAGCTACAAAATTTGGTCATACATATCTTGGAGAGTGGGAATGTGCAGCTAAAAGTTTTTTTTTTTTTTTTTTGAAATTATAATTAGTTGGAAATTAAGCTGAACTGTGCCGATCTTCAGCGATAATTTCCGGAAATATTATTCCAAAAAATTAAATTCTACGCCGTTTCAAAATTTTAAAAAATTGTATTTCTAATGATATGGATTTAATAATCGTGTGATTTTTTTTTAATTCTGCATTTACGATTTTAGTAGCGCTATGATGCTATGGGTCTGTTTCCAATAGAAAAATTCATATACACAATAAGCAAAACTTAACTAAGGCAATTAAAATAACACAACTTTAATGTCAGAAAATTTGGCAGAATCATAGACTTCAAAATACAACTTTGAACGTTTAGATATTTCAGATTTATGTAAACTAATTATCTGAAATCAAATGTAACCAATATTCCCGGGGAGCCAGCAGATCACGTGAGGTGACTTTTAAGAAATATAATAAGAAAAAAAATATAATCTATGAATAAGATGTGAAAATTTGTCATTAATAGATTCGAAATTTTTCCATTAAACGTTCAATAAAGTATTTTAAAATTACAGAACTGCCTTTGCCAATTTTTCCATTTGTATAAATTCGATAAATAATAGTGAAATTATTTAATAAATTGTTCCAATATAAAAAATATGGAAATTTTATAGTCATAAATATTACCTCCATGTTTCATTAAAAAACTATGAGAATTACACTATACATTTTATGTAAACAAAATTCTATGAAATTACCATCTTCGGAGTTATTTTAAGGACAAATGCGCAAATTCTCTTAAAATTTATAAATAATATGAAAAAACATTGTTACGACCTTTTGTCAAGATAGGAAATATTTCAAATTTTTTCCACAGGTTTAAAATTATGAAGAGATTTGGATTATTATTATTACTTCTACTACTAAACACCTTTGTATTAATTAATATGTTAGAAATATAAAAGCGAAGTATAATGCCCGTATAATAACTTTGAATGAGAATTCTGAATATGTTCTTCGATAATATTGTGATGCTTTCAATAATAAAAGTGCTTCATTTATTTGAAGCATTCGTCAACAATATTTCGTTTACTTACTCGATGCTTCTATGCGACAACATATGCTTCAGCAAAACATTATTATATCTTCATAACAACAGTATAAAAACGCATTACTCAAACTTAATAAAGCATTCTTTATTCCAAAGCCAAGCAAATGAGTAATCAATCTATTTTTATTCATTATTCTACACGCAAGCATTGTTTGTCTCAGGGTGTAATGCATAATGACATTCGTGTTATGAGCAATTGAATGGTGTTTGTGCTTGTTACGCAAAATGTTATTGCGTTTCAAGCTATGTATTTCGCGACAACAAATTAAGAGCTGGCAAAATTTTTAGATTACTAAAATCGATTTCATACCTGCTGAAATTTTTCTTGCGTCATAGTTCTTTTCTCTTCATATATAAACAGCGCAACGTTTATTCGCAATTCAATTTTTTTTTCTTCAGCAGCATAATTTTCTAAATAATATATTTTTTTCTCTAAATTACTAAATTAAGAGTAACTGTAATGCATTTTAACATTATATAGCATAAAAGTTTTTGTTATAATTGGAAGTCTAATCATTTTTGCTTCAATTTAAAGTTTAAATTTGATGGGAGCTGTCAGAAAATTAGGAACACAGTACAATAAACAAAACGGCCTAAGGATTCTATAACAGTATGACTATCAAAAATTTTAAGTTTAAAAGTGTTTTGCTAAAAAAGTTATTAAAAGGTAAAGCTGGGTAAAATATTTAATTAAAAATTTTAGCGAGCTTTAATTTCAGTAAACCAGTTGGTTGACAAAGGCGGCTAGTATTTAAAAATTAATAGTCTAAAATTTATTTATTTTACTTTAAAATGATCTGAAATCGCATCTCAAATAGTTTCTCTTGAATTATCTGAGAGGAAATCATCTTCAGCAATTCGTTTTCTTTAATATTCGGTGGTCATACAGTAGCAAGGAAACCAACTTAATTAAGGTAAAAACTTGGTTGCACGTAACATTTATTCTTCAATTTTTGTTATTTATAAATAACCTATAAAGATAAATGTCTTTTTATTCAGAATTATTTATATGGAAACTATATTTTTAACTAAGACAATTTATTTCAATGCTGATAGGAAAAAATACTTCGTCCGTTCTTCTTTAATTTACATTTCTGCAATTATATGGATGTTTTTTTTTTTTTTTTTTTTTTTTTTTTTTTACTGTTTTACAAATGTTTAACAAGAAAGATTTAGAATTTTACCAAATTCAGCAGCTGCCTAGTATGAATAGCATTCAGTAATCAGATATTTAAATCATCCTCAATGAAATATATAAATAATGGCCTAAATTCCTTAAGTTTGTCTCTGTTATTTTTTTCGTAATAAAGTTATTTCACGGAGAATTATTTAAAAACAAATAAATATTTTTCAGAGACTTATTTTACTACGAATTATTTAAGAGAATAAAATTTGATCTAAAAAATTCCCAGAAATTATTTTATGGTCAGACAAAACTTTTTTGACATGATATTTTTATAATAGTCTGGTTGATTTTTTTTAATTCATAAATCAATCCATGAATAATAAAAGTAATGCAATGTATAACTCGAAATTAAAATTTAGTGAGAATTTTTATAGATATGTATTCTTACAAAATCTCGGCCAAAAAATAAAATTAAAAAACTTGAATTCCATTTGTACAAAAAGATTTGAATATATTTTTGTAGGATAAACGCTTTCATTTTGTAATAATATTTTTTAAATGCGAGCTTTATGTTTAGATAACATATTTTAACGAAGAAGTAAATGATGCAAAACAAGTCTGTCAAAATTGAAGCCGGTAATACATATTTCTATTTCCAATAAATTTTAGTATATAACGACGATTTCAACGAAAAATAATTGAAACTAGTTATTTACTTTTATGAAAAGAAATATGTAATCTACTAGACATAGAATTTTTAGCATTGAAATTGCTTCAGCTCTGAAAAATCGCTTAGAAGAATATTTCCCCAGTCTAAGCAAAATGTATTGCAGTAAAGAAATACCGAAAAGCAGTTAAACAAAAAAGGTTAATTTTTTAAGGTTAGTAGAGCTTGTTTATGCGATCCTTATCAACCTTTGAGTTTTATAAGCTTATTATGAAGGTTGAGATACAAATAGTCTCTCCCTCTTTCTCTCTCTCCCTCTCTCTCTCTATATATATACTTTTACAAGCTTTATTTTTAGATAACATATTATAACGAAGAAGTAAATGATGCAAAACAAGTCGTCAAAATTAAAGCCAATGATATATATTTCTATTTCCAATAAATTTTAGTATATATCGAAGATTTTAAGGAAAAATAATTGATACAAATTATTTATTTTTATGAAAAGTAATTTTTTAATCTACGAGATAAAGCATTATTAGCATTGAAATTGCTACAGCTCTGAAAAATATTTTCCCATACGTAGTAAAAGGCATGGCAGGAATAAAAAATGCCGAAAAAGAGTTAAACATAAAAGGTGAATTTTTTAAAGCTTATAGAGCTTGTTTATATGATCCATATTAACCTTTGAATCTCATATGCTTTATTGTGAAGGTTGACATACCTTTAGTCTGAATAAAAAAAATCCCATGAAATTTTGAATTAATGTGATATAAACTGTTGTTGAAAATAGCAGCTCCGGTATAAAATGAAGACAAAAAATGTTTCCTCGGCGATTTTTAAACTTATCATGAAATCATAAAAAAGACTTTCAAAGGGCTCATGCCGACATTTATAGTTACGGTAAAATCCTGAAGCACAAATATCCCCATAATCACCTAAGAAAAAGTTGAGTCATCACGTGAAGCATTCCGCTTCACGTTATGCATATGATTTTATCTAAGATTTAAATATTTAAAAAAGAAGGGAGGAAGTGATAAAAAAGAAACCATGCCGATCCAATTTTTAAACTGAGCGCATGCACTTATATTTCGAGATGACACCTCTAAAGCAAAATGATGGCAGCAATTGTTTCAAACAATGGAAAGCAATTGTGGCATGACCATTTCGACTAAACGTTTTTACGAAGAAAAAAAGGAAGTTCGATTTGATTTTTTTTATTCTTTATGTTTCGAGTGGTGTTTGCAGCTAAACTTGGATTCTACACTAGTTTCTGGAGCGTTCGCGTGCACGGTTGGAGTTAGACGTGTCATATGAATGGGACATATTTTCTTATTTATTCCTGTCGTTGCACTTACCGTTTAGGTTGGAATGCGATGACTACTGCGTTTGGCCAATTTTCTGAAGATTTTTCACACGTTTATCATTTCTGGAATAAGAAAAAGGAGAATTGTAAGATTATAGATTTGAAAATATAAGAAAGAAAGACAGGGCATACGCACAAATACAGGAAATAGTACATTATTATTATTTTTTTTAAATAACAAGACGGAGATTCATTGAATATTTTTTAACCCTGTATAGTAATTTTTTCGTCTCTGAATTGATTCAAAGTAGTTATAAATTAATCAGAAAAATATATCGGGTTGTATTTTTTCTAAACACTAATAACATAGATTCATGAATCCAACAGCAAATAGTTTCTTATAAAAAATATCTCTATGCCATTAGAGGGAAAAAACTAACTAAAATCATTAAAAAATAGTATAATTTACTTTATATTTTATGTTGGAAATCTAATGTTCAACGATTTCATTGTACCATGGCGCCTAGAATAATTTAGAAAATTTATGTAAGCAAAATCAGTACCTTCTATGCTTTTTTAAAAAAAGCCATGCTTTTACATGTATTTAAAAAATATCGTTAACCGTTATCTGCAATGGATCTAATATTTTTTAAGTTAAGTTGTTCTAATGTTAATGGTCGTTATTGGTTTCCGGTACGTTAAAAGTGTTACTTAGAGAGTTCCATATTCATTTTTTCTTTCAAAGTTCAATGTTTCTAGTACTTAAAAATGTTCATATTGTGCCCACACAATCAACCTAACAGCATACAGTAAGAAATCGATAGAACTGTGATTAAAAAAGTGGTCTTTCACTTCGTCCCTTTTTTGTCAATCCGTCTGCCTTTAAATTAGTTTTGTCTAAAGCAGTATCTGTCTCACTTCAAATTGTCATTATTTTAGTTCATTTCTTCCTATCTACATACATATCATGTCTGCTCAAAGCGCTCATAGAGTTAGAAAGACTCCAAACAAGGATTGAAAAGTGGCACTTTGTTTTGTCCCTCTGTCTAATCATCAAGATGCCTGGCATTAAGTTAAGCATGTGTAAGATGGTGTCTGTCCTTCTTAAACTAGTTTAATTAAGTTATTCCAATTAGTTTCATAGAAAGGTTTATCGACAATTCGTCTTTTACTTTGTATTAATAATTCTGATGTTCTTCCAAGTGAGTTTCAAGATTTATTATTAAGTCATTTTTGTGAATCAAAATTATGGTTGTATTAATGAATTTATTATTAACAAATATAAAAACTAACATTTGTTTGCGTGTAAAATATAAATATGCAGCTAACAAAGAATTAATGTCAAGGAGTATTGAGGGAATGGTGAGACTGGCCCCTTCCGAAGACACATATAAAAAATGGAAGCGCAAAGTGGTCATTAAAATTGCTTAAGAGTTAGATTTATATGTTCTTTAATGGATATAAAAAGAATATGCTTTCTTTGGCAGATTAACAATTATGGGTAAATCAAATATGCACATTTTTTTCTACTGCAGTGATGCATTTAATTCATTGTATATAACATTTTTCATCAATATTCAACTGAAAAATTTATTTCTCAAAAATGCCTCATTTTCATTAAACCCACCAAAAAAAGTTATAACATTAGGTAAATTTGTATTGGAAAAAAGCAAAGCTAGTTTTTGAATGTGAGAATGAAATATTAACAAGAGGTTCACATGTATTTGGAAGCCGCAATTTCGAGGGTTTTGCTAGAAACGAAGATCATCTCTGTATGATTTTGAATCGAATAAAAGTGATCACAATGACTAGTTATTATTAATAATAGTCAATTAACCACACTGAAGTGCCATTTATACATGCATGTATCTATGTAAACTAACGAATCTCATGCTAGTTCAAAGTGGTACCCCTTCTTGTAACTCCTGTTTTCCTCCTGAATATTTTCATGGCCCAAGTTTTGGTTCACAGAATGACAGAAAACATAAAAGGACGATAATTAAAGCTAAGCGCAAATAAGAGAGTAATATATTAAATCTTATTAAAATGTTTTAAATATACATTTTTAAAAGTATTTTTTGCATAGAATTTTGTTTACCATTATTTTATTGATTGTGAAAATATCCAGCTAGAGCTTTCCTACATGACCTCAGTTGCGACAATAGCTTAAGAAGTTCTAATGTAAAGAAAGCAATTAATTGATTGTTCAATGCTAATTTTCTTTCTTTTTATATAACCAAGAAATGATTACTTATTGTTTTCATAATAGAAAAAAATACTCAACTACTACTGTGATACTAGTAATAATAAATTCTAACATTGTTCTATTGAAACAAAAGGTCTATTTTTATTACCATCGGTACAGCTTTTAATAAGGGAAAATGAACTTTGTCACATTTAGCATCTTCTTTTCAAACATTTTAGAACAATGGATATAGTGTCTACTTAACAAGAAATTGGCCAAGTTTAACTATAATCATTAAGAAGATTCCTACCATATAGGTAACTAATATGAAAAATTTATACATTGTCTTCATTATGTTCTGTTAGTTTGGTGTATTTGATACAACGTTTCATTACTTTATTTCCCTTTCTCTGTGCTCATTAGACAGAATCATTTCAATAAAATTTCCTGGATCAACAAATTTAATTATTAAACTTTAAGTGGTCACGAAATGTAATTTTGTTTTAACAATTGCAGGCCTGACTCTTGAATTTATCGTAAATTTTAATTTCATGTTTATTTTTTCCCCTCTGTAATGTTAACTGGCTTATTTAACTATAATTTAGTTAAGAGGAAAAACCAACTCCGTTAATTTAAGAATATACAATTGTATCTATGATAAAAAGCAAAATAAATGTGTCTGTTTGTCACAACTCTTCGAAAATGGTGGACAATTGTGACATAAAATTTGCACATTCAATTCTAAGATCGAATTATAAGCCATTTGCACTTATTGTTAACTTTCAAAATTAATTCATTTTTAAGATATTTAATAAAATAACGAAAATTAAATCAACCCTCAGCATTTATGCTTAGCTTTCCAAATAATTATCAAATGAACATGGTACTTTTATACCATATTAAAAAGCAAGCAATTATTTTTAATGTTACTAATTTAATTCTGTATTTAATGCTTTGCCTTCTTTCCTGTTATTTTATGGTTGCTTTTTTCATTTATTGGATTGGTATCCCTGTTTGAGATGAGATGGTAAAAGTGATGTTTGAATTGATGGCAAATTATTTAAAAGTAATTCTCTATTGCCAACAGCATTTACCATCAAAACAAACAAAGTATTTCAAAAACATCCTTTAAAGTTTTTGAATCTTGGATTTTTTTTTCTTTCTAAATTTAACAACCATGTTATAAATAGTCTTTGTACGACGGTTTAATCTATTTGTGCTACCAATTACTTAAATTTAGGAATAATTTATAGCAGTAATCTAGATATTGATAAAACTGCAGTTAGTACCCTACTACATCACGGTGTCCGGTTTAGGTTTTACTCTTAACTTTCCGGTCACAATATTAAGACTTTTTTATTGAACCAATTAGCTTCTAATACTAGAATAGTGGCTCGGTCGGCTCCATTGAAAAAAGATTCGTACAATTTTTTGGTTTTTCACTGTTACATGGTGAATGTATGTAGAGCCTTTATTTGCAAATCAACAGTTCTTTCGGATTGATATTTTAATGTTCCGTGCAATTTTGAAAACATCTTAAGAAGTGTTCATCAATTAACAAGGTACTTATTGTTCATAATACCATACAAATAATGTTTGTTTTATATTGCAAATGCTATTGTTGCTGGCTAACGCTAATAGCATAATGAAATAAAAAGAATTATTAAAGAAAAATCGATTTTCTTGAATTGATTTGTATTTTGCACGATTTTGAAAGATTAACTGTACAAAAACATTTCAAGTTGCCCACAAAGGGAATAAAACTGCTGATGTAGCCCATATTCTAGTTTATTTCCTCTCCTTGGTGATTACAGGTGATATGTTTATTTCGACAATCGTAAAACAAATCAGGGTGAACAGGTGAAGGCATTAACCAACGAAAAAGCAAGTGCTGGAACAAGTTATCCACTTGTTGGGACAAAACCAGAAGACGACAGTTTAAATACCGGTCCGGTCGTTTTATGTGCTTTTGGAGTGGCTCGTAAACACCAGACGATGACAAAATATTCGAATTATTCGCCTATAAAGTCGTGGCCTGATACGTGGACCACCCCAAAAGGCCATCCATAGGTAAAAGGGAAGGCAGGTGATGAGCTTTCATCGCGTGTCTAGACAGATTTTAATGCCACTGCTTACAATCACTTCACGTCACCCAGCCTATTAATTAGCTTCAAATTCACAGGTCCTTATGTCCTGTGATGAGAGGAGGTACATCCTTTTTTGAACCACGCTGGTTGGTTTTATGGCGATTGGGTGAATGGTTACGAAAGCCCGGATGTGTCGGACTAGAAATGGACCAATGCAACTAAGATTTTCCACTGTTTTCAAACATGAGTGGATGTAGCTCATATAATCTGACCTTTTGTGTCATGAGAATAATAGTAAGTGGAGACCATCCTTGCTTGTTAATGATGGTTCAACTTAGCGAAGGTTCGTGACCTTTTGATGCGTCGCTTCACTCGACACGACACGTATTCTGGTTTTAAAACAATGTTTCGAACTATTGAAACCCGGATATTCGGGAAAAAAAAATCGGAATGTTAAAATAATCCACCTTTATTTCTCTAAATATACATATCCATCACGCTTTCCTACTTCTAAGTTAACTTATGTGCTTGGAACTGAAGCAACGTGCCTCAAGAACAACCCATTTCATAAATGTGTTTAGTAATTCATAAATCCATTCTAATTTTCCATACAAAATTAATCTTAAAATTGATGTCCAAATATATACATATTTTTTCTTTGTGGGAGCTCCCAAAACTTTCCTGTGTTTCACAATGTAAATCATTATATAAACGTTAAAGAAATATTTCAATAATTGTTTTTTATATTCATCATTTCTAATACTAATAACATAGTAATAATGCATAATAATATAACAATGCAATCAGACTTTATTTATTATTATTATTTTTTTTTTGCATTACTCTTTGACCCCTTTGAAGGATGATTTTAGTGGCTCCAAATATTCAAAGACTCTCACCACCACCATAAATACAAAAATATATTTTATAGACATCTTGTAAACTTCCAGGCCAAGTCAATTATCTCTACCTACGGAAACTGTATTAAATCAGCGTCCCCATCTAATATATAAAAGGCCACGTACTTCCTTTTTTCACTACTCTTCAACAACTTTGCTCCCGTTTTGAGGGAAAATTTTAGACTCCTTATTAGACCCTCACCACTGCCATAAAATATTCTTTTTAAAAAAAATGTGCTTTATACTCTCATCAAGATGTCAAATTAGACCGAAATTTCCATGTTGAATGTATGTGTGAAAAATTTAGTCTTTAACTGAGTCGTTAGAAAGATAAAAGCGTTTCTAAGCTTTAATGACAATATTTTCTTATTAAGAAGACCTCAAGGAGCTACTTTGATTTTGACATTATTTATGACAAATCGACTATGGACACAAAAGTTACTGTTCAAAATCAATTCGCTGTAATTTCATCCCAATCAAACTGAAAAATGTTAGTTTGCTCAACGAATTCTCCATTTTGAAAAGGGAACTAATCAAAAGTAATCTATAACAGCCAATACAGAGTTTCCAAAAAGTATTTTTGATTTAAAAATTTTTAAATTTTTTTCTAAAAACTGCATGTTTTACTTTAATCAAAATGATGTCAATTCTTACACTGAACAAAATAGGGGATATCAAATTAAAATGAACCACAAATTAAATTATGTAGACGGTAGAACCAATATAAGAGAACACTTCCCAACAATTTACCAAATAACAACGGTTTGCGAATCGATTAATGAAATAATAACTTTAGAATTATACACTGTTTAACCCAGAAAAAAAGAGCCGCTACCATTTCTTTTTGTAATCACCTGGTTTATCCGCATTTAAAAAAAAAAATCTTTAGGATGGGAAAAATTGATTGGCAAATAGTATTAACTCTTTGCACTCGGATGACTCCTCTCAAGCACCTTTCAAAACCTTTTCATTTTGACCTTATTTATTTATTTTGATTGTTGGAAAATACTTACACAGTGGTAAGAAGATGTAATTTAATTTTACAGAGAAATTCCATTTTAAACAATTATATATTTATTTTTCAGGACAATAAACAAGTCCTTGTATTTGGTGAATAATTATGCATCAATTTACTTTTCCGAGTGTAAAGGGTTAAGTCTTCGAACTAGCATCACTTCAACATAATGGAATAATATATCAGGCAGATTTACTTCGAGGATCGTTTGGCGATCCATTATAGCAACTACAGCATTCTTCGTGCAAAAAGGGTAAACTTTTCGGACGTAATCCCGTTGATTCTTTCTTAGAAGGTGAAATAATATTTTAAACTGCATAATTTATATTAAACTTCTTCCATTTTTTTTATATTACGAAGAATGATTATTTTGGATCAGAAATATTTATTAATCTTAAGTAAGAGATGAAGTTAAATTCAATTTGAGTATTACTTATTTTTAATGTATTAAAAATGAATTCATTATAAAAAAATCCAATTAAAACAATGATAAATTTAAACATTTAATTACATATCCTGAGATTGGAAATCAGTGTATTTTCTGCTGCATCTGAATTTTCGCGGACTAATTTGTTTTAATATCAAAGATTTGAATTATATCAGGGTAGTATTGGATAGCATGCAATAATAGTTCGCCTCATTCTCAAAGTATTTGAACTTCTTTACAAACGTTACAACTAAATAGTGATGTTAAAATAATCGGCAATCTGAAGTTTAACATTCATCCAAATCAAATGCTGGCTAAAAATTAGTCATAAATTCCCGATTTTCTAAACTTAATATAAGAAACAGAGACTGATTCATTTCCCTTTTGGAAATAAAATGAAAATAAATTATATAATCATATAATGATGGTAATTATTGTTGTATTTGATATAGAAATCCTACTTTAAATCTTACTATATTAAAGTGATGTATAAAATATCAAAAATATTTATTACAAGCACTGTTTATTTTTTCAATGACATGTCTGTCTTACTAAGTTTTAAAAAAACAGATTCCAAGAATTGTATTCAGTTTTTAAATTGATTTCAGTTTGTATTCAGTTTTCTATAAAATAATAGCAGGTGAAGAAATACAATATTAATCAAATTCAGATAAAAGAAATCTGATTTTTCTTAAGAGAATAAAGAATGATTCTTTGATTATTCCTATTCATTGAGGAAATAATGTCTCTAAACTGCATTAAAATTGATAGGAAATATATTTCTTTATAGAAAATAGTATTTTAAAAATCGTAAATTTCTTATAATAACAACTGTAAGTTCTTTCAATAGATTTCGCCAATGAAGAAGCCCTAGATGAAATGCTCTTTTGTGGTGGTATCATTCTGTAAAACTAAGATGGTAATTTTACCTTGATTTTCAAAAAGTAATCAATCTTCTTTAAAAAATAATCAATCAAATAACAATCAATCGTATTTAATTAATCCTATATGCTTGTTTCTTCTGATAGATTACAATGATGCTCCATTTACTGAAGCCATAGTCCACCATTTTTGCATATACTTCTTAATAATTAATGGCTTATTGGTAATTCTGTTATCACGTTGAATAATATGATTAATTGTCCAAAGTTTCGCCAAAGATTAGATAAGATAACCTTGTTTTGATTTTCAAGAAATAACCAATAAAATAATCATCCAATAACAATCAATCGTTTTTAATAAATCATATATGCCTGTTTTTTCTGATAGTTTACAGTGATGCCCTACCTACTGAAGCCATAGTTCATCATTTCTATATATACTTTTTAATAATCAATAGCTTATTGGTAATTCTGTTAAATAATATGATTAATTGTCCGAAGATCAACATTGTATTAAAAGAACGCAATCCACTTAATTATATCACTATACAAGCCAAATAACTGTATAATTAACGTAATTAAAATAGATCAATCTTTTTTTGGAAGATATTCACCTTCGTCGCATTTCTTAATGAATTTGCAAAAACATTTAAAAAATTCTCTTAAACTTATTAAATCCTTATTATGTTTTTAAATTCAGTAGAAAAATACTGTTCCCAACTTCACCTTTTCCATTTTAAGAGCACGTTAAATTAAAAAGAAAGAGTTCCGAGAGAAAAAGGAAGGGAAAAAAAAAAAAAAGGAAAGAAAGAAAGAAAACATCCAACACTTTTTCCAATAATTGTATTTCTTTCTGTCCGACATTCGGCCATTAGAATTGTTTTGGGGACAAAGAAAGAAGTCCTTAATCAAGGCTAGGGATTTCCTTAAATCCCGTAGTCCTGAATGGGGGCGAGAATTGAGGGAATACGTGGAAGTGAGCCAACTTCATTTCACAGTGAAGTGGATTATTGATTTCCTGGGGGAAAGGAGCCATCGATCGAGCAAATTCCACCAACAAACTGACGCCATGATTTTGCACATCTCAAATTTCGAACAGTGACTCCCCTTTCCGCCACCCCTCAACAGCAGGAAGGGAGTTTGTGGAGCGAAAGAATTTCTGGTCTCTGTATCTTTTTCATGCTTGCATAGTGTTATTGAATTTCTGAAATTGAAACCATATAAAGAAGTGTCTGACTGGGAGTTATTGTTGTCTTTACCTTCCATTAAAAATAACTTTTATTTGACAAATTTTTTTTTAATGTAGGTGATATTTAGCCATTGACTGGAAGTTCATTAATTTTGAACACCACTTCCATATAAAATGCAATAAAATATATTTAACAAATTATTTTAAATAAAGTTATGTATACAAAACGTATCCACTGGAGGAGATGTATTACTGCAAGCTGTAGGTATATATAATATAATATATATATATAATTGGCTGTAAGAAATATCCAAATCTCTTCCAGTCAACTACATTCTATACAGATCATATTTAAATACATGATTTCGTCATTACTTTACAAAAAATTGCCTTAAAAACTTGATCGATGACTATTCCAAGACAAATTAACCGTTTCAAGATTATCAGATATTTAGCCTACGGGCTCCTCAACTTTGAGGCATTCTGAAGTCTCATATTTTTTTTTTTTTGGTATTTTCAAGGCACTTTAACATTGCTATTCCATTTGATTTCCAATGTCAGATACTCTAACTTTTCAAATTAAAATCAGGTAAGGTTAAAAATTTAATTCATGTTTTCGAATTTACCTGTGTATAAGTGTGGGACAGGTTTTTGCAATTGGTCGACTGATTCACAAGCTAAAAATCCTGACAAAACTATTATTAAGATATTTTAATTGAATTGTAAAAGTTTTGAAATTTTTTTATTCTATTTGTTTAAGTTTTCATTTTAAAAATAAATAAATATGGAAACCAAGTCCTGAAGATGATCCGCAATTAAGTACTTTATTTCATTCTAGCCTGATATTTATCGTTTGAAACCCATTTATAAAGAGATTAAAATCGAATAAAAAATTAGAATCAATAAAAAATTATTTGGCTTTGAATTATTAATAAAACTTTAATATTAAATGAGTTTCAAGCATAAGGAATAAGAAAATGTCAAATAAATTATATAGTCTGCGTACAAAAAATGTACATTTGTAAGATTTGGTTTTGAATTTTTAAATGGCGAATATTTTTCAAATAAAAATTCAATGAAATATGAATATTAGATGAAATAAAATTCTGATGTTTAGTTAATAAAGAAATCCAGTGCAATTTTTAAGTTATAATTTACATTTATTAAGAATATGTATGCAAATAATCTGTAAAATCCTTACAGAATTATCTAAAATTGCAAAATTAAAGTGCATTGAGTATAATTCTGATTATGCATTTTATAAATCGTATGTTTTATTATTATTTAATGTGCATTAAAATATAATTTTTTGTCTAATAACGAATTAATAATGGAATCAAGAATTTAAAGATAAAGAATTAAAAACTTTCAGAAAGTGAACAAAATGTTTGCTACTGGAGAGACATTTATCTTTAATTATAAAAATAAGAAGGAAAAAAAAAACATTCATATCAAGAATTTCATACAAAGAGGTTCGTTCCTTTTTTCGAAGTGTTAATTAAATTAGTATTAAATATTGTATAACTTTAAACAAATTGCTTCGCTAGTTAAAACAAGAGAGAGAGAGCGAGAGAGTTTTGGATCGGGCGACCAACATTTTTTTTTTTTTTTTTTTTTTTTTTTTTTTTTTGCAACTGTTTAACTCAGGTCAAAAGTTGATTCTCATTAGAGAAATTATTGTAGACTGCAAAAAAGTTAAATCTTTTTTGAAAGGAGTTATCTAACATTCATCATCTTTAATTTGATAAGTATCTTTATGAGGACTACTTGTAAAAACTAATATTTATGCACCTTTCAACATCTTCAGTAACTTCTTATCTTTTAAAATATTTCATTAACAAGAAAATAAGTGCTAAAAAGAGTTTCCGAAATACGATAATTTTCGTTGATGTAACGAACGAAACGTAAGACTCACAGAAAAGCACAGTGAGATTCTAAAACGTGCTAGCATTCTGTGCACGGGAGAAAAAACTATGGACAATTCAAATTCATATCTGAAACAATAAAATCTAGGGTGGGCGAAAAATCTTTGAGATCAGATTCACGTTTATGAGGTCGCAGTCCTTAAACTCTACTTGCCCTTTGAAAATTCTATATGAATACTAATGAAATATTGCTACAAGAACATTAAAAGTTTTGTATTGCGTATCTCGAAAATCTTTCGTTGATAAGATTTTCAAGATCTACATATTAATTAAAAAAAACTGTGACGTAAACTTCTCAAAGATTACGCAACAAAGTGCAAGCAATCATAAGTCATTCATTAAAGATTAACAATGCTAAATGAAAACATTCCTACCTCGTCTTTAATGTTAAATTGTCAAATGAGCAAAACCTCATAATGTGGTAAATGTGAAATTTGTGTGACAGTGCTGTTGTTGATGCGAAAAGTTTACTATGATTCATCAACATTTTCAATTTTGACATATTTATCATTCTTAATCCCCTATTTCAATGAAAAAATGCACTTTGAAACAATAGTGGAACAACGTAAATGGGTCATCTGTGCAGGCCGCTAGTACTGAGTAGAGGAAGACAATTATGGAAAAAATAGTTATGTCTCTCTAATTATATTCTTCAGTTGTGGGGGAGGGGGGGATAGATGATTCGGCCACCTTCTCTATACCTTACTTTTGAATTCTTCATATACCTATATAATTTTTATTAACATACTTAAACAGTGAAATCAATAATTTGAATTTCGCCCTTCGCATTGTTATCATGAAATGATTTTATGTCATGATTATTTTAAATTTTCTTTGGATAAATTTTTCGAAGGAAAAAATTAACAATATCGCTCTTTATCTATAAGGTACCAGAGTAGATTTCTCTTTCAAATTAAATTTGTAAAAACAATGTAAAGTTTTTTAAAAATAAAACACGTTCTTTCTTAATTCCACCCGCTAATCCTTAATTAATTTGTAAGTTGTTAAAAAAATCGTTGCTCTCATTTTAAAAATTAAACTTTAGAGCACTTTTTATTAAGGCAATATGTCTTTGACGATAATTAGGCCAAATTCTTGTGTTTCTTCATAAATTTTTTTCGATAAATTTTTCGAAGGAAAAAAATTGATAATATCGCTCTTTATCTATAAGGTACAAGAGTAGATTCCTCTTTCCAATTAAATTTGTAAAAACAATGTAAAGTTTTTAAAAAAATAAAACACGTTCTTTCTTAGTTCTATCCGCTAATCCTTAGTTAATTTGTAAGTTGTTAAAAAAAATATTTGCTCTCATTTTAAAAATTAAACTACAGAGCACTTTTTATTAGGGCAATATGGCTTTGATGATAATTACGTCTGAAATACGTCTGACGATAATTACGCCAAATTCTTGTTTTTCTTCATAAATTTGTTTCTGTTGAGATTATCTCAATTAAACAAAAAATAAATAAAAATAAGAAATTAAAAAAAAAACTATAATAAAAAAATGACAACGCTTGGTCATGAAGAGAGAACTTACTTATTACCATTAACTTGAGAACTGACTAATTACCATTTGAAATAAATAAATTTTCTTCATAATCAATTAAAAAATTTAAGCAAAAATTTTTTTATCAGAAACTTTCTTAATACTATCAAAAATTCAAAAAAATTTGAAGACATGGCTAAAAAAATACAATAAGATAAGGCAGAATAGGAGTATAATGAAAAAAAAAATCTTGGATTTTGTTGCAATAATAGCATTGAAGTCAGGTAATAAGGATCTTATTTCTCTAAGGTTAGATTTATGAAATGATTGCTGTTACGATTCATGTAAAATATGTCTAATGTTATTCAAGAATATTACATTTTTTTTTTTTTTTTCGGAATCACCATGTTACATTTCTTAACTCAATAATTACATGAAGAAAAAAAAGGTTAAACTTGATAGCCCAAAATATGAACGATCATTCTAGAAGGAATGCAAACACAGATTTCTTTATTTACAAGGAAGGTCAATGGTCTAATTCAGCTTGGCACGCAACTGTAGAGTATTCTCATCTTTCTTTTGAAAAAAGCAGAGCCCTTTTTTTTTTCGGTAAAATTGCAAATTGAAACTGAAGTAAGCAAACGACTGTATCTCCTTCAGATATTTTAAACGAATTATAATTTTATTCTGAATTGTATGAGTATCTATTTTAATTATGATTTGCTTAATAATTAAGTCTTATTTAATCATCAAATCGATACTTGTTGCTTAGTTTCAGGCAAAATTTGTTAATACGAATTTTTTTTCTCGTCTTCTTCATTTTTCGTTGAAGTTAACCTTTAACACTACTTTGCCATCCAAAAACTAATTAGATGCTTATAAACACTCATATTCACCTTTAAAGGACTTTGTAATTATCTTGATTAATAACCAAAATTAGCAACTGTAATCACAGTGCATGTCTACAGTGTATAATTAAAAAATTGAATTATATGTACTTTAAGCAAAAAATATGTATGAAACCCAATGTCGCCTTAACGGTGACAATAGAGTGCTAAAAGATAATACTTATAGCAATGAAATTTTTTTACGAAAGAACACATTTGAATACTCGATAAACAGAAGTCTTCAAAGTTACATGCAAGGACAAATTTTAAAGTGAGTGGTGGCATGCAAATAAATTACTTTAAAGTATTCACTTTTTACTTTTAAAGTATTCATAGCATCCGCATGACCGATAAGAAAGCAATTTCCATAAATATAAAAAAAAGCAAATATTGCATATCAGACATATTTCCTTCATAAAAGATTAATAAAGCAATATTAAAAGAAACCACATCATTAATACATCTTTTTTACTCAATCTGTGTTTTATTAATTTCTCTCTATTACTAACAGATAACTTTGCATGAAATTTCCTTTTCCTTTCCTGACGGTGTCCTTTACTGTGAGGTGAAATATTTCAGCTCTAGGTGAGATTTATGTCTTCCATACAAGCCGTATCGTCTACTTTCAACGAGTGGATCGGATGAAAAATTTGAAAGATATGGCACGTAGCAAATTTCAGAGGCGAACATCCATAACTCAGTTTTTGAGTTATCTGCACCTCGAAGTACGAAGAGGGAAAGATTTTTGTTCTTTATTTTTTCCTTGTCAATGGGCAGCTAGCACTGGAACAGTGTTTCAAATGTGACAAAACCTGTATAAGAAGAACACCGCGCATTACCTCATCGTTTCTCTTGGCAGAAAAAAACTAGTCGGCAGACATGCAGTATTTTACTCCAGAGCGTGTTTGGAATAAGTGTGGCCTGTAATGAATGCTCCCTGTGGTCCATCTTGTTGGAGAGTGGAGGGCTGCAACAGTCAGAGATGGACGTTGTTTATGGCGACGCGAAACATGGGCCCTGCAAGATGCCTTTCCAGCGTCGAGTGATGGGCTGGAGATGTCATGGGTGGGCCAAGTTCGGGCCACCCACAGGAATCTCCCACGCATGGGCGTACATCACCGGGGAAATGAAAAAAAATAATCAGCACTGCCAACAGATGGGCTGCTGGGAAAGCTTTGCCAACTAACAAGAAAATCCCCTCCCTTGTGGAACCTCGATATGCTGATTAGTTGGCGCAGAACCTGGATATTCTAATCTATGTAGGTCGAATTTTTTTTAAACCGAAGTCGCCCTCTATACCACCAACTGGCAGAACAATTGCCACACCTCCTCTTAACTTGCTAATACAGTTGGAAGTGTTGCAATTTCTGCTTTACCAGTCATGTATCCATGAATCTACTTTGAACAGGTAACCAACCTGCAGAAGGACCCAGCTGAGTAGACTTCCTATGGGATTCGGATAGAACACAGGGGTTCGTTGTTAGTTCAAGATACGTAACAGCTGTTTCTGCATGAAGTTCCATTTCCTTCATATAGATTTATGAGGCATACAGTATGAAATGCGATTAGTTTCATAAGAGGTAACAGCAAGAATCGAATTTTTACAGATCTTATGATTTTTTTTTTGAAGTTCAGTTTAAATTATGATAATGATCGTAGCATTATACCGTTTCCAGAAAAATAAAATAAAAATAATTAATTTCTAACTTTTAATTAGTTATCTTTTAGCTCTTATAAAGAGATTCGGAATCGAAGTACATCATAGTATTGCAAGCAATTAATTATATTTTAAATTCTAGACTTTCGAAAGAATTTGAATTATAGTGAAAATCTATAAATAGAACTTTGTGTAAGTATTTAATAGAATTAAAATGTAGCATTTAAAAATATTATTAAAACCTGTCCTCTGTTTGATATTTTTCCGTTTTCGATTATCAATTATTGCAACTTTGCTACTCGCAAATATTAATTTTAATCAATAAAATAGAATATTTTTTTCTACAATAATATCATTATCACTCCGACATTAAATTCGGAAATGTGATGCTTATTAAATGATATTCTGATCATAAAGTAAATATTTTCGGAAAAATGAAAACTGATGCCAGAAAAATAAATTTTTATGCATTTGTTACTGCTTACATTTGCATCGATTCTTAAAATAAATATTTTAGAAATTTTTATTTCTCCTACATTTAAATGCAGAAAACATTAAAATAATTACATAATTTTTAAACATTTTAAAGAAATTTTAAGACTTCCTTTCGAAAATCACTCCCTTTAATGCAATAAAGCAGTTAAGCTTAAATTTATTGGTTGTTATTTTTAATGTAAGATGCTGAACATTATCTGAACATTAAACAAATAATGACACATGAGATCGTACTTTTATTAAAGCATATTTACATAAACACATTTCATATGCAATTGCAATGAGAAAAAAATAATAACAAAACTTTATAAAGACATCAAAAATAAATATGAAAGTACATAATAGTAATTAAAACAAAAATATAAAACTAAATAAAATATTCACTTACAAAAAGAAGAGTTTTAAAAATAACATTACTGTTGAAACAAATCATAATAGAAAATATATTTACCTTAATGTTTTTGAAAACTAAAATAACAGAATTAACAAGGCAAATGTGAGAATATTTAATTATTAGATTTATAGTGTGACTAAATAAATACAATGTGACATAAAATAACTTTCCCTGTTTGGCGGCATCTGCAGCTAAAATGAATGAACGAAATGAAATCGCATTTCATGTACAGAATGTGAAATGCGTGAAAAGATGAATTCCGCAGAAAAAAAAATTAGTACCAAATAGGGATTGCAATACCGGACCAAAATTTCAATACCGGTATTCGGTATTTTTTAAATCTTAATACCGGGATACCGGTTTTAATACCGGTATTAGAAATTTTTAAAAAAGAAAGAAAACACAGGTGTTCCTTTGTTTTATTTGTCAGTTTTGTTAGAGAGTGTAAATATCACAAAAATTAATTCGTAACTTATAAATTATAACAGTATAAAATCAAAAAAAAAAAAAAAAGAAAGAAAGAAACATCTTATTTATTTAAATCACAAAAAGTATAAATATCACTATTAAGTCTGTGGTACTATTACAAATTTTTGAAATGTGATCTTAAAAAACATAATGCATCAATTTTGCTGTCATTAAGACTGAAAAGTAATTTTGTGTAAAAATTACCAGTTGTCGAAAACGCTGTTTCGGCATATTCGCTAGTTGGTGGTACTGTTAGCAATGCGCGATATACTTTTTCCAAGTATTTACCTCTAAATCCCTCGTTTTCAAATGAATCGATTTCTCGTCGGATGGTTTTGGATATAGCTGATTTCTGTATTGTATTTTGGTTCATTGAAATTTTTTTATTTATCGCTAATTCTAATTTTTGTTTCAAGAGACAATTCCTTTTCACTATCGACAGTAGTGACATCATAATCTTCGATAATTGAACCGAATTCTTCTGAATGTGGATAGGTTTGTGGGTTGAAAATTTTAAGAAAATTTATTCTAAACTTAATTAGATTTGAATCCGGTATTTTCTTTTCTTCTTTTTCATTTTTAAAATCATTATAATTATGTAAATACCATAAGACATTTTCTATCTCGGAATGCCTTTCTCTTGTGCGATTTTTCAATGTAATATATAATTCTTCAGATAGTGATATGTGCTGTTCTTTCAGTGACTGCAACAAGACATTTATTGTTGTATCAGCTGTTAATAAATTAGAATCTCTTCGACGTAATGCCTCAATAGTCAGTTTTATTGGAAGTAGAGCTGATATAGTTTTGGATATTAAGTCGAATTTATTATCTGAAAAATTAAATTACAGGTTTAAGTCGATTATTGCTTTTTGGATTGGATTTCTCAGTTTCAAAAATCGTTCCATCATTAGGAGTAAACTGTTCCAACGTGTTTTAGAATCTAATATTTACATATATTCTGTTTTATTTTCAGTTAGTATTTATTTTAGTAATATATCCTTTTTATAGGGGAACGTTTAAATATCTTAACAATTTTTTGAACTTTATAAATTATAGGAAGCAATTCTTGATAGGTTAATATTTCATCCTCATTAGTAATATCTTCTTCAACAATTACATTGTCATTATCTTCATTGTCAATATCACTCTCACTCTTATTTTTTTTTGAAAGTGTGAATCCGAAATTTCTATATCCACAGTATTTGGATTCTTCTGTTCTTTATCTTTTTGATATAATACATCTATTACTCCTAATTGAATTCCATGTGCATAGCAGAACTGCTGATTTGCACCAATCAACTTCCCAACTTTTTTCATAATTGTTGCTTCATCAGTCGTTAAGGATACAATATTTTCTTTCAGGGATAATCCATGTTTCGCTAATTTAGAATTAAGCTATTAATTAAGCCATTAATTAGCTAATTAATTTTGCCCGTTAGGGAGACATAAAAACAAAAACGTATACTATTTTGCTATGTTCGCGCTATCTGAACATATAGTGGAGACAATTTTAAAAATTTCTAGTAAATACCGAAAAACCGGTATTTAAACTTGTGAATACCGGTATTACAAAATTGTACAAATGGCTCAAAATACCGGTATTCGGTATCCCGGTATACCGGTATTGCAATCCCTAGTACCAAAGTTGCCAATAGGGGAAATACTGGCCTCTGTAGGAGTACAGTTATTAATGCATTCATGAAACTCTCAGTAAATAATCTTTTATTTGACAACATTAAGGTCCCCTGAACACCATGCAACAGTTTCAATATTCTGATCTTGCCTGTGTGCAACATATTGCATATGGCATATGACGTTCTCCACTGTTGCGTTTAAACTGTCAGTTTCGATGTTCATATCAGTCCATCGTATATTCTATTTCAAGACATGCAGGTTTGCTTAAGAGCAGCTACGCCATTACATTGTCTAGTGTAGAACAGTTTTATCAGTAAAGTATGCTGAGATAAGGTAGGGTCCATATTAAGCACTTATAAGCAGTCAATCACGAACAACAATCAAGAACATATCAATACTCAAGAACGAATTGCTAACAGATCGTTTGCTCTTCATTTTTTCAAGAAATGCATGTCGAGCTGCTGTCACGCACGCACTACGAATTTAACATAATCCATCTCGATATGCAAAATTCCACCTTCGTACATGGAGTAGTGCCACTATTTTTCCAAACGCAACTTTTAGTTCTATTTTTATTATTATTATTATTATTGTGAAATTCATTTTCCCATATCTTCCACAGTTCGCATATAAATTATAGTTTCATTTCCTTCATTCGTTTTAGCTGCAGGAGCCGTTAAACGGAGAAAGTTATTTTATGGCCACCTTTTATAATGGCTTCAATACTTTAATTTCTGAATTCTTCAAACTTTAATTAATTTAAAATGCAAGTTAAAAACATGGGAGACAAGAATAATTTCAAATAATTAATGAAGATTTTTTTTTTTTTTTTTTTTTTTTTTTGTAAATTTTGTTACTTAGAACATTAAGAAGAACTCATTATATTTTCTGTAAATTCTAATTTGAATTATCAGAGATAAACAATTTAATACATTTACTTGCAATATGAAATTTATTTTTTGTGCTTATATGATATAAAAACAACAACAAACGGTTTAAAAAAAAACCTTCATGTATCTCATTTTTCATAAGAGACCTTCAACATTCGGGGCAAAATAAAACCATACATTTTCTCCGTAGTTGAGGATGAAAGAATACTCTAAATATTAAATATCATTCTGGTATTCATCTAGTAACTACACAAATGTTAAACAAAAATCTTCTTCCTTAGCTTTGAACAATGGTAGGAAATCCCCCGATTAAATATTTCATGAAACAATGAAAGCAATGTGAATTTCAGGTGAATAATATATATAATCTATTGTTTGAAATTGAGTTAAAAAACATATATTTTAAAAGTTTGCAAACGATAAAAAAAAACGGAAGTAAGGCTATTAAATAGTAAATATTAGAAATATTATATTTTTAATTTTTAAACGATGTAAATAATACTATTTTTTTGCAATAATATTTCAGAAATTATGACGAAAAGAACTTTTAAATTTAGTTTTAATTAATTTATAATTAATTAATTTTTAATTAATTTTAATTAATTAAAAATTTAAAAATCGCTGAGGGGTGTACCTCTTATTCTCTAAGTATACATCACTGCCAGATTCAGTAATTGTAGATCAAATTTTCTGGCTTGTAGAGAGCCGACATGCTGACATTCCTCTTTTACAAATAATATATCTCCTCTAATAACAGAAGTTCATTTCTGAATAAAAACAATCACAATTTAAACTTCAATATTTTAAAACTAACATTAAAAATGTACTAAAGAAGTTAATTTTATAATTCTATATATATATACTCTTTAATTTTTAATGTAACTTTTGATTGTTGACAACTATTCATTAACAATCCATTAAAATGTTGTTCGCATTTGTATCGTTTTAAAAAAATTGCTGAGAAATACTGCACACTATATTTCAAAATACCAAGAGTTTGACACGCTGATCGTTTAAATCAATCCAGACCAATTCAGTCCAGATCAAAGAATGTGAACTTCAAATCATGGGGAAAATTAAACTATCTTTGACGCTAATTGAAAAGGAAAGATCGGTCAATTCTTTATTGCAGTTCATAATTGATAACATTAAAAGATCTAGTTATCACACTAAATGAATATTTTTGTTTATATTTAAATACATTGGTTCGGAGCCAAAAGATTTTGATAATATAAAGCGAATGATAACATTAACCGCAATCATACAGTGGTGTCCATTGTATAAATCCTTATAATTCCAATTATAAAAGTTTTGCTGTCCATTAATTTTTTAAATAATTGTCCAATAAAAATATAAGGAAAAAGAGTGGAAATGACAAAAAAAAAAAAAAAGAAAGAAAAAAAAAATGGTCGACATATTTAGATCCCCCTCTACCCTTCCCGATTTATTTTGGTTAGAGTTCATATTTTCCCCGCACAATCGACCCTAAATACGAGCTCTAAAGGCCATGCGAATTATTCCCGCACGCAGTTAAGAGTAATTCCAGCCAATTCAAATAATAACTCGAGAATGTCGCAGGGAAAAACCCTTTATGGTGCAATTAAAAAATAATGGCCATCAGTCCAAAACAATGCCTACTCAGTGTTTTAAGTAATAATTCACAATTTTTTTTCCGTATCATTCCGTTCTTAATGGACAAGTCTTGTGAAATAAACTAGGATATAGCACAAAAAAGATATTAATAAAAAAAATAAAGGGGAAAGAACAAAATACAGTTTAGTCCCAAATACAGTCGTAGAGAGAATATACAACTTCTCTCATGTTGATCTTTGCCTTTTCCAAACAGAGTTCCTTTTTCATCCAAGAATAAATTTCTCCTCTTACTCTAAGCAGAGGATGTTTCCAAATACTCTCTACACCTCTTTTCGGTTATTTATTTAAGCGTCATTATTTTCTTTTTCCTTAAGAGTTTTACTTTTCTTCTCTTCGATATAAAAAAATATACAAGATTATAGTTACAATTCAAACAAACGTCATTTCAGGTCATATTTTGATAATTTAATAACAGTGGTTTGAATAATTCGAAACCTTTAGACTGCCGGGAAACTTTTACACAAAAGGGGACATTAGGCAATTCCAAGTATTAAATAAATTTTTATAGCAATTTGAAATAGTTTTGAAAAATTTACATTTCATTGCAAGAAAAAACATTCCCAAAAATGAAGGTATATAAGTTAAAAATTATATAATTTTAAAAGTGCTTGTTTAATGATGATATCTCTTAATCTAATTTAAATCCTGATTATTTCCTAAATTTTATCTTCATTTAACCTGTAGGAACAGGTTGTGAGTAACGCAACTCATCATCGCAAGTCATTGTGGTTCACACGTAACTAAATATTATAAATAATTGTTAGTATTCTGTATTTGTTTAATGTTATAATTGTTCATGTTTGTTTTAGAAGTAATTGCTGCAAAAATATTTTAAATATTATTTTGTGTTAAATGAGGATTATGTTGTTATTAAAAAATAGAACTCGTAAGATGCTCGCTATCATTTGGAATTGACGTAGTACGTGTTTTGATTTTATTCTTTAAAAACACTTTCAGTCGTTGGTCGTAATATCCTAAAATAAGAAATGTTTATTTTATGTAGTATCGGGCATTTACAATCTGCACTTTAAAACGCAGAGTCATACATCTATAAGCCCATATTAACTAAATTCTAAAATGTTCTCTTATTTCCTGATCCAAATCCCACTTTTTATTTAATTAATTCAACACTCGCTCTGCAAAACTGCCGAATTAAGCAGGTTCTCACGCTCATGAAGGGATAAATATTCCTAATGCTTTCAGCATTATTTTAAAGGTACCTAAGATTCCCTATCCTAAATTTACACGTGTCAAAGAAATCCCTATCAAAATTTCATAGTAAAATCACTGAAGGGAAAAATGTTGGTGTCTTTTGCACTTGTATCACGATGTAAATAAAAGTCAGTTTATATATATATGTGTGTGTGTGTGTGTGTGAGAGAGAGAGAGACAGAGAGAGAGAGAGAGAGTGTGTGTAATGTTTATACATTTGTTTTCAAATAATGCATAACTTATATTTGTTATCTCAAAATTACCACATTTATGCAGTGATCTAGTTAAACGTACCTTTGCCTAGTGTCAGCTTAAAGGAAGTAACAACATAAACAAAATATTACATCCACCCTTTTTTATGATTTTAAAGTCAATAAATGATGAGGAGCAAAGGAAATACAATGAATATGGCTCTCTTTAACTTCGTTATTATATCTTATTGTAAGAATTTTAGTTACTATAATAACATGGTTACTATAATAACTTTTACTATAACATAGTTATTATAAAAACAGTCATTATAACTTTCACTATAACATAGTTATTATAATAACATAGTTCACTATAGTAACTTTTATAATAATATGGTTACGATAATCACTTTTACTATAACAATATAGCTATTATAATAACACAGTCATTATAATGACTTTTACTATAACAGCATAGCTACTATAATAATATAATCATTACAATAAATTTTGCTACAACAACATAGTTACAATAATAACATAGTCACTATAATAACTTTTACTATAACAACTCTTGCTATAGTAATTTCATAGTAAAATCGTGTAGAAAAATTGCGATAGCACTATCCATCCATACACATTCCTATACTGCTATTCCTAATATAATTGCTACATTGCTTTTTAAAATTATAATTTTCTGGAGAAACTCTTCAAATAAAAAAGAAGGTTGTAAGTTATATCATTCATACATTACGAAATTTAAAGGTATACATTCCCTGAGCAAACAGTTTTGCGACTAGATTATCGCATTAAAACACATATCAGGTTTGTCTTTTAAAAACAAATATTTCAAAAAGCAAGCATTTTGCTGTTTTATAACGATTTCATTATAAATACAATATCTACTTTAAAAAAATTACTTACAATTCAAATTTCCGCGATTTTTTTTTACCGGGAACACTCTGCAAAAGTTGGCAGGTGCGGGAAAAAATACGATGCCACGGGCACTATAAACTTCCGGTATGATAAATCGTATGGCAACACTCCCATACTGAAGTTATTTATATAATAGTTGGTTTTGTTAAATCTAGTGTCTTCGTAATTTTTTTTTTTTTTTTTTGTGAAAGAACATGGAGAAAAGGCTATAAATATATCAGGCAATTTCTGAAAAGGATAAGAAGAGAAGAACTTCGAAAAAGAATTTATACAAAAACCGACAAAATGACATATAATTTTTTTCATTTAGGTAATATGGCAAGCAGACTGTAGCAAAGTAGTGTTTTGTAAAGTATTTGTACATAAATAGATATTTAAAAAAATAAATTCTTGTATATAAGTAGATATAAAAAAAAAAGGAACGAAAAATTTTTCCTTGAAAGATATGTAAGGAAAATTATTTAAATCTTTAATTGTAAAAGTGCAATAATGCATAATATCAACATAATTAAACATCAAATCTCATTTATTTTTAAAAATAACTGAACAAAAGGATTCTTTTATCTATTTAAAATGAATTCTATTTTTGATTTCACTACTTTTCCCTATTTCCTCTGCTTAAATTTACTACACTGGTGTAACAGTTTTGGTAATATGTTAATTTTGCAACTGCGATTAATAAAAGGAATTCTTTGTTGTAAGCAAATTTATCTTAATTAACAGAAATTAAATCTTTTGTAAAACTTGTAAAATCAATTATTTATATCTTCTGACATCCATTTTTCCACAATCTCTTAAATATTATAAAGATTATAATTCGTAAAATGCAAAGACAAATATAAGCATGTACATTTTGAATGTTCCCTTTCTAAATTTGTGTGGGAAAATTTAACAAAAATTTCTCCTTACATTAGATTTAAAACCAATGGAAGAAAATATTTAAGTAGAACTCCTTAACTGAACTGGAATGAATAATTAAGATAAATGAATAAGTGTCTATGAATAATTAAGATAAATGTGAGTGTGTGTTTGGCACTCTACACACACACGCACACTCTTACATCTACTTTTGATGCTTTTTTTGACCTACATCTACCAAATTTGGCACATATAAATATATCTTTGAACATGGAAACGTGCCCTTGGAGCGATTTTTTTTGAAATTTTAATTATAAGTTTAATTAATTAAAACTTAAGCTGAATTTTTCCGTGATATACTTCGTAACTATTATAAAATTCCTAAATTAAAAAAAATTCTTTTTAATGGTCATGTGAATTATTTCTAAATTTTAATTTTTTGAAAACATTTTCTTGCTTGTTTTCCCCTTAATTTCCAACAATTGATTACACTTTTGCCCTGAAATTCAAACCGTTTTCATTGTTTCACCAAATGTTTAATGGCGTGATTTTCTTCCATTATTATTTAAAGAAGATTTAATTTAATATCTGTGCAGATTACAAGACTAATAAATATCACAAAATTTAGAAGATAGATTGATGAACCATTTACGCTTCTAAAAGCGCTTTCGGACAAGTCTCCATCAGAAAGGTTTATGAACACAAGAAATAGAATTGAAGTGCGACAATTAAAATAAGACATGCCAGATAAATCGCAGGAAACTTGATTATGAAATTATATCTAAATGATTTTTCTGAAATCAAATATAACCAAAATTTCTAGTGAACGACCTGGTTGCTTGAAGCGACAAGCAGTTAAAACCATCGTTTATTAATTATCATATTTTCTAAAATACATACAAGGTACATTTAAAAGAAGATAGAAGAATTTTCAGTACAAAATTATTTTATCTAGAAATTGCAATGTTATGACTGCTACTAGACAGTACTGCGATTACATTCAAGCGCAGGTGCAACCGAAAAGGCACGTAAGTCTGGTAGTAGCGTAAGAGTAAAAAAACAAAAGAAAAGAGTGGATATCTATTGAGATTGAAAATAGCACTGCATGTTATTTGCTGATATAAGATTTCCTAAAGAGTCTCAGAAAGGAATTCAGCCACGGTGAATTCTCTCTTATCATGATAAAGAAAGTATTTCAAATGAATTGAATGTATACGTCAAAGAAGTCGGCGGAAGGAAAAAAAATCACATGTCAAAGTATGTTTGCTTCATATATTTACGTGTACTTAAAAGAAGCGCACAATTAGAGGGTCTTTTTTAAACTAAAAGAAAGGGCGTATAAATGTCCTTGGCGGTATATGCACTTACTAAGCTACTGATTATGGTTGTGTGAAAAAAATAATTAAAAAATGCTCAGAATCTCACTTATCTCGTACTCCACTAATATATCACTGTGTAGACTTATACTATCATTATAATTTTAAGAGTAGATTTAATTTGAAATTTATATAAAAATGAGTAGATTTCAAACTGTCTATATCTCTTTAACATTTTTTTCCTTCTTAAAATTTTATTTCACTTCGATGGTATATAACCAAGAAAAATAAGTCAATCATTAAAATACCTTTCTGGATTTGAATCATGTGAATAAATGCGAATAGTGCTAAAAAAAGTACATGCCCATTTTTGTATGTGATTTAAAAGAAACCGTGCATCTTTCTTAAAAAATAAAACAAACCAACTTATATATACATATATTTTGATTAATTCTTACTTAAATAATTAATTATATACCTCAAAGCTTCAAAATTCATTAAAAAGTAGAATTTTGCATATTTCCAAGTGTCTATTCAAATTTTTAGTTATTATTTTTCTGCACATTGGTGGAATGGCAATAACAGAAGGACTTACAAATATATTAAAACTTACTATTATAACGTATCATTATTATTCATTTATTATTCTCAACTCATAATTGTGGCATGTCTTATCTACATACATTAAAATAAACAAAATAAAAATAAATATACAAAAGTGTTTCAACTTGCAAGGAGTTCATTTCGAAACATGTCTTGAATGTGAGGTTTAAAGGCCTTCTTATCAGAAAGCAAAATTTTACCAATAATCATTAAAAATATTATTCACAAAAAGGATAGACCAATTTAATCAAACTGTTGACAGACTATACAACACATGAAATACATATGGTCGGTGATTAATTAAGCTATTTAAATCACGAAGCTTATTATAACAGATTTGACTCTACATTTACATCAATTTTATTGGATGCTATGGATTGTTTTTGTATAATAATAGCTGCTCAATACATACATACATTTTTTTTTGATATCATAACTTTACTATACGCTGAGTAATACGTGTTATAGGTGAAATAGGCTAGATAGATAAAAATATTAATTGTTTTATCAGGAAATCAAGTTTGGATTATATCGCATCACAAAATGGTCTTGAAAAATAATTTTAAATATATAAATTAAGAATTTTTTTTCAAGGCACAGTCTAAAGCATATAAAGATTTAAAAGGCAAATACAGCAATCAAATGAAATTCTATTAAAATATATTTTTAATGGATTAAAATTACCTGCGCAATAACAATAAACAATAATGAAAACAATACTGAAAAATATTGCCATTCAAATGACAAAGTAATGAAACTAGATATTTGTAACCATTACCTCCCGTTTGTCTCAAGCTGCAAATATCCTGAAAAAGAAAGAAAAATATATTTAAAAAAGTTTAACATATAATAGGTATAAATAGATCAACTTTTATTTTTTTTAAAAATTTACATGGTAATAAAGAAAAATCAAATCGTTTTATTTCCACGATAAAAAAAATAAATGTTATTTATAAGTAACAAAAATACAATAAAAATTAAACATTAATCAAAACATAATAATTTATATAATGTTAAAGAATAAAATAATTTTTTTAAAAAAAGAGAAAATATTCAAGATTAATGAAATTCGATGATATTTTACTTCTGATGATAAAATTATCATTTGTTGTCGGATTTAAAAGAAAGTGCTTTCAAATAAATAATCCAATTCAAAAGCTTAGTTAATCTTAATTTGGACTGTTTCCAAATTTTTAATGTCACTGTTTATGAACTAAACATTAAAAATTTAATTGAAAAATAATTAAATTTTATCAGAACATGAATTGCGTGAATTAATAAGAAGATAAACAATTCTATGGCAGTAAGATTCAGAATTCTTACTTAACTGAAAAGCTAAATCAATGATTCATTATGTATAATTTCATAAAATACAGTATTTTTGCAACTTAAAAAAAATTATTGGATAGATTATTTTGCTGTGATTGTCAAGCATCAGTTTTCTGAATATGCTATTTTGCAATATTCTGTTTCTAATTGCACGACCAGCTTTTAATAGAACTTATTTCTTCGAATTACTTGTACTTAATATTGGCAAGTAAGTCTAGTGATAATGTCTCGTTTCAGCGCTGGAGGGCTTCAGGTTCGAATCTCAGTTTCACTAAAGATCCGTCGTATGCACACATTATGTATGCCTGGTGCACGGTAAATTTAATGTCGTGGGACCCCTATTCTCACCGCCAGCTGGAGCAGTACGGAAACAGGGAACCCTCCACCATCCAATCAGAACTCAAAATTACGAGACCTGTCCCGACATATTCTTAGTGTTGCTTTCACATGGAAAGCAAATGTAATTAAACTTGAATTTACGTATTCAAGTATGTATCCTTCCCTTTTAAAGTTATATAAATTTAATTTTGCAAATTGATGTGCCGTATAATTATTTTTCCTCGTAGAGTAGGTTCTATAAGAAGTATGAAGCAATAAAATGTAAATATTCCAAAATATTGACATTTGCGCCATTTATGCAAACATGGCTTGCATGTAATTCTTGTTTATTTTTTTAATCCTTGCAAATAACGGTCATCCTGATCCAATCTTAATCGCCACTTGCATCTAATTGACTACATATCGGGAATAATAAGTAGCACGAATACTATGATCAGTTACCGAATGACTATCACCGGCTTACGTACCGAAACCTCCCATAGGAGGTATGTCCATTCATCGGCGATAGTTTCCATCATTGAAGTAACCAAGGAAAAGTAAGAGTTTCCTTACTGATCCAGAATCTTTTAAGTCCAAATCTCGAGGTGCCCTGTCCCCCTCAGAAAATAGGGCCGGGTCAATAAATAGGCAAAGTAAGCAACTGCTTAGGTCCAGATAAATTTAGGGGACCTATCAGGATAAATTAGTCTAATTTTGTGCTGTCATTTAATAAATTGTTTTATAAAGGTCGTGAACTGAAACATGTTCAAATAAAATGAAGTATTGCTTAAATTTTGCAACATTATTTTTAAAACATTCCTAATTAATTACCTTTTGTAAATTATCACGCTTTTTTTTCTAATTACATCAAGGAATGTTGCTTTATAGTAAAAAACTGTTTTATGTTATAGTTAAATCATTTAGATAGTGCTATAAAATGTTTGCAATCTTTTTCCCTTGAATTATTTCTGAATTCTAATTTTGAATTTTGCATAGGCTAAATATCCATTCTTGAAACTGGTTGGAAATTAAATATTTGTTAATTTGAAAAAATTTGTTGCATAAAACCATTTATACAGATGTTACAATTAAAATCAATAATAAAAAATAAAAAAAACAGGTTTTGGAAGTCAGGAAGAAAATATAAAAGTTTCAAAATTTGCATATTCCAAAGATCCCAAGAAAGTTTAATCTGGCCCTGCTAGGAGGATTTATCGATACTAAATACCTAGAAATATTGTCATTTTTAACATAATATTCTGTAAATATTTCTTGAAAACTGCTTTCACATTAACATAAATAACTGCGTTATACAAGACTTTTCATTACTTAAACGCTGTACTTAAAAACTTTCTCACGATAATACAAATGAATGCTCCCATTTTTTAAGCCATACTTTTTCGAAATATTTAGATGCTCTATTCTGTAATTGTTAGATTTTCATTACAGATTAAAAAAAAGAAAAAAACAAGAAATTATGAATGCATTTGAAGCAATATTTCTTAATGGAGCATTGATTGAAATATTAAATCTTTATTTATTTATTTTTGTTATAATTGTTGTGGCGGCGTAATGCTCTGAATTGGAGTAAATATCCTTAGCAAATCAATCATCTAGATTTTTTGCTACTGATCAAAGAATAAGTAATTAAACTCATTTAACTTCTTTGTGTACACGGTTCATTAACCTACTTTCATTTCGCTTCACCGGAGCGCTATAGCAAGGAATTAATTACATCTGCTCTTGCGATTTGAACACATAAACAAAGAGAAAACCCAACATCAACTTTAAACAAAAAAAACAAAAAAAGGAACAAAAGCAAGAAAACGAAGCGGCACGTCCCGAGGCAAGTTGTTTAACATTCCCTGCACTAATAATTCAAATGAAATTCGCCCGCCATCTCCAATATGCTGAGTTCCTTCCTAATTTCTTCTTTGTGTGTTGTGGATGTCATTTGGAGAACAATGCAGTTGCCCCCGGGGAGGGTGGTCGGTGATAACCAATGAAAAGGAAGAAACGGCTTCCCTGCCCACCCCCTGTCAGCCTCAAAAGGACTGTCTCTCTCTTCTCCCGACTTTCCCCCTCTTTCCATTTGATAAAACGGGAAGGTTTACCACTTTTGGCTTTGAATCGCTGATTTAAAAACTAGCAGCCACTCTAAAATGAGATGTTCGCACATGATTCCTTAAGGTGAGGAAACTTAATATTGATATGGAAAGAAAATTATTGTGAAAAATTGAGGCTACAGTAAAAGTAAATTAAATGCATTTTATACAAGTAGGGTATATGTGTGCTTGCTATACAAGCGCACATATTATTATTCAGACAAAATAGATTGAATTAAAAAATATTTAAAATTAAATTTCATAAAGATTGAGCAGAATGCTTTTAAATAAATAAAGTAAATAATCTTTATTTTTTATAAAAGAAATGAGAAAAGATTGATTGTTAACGATTAAGCTCATTCAGAGAGGAAAAAAAATATTTTTGAACAGAAATATTTGATTTAAAAATTAAAATATGTATTAATTCACTTACAATTTTTTTTTATTTGCCATTTTTTTTCCAAAATTTTGCTTTGCTTTTTTCATTAGAATGCACCAATTAACAGTTTGAGTTAATTTTTTTTACCAACACAGTCCAATATTATTTTTTTATTTTTAATATAAAGCAGAACAAATTTGCAAATTATAATTAAAATTTTGTAAAAATTATTGAAACTTTAAAAATTACATCAGATTAAATTACGTGGTAAAATTACTAACAAATTACAGACTGATCAGCTTTATGATTGGACAAAAAAATGTTTCAAACGTATTTCACATTATCGTTAAATGTTTGTATATTCTTGTATTTCTTTCTTTTTTTATCGCTTTATATGTTTGTGTAAATACGCATTAATATTTTTCGGCTCGTTCGTTAAAAGATATATTTAATTTTTCTTTCTAAATTTACGTGATCGATAAACCAAACAATTTGGTAAGAATAAACATGTTTTACCAATAATATTATCAACTGATTTCGGCGGTGCGGAGGGGAGGAAGGAGTGTTAGTATTGCGTTTCTATGCGATTGCGAACTTTATTTTTCAACTTTGCGCAATTGCGAACAAAATCTATTTTCTCATATCTTTAACCAAAAGTAAGTTTTTATGTGCTATTTGATGTTTGTATTTAAATTGAAAAATTATGCTTCAGAAATTAACGTTTTCCCTTTATTAAACTATATATATACTTCAATTTCCCTTTTATACAAATGACTTAAACTTTATCATATGCATGAAAAAAAAACCTTCTTAGCTATATTCATCAATTAATGTTTAGCATATAAATATTATTAATTCATTATAATGTATAAATAAAGTGCTGAATAAAATAAAATGATTTTTTTATTTAAAAAACCTCATTTATGTTTCTCAAAAAGATTACACAGCTGCCCGACTGGATCCAGGATCGATTAAAAATTGCTCAAGCGAAGAAAAGTTTACTGACCACCGGGGGGGGGGTGAGACTTTAAAAGAATATTTTGTACTCTTTACGCTACGTATTCTCATATATGAGAAAGTATAACCAACAATATGTTTTTATAAAAACTTTGTCAAACTTAAATTAATAGATCACTATTTAAATTGTGAAAAAAGAAAAAAAATAAGTAATATTTATTACGTTTAGTAGTGATTCATTAACATTATGATACACTTATGGCCTTAGTAAAATAATTTTGTATTATAATATTTACTATGAGGATCGAAAGTAAGAATGATAAAAAGATAAATAAATAAGGTTTGATATATAAGGGCAAATAAATTTGATAAAGGCAAATAAATTTGATAAATAAGGGAGGGCTCCATTCTTTAAGTACCTCTAGTCAAGACTCTACGTTTGTTCAATAAGTTGGTAATTCACTCTCATGTAGTAAGTAAATTCAAATCATATCAGTTGAATAGGATAAAACAGATATTAAAAGCAGCAAAATTTTTTCCATTTTTCGGACATTTTGGATTTTGAAAAACACATGTAATAATAATATAAATTATTAATTAAAAAGTACAATGCTTATGAATTGATTTTAATTAATTAGTGCAGATTTAATCATGAACAATGTTGAGTAGAAATAATTTCTTAAAACGATTTCCACTTTAAAATGGCACCATAGTATTTTAAATTTAAAAATGGTTAAAAGTGATTCAGAGGGGGGGAAAAATAGGAAAAATATTCATCGCAAACAATTTGTCAACTCAAGTAATCACATGGAACTTAAAGTATTTTCAAATAATGAAATAATAAGGATAGATACAAATGCTATCAACAAAAAATAGATATAACATTATGGATAAAAATCTCTGTTTCATGTGTGGGGAAAAAACAAGAACAGATTTTCACAATAACGCTCTATATTTAGATCTACCTAGTTCTATCTTCGAAAAAGAAAAGTGTATTTAAACTTCTAACGCAATCCCATACTAAAAATTCATCGGTGTAAATTGGCGAAATTGGCAGATATACTGGCGACATGCTGCTTTCCGGCAACCTCATTCGAAATGCCATCATAGATTATGATAGCGTACAGAGGTGGGTTGAGGGAAGGGAGGGCATGTAGAAAATGCATTAGGCTTGCTGTAAAAAACGAATAGTCTAATTTGCCACCCCCTTTGCCGCCTCGTATCGTGCCCTTCCCCCTTTTTTTCATATATTTTTTTTTCTGTCTCTTTCTTTTTCTAATTCGCAGTTCAAACAGACGGATGCCGACAACTGTGTACATATTTGAAAGCAGTGGGTGCCTTCTAGGGAGAACGTGCTGGAATATTACACACGTGATTAAGGTCACGGTTTCTAATTCGACCAACTGGCGTCATTTGAATTCTCACGAAAACGCCAAAATTAAAACGTTGGTGCCATTCCGTACCTTGACACGTTTGTAGTCTTTTCATAACCTTTATGATGAATAAACGCCTATAGTTTCTAAAGATATTGTTCGTTTTCATACAGAAAACGAACAATATGTATTCTTTTCTGCATGAAAACGAACAAAAGAATTCTGTATGAAATAATAAAATGGAAAACTTAAATATCGTTTTAGATTTATCAACTTAAATACCAGTTTTTCTTATTCTGTCCCAATAACTTAAATCTAACATAACATTAACTTAAATTAACATTGTTTCTTATCAACGAGAGATTTTCAACTAGGCAGCTGCCTAGGCCACAAGGCTCAGAGAGGGATAAAAGCGGGCGATTAAAAAACTTCATTTTTTTAGTTGTCAAATAAGTAAGTTCGTAAATAATACAAATTATATAAATAATAAAATATTAGGATTATGTTACATATTAATAATTGATCAGGTTCTTATCTGCTTCATTACATTTACTTAGTTACCATATTGCTACCAACTTCACATTATTATTATTTTTTCATTATTGTTATTATTACTTTATTAGTTACCATATTGAATTTCATTATGTTCAATTAATTATTAGAATATTTATAGAATCGAAAACATCTGTTTCAATATAGTTAAGTGAAATGCGGAAGCTGGACGGTCAGAAGTCTTACTAGATCAATAAAAGCAAATATGCGTTCATAAAGATAATAAATATAAAAAATATGAACTTAAAATAAATAATCTTATTAAAAGAAAAGGTTTATATTATTCACTACATAGCGCCTCAAAATTCCCAAATTTGCTACTGTCTCTTCTATTCTACTCGTAAAAATAATAATGGATCAAATATTGAAGATAAAATCTACGCTTAAACAATTTCAGATAATAAAGGATTCTAAACATCTTCGCACCGGCGTCCTGGCATAGGGGTAGCGCGTCTTTACTGTGATCTTGGCGTCCTAGGTTGAGCCCCGGTTTGGGCATGGTTGTTCTATCTGTGAGATGTGTGAATGTGTCCTCCTGTAAAAAGGGGCGGTGCAAGCGAATGAGTGATGTGCGAGTAGCAAAGTTCTTGGTCCTTGTTGGCGCTACTAAAAAAATAAGATATGCCCCCACACCGGCCTAAAATCGCAATCTTCGTAACAGCGGGCTTGTCCATGGTAAGTGCCATAAGAAACAACAACAAACATCTTTGTATTGATGAAAATTAATTCATTTAAATTAATTCTGTTTCAAGAAACATATACTTTAAATTTAATTCTCAGTTATATTCGAATTTGTATAAATAAAGCCCGCTCATTATGCCAATACATGTATTATCCATTTGATCTCACATTATAAGGTTAAAACAAGAATTTCATGCATTCTCAAGATGCTCTTTCTTCCATGAAGAAAGAAATTCCACTAAACCATTTCCATAAGAAACATTTTTTTGAGAACTTAAAGTAAGAAAAATTAATAAGAAAAAGGCACAATCATAAATGATATGTAAAAAGAGTATAAATTAAAAAAGTTGTATGGCAGCGATTCTCCATTAATAGTAAAACAAGAAAAAATACTTAAATCTTAGCGAACTGCTTTCTATAATTTTAATAAATTGAAAAGTAACTTGTTCCGCTTCAAATTAAAGAATTTCCGCTTAATTAAAACTTAATTTCTCTTCGATCTTATTAATTAATTATTAATTGTAATGTCTCCATATAAAAAAAAATGACGTGGATCTTTCCCAGAATGAGGACATTACTAAACAAATTCATATAAAATATAACTGGCTATATCTACAGGCCCCTTATGTTTGAATCTTCAATGTCTGTAAGGATCATGAATTGCCAGAGAAATTCAAAGTTCCAAATAAGGAAATGTGGGAACAGAATCTAATTGTGATAAATAATCGAAGGAACCTTAATATAAAAAATGATCAGAAACAAATATATAATAGAAATAAAAAAAGAATGCAAAGAACCGAATGGAAATATAATTTTATCAAAACAAACAAAAATTTTTAAAAAGAACAATTTTTTAAAAATTTTTAATTAGGAAAGGTTATCCATTAATAATCTTTTCTAATAAAAACATTCCTGGAAAGTAAAAGAAAATTTAAAACTATGATTTAGAAATTTTTAATTTCAAATTAATTAAAAACATTATTAATAATACGATTATTTATTAAAAAGAATCAATTACATTGATTGGATAATTTTTTCCTCATGTATTGCTCTAAAAATCTGTATTGGTGATAGTCCATATTAAATGCTCATTTCCTCCGATGGATGCTTAATTTGGAATGTTTTGGTGCAAAAGTCATAAATCTATTATTTAATAATAAATCTATTATTAGTTTAAAATCTATTATGAGACAAAATTAGGAAATTAAAGCATCTACAGCAATCAATAAATGAAATTTAATGAAAAATATCCCAAATATGCAAAACAAAACATGTTTCGCATTTAAAAATATTTGGACGCTATTTCTCTGTCTGAAATGTTGAGAGAACTATTTTCTCTGCTAGATAACAAGCTACATCGTTATGTAATAAATTTAAGTAAGAATATTTTTATTGAACTTTCAAGAAATAAAAGTTCCTACTACTATACAGATTTAATATTTATGCTTTCTATATAATTTTATTTATATAGAATTTTTATTATAGAGCTCCTTATCTGTATCTTCAAACATTTTATTTCAATTAAATGAAGCGAAAAATATATTATTATGTATTTATCCCGTTCCTTTCGAATTCACTGGCAGTAGATTAGGAACTGTAAAAACTATCCGGTTTCATTTGTTAAACAGAAAGCAACAATGTAGAAAGATCAAGGATAAGCAGAAGATAATACAATGAATTAATATAAATGAAAATTGACATTTCTTTCTAAATTAGAATTCCATTTTATACATATAATCAGCCTATTACCTTGCTAAAAAAACCACGCTATTGCAATTAGTCGGTACCCAGAATTAAACAGCGCTTTGTTTTCAAATTGAATTTTATTTCAGATTTTTTTTAACGCATGCACATAGAAAGAAAGTTTTTTTGTGTAAATAATTTTTATAAACGTCGATACTGATAATAAATTAAAAATATAATTTTGACATATATTGATGTAACTTGGTTTAAATAGGTGTAATGTTCTGTTTGGCATAAAAATATAACCAATCAATGTATAAAGTTAATCGAAATAAACTTAAAATTAAAGGTATGGTAAGGCTTTCGATGAATAACCGAAATAAATACAAAATATTAATACTGCACCGAAAAGTCGCTTTAAACATTAAAACTAAATAGTCAAGAGGATTTTCTTGACAGAAAGATTTGATTAATAACATAAAAAAAGTTTATATTTTTCATTGCATTGCGTAAGCCTTAAAATCCGGAAAAAGAATAGATAGAGAGACGGTTAGAGCAGCAAAAAATATTATATTACTTTTGAGTTGTACAAAGAAAATATTTATATTAAATTATCGTTTTATGAATTTGGCAGAAAATAAAATTGCTTTTCTACTAGTTTTGTTATTAATCAAAGTAAGAATTGAAAATGATCTTTTTAGAAGAAACTAAACATGAGAAGAAAAAAAAAAAGAAGAGAAGAGAAAAGAAATTTTAAAAAAAAGAAGAGAAAAGAAAAGGAATTTAAAAAAAAGAAGAGAAAAGAAAAGAAAAGCTGTCTATTATAAAAATTAAGGTTTTCTTTGCACTTCATATTCTTATCTTCGTCTTCTTATTTTTATTTGTTTGTTTAATATGGTTTCATTATTCAGGCGTATTTATGGTTCTTTAGAAAATTTCGAACGATTCATAAAGGTAACACAAAAAATATTTTAATTCTATTTGTAATTTCTCCAAAGTTGATTTAAATCAGTGATTTGAGCATCAGAGAACCAGGAGGGGAAAAAGCATGAATAATAGAGGAACGCATCTTATGTAGACTACATAAATAGTTTTATTATTATTATTGGACAACGACAGAAAACAAATTTTAATTAAAAAAATATGAAAGAATTATTAATTTTAAGTGTATTTTTTTCTGTAAAATAATGTAATTCACCTTCAAAAAATTACTTAACTTAGTACCAAAAAAAAAAAATAATAATAATAATAGCAAAAAATTATCCAATTAAAGAAAATATTTCCGAAAGTGGAGACATTAAAATGCTATCAGATCTTTTTTAATTTTAAAAATTATTACAAAACTCAATGTATGAACTAATATAATATTTTATTCATTGTAAAATTTTTTCTCCCCCCTTGTTTTTAACTGCATGACACATAACTATATTGTCTTAATCTTCATTCTTTACAGCCAACATTTGATGTCTTTTAAATCACCATATTTTAATTAATTTATTTTTTATAATTATATGAAAAAAAAAGATTAACATAACATCATTTTTAAACTATTCACTAACAGCCAAAAAAAAAAAAAAAAATCTTATCTGAGGATATTCCAAAGTATTTCCCTTGTTGTTTTTAATAAGAATAAGGAATGATTATCTTTTGTTAAATTACTTATTTAATTTAAATATTTATTCACTGGCTATAACCATGTATAGCTTTCTCATAAAAACTATTCTATAAATAACAACAAACAATATATAAGAAAAATCGAAGAAAACTGAAGCTACCATAGAAGTTCACTGCAAAATCCAAACAAAGTAACCTTTCCCTAGTTTTATCAGATGAAGCTTTAAAATTGGATAATCATATTTATTTTTCTAATAATAATGAAGAGAGAGTGTGTGCTTGTGTACTTTGGAAGGTAGGAATATATTGCACCTTCGGACAATTTTCTTCGATTAGAATTCAGATTAGAATTTCATTTAATTTAAAATGAAGTAAAATTTTATTTGCTTTTCTACAATAACTCTCAAAAATATCGCTGCCTTAAACTGGTTTATACATCATTTTGAGATTTTTTTAATGTCTTTTGAAAAATATGAAATTTAATAGTAGTAAAATCTTTCCTGAATTTTGATAATTTTTAAAACATCGTTTTTGAGTAATTTTCAACAATAAATTACATTGTCTTTCTAAAAGGCGCACCGTTTTCGTTATTCCATCAAATATTTAATCGCGTAGTCAAAATATTTAAAAAAAAGCGCATTAATCAGTATACTTTGTATGATGCATACATGCATTATAATATGTATCGTTTCATATTTGTACTGATAAAATGATGATTAAGAAAGTACAGTTACAGTACCACCAAAGTTAAAAGAAAGAAGGAAACATTTATGTTTCCAATAACGATATGATGTCATGGGATTCGACTTTAAAGGGATAGTTCACATACACAACAGGAATAAGAATATTTGAACATACATAATGAATAAAACAGGAGTAAGAATGAATCTTTGAACATACACGATGAGCAAAAAAAGAAGAATGAATTTTTGAACGTACACGATGAACAAAACAGAAGTATGAATGTAACTTTTAAAATATATAATGAACAAAACCGAAGCAAGAATGAATCGTTTAAAATATATAATGAACAAAAGAGACGCAAGAATGAATCTTTTAAAATATATAATGAACAAAACAGTCGTAAGAATGGATCTTTTAACATATACAATGGACAAACAGAAATAAGAATGAATCCTAGAACACACACTATGAACAAAACAACAGTAAGAATCATTTAACAAGACTGTGATATTTGACACAATTTGATGCTGAAGAATAATTTTCTGGAGAAATCATGTACATTAAATTATATATAAGAGTTTTAAGTGAAACTAACACATAACATATTCCCAGCGAACCAGCTGATCGCTAAAAACGGCTAATAACAATATACAAGTATTTTAACACCCACTATTAAAAAATTTAATAGTAGTAAATAAATGCATTTTCGCAGACTTAAGTAGGAACTTTAGAAATTCTAATTTAATGTATTATAAAAATTGTATGTTGTAACACATTATTTATATTAAAGGCTACTTACATCAATATGAATTTTCAATTGTAGACTCATAATAGTTGTAGATAAATTTTTAACTTAAATTTCACATAAATATTCTTACTAGATCATACTAACAAAAGTATTAACTGAAGTAAATTGCACAGAAAAAGAAAGATATAACCACCTTTCAAAGTCAATTAACTTCTACAGCATTTCTTTTTCTTCCCAAATAATAGTTACAAATACAAATTAAGTGATAGGTGAAGATTTAACAATATGCAGAGTAACAAATTGCTTGCAATAAATTAGAAGTAAAAGGGAAAATTTCTATTGGTTGAAATTTCATGTTAAGTTTAAAAGAGTGAAGACTGCTCCCCATTGGTGGTAATATACATTAAAGAAGGCAAATCAAATTGCAACATCATACAAGTATTGGAACATATAAACAATTCTAAGTTTTTCTTCAACTTAAATTGTAGGTGTAATATACAAACACTAATTTAAAAATATTTTCCATACATAGAGGTTTACATTACTCATCCTAAATTTTCTTTTAATTCATAGGATGAAATACTTTAATGGAAATTACAACGATCCGCCTACCCATAAATTGTGTCTATCTGTGATTGGTTAAAGTGAAATGTCAATTACACTGAAAGGGAGTTACCGATACTAATAACATAAAGTGGAATAACAATTACAAATTTAAATTATATTTGGGAAAAAATAATATATAACTATATTTAATTCGTTTTTATCAAAAAATATTTTGCGCTTCTTTATTTATTAAAGGTTTAATACAACTAATTTGTTTTAATTTAATTCATATGTTTGTTTTTTTTGGCCTTTTTATAATTTTTAGCTGTCAAATTTCTCGGTTCTTGCTTCGTACTTAATACTTTAATTAATAATTTACTTATATTAATATTTCTTTGAGATTTTCTTTTAATTCTTTTCAAGTCAGAGGATTCTCAGAGTTGCTTCGTATTTTATGCTTATTTTGCATTAATAATTAATATTGTTTATGGAATGTTTGTTTTATGTTAAGTTGTTAATGTTGGCTTATGGAATAAAAAAATAACAGCTTATGTATTATTGTGCTGTATATTTGTAAAATTAAAAGCAGTAAGTAGCATGGAATCAAGGAAGAGGTTTAATGAACGTTTGGTAAAAATATTAAAAAATAATAATTTAAAAATTAAACATTTAGAAGAATTTTACTTGTCAAATTAATGTATTATGCTGTTTTATAAATTGTATAAAACAGCCAGCTTTCTTCAAAGAAATCATATGGAATATTTGTAACCACATTTGGGTCCACTCGTGGGCCAACAGCTACTTTCTGAACTGACAGAGATATAGACATGTACTGACAGTTATAGAAATTTCTTAAATGAAATACAGAATTATAATTTATTTTTGAAGATAAATGTATAGCTAAAAAATTATGAAGTTACAATATTTATTTGGTGTCTCATAATAATCATTTTGTGAATTAATTTTGACACAATAGAAATATGAAGTCTGAATATTTTTATGATTAATTATTAGTCATTTAGTAAAATATTTCCTACTTGATAATGGAAATATAAAGCGTTCAATCTCGTTACATTAGGTTCAATCAACAGTAGCTTCGAGAAAGCGCCCTCTGTTGATTGGCGGGTCGTCTTTGATGTGTCTATTGGAATAATCTAAAGTTGTTTAAAATAGTAATAATCTAACCCTCTTAATTAATTGTAATTGGAAAATGCATAATTTTTTTTTCATTTAAAAGGATAGTGTGCTGAAAATAGAATAAATAATAGTATTAAGAAATATAATATTAAAATATGCAACTTATATTTTTATAAAATAAGCATGTTTTTTGATGATTTGAATACAATATACATTTCTTCACCTATACAAAATCTTCTAAATTTTCCCATTTCTGATATGAAAGATTAATAAAAATTTTCAGCTCTATTTTCACAACAAAAACTCATCGTGACCCTCAAAAAATGAAATGCTACTTAATCGGGAATAAAAATGAATAGTATTTTTTAAATTATTGTATTTCAACTACAAACAAGTAACTAGAAATTGTATTAATTATTTGCATTTTAAACTGTTTTAGTCAAAGGTGTAAAACAAATATTAGTAAATTTGTGATAATATATAACGAACGAATATATATGTATCACGAATATTTATTTATAAAGTATGTAAAAAGAAAATGAATTTAATAAATCACAAAAAAATAACGAATAATATGTATTTATAACAAAATAAAGAATATAACTTATTTATATAATATTCCAATAACGAATATCAATAACAAATATCAAAAAGACTGAAGGAAAAAGAAATTTAGAAACCATCAGAGCATTTACGCCATTTCGCAAGACCCCACAACAGGGTTTCACAATCTGTAATCTGAGAAAATTAGCTAAAGAATAACTCTACACTACATATCTTTAAATAAATTGTAAACATTAGTTAGAAAGGAATATACAGTTATTTAGTTACTGAGCATACGTATTTTGTTTTGCACTCACGTCTGCTATCATCTAATTTTATCACGAATATTGGAAGATAGAAACCAGAATCAGGGTCTCTATACTCGTGACTTCCTTGCAGATGAAAGGAGGGACGGGGAGGAGGAATCAGGACTCAAATGCCGCCAGAGTAATTTAAACGGAACAAAAATAATAAAAGACGGAGAAATTCTGTACGCTAACAACTAAAGAAAAGTGCATGTAAATTAGCATATTTATATGATTTTTTTTTTTTTTTTTTTTTTTTTTTTTTTGTTATTACTACACAAAACTTAACTGTTTTTTTTTATAATTTTTTTTAGCTATTTTTGCTAGTAAATTTTGATGAACTCTGATACCAAATCTCAATAACATTTCTACGAAATTCTAATATTTTCCCTGATCCACAGCTTAAGACGCCTTTAAAAAAATTGTTTACATTTATTTTTATATATTTACCATGCAAAAACCAAGTTTTGCAATTGTCAAAAATTCAATTTCAGGACTTCACGCTCTCTCTGAGATCTCAGATCTCGCCGAGTTCAAAAAGAACACTTGTGGAACTATGCACCATCTTGTTTATGAGTATGATAAATCTAATATCAAACGAGTTAGATAAAAAAAAGTTAATATGCATTCATAGTAATAAAATACAAGATATCTATCAATTTTTAAACAAAATCTGAGGAATAACCTGTTTGAATGTCAAATGATAAGCATGTGACTAAGAAAAATGTAAAAGCATCACTAATTTAAATGAATGAAAAATATATAAGTAGAAAAAATTAGATTAGTTATTACTTTTGGAATAAAGCTGCCAATGGATACATTTTCGCTCCCAAATTATACTAATATTATATTGCATTCATACTGAATATAAAAGAAAGAAAGGAAAAGAAAATTTTTCTCATATTTTTTAAAATATGTTTTTTCCCCTAAGCAATATTACTGTAATTATTATTATGTAAATATCTTATTATCATGCAATCCATGCAAAATAAAACACGTAGTAGCTTTGATTTTGTATTTCGGAGAAATTTCTGGGTCTATTTTCCTTTTAATAAGAAATAACACTATCGCTAAATTAAATTTAATTTAAAGATGAACAGTTTGTCTGTATGCTTTTTTACATAAATCTTCAGTTTTATCTGATATGCTGAAATTTAGCAGGTATACTTTGAAAAGTCACTATCAATTTTTTAAAATCCAGACGTTAATTAAAATATAAGTAAATTTAAATTATTAAGGAAATAAATTAAAAATTATAATAAAATTAATAATTATTAAATAAATAAATGAATCAAAAATTAAAATAAAAATTTATAATTTAATCTATATTTAGAAGATAATACTCCACAACTATAAAATGTTAACTATAACTATAAAATGTTTTTATAGTTCCTTAGCGATAAAAAAATCAATCAATTTCATTTCTGTCAAGTCTTTCTCCAAGTTTTTATAAATGGTTAATGGTTAATTTATTACAGATCACTAACAAGGGCTTTTATTTTAATGATGAAATTCAGATTAATTTTTTGTTCCATCAAACCATTCTATTCATTTTTTTAATCAAAAGTAAAGTAAATTAAATATTTCATTCTTTATACAATTACTCCGAAATAGGATTTTTATTTTGCAAAATATTTCAAAATATTTTGTTGTATACTAATTCCATTAAATTCATATTTCTCAATTTTATCAAATAACAAAGTGAAATTTTTAATAAAAAGCAATCCATAATTATAGTTTAATAATTGGGACAACCAAAATTCAGAGCGAATACTTTGCTCGTCATTGACAGATAGTAATATTTATTTTCATGTATTTAAACATTTTTCCAATTAAGCATAAAATGCCTGTCGAAATTTCTTTTCAATGCCTAGAAAAGAAACAAACTGTACTAACATTTTTTATATTTATACTAATGCATAGCGAAAAATTATATAAACATTCGCATAGAAATACCAGGGAATAACTCAGCAAAATTTTCTCTTTTTTCGTACATGTTCTCTGATAAAACAACATTACTAAACAAATGTCAGAACACCTTATTCGCTCAATTAAATTCCAAACTTTCAAAGCATTAGAAAAAGATTTCCTTCCAAAAAATATCCTGCAAGGAAATCCCACAATTTCCCTACTTCATTTTTATTTGGCCCAATTTTGTAAAATTGAAAGCCACCAATTGGCAACAGTCCTATGGGAACAGACGAGGCTTTAAAACCAGGACCTGCTCAAAGCTCCCAAAGAGGGGTGCGGGGGGAGAAGAAGATATAAGTTTCATTTGGAAAGAAAATCTCATCTTTTCCTGTAAAAGAAACGCAGTAAAAGAGCTTCCCAATATATGCACGCGAACTTGAACCGGACTTAGCCAGATTACGTGGTCTTCCCGTCGCTTAGTAACGGGAACGTGCTTTTCTTGGGAACGGTTGCTAAGAGCCCCTGACGTGGGCACGTGCATCGAATTCTCAATGCTCCCCAGGTGGATTAGAAGTCCCGCAGCGCGGGAAACCACGTTCCAGGACAAATTTCCCGAATCCGGGAAAAGTTTATTTCACGCACATTAACTGAAAACAAATTGGAGGAAAGGGGGTGTATTTACGGACAGACTGGTTTGGCACATCTGCTTTGCGGAAAAGCCTACTTACAGGGATGTGACTCAAAGGGTCCTTTGTCAAAAAAAAGGGGGAGGGGGATTAAAGGGAAATTCGAACCACCTTTCATCAAAGCATGATAATACCTTAGGCTTGATTTGCTCATCTTTGTTTCATTGTTAAAACTTCATCTTAAATACATTTCTGTAATAAAACGTACAAAAAAATCTTTTTCAGTATTGTTGCAATGTATGTGTGCATAAATGTAGTATTGAAAGCAATTAAAAATATTGTCGTAAAACATAATATCTCTTACTCTAAATTAAATCCTACTTAATTTCCTAATTTTTCTCTTAATTTAGTTCATATTAATCTCATTCTAAAATGTTCTCTTATCTCCTGATCCAATTCCACTTTTTATTTAATTGATTCCATTCGCGCTTTATAAAATTGTTTATTAAGCATTTTCTCACGCTCCAAATGAAGGGATAAAAATCCTTAATGTTTGCAACATCCTCTTAAAAATACCTAAATTTCCCTTCCCTAAATCAAGACATGTCAAAGAAATCTCTAACAAAATTTCATAGTAAAACCACCGAAGGGAAATTTTGGGGCTCTTCTGCCCTTGTGGCACGATGAAGATTGATGTATTTCTTATCACTTATTCTTTGTAAATGGCTTCCGGGATGAAATAAATCAAAGTTTTATAATTCCAGAATTTCTTCTTGGTCAAGTATCTGCTGATATAATTTATTGCAATAAAAGGCACTGTATGCATATTTGAAATTTTCTCCTAAACGACTAAGTCAATTTCGGCCAAACCATGTATATTTTTTCTTTCGGATAAGTGAAAGAATATGAGAAGCTTTCAATGTGCAAAAGTTATTAAATATTCAATTAATTAGAAATTATGTGGGATTTTGCTATTTTCCTGCAGTAACTTCGGATCCAATTATTTTACAAGAAATATTTTAATACCATCTTAAAATTCAAAATTTTACCTTCTCAGTGACAATAAATTATTTTTTGTACAAAGTGTTCTTCAATTTTCATCCATTTTTTTAAAAAAAAATTAATACAAACGGTTTTAAAATACTCAACAGTAAGACTCTAATCTACTTTAACAATATTTTTTGAAAATTCTATTTCATATCTTTTGGACGTCTCCCTCCCCCCATTTCTTTCTTTAATAGATTTAAAGCAGTTATTTAAAGATGCTTAAATTAACTGAAAGAAAGAATTGATACACCATTTATTTTCAGGCGACCATGGCCCGAGGGTAGTTGATCTAGTGATGTGATATAATAAAAGACAGTGTGTATGTACTGTAGTAATTTATACAAAATTAGTTTTTAAGTAATAAAATATAAATTCCGATCAACACGATGTTTGCTACTAACTAATTTCATATACATTTTTAAAAAAATACGTCATATCTGGTAGAAAAAGGGTGAAATTGGAGTAGAAATAGGCAAGTTTAACAAAAAATATTCAAGCAAAATAAATTTTAATAATGCAATTGATCAGAAATTAATTATAATTAATCTAAAAAATACGATTAATTCTATATTTTGTTTGATATGTTTGTTTGTTTGATATTTTCTCGTGATTAAATAATAAAATTATTTCTTGGCTATGAAATTGTTTACTATTATTTATCAAAAAAAAATTAGTTAACTCAAATAATTTTATAAAAATTTAAATGAAAAAATATTGTCTATTTTAAAAAAGCGAACTGATTGCATTTGAAGTAGGAGGAAAAGTTATTTTTTAAAAGTAAAATGATACATAGCTTACTCCTCTTGATAAGATTAGCATTGATTAAATATTGATAAACATAGAATATCTTTAATTAACATAGATTCCTAGAATAGTAATTAATATAAACTTACTCCTTTTGATAAGATTAGCATTGATAAACATAGATTAGCATTAATTAACATAGATTCCTAGAATAGTAATTAATATAAACAACAATACATGAGAAATACTATAAAATAATTTTAAAATAATAATAATCAACGAAGTTTCCATCATTTTATGATGATATTTTTATTGGTAAGATGTTTCTCTTTCATGCATAATGCAAATCTGCAAGCTTATACAAGTTAAATAAAACATTCTTAAATTCTAATTTTTTTTTTATTATTTTTTTTTATTTAATAAGTATTTAAATGGTCGGCGTCTCCGATTTCATATTTCATAAATTATTGGTATAATTGGAAAACTATTCTAAGTAAAATGATATTTTCGAAGTAAAAATTTTCTTTTGGCATCCAATCGATATTAAAATAGCAAACCTGATAAGCACGAAGAAAAAAAAGAACATAAATAAAATTCTAAAAAATGAGCAAATTTAATATCTTGAATGTGGACAAATAATAATGATTTCAAAAAATTACTCAATTTTTCAATGATTGGAACTAAGAATAGTTAATTAATAAGTTAACATTATTGTCTGCTAAAGCATTTTTACTTATACAAACAACAACTTCTTTAACATTATTATAAATTAAAAATTAAATTAAAATTATTGTCCACTAAAGCATCTTTACTTATATAAACAATAACTTCCTATATTTCACTTATATGCTTTTTATTTAGTTTTTATAATTCAAGACTGTTCGGCACTCATGTTTTTACATGATATTAGATTTTTACTTATACAAACAACAACTTCTTTAACATTATTGTAAATTAAATATTAAATTAAAACTATTGTCCACTAAAGCATCTTTACTTATATAAACAATAACTTCCTATATTTCACTTATATGCTATTTATTTAGTTTTTATAATTCAAGACTGTTCGGCACTCATGTTTTTACATGATATTAGATTTTTACTTATACAAACAACAACTTCCTTAACATTATTGTAAATTAAAAATTAAATTAAAATTATTGTCCACTAAAGCATCTTTACTTATATAAACAATAACTTCCTATATTTCACTTATATGCTATTTGTTTAGTTTTTATAATTCAAGATTGCTCGGCACTTATGTTTTTACATGATATTAATGTGAAACTTTGCTGTTTACAAATACTATAACTGCGAAGTGGATTTAATAAAACAGATAAGAATGGCAAAGGGTTAATGTTATCTGAATAGTTATTAAAATCTATTTATTCGACAATTAAACTAATAGCATTTTTAAAAGACCTGTCAGCAACCGTCTTCCATCTAGTGGTTCTTAAGTAACTACCTAGTTGAAAATCCGACATTAGGAATATTTATCAAACCTGTCACGCCTAAGAGAAATATCTTAAAATATATCTCAATAAAAACAAATATGCCATAAATTTTCCTCCTTTTGAAACTTACTATGAAATAAGTTTCAAATTTATTAAGGACCCACAGACTCTATCATATAAGTACCCATACTTAAAAGATAAGTGTTCAAAAAGTCCGACATTTCTATATTGTTGAACACGGAAAAGCAATCTGGGGATAATAAATGAAAAAGTACCATAAAAAACATTAAGGGCTTTTTCCGTTAATTAAACTTGATGCTTTTTAAAGGCCCAGGTCGTGTCAGGAAGCGAATCCTACAATCTCTAAGTCAAGACAATTTGATAAGAACCAGTCCATTAATAAGTCGGTTCATGCTCAAAACATCAATAAACATGACAGAAAAAAGGCTCCCGCGTTATCTGGCTGCCCGACACTAACGACTTTCGCTTTCCGATTCGGGCGGAATCGGCGAAAAAGCCGAATGATTCCGAACTAACTTTTATCTGGACTTTTCCATTAAAACACGAAGCCCGAAGACAAAAGCAGTGGAACAGGAAAATTGCAACAAACGGAACGCGGGATTAAAGTGCAAGACGTGCGTAGGGAGGGATGGCAAAGGGGAGAACCATCATATTTCAAGGAAAATGGTGGAGGCCTTCAAATTATGAGCTCGATAATATCCAGGCTCTAAATCCGGGGGTATTTTCTAAGGATACATACGGGTGTTTAAGGATGGAGAGTAGAGGGGGGAAGGTGTGGATCCCTTTCTCCTTTTCCATCACATAATAAAGCTAGCAGAACAGAATAGGAATGAGGCCAAGCTTTGGCGACAAAGCGGATCCACTTGGCTAACAGACTGCATATTTTGTTGCGTTAGATCTTCCCGACGTCACATCTAACAAATATTCAAATGACGTTGCAACTGTAGTAGATCATAAGGTTGATAAAAAACACTGTGAGTTTTTGGCATTGAATTTTAAAAATTCAAAACAAATAAATCACAAGAAGAATTATATTTGGCTGTAACTCTTAATTAAATACGAAATACATGTAGAAGTTTTTCTCAAAAACAAAGAATTTCTTCTGTGATAATTTTTAAATTTGTTACAAATCTATTCTATATCATTTGTGAATTTGAGAATACGTATCTTCACTGAGGATCAGAAATTTGTTATTTTTTGATTTTAGGCTTAAATTTTATTTACATTTTTATAATAAATAATGATCATTTTTAAATTTGTTACAAACCTATTCCACATAATTTGTGAATTTGAGGATCCGTATCTTTACTGAGGATCAGAAATTCGTTATTGTTTGATTTTAGACTTAAAGTTTACTTATATTTCTATGATAAATGTACAGATTTCGAAACATTTTCATAATAAGTCCATAAAAATCATATGAAACAGGAAATAGGTATTTCTGTTCTAATTAAATAGCACCATAATTTACAAAGCCAAGAATTCTAGGTGTTGCTTTTTTTAATTCATATTTTTCAGCTTATGAATATCAAGTACGAGTTTTCTTAGTTATGCTGCAACAGTTTCGTAATGTCATTAGATAACCTCTTTAGCGACAATGAATCGTTTAAAAGTTTTAATTTGCTAGTTATTCTGTTGCATTAATCCTCCTATTTTTATTCATGTTAAATTTTATTTAATTTCACTTTTTCAAAAACCAAAACTTCATAATTGATTCTTAATATGCAGGAAGAACCAATTCTAGACAAAAAGTGAGGGGTGTCAAGCGGCTTGCATATTCCAAATGCATGAACCAATTCAACAAGAGGGGCATGCAAAAAATGGCGGACTGACATCATAATTTAAAAATTAATCAGAGAATAAAATTAAATTAAAAATAACAAAAATGGATTCAATTGTCATAACTAAATGGTTAAAATTTTTTAATTAATTTAAATTAACGAAATATTTTTAGTAGATATAGTTTTGCTAACTCTTCACTTACACACACACAAAAAAAATGTTAATGAAGAAGATCCATGAGAATACTTCTTTACGACATCGATTGCCCAATATACTTTATATTACTTTATTATATTACTTTATATTATTTACTTTACAATATTATTGTCCCTCCTTGGGGTTATGGCAATAGTTAAAGATATTACTGTTAAAAGTATTTATTTTAATTTTTACTTAATAAACTCGAAGTGTGTAACGATTTAGCAAATTGCATGGATTATCTTGTATTATGATTAAGACTATAAGCTATTAAAATACAATAATCGTAAAAAAGACATAAACACAAAGTTAACAAATAAAATGAGAAAAAAATTATCTTCCAGCAATATTTTATTACCCCATTCATCTTCCAAATAAGAGTCGATGCACGGCACGTGCATAAGCCGTATAATGTGAATAAAAATTATGCCATTTAGTTCCTCCATTACAAAGTGAATCGATTCAATAAAAATTATCGAAATCTTTGAAAATGTCTTCCGGAAAATGTAAATCCCTTGCGATTATTAGCTAAACTTTCTTTAAAATGTTAACTCCATATCGTTCGAATTCGAGAGTTCATTTAAAGAGTGAAACCATTTGCGAGCACAGAACTCCTTTTTCGCAATCAAAAATTTGGCGACGAATCTACAGCAGCGGAACTGATTTTACATTGCAGCAAACCCCTTTTTCCACGCCAAAACTCGAGGCGTTCATCAGGCCCATCATTTAGATTTGCTCGGTATCCCAGCAGGAGGGAGCGTTTACGCTCTACGGAGCGCTTATCACTTCATCACTGTCCTGCATCTCGGATGGGGGATAATCGAGTGGAGCTAATGTGGAAATCCCGCCAACCGAAAGAACAGATAAGACCCCAACTAGGAATTGTCTACAAGCAGCCCGATACAAGATAAGGGGATGTGTACTCTCCTCCGGCGCTTATCACTGCGTCTCGATTTTTGTCTCTCTTCATGGGTCTCCGTGACACCTAAATGATGTGACTGCAAAGCGAGCGCAACAGATTGAATGGCAATGCTGCTTGTGATTTATTTCATTTGTCACGATGAATCCCGAGAGGATGAATGTGGCCAGAAATAAAAATAAACATTACATCTCCTGATGATTGCGTAGTTATTTTCGAACTTATTGTGTCATCTGCACTAGAGGGTGAAAAGTTTCTATTAAAAAAAAAAACGAAGAGATTTAGTTAAGAATCGTGCTTTTCCTTTATTTCTCTTTCCTTTTTTTTAACCTTTTACTTTCTTTTATTTCCCAACGTGATGAGTCATTTATAATGCATTCAAAATGCTCTATAGGCAGAATTAACAATTTTAGAACTACAATACTACAACAGCGGATAGACAGATGAAAATATTTGTCTTCTTTAGGAATTTTTTTAAAAAAAATGTTATTTCTCTCTCTCTTTCTTTTTCTGTGCTTGTAAATAAAATAAAAATCACGGCCTGCACAAATTTTTCATTCATAAAATAATATTTTCGACTAGTAGGCTTTATATTTTAATTCAAACAGACATTGCTTTATGTAACGAAAACAAAATATATAGGTTATTTCTTGTGTCTCATAAATAAGGAGTTTTTCAGAGTTAGATTAGTTAGATTCTTGATTAAAAACTAACTGAAGTGTTTAGGTTTTTCTTCAATGTTTTCGGAATACATTATTGTAAAAAAAGTTTCGTTATTTTTTGCCTTATTTCAAAATTAAAAAAATAATAATAACTTTCCAGTAATACCAATTTTATTTTCGTGCAATTTTTCTTAATGACAATATATTTTTTTAATTATAACATCTCATTTAAGCAAAATCTTTAATTGTTTTATTTACTACATTTATGCACAGACACGTTGCGATGACATTAAATACATTTTTTGAACTGGAGGTTCGAATCTTTATAACTTTTTAATCATATAAAAAGGTTGCCATAACAACGCAAAATCTAGCTTTATCACCGAATAATAAAGGAAATTTGTCTTTTCTTCCCTTATACTCGCGACCACATTTTTATCAAAAAATATCTGGAATACATATATTTGTAAAATAAAATTTAAAAAAATGCTAAAAAGAGAATAAATAAGAAAATAATTAAATCTTTAAAACTCATGGTTTGTAACTGTCACTTTTAACCGTTTTTATATCTAAATGCTAAACAGTTATTGCATAAAATGTGGTTAAATACGTTATTGAATATTTTGTTTATATCAGAAATATAACAAAATTTATTTCAGTGACCTGGGAATACTGCGACTGAGCTGTGTTTCAGGTACTGATCAAGGTCATCTTATCGATAAGTGCCAAATTCTGTTGCTCAGGGCGCTCAAATTTGTTAGGGCCTCTACCGAATTTAGGTATTTTACGGCCCTGGGATTATACACAATATGAGATCCTCTTTTAATAATTTAAATTTAATTTCACGTTACAACGTATTTAATTTTTTTATTGTTAACCTTTTTTTATTGAATTAATTCTGTGAAATTTGATGGAGGGAAAAAAAAACGAGCATAATGTCAAATACAAATCTTAAAATTTATAAGAATATTATGATAAAAATCTTAAATAAAATGTGTTTGCATAACAGCACACTTAATTAATTCATATGATAACTTTTATTTACCTTGAAATTTACTATAAAGCAAAAAATATTCAAATATATGCATATTTCAATTCAGCTATTCTACGCAAAAGAATATAATGCGATTGCAGTCTGAATATTTTTTTAACCTGAAACTAAAATAATGAGTAATGCATTATTTAATCTAAAGTTGATACCAATTTAATTTAAAACAATCGTTGATACATTTTAATAAAATATTTAAGATCAAAATGGTTATCAATGTGGAAGAAGTGCAACTTTCAGTTATTCAAGAAATTTTAACATTGATTTAAATGTTTTTCAAAAATAAAAACTTAAACATCAATAAAACTGAATTTTTTATTGATGTGAGTAATCGTGTTATGGAAATCAGTTATTTTTTGTTTAATACAAAATTAACAAAATATCATTACAATGTATATTATTATGATATTTTCTTAATATGTATATTATTATATTATACATATATTATTATCATTATAATAACATATATCATTATAACAAATTATGATATTCATGAATTGAAGTATACCTACATTACAATATTCAAGCTTGCTACCACAATTTTTTTAATCAGAAAAAGAAAAATTTTCATCAACACTAGTTAAACACTTCGTCACCCAATCTTCTAAAGAATTAGTTCGATGGAGGGGATAAAAAAAAAACAAAAAAAACAAAAAAACTTCTATCGAATATGAAATTTTTTCCAATTGGTTCCTAATCTTCCCAAGTCGTTACGTCAGGTCCTGATGAAAACTCGTCCCGACTTTTTCTGTCCCCCCTCCCCCCTATTTTTTTTCCTTTCCTTTTAAAAGTATTTTCCGGTAGATTTTCTTCCTTATCTCGCGAAAAATGTCGAACAAAGCCCTATCCGGAGCTCCCTCCTTCTGACGTAAATCAAGACCTCCCCTACCATCACAATTCGAATAGAAAGGAAGGGGTGGTCTCCCTCCTACCACTTCCCCCCACCACCTCCGGAAGAAAGAACGTTCCAAAGAAAAGAGCAGAGGAGAGAGAGAGAAAAAAAATGTTGGGGAAAAGGGGAGGGGGGAGGGATTTTTCTATGGAAGGAAATAGCATAGGGGCTGCCGCCGATCCTGAATTCGGAAACAGTTCGGTACTATTTTTTTTTCCTCCCTTACTTTTTTTTTAACTGGTACTAACAGAGGGGGAGAAAGGAAAGGAACTTGACTGGTGTTCTTGTTTATTACATAAGACAAAGCAATATGTAATCCTTAGAATGACAGTATGGGGGTCCATCTCTTAAAACACTGGTAAAGAACAGCGCCGAACAGTTGAACAGACATGAACGTTAAAGAAGTGCTTTTCAACAACGGATAAAAAGATTATTGAGAGGTGAAAAAATTTAGTAGCAGTTACAAATAAATAAATTTCATTTCAATTCTCAAAAACTCTGGAACGTATTTTGAATATAAAGATAATATGAGCATAAAATTTCGAAATGTGATAACATTTTTGTAATGGAATCGAATCAGTGTGATTCGCAATTACTTCAGTGTACTCTTTATAACTATGCAAATAATAACAGCATGAGACAAAAAAATTTAGTAAATTCAAAAATATATGCATTGAGTACTCGTTCATGATATAATTCACATGCAAAAAAATTATGGAAAAAAATATATTTTGAAATAATATATATGTAATAAAATTTTTATTTGCAGTTTGTTAACACAAGTTTCAAATATAGTCAACTGTTTGCGAATCATAACTTCTAATTTTTAATAAATACTCTTCCATAATTTTTAATATTAGCGTAAAAACCGTATGAAGAAATTAAATATTTTATACAAATAATATTATCATGTTAATTTAAATAAAAATTATGCTCTATTGTAGCGATTTTACAAAAATGTATTGAATTAAAAATAAAAAAATAATAAAAATAAAAATAATTAATAAAAAATTTTGTTTAACGAAAAATATGAATATTACTTAGCTAAATTTTTTAATACAAACATTTCCTGTGTAAATAGTTAATTCTTTGAAATTCGAAAATCAAGTTTTCGATGTTCTATTGTAGACGAAATGAATTCATAGAATAAAAATCTTTCTTTCATATTGAGAATATAATAATAATAATAATAATAATAACAGGCATGCTTCACACTATATTTTGAATTCGAAAACAACTTTAAAATTGCTAAATCTGGAAGTAAAAAAATGTGTGTCATAACCTTAAATGGTATGCTTTTAAAAATCTAGGCCAAGGGAACCAAAGATTTTTTTTTTTTTTTTCGTCTATATCCTTGAACTTTAATTTTGTGTTAAAAGAATGCGTCATTTTATTTAAATTACAATTTATTCTTATTTTTAATTAGTAGATAAAGTTTTTTGTGTGTAGGAAAATTATTTTTATTGATACAAAAGGCAAAAAGGGAAAAGGCTTTTTGGTTTGCGTTAACAAAGGTGTACACTTTTAGAAGCTACGATGCACGTTAAGCATAGCTATTCTTTTCTTAAATATTTTTTGAAATCAAATTATTTATTGCTCAGATTTTTATAAATAAAAATTCAGATCGTATTCTCTACAAAAAGCAAATATACACTGCGTGAGAACACAGCTAGCTCGGAATCAAAACATTATTGTTCTTAAATGTTGCGATCGAGAATATATTCTTTTGAAATTGCTGTACAATGATTGATCATGGCGTTATTTGTCAAAACGCTACTCAAATGATTTTCGAATTTTGTATTGCTTCAAATATAATTTTCAAAACTAATTTTAAAAAAAAAAGAATTGTACTAATCTGAAAGTACTTAAATAATTTGTCAATCTTAAGACGGGTTGATTTTACATATAATTGATTCATAGTCAATTGTTTGGTTTATATGATGAAGTCAGATTTTGGCTTCTGCGTTAACATAGAGAAATGATATAAACTATCAACTAATAGAACTAACCTCCCGTCTTCAAACTCGATTTGGGAGTCTTATTTTAAACAATTTATATATATATTTACTCTTATATTTTCCATATTCCGGTATTTCAGATACGAAAAAAAAAAAAAATGTAAATATAACCAAATTTTGCATTTTGAAGACAAAAAAAAAAGAGAGAGAGAGAGAGAGAGAAAGAAAAGAAATATTTGAATATGCACTTAAAAATAATTCCTCACTGATAATAATAAACTGTGAAGAAAATTAAAATACAGCTGTTACAGAAATCTTGGAATGTTTTACAGTGTTTGAGGGCATTGATTTTTTTAAAACATAAATTAGTATAAACTTAACTTTTAAAAATAATCAGTATTTACCTGTTAGGCGAATATAAATATACTAACACAACTAGAAAGAAATCAGAAAAGAATCTATAACTTTCAAAAATACATTTTTTTTGTTATAAATTATTTATAAATATAATAGAAAAAAAGCTACCAAATAATTTTTTTAATCGAAAACCAAAAATTAAATTCATATATATTTGAAAAATTACGTTTTTTGAGTAAAATTTTGCCTTTTAAAATTTTTTAACCATTTTTAAAATGATATTTTCTAATATTTATATTATTTAGAAAATAATGAAGCACTTATTAAGCCTAGAAATGCTTTCGTTTTGTAAATTATTCGAAAACAAGCCATTTGTTTTTCAAAAAATTGTTTTCAGTATTATTTTGGTAATCAAAATACATTGTAAAATTTATTGAATTTTCATACTAAGTAATCAATAATAAACTATACAAAATGCTTAAAAATTGATTCTTGCTTCAATCAGCCATTCCGACATTTGCATGGTCATATCGCCCCTGTTTTGACAATCGATATATTTGTTAGGGCATGATATCAGGGATGGAGGGGTGGGGAGGTAGGCGATTCGGAACACGGTACTTCCTTTCTGCTTTCCCGGGCCATTTGCTCGCGAACTACTTATCTGCAAACGTCCCTTGCAACGGAAAAGAATCGAATATTTCAACTCCCCGAGTCCGCAGCCGTTTCCACTTCGATAACTGGCCTTCAAAACAAGCTTTCGCCTAATGAAATGAAAGAGCACCATTCGGAACTGAATAAACAGCGGGGGATGGTCGAAAAAGGTAATTAAGAACTCGGCTAAAGATCCGCCGGAATCGGTGTTTGTTTTAAAAGAGGGGAGGGAAGAAAGCGTGATTGATATTATTACAGGTCTGGAATTCGAAAGGAAAACGCTGCTTGCATCGCCTTTTCAAACATCATTTTGAACGGAGGAAGTATTATAATGTTCAAGGAGGTGAGAAATGAGAATGATTGATGTCTACTATAAAAAGATTTATGTTAGTTATTCAATTAAGGATTTCTTAAAAACCTACCTTTACGATAAGTGTTATTAATAATAAACATTTTTTGCCAAAGAGTTAAATATTAATTATGAAGTGCTTTTTTAAAAATAAAGATAAGGTAATTATTGTTAGTAAAATGTATGATGATGAATTATGAAAGACTGTATTTGTTATGTAACTTTTATTTAAAACCAGTCTTAAGTCTATCTTTAAATGTAGTTAAGTTTGGAGGTTAAGAACCATCAATTTCAAGAACTCCGGCCGACACTTTTTCGCATATACAGAAATTATGAAGGGGGGCACATTTAATAACCGTACAACTATATTATATGAGTTTATACATTTTTCCTTTAGAAAAAAAATTATGATTAGCCAAAGAGGTATTTGCCGTCTTAACAATCAAAAATTAGCACGCATACACGTCTTTGTTTTAAGAATATATAATAATTAGCATGTCAAAATAGCTTATGTAAAACAATACGTTTTGATCAATAATTACAATTAAACGTATAAACAGAATAAAAATTAGTATATGATAACATTTTATTAAAAAAATATACAGTATTGATAACTTTGTAATAAATGTAAACAGTTAGTTAAACAATTCTTTCAAACAATATTTCTTTATGCTAACACTAAATCAATAGTAACAGTAATTTATCCCTATTTATTTCACAGATACAAAATTTCAAATTTTCATTCAAAATTTCCTTACACAAAACATAAAAATGAATTATAAAAGCTTAAATTGTATAATATAAATTCTGAATGTCAAAGATAAACTATCGTCAGTAACAACTTTAACATTTTACAGGAAAGCCAGAAGGTATTCAAAGCACCATATGTCGTGTATTTTTTAAGAAGTGGGGTTTTTTTTCTCGTTATTTTTATACTTTATTTCCTCTCTTATTTATGGCTTCGATACTTTACCCAAAAATATGATTGAGATAATCCAAATATGAAAAAGGCATTAAAATCAATAAAATCGCACTAGCGACAATTTATTTTTTGAGTTGGACTGCAATAAAATTTTAATTTTTTTTTTTTCGAAGCGATCATACGATTGACATTGAAAATTCCTCCATATATAATTGTTTGAATTCTGGTCATACTGGCCTTTAAACAATTAATTACATGAATTAAACAATGAAATAAATGAAATTATATATATACTATTATATAAATGAAAAAGCATTTTAAAAATTTATTGCTATTAATTTAACCAGTTAACTACTTTTGACAAGTATACTCGTCAAGTACGGCATTTTGTGTTATGACGATTTTATTCGTCAGAAGTAATATGCAGTGGCAATCTGCAGTTTGCATTACAATTTTAGTAAAAACTCAAACATATTCGTAAATTTCAAGATGTTTAAAATGTCTTGAGGCCATGCCAAAATCAACGTAAAAAATAAAAGATTATTATGCGTTGCACCATGCTTTGCTCAATACCATTCTCTAACAGCAAATTAAAATAATAAATAATAAATTTCTTGTGTTTCTTTTCGTTCGTATGCAAAAAATGTATTTTAGTTTAAATAAATAAATAAATGTTATTATTGAAATAAAAAAATAAAAATCATATCATTTCAATATAATTTCATATTACGCATATTCTGTGTTTGACGAGCATACCCGTCATGGCTAAATTTTTGCGACCCAATTTAGATACGCATTTTCCGAAGAGGTTGAATCAGTTAACTGGAAAAAAACTAGTAACAATGAGCACAAACCCCATGATTATCAAAAAATCCATGTAATTTCCAAATAAAAAACATAATTTCGAAATTAAAAATATAATAAGATAAAACACAAATATCTTAATTTTTAAATATATGATCAAATAAACTAATTTTATTACCAAAGGGCAAAGCAGAAAAGCAATGTTTCACAACCATTCAATCACGCGAAAAAATTTGCTGTAGGTTAAAAATCCGGCATATATTTCCAAAGAGTATTAAGTAAGAGCAAAAACAATATTAATTTGCAAAATATCTTAATTTGTTAGATTTCGCTAACACTTTAACTGTTAGTTAAGTTAATGTAATAGAATTAACAGGATCTCTCCAGAATAACAAGATTTTAACATGCAAGAAAGCACACCAAAACGTAGACACATAAACAAACACCAACACAACAGGCAAGCGAATGCAAGTCCCCAGAATCTAAGCAGAGAAACATTGCCCATCTGTTTTATGGATCCGTCGTATAATTACGTTACTGAAAGCTCTCAGTTACCTCTGCTGCGAAACTTGGTCCACGGATGTAGAGTCCCCTCTGCGACCACGAAAAATGATGGCCCATAAAAGTACGCAGCTTGAAAGTGTTGGTGCTTCCCTAAATCGCCTCTTATCGACTATAAAAACTGACCTCTGACATCCCGACACAGGGCTTACATGCATGCGACTTGCTAGCTCCTATCAATATTAGGCCTAAGCTGCTTGTAAAACTTGGGCCCGCCTGTTGATTCGAGGCAGCTTTTAATTTTATTGCGATGGCTCTAAGCTCTGAGTGTGGGCGTGGACCTAAGCCTCTTCCAGAGAATGGACTGTTGACAATATAGGTCTTGTAAAATGTCTGGTAAAGAGTGGACTAGACCAATCAACCCCCACTACTTTGTTGAAAAAGATAGTCGAACAAGAAAGAGAATTTTGGATAAAAATAACCAGAAAATCTTCAAAAAAATGTAATGGGGTCATATTCACACGTACTCGGGATATTAGTCAAACGGACAGTGCCAATTTAATTCCTAAAACCCATTTAGAACATTGGGAGGGGGATGTGATATGTCAGCAATGCTCAAGACAATGCCTAGTCAGATGCTAGGTGACGTGAAGTTACACGTGTATATTTAAGCACAATTAAAAATATTAAAAAATAATAATGGAAATCTCGGAAAATTTAATGGAGTCAAGTCATGATACACGTCATGGATGATACACGTCCTCATGATACACGTCAAATGGATAGTGCTGATTTAATTTTCGAACCACTGAGAATCTTGGAAGTAGGGGATCCGGATGTTATTCCCAGTACAGCTTAAGGACAAGCACAGTCAGATATTAGGTGAGGTGCACAGTTATGTTTAGGCAGAGTTAAGAAGAATTTTAGATAAAAACTAATTTTAAAAATTCAATAGATTTAAAGGAATCAATTCATACTCCCACGTGCTCTTGAAAATGATCAATTGGACATTCACAGCACATCGTAAAGTGCCGTTCAGATGTTAGTTTAGTTAGATTAGATACGCAGTTATGTTTAAGCACAATTATGAGGGGAAATTGAGGATAAAATAATAATAAGCCCTTCAAAACAATTTATTGGATCCATTTCAGCTCGCAAATGCTTGCGATACACTTCAAATGAACGGCTGTAGTACGTCTTAAGGAAAGCCCTATCAGATATAAAGTTTGGTTTCATTAGGTACACAGATATAAGAAGAAATTTCGGGTAAAAATAATACAAAAAGTTTCAGAAAATTTAACTGAATCATTTCTTGCTTATATATGCCCTTGATATGCATCAAATGGACGGTGCTGATTTAATTTTGGAACTCATGGAGATTCGAAAGAGAATAAAAGATCCAATATCACAGTGTGGTTTCAAACAATGCTCATAGTTAAATGGGAACTCATTTCAATTTGCCATGCAACTGTGACGTCATGCATATTGACCTCGTTAACTATTTTTTCCCCCTATTCAAAATTATTCGACTGATACATTTTTCCATGCAAACAAGACGTCTGAATATAATTAAATATAAGGAATGTGTCATTATATTCGTAAATTTCCAAATTAATTAATGAAATAGTTTTGAAAAATTAATTTAAAAAATTAATAATTCTTTTCATTTTACATAGAGGTTTCTAATTGAAAATAATTCTTCAAAATAATCCCTGCCGTTTTAGATTTTCTTGAGCTCTCTATTGATTAGATATATTTTGATTTAGCCATTTTAATTCTTTTTTACATTTAATCCAAGCCAAATGGGGATAAAAAGATCATCATTTCAGGTGGTCTATATTTTCAACATTCTGAAGATCATTAGAAAAGTTTAGTGAAAAACAGTAAATAAAAAGCTTTTAATTTTAATATCCATATATGCTTAATATGCTTATGTTTAGTTCATTAACAATTTTAAGTCTTTTTTTTTTTTTTTAATTTTGCTTTGCATATAATAGAGCTAAAGGATTCTAAGGAAAAAAGTTAAATAAATATTTAATTTTTTTAAAAAAGAAGTTTATTATGCTTAAACAAAGTTCATTAGGCTTAATCAAAGATATATTAAAGTACATTTGTGAATTTAAAAAAGGAAATTGCAATTCTCTATGCCTTTTTTTTATATAATTCTATACTTTGTTCATCTAAAATGTTACTTGTAACGGTAGGTGGCCAAATATGGCTTATTATACAACCCAGCATTTTTGAATAAGCTTTCAATATAAAAATTCTAAATGTATCTAAAATCACTTTTTCCACTGACAATTAGTCATTTTTTAATACAATATTGGCAATACTTTCGAAGAAAAATTTTTTCACAACAATTGCATTCAAATCAATAAATAATCAATTTAATTGGTGGCAATTAACAATTTTTAGAAAGCGTATTTTATAATTGTCGAATTAAATATTTGAACATTAATAATATATACATAAGATTTTATATTTGAAATATGACTCACTGACTTCTTTAAAAACTGGAACGAAGAATTATCTTATGGTTCCTCAGTATTTAAATTTTAGAATTAGTCAAAAAAAAAAAAATATTACATAAAAAATCAAAAATGGATTTTTCAGAGATCACATCAGAGATGCTAGATAAATAACAAATAGTAACATTTTTAAAAATATATTTACATCATATAAAGCAATTTATAGAAATTAACTTTTATATTTTATTTTTATCTATAAAACTCTTTAAAAAGAAAAAATCACATTAAAAAACACATATAATAATGCCTTCTTCTATTTTTTGTTTCTTCCTGCTTTTATTTTTTTAAAGTTGCTGTATTATATATAAAAATACAATATCATATATTATCATATTCATCGACATCATATATTATCGTAAATTATCTTTAAAATAATACTCTGATGAGAATTTATTTACGTGGCATTTAGGCATATTATTATGAAAAGCGCACTTAATTAACTTTCACGGTTCTTTTTTTTTTTTTTTTTTTTTTTTTGGCCCTTCGCCTTGACTTTTTTTAATAAACTTAAAAATCAACTATGAACAAAAAAAATCTACCACATCATATATTTTCGAAGCTCTTAAAATAATAATAACTAACTCTCACAGAACTCCTTTAAAGATTAATGATGTGAGTGAAACACTATCCCCTTTGTATATCTCAAATATCCACCCCCTCACTGCAAATGGTTCTCAGTACACCCCAGGATGCCAGACACCTTGGCGCACGGGTGGAGTTACAACCCATATGTTTTAACGTGGGCCAATGGTAAGAGTTTTAATTTTAAGGAGGGATTTAGCACTGTACATAGTATAAATATCAATTACTTTTATAATTACTGACTCCTACAAATCTCATTCTTGTCTTAATTTAATTTTAGCACATTAATATACAGATAAACACCAATTAACTAAAACAGAATAAAGTATTGAAAAATCTGTTAATAGCCAAATAAATTATTCTTACAATGGTAACACATGGTAACACTTGAGAATTAATTCCACCTCGACCTTACAAAAAATTACAATTGCACTCGGTACTATTTTCTTACATATATATATGTTGAATAATAAAAATAAATGTACTGACATATACGTTTGAATACTAAAAATAAATGTACTGACATATACGTTTGAATACTAAAAATAAATGTACTAACATATACATGTTTGAATACTAAAAATCAGGCAAATATATAGGTTTCTGCTTCTTTTTTTAAGCTTTGATCATTATTATTGAAATATCATATGATTATATACAATGTAAATATAAAATAAATGCTCATATTTTAATTTTAATTTTAAGCATGCCGCAGCTTCGAACCAAAAAATAAAAAAGCTGAACTTTATAAAATAATGAATTATGTCAAACTTAAACACAATTAAATAAAAAAAGTAGGATTATTTGAACAATAAAATAAATAAATTTATATAAAAATGCTTTAAAAATATCAAAGAATACACACAAAGGAAAAAAATTGATCACAATAATGATAAAATTCAATTCCGAAAACCCTAAAATCCACGGATTTTGGAAACATCATATTATTCAAAATCATAAGCAAATTTGTTTTTAAATATTGCTCTCCTGTTTTTGTTGGTTGAGACACATGTAGGTTAATTTAATTATTTTTAACAAAAAAAAACCTATTAAAACAAGAAACTGATATAAAAAGAAATAATAGAATTAAATAATCAATTTGAATAATGCACAAAAGCATTAGAAAGCAACATCAAAATTCTATGAGTATAGAATTGAGTATTTCGACTACTTGAATAAATTATGTTTAACATCCCCATTCTGTTTTATTTCCAATTAGTGGAATCGTAAAAAGCATAATGCTATCTTATCAACTAAAGGATCGGTTATCTTAATGACTATGAAATGAATGTTATACTCCGGACATATTGCTCGACTCGTGCAATTTTAACGACTATTCATAAGCAAATTCGATGCACGTAGAAAAAAAAACAACCGTTTTCAGATCTCTGTTGGCCTTTGTTTTGAATGAATTTATTTGAAAAATATAATTGCATTACATAATGCAATTTCTAAAAAAATTAATGAACGTTAATGTGATAAAATGTTGAGTAAGAATGAGTGATATTTTTACATATACAACGACCAAAAGTAAGTAAAAACAAAAGAACGCCCAAAAATAATGATTTTAGAGATTTGTTTAAAGAAATGCCTTAAACCAATTATAAAAGAAATTCTTACCAGGCACCTAAAATTTGAATTCTCTCCAAAATTATTAATTTTATCAAGTAACGAGATAATAAATCCTAAATATCCTGAAAATTGATCCAGTCTCATGAATTTTTTTTGAAAAATGCGTATATGTGATGTAGTTAAAAAAGTAAAATTCTGAAAAGTTTCATGGACTTATCTGGAAATCTGGGTATTAATTATTCATAAAGTATAAATTATAATTTTATCTACTTTTCAGCATGTTAACCCGAATTCAGTTAATATGTTGTAGTATTTATTTTATATATTTTCATGGTTCTGATTAAAATGAATTAAGTCAAAGAATAGTTAAATTTTAAAATGGATGAAAAGTTATTTAGCGTTTAATCTCATTCACTAATCGAATGAGAAACTTTATATTCCTATTACAAACATAACATATTTTTAGCTATTTTAAATTTCATTTGCAATACACATTATGAAATATCGTCTGGTTATACGTTACAAGCAAATATTTCAGATTTCGGATCCGTTATTGATTTGTTTATTTTTTTCTTGAGATATGGCGACAGTAGCAATAAGTATATGCAGAGAATAATTTTTCATACTGTTGCTGACACTGATTGAAATAGTTATTCTTGCTCCACTGTTTCTTTTCTATACACTAATTCTAAATTTGATATTAAAACAAATATTAAGTTTCAAATTCTTTTAGTTAATTAACTATTATCGACTTTTAATTTTTTTCATATAATTTTCTTTAACCTTTCATAATTACTAAGTAAATTTAGTTTTTCTATGAAAAATCGGCATGATGTTTACCACAATAATTTTAATTCGTTTTAAATTCTTAGATCCAATACAAATATAAAAATATGGGCTCCTCAAATTAATTTCAAAAAATACAAAAAAATTATATATTTCCATACATTACCAAATGTCGAATTTGAATATGAAAAACGCAGGAGGAGAAACTGCTACTATGAAATCGTTTCTACTTAGAATTTTAAGAAAATAATATTTAAAATACTATTCATTACGCATACATACTCTTTATGAATTTTTGCTTTTAATTTCAAGGTTCGGACTGCTAAGATAATATTCAGATTTAAAAGTAATAAATTATATGTACTATAATTTGAAAGATGTAAAATGTTTTCTATTTATATTAATATTCTTTTTATTAAGTAATATTAATTTACAATTACACATGAATCTTTTAGGTAGAAGCAATTTAGATTTAGATTTAAATACTACATTTCTGATATCTTTCCGGTGAATCTTACGACCACATATTTGTAGAGATAATTGTAAAATATTTTATACTTTAATATTTTATTTTTATGAATATTATTTAACTGATTTCTTATGAATATCATTAACAAAATAACTTTAAATCATTTTAGATTCTTAGACCTTTTACAAACACAAAAATTTGATCTCACCAAATTGACTCCAAAAAAAAAACATAAAAAATTATATTCTTTCATACGTTATCAGAAGTTGCATTTGAATATGATAACTTACTCAGAAAGAGAAATAGCTACTATGAAATCTTTTCTACTTAGAATTTTGGGACAGTAACATTTAAATTCTGTTCATTACTTTTTATGAATTTTACTTTTAGTTTCAAATTCCGGAATGCTAAGATAATATTCAGATTTAACAGTAATAAATTATAAGTGCAATAATTTGAAAGATGAAAAATGTTGTCTACTCATGTTAATATTCTTTTTATCAAGCAATATTAATTTATAAATTACACATGAATCTCTTTGGCATAAGCAATTTAGATTTATATTTGAATGCTACATTTCTGATATCTTTCCGGTGAATCTTACGACCACACACTTGTAGAGATAATTGTAAGATATTTTATATGTTAATATTTTATTCTTATGAATATGATTTAAATATATCTATGAACTAAATGTAGTCGATCGCGGTATAATATTCAAAAATACAAAGAAAAGAAAAAGAAAAACATGTTTCCGTTTCCATTCGCAACAAAAGAAAGCAAACGAAATAGTTTACGAACAAGGAAAAAATGTGAAATAAAAAAAAGAAAGAAAAGTGGAGATAAAGGAAGAAGAGAGGAAAAACTGGCGCTGATATAGTTCAACTTGGGTGGCACGCACAGTTTCGCTTAAAGAGATGAAAGACAAAAAATAAATATAAGAGAATGAATGAGAGAGAAAGAGAAGAAAAAGAAAAAAAGAGTGCAGAGAGCGGAGGCACAAAATTATCCTAGCCTTGCAGGAAGAAACTCTTGTGTCCAATTTGCTGATTGCAGAATGACAGGCGACTCTCAATCAGAGTAAATTTTGCAGATAAGAAACGCGACAGCAGACGAGAACCTCCTGGTCCACCCCTGTTTCGAATTCAGGAGATCAACTGAGACTCGCAGATTCAAATCGAGACCTGATACGGGCTCATTTATTTATTTGTCTCAGAAGATATTCCTAGCATTTGATTCAGTTAAGACCGACCTCTCGTGCCGTGAGTTATCGCTAAAGTGTTTATTCTTTCTCCTGTCTGATTGACAGGTTGTGACAAGGAATTCTGCGACCAGAAATTTAGATCTATTTTGGTTCAAAAACTTCTGTTTATAAAGACACATCATTATTGATAATTTACACTTGGACATTTTAGGGAATGTACTTGTAGTTAATTCCTCTATCAAATTTCAATCAATTTTCGAGCTGGTGTGAGTTATCGATAAGTGTTTATTCTTTCTCCTGTCTGAATGACAGGTTGTAATAAGGAATCCTGCTACCAGAAATTTGGATCTGTTTCATTTCAAAAATTTTTGTTTTGTTATACAAAGGCCCATCACAGTTAATTATTCATACTCAGACATTTTAGGGGATGTACATATAGTCAAATTTCAATAAATTTTCGAAATGTGAGTTATCGCCAAAGTGTTTATTGTTTCTCCTGTCAGAATGACAGGTTGTAACAATAAATTCTGGGACAAAGATTTTTTTTTTTTTTTTTTTTTTGTCTGTTTCACGGCTTATTGTCGTTAATTATTAATACTCGGACATTTTAGAGAAGGTACTTGAAGTTAAACACATCTTAATTCTTCAATCAAATTTCAATGAAAAAGTTTGATTAATGCCACACTTTGAAACAATATATAAACTAATAATAACTAAAACTAAACTAAAACTCTCTGGAGAAACCTCGGAAGTTTGACCCATGGTCAACTGGCAGGAGTGAGACCTGAAACGTTAAGTAGATCTTTATGCACTTCCATCCAGGAGAGGGAAAATTTTTTATGTTTTTTTGAAATATGAAAGTTTGATTTTGTTATATGAAAATTTCGCATATTTAAGAAAAATAAACAAATTAAATTGAAATTCGCAATCAAAGTCAGTATTGCGATAGTGTTATTTTTTGTTATAAAATAGCGATTGTTAAAAATAATTAATACAATTAAAAAAATAACTTAATTAAATGACATTCAAATTTAATAGGATACAAAAAAAAATATATTGACAAATATCGGACATAGGATAACTGCAAAGAATTGAAAAAAACTTATCCATTTATTTTGACAGAATAAACAACATAACGGTTACACATGAGATATTAATTTATTTAATCCATAATAATAATGATAAAAAATAATACGGATTTGATTTCACTCATTGTAAGCTGAGATATATCGATTTTTAATTAAAATTATACAGATACAAAAATAATTGCTATTGGCAAATAATTGACAATGGCTACAAAAATTATAAAGCGTTGAAAGGAAAAATAAATAAATAAACATTCTTTTAATTATATTGATGAGATAAACAATACCCAGTTTTGCGAATAAGTGACATATTTGAGATGTTAATTTATTAAAGCCATAACATTAATAGTAATATATATATATATATATATATATATATATATATATATATATATATATATATATATATATATATATATATATATATATATATCACGGAAGGAACTTTACTGAATATAAGTTCTCTCAAAATCAGCACTTTTCTAAGTTTCATTTTTAAGAATTTTCAGTAATTACAGTTCATTTTATTTTTATAAAACGTATATTGAAATAACCTTATAAGCCTATTTAGCAAAGCAAACATAATCAAACTTGATTGGACTGATTTTTGCTGATTGCCTATTGCTGCAAGTTTCCACAGCAACCAATCAAATTTTAGAGCACACCCAATGAGTTATAGTCAATAATTTTCAACCAATCAACTCTATGCAATATACATAATTTAGGTTGAAACAGCAAAATAATTTAACGATCTTTTCTTTCTTTCTAGGTAATAAATAACATATTAATATAAACGAAACTGACTAATTTAAATAAAGAAATTAGGGGAAATTTTCAGTTTACTTCTACATATTGTATAGAGTTTTAATTTAAAAAGTAAATTTTTAGCTAATAAGAATATATTTTAACGTAGCAATTCTGCGAGTTATTTAATATGTTTATTCGTTTTTATTAATAAATTAAACCTGCCATTTAATAGAAGTATAATTTTTTTTGGTATTGCATTTATAAGAAATGCAAAATAAAGTACTGAAAGTCAAATAAAGGGGGGGGGGAACGAATTTTTAGATATTTTATGTTAAAAGCTTTTAAACTTTACAAAATGAAAAAAACAAACAAAAAAAAAAAACATAATGGTTATGTTTAAATAGTTTATTTTTAAATAATTAATTAAATTGAATATGCTTGAAAAAATATTTTAGTACATGAAATGAAAAAAATATTTTAGTCTATGTTGCTACACAGAGATTGTAAAAATATTTAAAAGCATTTTACTATCAGCAGTTTAATAACGTATACATTATCATTTATAATAATTTTTAAGTAAGAAGCAATTGGATATTATATATATACATAATTTTTTTATTTTTTATTTAAGCATGATAGTTTTTTTGTTTACTTATTTTACGTGCAAAGTAGCTGATTTTCAAGCTGCTTTTGTATGAAATCTTGTTTACTATTTTTTATTATGTCAAGCCTTTAGCCAATTTTTGAACATATAAATTAAAATACGCGTTTTTTTTTTTTGTTGTAAAATCCCACTGAAAAATAAATGCACATGGAAAGGAAAAGAAACAATTTTCCGGTTATCAAAACCAACGAATGAAAAATTCTAAAACTCTGAATGGTTATAAATAACATGCAAACTTCTGATTATATAACTAAATAACAAGTATACTTCTTGTTATATAACTGAATAAAAATTGTAACCACAATTAGTTTATAGCTGCCTTTTTTTTATTATATATTATCTCAAATTTTAAAGTATTAGTTTGAAAAAGCTAATTAACAGTTTGCTCTCTTTAGCTAATAAGAAGGGAATAATTAAAATTTAAAGAAAAGCGATTACGACAATGAAAAGAAATAACTTCAGGTTTATATTTATGTTTTTCCAGAGAATTCTAACAAATTCTATTTGTTTTATAAGCAAAGAAAATAAAATAAGCATCCCTCTTATAAAGTATTAATAATACTTGTGGCGCCATCTAGTAGGCTTGATTCAATTTATCTAGTGCTACGAATAGGAATGTAAAAGAGGGTCATTTTCGAAAACATTTTTAATAAAGACTTCAAAATTTTATGAATCACTTTGAAAGAGAATATTTTTAGGAAGAAATATATATTTAGTAGAAATGAAGAATGTTAATTTATGATATCAACAAAAGCAAACGGGTTCAAAAATACAAAAATTGTTAATTATGTTTATTAAAATTTTTAGCTATTTGAAGTAATTACTTATTTATAGTTATTTTAAACTGTTCGTAGTTATTCTTGTAGTAGTTATAGATATTTTATAATTATGTACAGTTTTATAATTAAATTATAAAACTGTACATAATTATAAAATATCTATGAACGGTAAATCTTTACTATTACTGTAACGTAATATTGATAAAGAATAAAAATCAAAAATATCAAATTTACCATTACAATGTGAACTAACATAATTTCAATTTTAAAAAAAATCTGAGTGCTAGGATTTTTTTTATTTAAAAACTTTTGATGTACTTTGAATTGTAAAAATAAAATTGGATCTTTTTGTGATTTCACAAAATTGTGAAGCCATTTTTCTTTCTCATTCTTTTTTCAAACAAGCCTACGTTTATTATTTGTCAGAAGAGCAAATAGATGTTTTATTTAATTCAAAATATTTCTTATTGAATTTGGATGTACTAGATAAAACGCAAGGACATTTAAAACATAATTTTGATATAAATTTAAACAATTATTTTTTCAAACATTTGCTTAATTTTTAGGTTTTAAAGTGCATTAAATAAATAAATATAAATATTGAATCAAAGATACTCCAAGATATTGAATCAAATATTGTATATTTATACATAATAAAAAAACGGGAACATGAAATTTTCATTAGTAGACAGAACAGAAAACTTAGCTTGTTTAAGTGACGATAAAAAATACAAAAACAATTTAAATTATTTAATTATTGAACAAAACTTTTTTCCAAATTTATCTATTATCATATTAAAAAGAATAATTATCACATGAAACATGCATCAAAATATTGCTAAGTCGTCATACTTTGACATCCGATTTATTTTATTAGTTAATCTTACTCGAAAAAATAATAGTTAAAAATATATTTTTAAATATATAGATTCTGTTATCGATTTTTTTTTCTTTTCTTTTTTAAAAATTTCTCTACTCTTAATTTTTATCGATGAATGAATTGATATATTTTGCTGAGATAATCACCGAACTCTAAAGGCATATGAAAAGGAAATATATACTAAAAGCATTGCGAAGACCATTTTCAGCTCCTCACTTCAATTCATAAACGATCTTGAATATTCGGGGACGACAACAGAATAAAGAAGCCTCACACGAGACCTTTAAAAGGTCATTTCTGGTCAGAGCGATCGCTAAACGCCCTTCTGAGAGAAAGCCCTGCATCCTTCAAAAACAGTCTCTTCATAAACTATAAACCAATGACCATATTACTCCGAGAGTGTCTCCGCGATACTAAACAGAACTTATTTTATTACCTTTTTCTTTCCTGCTAAAAAAAGATTCGAACAGAAAGAAGGAAGCTGGCAGTTAGGCCTTTTTTTTTTTCTATGCTTCTCCTGAAAAGCCTTCCATTGGCATTTAGCTTGAAAAGCTTGGCAGGAATTATATTACTATCGCAATTTCCTATTGAGACAATTTTCAACAAGCCCATCTGAGAAGAAAACGGGGCCCCCTGTGATCATATTTACCTGCATCAAGAACGGAAGGGCAGGTGCCCCCACTGTCCAATTGGACGATGATTTGTATGTGAAATATGTGACGACCCACGGGAACGTTGGTTCGGAGGTGGGGGGGGAGAGAAAAAAACGATCCAGGGTTGCCCTACACCCCGTCTGCACCGATCGCCAAATTTTTTATTTTTATCATTTTTAGATGACGCTGTAAAACGCGTATTTTATCGCGCAGAGCGAACGATCACTTCAGAAGTCATATAATCGGTATAACGTGACGAATTTATTACAGCATCGCACGAGCACTCGTCTCGACTGTTTAATGTCGTTAAGCGAGACAAAAAAACAAACTGCTCCTTTTACGTTGTAAAAACGACGTAAACGCCCGCTTAACATGTTCTAATACACTCGTAAAAGGAATGCGTTTTTGAAATACGTTTATTACGCCGAATGGGCTTTTACCTTTTGAAATGGTACTTGCTTGGACATATTTTACGTGAACATGACCCTTGAATAGCAGATTCAGATATTAGACTAATGTTCTGTTTTGTTTCACCTGCTGGCCTGATTTGTTTCACATAAACTTAAGGTTTGACGTGAATTGCCTCTAAAACAGCTGTAAGGAAATTCATGATCTTTATAACAACGGATTTTGAATTATGTGCATTTATATATATAAAGAATATGATACTTCAAAAGTTTTTTACCATAAAGAAAAACCTTTTGAAACCATCTAATTTGGCATTTTTAATATATGAGTGCATTGGATTCAAAGCCTTCATAATATTTTTATTATTCAAAATAATGATGAATAAAATATCCCACTCGTTTTTGCAAGCAATTAATGGTTTCTTATAATAAAAACAAAAAAGTAAATTTTATTTTTTAAATGTTTTTCGTTTTCTATTTTAATACATATATTTTTCTTTATTTGTATTTAATGGCTAGCTTTTGTGCTTTTAAGATAAAACAAGTAGGTTGATAAATTAATATTTAATAATATTATTTGTAACTTATCAATATGGCTTTAACTTGAAGCAAAACATCATATTGAATTCTTACAATATACCTCTTAATGCTTTGCAGAAAAAAAATTGAATTAACTGATTAATCAAGAATCAGCCTTCTGAATTTTCTTTTTTTATTAAAGATGCAGTGGAAGTGATTTCAGTTTCTAATTAATGTAATTATTCATAAGAGAAAATATAGACATTTAACGTATTATAATAATTTTCTTTAAGTTCTTAATGAAATAAAAGATTTGAAACTTAACTTTGATTGAATAAGAATAATAACTGAAGACTGAAAATTTACGATAATTTTTCAATCTGGAATTGAAAAAAAAAAAAAAAAATGGTAAATACTAAAAATTTAAAACGAAACAAAAAAAAATCTTTATTCATTTTAATTTGATGAGCAGGCTGCTTCAATAGAACGAAGAACATTGTATTTGGCTCTTGATTTTTAATTTATCAAATATTTATAATGTTTTCATTTAAGCATACTAAATGTGTTTAAAATTTTTTAAAGTTACCTTCAAAACAGTTAATTTTTATTTAAATAATTTAGAGTAAAAATGATTCTAAAACATTGTAATAATTCATACAACAATAATTATCAAACCGAAGAATCATTAAGAATGACAAGTCTGATTGATAAATAAAAGTAAACTGCTTTCTAACTTAAAATTTAAAACAGTTCTTAACTATGACAATGAAATTTAACAACAAAAGAAACAAAAATTAACTTAATTTATAAATTTATTATTTTCAAAAAACCTTTATGTTTAACTCATATATTTAAAGATGTATAAACGATAATTTAAAAAAAATCATCTCTGTGTCAGTTGGTTCCGAAAAATCTTTCTGCATTTACTGTTTCTAAAATTTTACCACCTTCAAAATATTGTTAGTTTTTTTTGTTTGTATGTTTCTTCCTTTCCCATACCTTGGTGTTCTCCCCCTCCCCCCCCCGACTAAAAAAGAGTGAAATTAGACACACGCACGCACAGAAACAAACAAAACTCGAAATATGATATTCCAAATATGTTATTAATAAAATACTAAAAAATGATATATAAATGAAAAATATAACGTACAAAATGCAATTTAAGATCCTGCAATTATATTTTATTCTTTTCTGAAAGCATCATCTTCGTTTCATCACATGATTTTATTACATCCTTCGTACCCCGAATTAAGAAAATAGAAGATCTGAATTAATAACTGACCTCTGCAAGTATTGCTCAAACGAATTCAGGTCTTATTTATTAATTTTTTTTGACACCTAACCAACTTTTTACCGAAACTTTTTTTTCTTTTTTTCTTTACAAAGCCACTGGCGATAACTTGCCAAAGAAGTAGCTCATTCAAACCAGTTGACTTATGAATGCGGTAGCTAAAACCCGGCTGCCTCGTCCAATGAGGTATGACCCACTACACAAAGCTACCCTTCTTCTTACCTTTTCAGGTACACCCCTCAGTTTCACCCCCCCCCCCCTCCCCGAGGGTTATTCAAACCTGGAATCTGTGGGCTTTGTCCGGTTCTTTGCAGTTTGCGGCTTGCTATGTAAACTGCTTTCGGCTTGATATCCGTGAGAAAAGGAAGTCCTACCTTCCTCCCCCTTTAAAAAAATCGACCTTTACGCAAGTTTTTTACAAGATTTTTTCATACCAATGGGGAACAATTTTATAAATTTATTTTTTATATATATATAAAAGATAAATCTCATTCTTGGAAGATGTTAGAAATTGGGAAATAAATTATCACTTCGTTTATTCTATATTTTGCAGGCTTATAGCCCAATCCTTAAACGATCTTGAATTTTCGGTTATTTAATATTTCCCGTTTGAGCCCAAGAGTAAACTTTTATTAAGGAAGAGTTAATCCTTTGCTTGTCTTTTAGATTTTTCTCCTGAAGACGAGCTTTATCTAAAGCTAGGATAGGATAGACAAGCTTTATCTAAACCTTTTCTCACTCCTAGTTTAAAGATTCACCATATTTTAAGTCCTTCAAGCAAACTAATTTTTCACGCTTCTTAGATTTAAAAGTATTGCTTCTAAGATGGGTTTAGGTGTTACTGAAAGATCAAAACTCCGTGAGAAAGATATTTCGTACTAGCAACCTTCAGCCACCACATGCTTCGCTTGGAATATTAGTTGTGTATAATTTCAACTACTCTCACTTCAAACTCATGCATAAGCTGATGTTCATGTCTCCCTCAAGAAAATAATTTAAAATATCAAATTGACACATAAACCGCGCTATTTTAACATTCTTATACATGCTCTGCTAATAATGTTCAAGTCTCCCTCAAGAAAATAATTTAAAATATCAAATTGACACATAAACCGCGCTATTTTAACATTCTTATACATACTCTGCTAATAATGTACATGAACTTCTCGAATATAGTCGCATCAAATGACATTACATTCGCATGCAAACGTAGCTGTCTACGTCATTTAACGTTTATTTTACACTGTATATTTTTTTTACGCTGGCACTTCGTTTTCCTATTTCTCATAAAAACAATAACCATTATCATACAGCTTTCTAATATCTTTCTTAATAAGTTTAATATTTTTTAAGATTTTACTAGCAAATTTTACACACAAAACAAAACCTTAGCAAATAAAAAATAAAATTTAATGCAACTGTATTAAACAATATAATTTTAAAAATCATGATCTTCATTCCTTAGCTCTAAGCAATGGAAGATAGACTAATAATAAAATATTTGTATTAACAACTAAGATTTCAATTTCATTGTAATAATGAAAAGTATTGTTGCAAATTATGAATAAATATGCCTTTAAATTTTTATAAAAAAATTAGAAAAAATTGAATTATTCTTATGTAGGTATGATTGAAAAGCTAATTTTATATACTTTAAATTGATGTAAAACTGATATTTCAGCAATAAAATAGTCGAAAATTATAGCCAAAAAAATACCAAAATTTTCCCTATTTTTTGATCAAGTAATGAAAATTTACCCCAATGTATATTTATACCAAATTTCGTAGTTTCCAGTTCTATGGTTTGCCCAACAAATAATTCCCTGCTCGAGCATGAATTCTTCTTTATTGTTAAGAATAAAAATGAAAATTTAAAATCAATACATTTTCTTTTTGGCCTAGGGTGTTGGTATCTGGATTTATTTCTGTTTTTACTTACGTTTTTCTGAAGATTGAAAGAAATTATATAAAAATTATCGTTAGAATCCAAAACTTGTGGGGGTTTTGATAATTCATAAAGTTAGGTTATTATGAAAAATACTTTGGCACTTCTGATTCAAATTTCTAACTTCTCCTTACTGACAAGTGATTTTCCAACGAAAGTAATACCAAGTCAATATGCTTTTGTAAATGAACATATGGCTAACTTGAGACAGGATCTACATTATCATTTCATCATTAAATAAACACCTGATTACGCTCTAATTGTCAAAAAAGTTTTTTAGAAACATAATTGTTACTACTCTAGTTCTCTAAATAGATTCCACTGAAATACATCAATACAAATTCAATGATAATGAAAAAAATAGTGGAAGAATTTTTACATCTTTTAAGATATGCAAAATATTTGTGACTATTAAATAGATAATAATTCGAGAGTTAACTCATTTTTAATTTTTTACATAAAACAATTTGCAGTTTATTTTAACGTCTTCACGGATTTTTCACATCCTCGCAATCATTAAGGTAAACATTAATAATTAAATAAAAATCCACGTAATGTACACTTCGAATTTCAAATTTTGACTATAGCATAAAAAAAATACCTTAATGATTGGGTAATTGCTGTTTTCAAGTAAATTTTCGTGAGAGAGCTTATTAACTTGTATTTTATTTGCATTTTCTTAATAGATTCGTCTTCCTCGGCTTCCTGTTCTAGTCTTTATTTAATCCTTGTTAAGAAATTTTTGTGCATTAAAGTCTCTAAATAACCATTTTACTCTAAGTTCTATTTCATCAATATGTGAGTCCATAATTGATTTCTATTAATTTACATTACGTAAATGAACTATTTAGATTATCAACGAAAATTTTATCAGGAAATACGAAGAAACCGAAATTTATTACTATTTGGCCCACTAACGGGTTCCAAACTTGAATATTTCGTCCTTGAGTTTTAATGTTTTGGTTTTTTGAAGTCAAACGATTTTTCTCATTTTGTTCGTAAAGAGAAACATGATAGGAGGGAGTCTGAAGTGTGGGGCATGAGTTTGCCCTGGTTTTTTTCCCCCACGTTGTGTAATTTTTTTCCCCTTCTTCCTGAACCCGGATATACGAACTAGAATTCACAGAAATTCTACAATAAATTTAGAAAAGAAAAACTGTCGTATAACATCTTTTTCCTCTCTTGTGGGAATTTTTGTGACCTTCAAGTAATTTTTGAGAACAGGGTAAAAACTCTAAGAGAACAATAACTATGTTCATACATTACAATTTATTTTTAAGAAATTCTAAATAATGTTTTGACACTGAAAGCAAAGTTTATGCTCTTTACAAATAATTAACTTTGTTAATGACAAACTGCTCATTCTTTTTGCCAAAGTACTATTTAGTCCCCCAAAAAGCAAATGTACAAAATTTAAGCAAATTTATGAGAAAATTTATCAAGCTTTAGAAAGTTCCTAACAGGTTTCGAAATTTTAAATTTATATATTTTGCTCTTTCATAAAAAAATGAAATATATCCTATTCATTTTGATAGCAAATCATCTCTAAAAGATTGATTCTTATTATTGCTCCAAAATAATTTTACAACGCTCAAAGTTTTTTTAAAAAATTAATTTAATTTTAATTATAGCTGTTTAGTTCTCCTTGATTTTGACAATACAGTTAATATTTTTTTATTATTATTTTAACAAATTTAAACCGTTTCAATTGTTTTTCAAACATTTAATAACAAGTTTTTCTTCTTTTATTGAAAATTGGGATTATCTATTTAAAAGAAAGAAATATCTAGAAATAAGAAAGTGCAATTTCAAACAACGTAATAGGATATTTGTAATGCAATATGATATCCTGAAATTGATTTCCTTAGAAAAGTATACATATACACAATTAACAAACACAAGTGAAAGGCTATTGAAATAACATGACTGTATTACCCTAATCTGATGATTAAAACGAAGAAATAATCAAATATCAAGCCAAGAGATTTAAATAAAATTTTATTTAACTAATATTTCTGGCGAACAAAATTTTCGCCAAAGATGTCAGTAATAAATTGAATGTTATGGGAAAATAATAATAAATAAAATATTTTTTCAAGGAAAAAGATAATTTTTATTACATATCTCTTTGAAGCATAATAATTGTTGTATTGACGATCATAATTGTATTTTCTTTAAATTTATATAAAATTAAAATTAAAATATATATCTTACAAAATATGAAAATTTCTCATCTGCTTTAATAACAAAATATGTTATTTATAAACATATGCTGTTTGAAATATTCCAATATACCCGGAAATTCTGCATAAATTGTGATCAATAACTTTAAAATGGTATAGAGTTTATGAATAGTAAAAAAATTAAAGTAACATCTACTAAAAATTATTTCAAGTGATAAAATAATCTTATTTACGATATATGTAATTACAAAAACCCCCAAACAATTTCATTCTCCTAAAATTGTACAATAATTCCTGAATGTAAAACTTTTCCATCAACTTCTTTTAAATACTGTAACGACACGATTTACAAATGTGTGTAGTAAGCATCTATTTAATTAATTAAAATGTAATTATATTTAAAAACAAAAATCACTCCAATTGAACGAATAATTCCTAATATAATTTTACGTTCCATTACAATACTGAGTCAAGGTATCCCATTAAATCCGAACAAAAGATCGCTTTAGAGGGAAGGTGGAGGGAGGAAAAAGAATTTCCAACTTAAAATACTCTTCAGTGGTATTAATTTGCGCGGGACAAAAATAACATTCACCTAATCACTCTTTTCAAAATGTGATCGATACAACACCCCCTTCTTCGTCCCGTAACCATGGCAACGGGAATTAATGGCTGGTCTGTGATTAAGGAAGTTGCTTCAAAGTTTCCCGGGAGAGAACTTAATTAAAGCGATCCCCCGGAATAAAGAGAATGGGGCGCCCGCATCCATCGCCCAACCCTTTTTCTCCTGCAGCAGATTAGCTCCTCACGCAGCTGCTCCCTGGTAATTGCATATGGATTCCGATGGGGCCTTATCTGGAGGGCGTCCCTGCACACACACATCGGAATTATGATGACTGGAAGAACGCTTTGCGCCCACTATCTGATGAGTGGATGTTTGTTTTTCCGAATCACTTATCGGAGTGTTCGTTTAATAGGACCACTGTCCTGTTTATCCGAATCTTTTGTCCTATCTAGAGTGAGGTGCAGAATGAATAGAATGGAAATTGCAAAGAATCGCTTCAGGTCAAGTTCGCTTCAATTATAAAAGCAACAACCGAAACTTACAGTTCACGATATTTGAAACAGGGCTTGGACATGCGATACCTGGGGCTATTAGGCAAATAAACATTAATGTGTTGTCCCTATTCAACGAAAAATTTATGTTTCCCCTTATCAATACAAACTTACTTATTCACATGCATAGTGGGACATAATATAGCCGAATATAAACATATTTCATTTAAAAAATGTATTGATTTTAAATATATTACAAAGCATTTAATAGCTAATGGCTTTTCGCTTTTAATAACCAAAAAGTAAAAATGTTGCTTCAAGAAAGGCCCTCTTTATTTCATAATAACCCAAACTTATTATTAATGACAACCCAAACTTATCACTGATGATTATTAGGAACAGGCCTACAGCGAGGATATGCAATCCTTCTAAGCAAAGAAAATTTATTCACTCCTAATTCTAGAAAAAATTAAGCGCCCCTTATTAATACAAATTTACTTGCTCACATGTATAGCGAAACATGGCATTTCCGAATATAAACAGATTTAACAAAAAAAAAAAACTTTGTTTATAATTAATGAAAGATTTTAATTATACTAAAACGGGAAAAAAATTGCCTCGAGACAGGTTTTCTATAGTTATACATATATATTTAAAAAATGAAATTTATTATCTAGATTAGATCCCCTTATTAATATAAACTTATTATCTATCAGATCTAGTGTCCCCGACCTAAGAGAAATCTATGCACCATTTATCAATATGTGCGGCCAAAAACCGCACCGCAATGTCAAAAAAATTCACACACACACAAAAAAAATAGTGCCATTTTTTTTTTTTAAATTAACGAAATCTTTCAGGTACATTCAATGAGAAAATCATTAATATTCCTTAACTTGCATATTAATAAGTTATCAATAATTTATTTACATACTTAATTATAAATCCTAAATTTTAATTTAGAGTTTAATTTTTTCACAATTTAAGTTTTAATTTTTTTCACAATTTCATAATTATTTAAAGAAGTAAAGTCCAACCAACACATAGTAGATTGTTCACCGCCTGCAATCACTTAAAAACCAGTCGAGGCTTTATTAGAAAATAATAATCCAAATTCCATTGAGAAATTTTCAAGAAATTCAAATCATAACTTAACCAATGCATTATTTCGACATTTCTTGGATTCGATAATCAGGAAAAATAAATAAACAGCACACGAGCGCACGCACACACACACATACACACTGTTATTTGCTTTCCAATAGGACAAGGAATCTTATATGTATGTAATGTATTTATGCTATACATACGTATGCATGTAATCTCGTTATGTTATACATACGTATGCATGTTTGTTTTCATCTTAAAAGATAAATTGTATAAAAATAGCTCTTGAAAACATACATTTATTTGTATATGAGAGAATAATTTTTTCATTTTTATTATTTTTCTACTTTTTATTTCGAATTCATAATTCTTATCAGTAAGGAATCTTAAAATTTTGAATACATAATACATACATAAGCGACAAATTTTTGAAAAACACTTGCTAGAAAAATCGATCACAAAATTTCCTCTAAAGCAAGTCAAATTAAATAAAAGTAAGGCAAAGTGAACATTTGCGAATTCATTTTTCTAATCAAATGGTAGTGAAGACTTTATTTTTTAAGGTCTGAATAGAAACAAATGTTGCGTTTCGTGTCATAATAAAAACAAAAACATAAATTTATATTTCATTTAAGGTGGAAAAGATTTTATAATTCAAAGAAATATTCTCACAGAATTGATTCATAATTAATTTTAAGAATGTTCTGTATAAAATAATTGGTTGAAGATATAATAAAATATTTTTAAATAAAATTTTAAAAAATCAAAGAACGAAATAATAAGCAGATTTTTAAAACTGTTTGTCTCGCTTGAAAACTATGCAATTGCCATGAATTTTTGTCAAGGCATGATGGAATGCCTGGAATGATTGGAAAGCCTACTTTTCATTATTAAAATTTTTTAGCCACATGAACAAGTAGATGCAGATCAATTATTAATATAGTCACATATTTAGTTTCAACACATGATTGATATTCAGTGTCAGACCTGTGTCACCATGTCTTAATCTCTTTCTTGTACAGGCTGATATTGTGTCTTTGTGACCCATCTCATCTTAGTTTAGTCACACATTTATTGCAAATTAAATAAATTGAAAATGTTATGAACACCACTTATAAGACAGAATAAATAATAGAAAAATGCGCTTTTCAATGCATTAAATTATATAAACTTTTTTAAAAAATAATTTTCTACTTTCAGATCTAAAATTTAAAATTCAATGCTTTTAATTATTGTGGAATCTTCAAATCATACTCTTTCCCACATACATTAGTAAATGGCTATATCAATTACCAAATTTAATTAAATTAATCTATCTACAGATAATAAAATTCAGAAAATAATACCATAGTATATATGTTTATCAAAAATAAGAAAAGTAATAAAAAAAATCAAACTTTCTACGTTAAGAATTAAATTAAAGAATTAAAAACAGATAATGAATTAATAAGCACTTTTGCAAAAATGAAACGAATCCTATTAAATAAGAATGTGTAAAAAAATGCGTATTTTCCAAAAAGTTTTTAATTTTTTTGCATACAAATTCTAATTTATTAATTTGAAGGGGAAAAAATGCGAGTTGAAAGAAACACAATTGTATATTTTAAAGAATCCATTATCACAAAACATGTATGGAAATATATATATGATAATAAATTAATATCATTCTGCCCGTGAAAGGAAATGTCATCTTCTTCTTGTAACATTTCCGAATAAGCATTTTTGCAAATTTTATTAATAAAAAAATGGCAAAATCAATGAATTCTTTCTAAATTATTCAATGAAATATAATTTTCCTGTTAAAAGCATCACCTTTCTAATGAAAGATCAAAGGGCACGATAATAAGATTTAGTTTAGTTATATTAACGTCCCGTTTTACAGCAATAATGAGGCTATTTGCACGATAATAAAGTAGTTTATAATAATTAAATTTCTTCCTCATTTCCCATCTAAAAAAATGAAAAGAGAAAAAATATATATATATTTTGTCTTTAATATAACAACAAATCAAGGAGAAGTAATGATGAAATAGAATTAAAGATGTCATAAAAATTCTCTAAATTCTATAAATGCCCTTGCTGCTATTGTAAATTTTGAATAATATACGAAATGATAAAAACCAGATTCGTGGGCGCTATAAGAAAAGAACCACGAATATGAATAAGTTTATGATCACCTATACATATTCAACGTTTCCACGATTCTTATATCGTAACAAATACCAAGGAAATAAATGGAAACATTTGGAAGTTATTAGTGCATTTTATTATATCTCCTAAAAAATGGGGATACTATGAAGCTCTCTCCCCGTTCTTCTTCCTCACCCCCCCAAAAAGAGAGAAAGATAACACTATGCAAAGAAATGAACAAATTGGATCCAACCAGGAAAGTTTCATCCCTTATCTTTGGGAAAGGGAAGGAAAATAAACAAAAAACGCCATGGTTTCCTGAAAAATTTCCATGTTTCAACAGATTTCCTACCCCCCCCCCCCGCTTGTATTATTCGTTATCTAAAGTAAGGAAATTTTAAATTTTTATTGTTTAATATTTGGCAAATATGGTTATGCGATTATTTAAAAGTAATAAAACTGCAAAAAAGAAGCAACTTTATGTATTATGCGCATGCGCATTAAGAAATAGTTTTCTATTTTCTATTCTGTTTTCCCTAACACATTGTAACTATAAAAGCAAGAATTTGATCTATGTCGGTATTTTACCAGCTTTTTGTGGCTAAGCGAGAATAACTATTTGATTTTTTTTATTATTTTATTTTCCATTCTTTTTTTTGATAGCGAGTTCTGTTCATTAAGTGAGACTCTTATAATGTTCGGTGTGAAAATTTTTTCGTTATGATATATATTCAGGTCTTCTTACTTTAATTGTACTGAATATATATATATATATATATATATATATATATATATATATATATATATATATATATATATATATATATATATATATATATATATATATATATATATATATATATATATATATATATATATATATATAAAATCGAACCATTATGATTATTATCCTTTCTGATTAGAATAGATAAATGTAATTGTAATGTTAGTGAAACTGCAAAGTAAGAATTGTTTCTTTCATATATTAAATTATGAATTACATATAAAAAACGTAAACATTAATTAATTCGTAAAATGCAAACCATATGTTTTTAGGCCTTTCCGAAAATAAAATTTAGAAAGGTTTTCAAATGAAAACACATTTTAGTTTTTATAAAATCATAGTCCAGTTATAAATTTGTTTTCGCATTGCAATTGATATTGCACAAAGCAACGACAAGTGAACAATCTGAAAGAAAATAAACAAAATACTCACTTCGTAAAAAAAAAAAAAAAAAAAAAAACCCGTTGTTTATTCTAATCGTGATCTAATAGCTAACTTTTAAACCGTTAGAGGCAGTCGTATACTTCCAAATAAAAAATAATACTAGCGTAAAAAGCACTTTCAGTTAACAAATGTATTTATAAAAAAATGTAACATGACTGATATAACATTTCATAATAGTTGATTTACACCTTTTCAAAATTAAAAAATAATCTTTTTAACAAACCAATTTACTAATCGATACATTTTTCCAGAATTCTAGTAATTTTTAAAAAGTAATTGTTTAATTTATTTTAAAAAATACATTATGTTATTGCCCTGTGATTTAACAGTTTTCATTTTTTCATCAAATATTTAAAAGCGTGATTTTATTCCATTGTTAAAGATGAAAGAGGTAGAATTCTATTTAATATACGTGTAGTTTAACAGACAAAAAAGTGGTTACTGCACCACCAAAGTTAGGAAATAGATGCACCAGATATTTACGTTTATAAATACATTATAATGTCCATGAGATTGGTTTCCATTAGAAAGGTTCATGTACACAAAAAACAGATCTTAAACAAGACAATTAAAATAACACGGCTTTAATATCAGACAATCTGGCAGAATCATAACATGAAGTTATACAACGATTTATCGGAAATTAAATCTACTGAATATTCCCGGAGCACTAGTGATCAATTGAGGGGACTGGTAAAATGATATTAACTAAACACATTTCATTAAAATTCGTTAAATTCCTCTTTTTAATAAAGTTTTCTTACGATAATTATTTCATTATTCAACTTTCATTTCGAGCCAATTTTTTTCTAAAGGAAATGGGGACACAAACAAAAATAAGTTGAAGGCTCTTAGTAAGCAAATAATAAAGGTTGAGTGAGAGAATCTTTCTAGAATTGCACAAACACTCCTGTAAACAGGTAATTGATTAACCGGAAAATTCGAAATCGTTCTTTCGAAGTGTCGGTCAATCACATTATGCAGTGATTTCGATTTGCATGTTAAATGTGGTAAAGAAAAGAAAGCAATAACTTGCTGTGCGATCAGCGCAGGCGATGCATCAAGCATAAATAAGTAATTTCATTCAATAAAATCGTGCAATTCTTAAATGTTTCTTCAGAATGATGTTATGAAGCATTGAATTTTAAAATTACTTTTCCCTTAAGAAAAAAATCTTCTTTCATAATGCGACTTCTTCCATTAGAAAAGAGAATTATCCATAAAATGCTAAAGGTTTATTAAGGATTAAATTGCATCAAAATGCGGTATTGTTAACTGTTAATATTCAGAAAAGTCGAAAAGCCACAGATTTTAAGGATAAAATTGCATTAAAATGTGATCAGTTTTTAATAATGTAAAAGGAATGGACTCTGTTACTGTCTGGTGTCAAATTCCATTAAAATGGGGGGGGGGGAGAATGAATGGTGAAATCTCAGAAATTCTGATTTAATGTAATACAGTAAGAATACTCTAAGTAAAAATAAAAAATAAAAAAAAATAGGAATAACGTAGGGAGAAAAAAATAAAGGTTGTTTTGAGATTCAGAAAAAGTTTTCTAAATATAATCAATAATTCTGAAGTTTGTTTTAAATTCATTTATTTTTCATTAATTCTTTATTATACTTTACAAATGCAAAACTGGAAGCGTTAAAAAATTTGTATTCAATTAAAACTATAAGAAAACGTCGCATTCTTAAAAGAATAAATAATTAATAAAGAATAAATAATTTTAGAATCGATATTGATCAAGTTAATTAAACAAGAAAATCATAAAACAAAAAATCAACTATATAGTACTACACTTATTCAAATTAAATAGAATCATCTGTTTCGGAAATTCGGAAGATTGGAAAAAAAAACCCATAAAAATACGGGGGAATATAAGTGATGACATTTACATTAAAACACAAACACATTTATTCACATTAGAAAAAGGGGTTTAAATTTTTTAAAAAACACAACTTTTCTTTCACTCCTTTAAATTTTGACGTATCTCCCCGAAATCGATTCAGATCATGATTATAAATGGACTTCAGATAATTGGAGCTCGTTTGTATAGATGAAATTTTCCTAAAGAACAAATGCACAATCTATCAGGTAAAATTAATGAATAATTCAAATAAATACATTAAGTAATTGAAATTCCCTCTTATACTTTTGATTGATTCACTTAATTTCAAAACTATTGATTTTGCTTAATTTATCTAGTAAATTTTTTTTCTCCCGACAAATAAAGAATAAAGTAATAAATTATCGTGCCAATTTGACCCGAAATATTCCAGCCAATTTGATAATTAGTTTCTTTCCGTTTTTTCACTAATTACTGGGTTTTCCTCCGAACTTTCCAAACCTGATGTCCACAACGTGTACCGGCCGTGCAGGGCACCAGCTGCTTGTAACAGCCTGAGCGAATCATAAATCTCGGTCTCTTTCCTTTCGGGGGAGGGGGAGACTCCAGTCCCTCTCTGCCCTCCCGGCCCATGTTCCTCACAAAGGAATAAAAGAAATAAGGCGGAGTCCAAATGGAGAGTTCAGGTTACCATATTTGGCATATTACTGCTCCACTGTTTACCTTTGATTTCTTTTTGAGATTTTCTTTTCTTCCCATAAAGTTTCGATTTCTAACAGCAGTCATTGGAGACCTTTTGATTTCGGTAAAACCCTTATTTAAAAAAGTTTGTAAACAAATGCCACTTTTATTTAATTAGTTCATGTTAATTTGAGTTTAATTAATTTATATCAATTTAGGTTTTACTCACCAAATAAGGAACTCGGAATTCTGTCAGGAATGAATTTTTTTTTAAAAAAAATATGTTTCAGAAATAATCTTTTAATTATAATAATTAAATTTGCAGAAACATTTTTTAAAATTCTGTTCGCCAATCTAATTAAACTATCTCGTATTAATTTGATAACTCCAAATAAGGAAGTAACATTCCGAAATTCAATTCACAACCAATAGAAATAAATTGTATTCAATAAATTTAATGGTTTTTAAACAAATGAAATTTTGAAAGAAGCAAAGAATATATTTAACTTACCACAAATAAAATTTATAATCAGTTATTTTTTTATTTCTTCCAAATATATTGATTGAAATCACTAAATTTAATAAAATTACAATCTATCCTTATAAATAAAAACTTTTCAAACGGAAACTCTATGTCTTCATTTATAAAAAGAGGCAGAAGGCAGTATCAACTGAAGGCTTGCCATACACCGATACTTTTAGATTTAGATTTGAAACAGTATTAAGTAAGATAATATTGCAGTAGAAAATCACAGCGATTTAATAGCGAAAAGAAAAAGTACTAGACCTAAAAAGACAACTAATTTATATTCATTTTGAGATAAAATATTTTATTTCACCATCATTCTTCCGTTTCTTACTCTCTTTCCGTATGGCCAAAATTTATCAAAATTTGAATAACTAACAAAAACATATCTATAAACCTCCTGTTTCATTAAGTAAAGTTATATATAAATATACTAAATCCATATTGTTTCTTTATTTATGTAAAATAAAATTAAAAAAAGAATTTGTTTACGGTCATCGCAAAAATTTCTCAGCTAAAAGTAAAATTAAAAAAAAACAAACGTTTCCTATTAATTATGATTGATTGTTAGATAATCTGTCAACAAACTTGAAGCTAATTGTTTTGAAAATATTGTATATCAACTGTTGAAAATTGAGTATAACAGGAATTTTGGGAACATATCCGAATTTTAACGAAATTCCCGAAACAGATAATTCAAATTTTAATGACAGTTTTTAAAATAGAGAGCAAACGAGTATAACAAAAATTGAATATAATAGAATAATAATATATTCTTATATAATACTACGAGTATAACAAAAAAATTGAGTATAATAGTAATATATCCTTATTTTAAAAAAATTTTGATTAAATGACTAGTAATAAACAATACAAAATGTATATATTTGCTCGCTAAGAATGGAATTTATTTGGTTTCTTTTATGATGATTTAATTAATTCAGTTTGGATTTAACATTTTTCTTAAAGTAAACCTAAAACCAAGCGTATCTTAATTTTTAAAAGATTTCATTAAAAAAAAGTCATGTTTATTTTTTTAGAGACATAAATGTGATAGAAATACTTTACCAGACTTTTAAAAGAAAATTTGGGAAAAAATCTGATGATTTTTAGTCTGAAAATGCTTACCGGCTTTGAAATCATTTCTAATTAAGCTTCCTAGGCTATCAATAGTTTACTGCTTATTTAATTGTGATGATATATTCATTGTATTAACTTTCAATTATATATATCTTAGCGAATATGAACCTAATTAAACTGGAAAATTGTTCACTCCCCTTATAAATTGAAATGCTATTGATTTAAGGTCAATAGCATCTCAAGGTTATAGTAAAGTGGGGAAAAAAATCATAATTTTATTACTGTTTCTTCCGTCGAATATCTGCATTAATCTACTACGCCAATTCTCTGCAAATGACTGCCATGGCTTTATAATAAAATACAAATATTAAATCAAATTTTAATATTTTCCTAAATTTCCCCTAATGTTAATTAAGATATTTCTATGTTATGTATAATATAAATTAATTTCAGAATTTTTTTTTATCGCGCTCATTCTTTCCTGCAAAAATCAGATTACATCTAGTATCCACTACCTTTCAATATCCTATTCCTATAGGATTAGGATGTGGGCTTGGCGACTGATCTGACCCTTTGGCGACATTGTGGCAACCCTAGGTCCGATGTCCTTCGGGTGTTGTATGTTGTAAGAGCAATGGATCCACAATACCAAAAGGTCACACAAATCAAGGAACAGCTGTGACCACTTCTGCAATTACGTCTAATATAGCCCCCAAAGCCTATCCCGCATTTCCATAATGGAAGAGTCTTGTTTATGCCAAAACACATCATCCTTTTCGTTGTCGTCTTTGCGGAGTCGCGGACAAGCTGTAATCCGGGAAATGCCAGCCACGGATTGTGTATATTTACATTAGCGAGTAAAAGCTTTTTTGAGGGTTGTGTCTACAGCATTGACCTGCAAGCCGTAGATTGTTATCTTCGACGGTGGGCAAACCGACGCAGACGGCAAACATTTCGTGCAAGTGCCCTCGACGCCATTTCTGATAGTGGAATGGCCCTTAAATGTATTTGGTAGCCCTTGCTGAAATATAATATTATCAGTCGGTTTTAAGAGTGGTCATTTAGAGACCAGTTAATTTTTCGTTTACTTTACTTGGTAGTTCAGGAATCTATGTTATCGTTCTATGTCCACATTGAAGTTCGGCGTATAATTAAACTCGTCCCAATCAACGATACTTTGTAGTATGTCTGTATGTCTACCTCATTGATATAGTTTTAAAAAATGAACTAGAGAATTTATCGATATCTTAAATGCCAGGTGGTTTGCTGGAGATATTGGATATATTTAATTTCAGTTAAATCGTTTAGATAAAACTTGATGTTCACGATTCCATCAAACTGGCAGACATTAAAGCTGAGTTATTTTAATAGTCTCGCGTAAGATTCGTTTTTAGGTACATGAACCTTTCTGATGTCAGATGATAGCGCTATTAAAAATGTAAATGTGCATTGCATTTATCTTCTAAATTTTGCAATATTGTAAGTTCACTTTTTTTATTCGCCCTGTAAACTACATAGATAAGAGAATCTTTCTTTAAACTTTAACAATGGAAGGAAATCTTGCAAAGAGTCAAATATTTGATAGACGATTTTGGTTCAAGCACAACATGAAAATATTCACATACATACATTAACACTCCCATACTCGCACACAGACATTCATTTTTATTATAAACAGAGATTTTTAAATTCAAATATAAGAAAATGGATAAGGATGAAAAAAATACCCCGGACACAATTTACCCTCATTACGTCACTAGCCTATTGCTCTAAAAAAAATAACTAAGACACCACCCAAAAAATTCGAATGTCTTGACAGTTATAAAAAAATTTATCCTATAAAAAAATTGGAACTTTAAAATAAACATAGATGATTAAATAAGATTTTTAATTGATCCAAGAACACATATAATAAATATAAAAAATGATTTTATTGCAGAATTCAAGCTAACTTATTATTAATTTGACAAACGCATGCACAATAGATTTTGTGAGATATTAACATTTTACATTACAGCAAATATGATTGATCCTATGAATTAAGCACTAAAAGCTTTGTTGTCAGAAGTTAGATGAGTGTGTGTGGGGGGGGGGGGTCACCGGAAAGTTTGTGTTTGGATAATGTGTCATTAGACTTAGTAACAATCCAGAAATGTTTCCCTTAAAAAGGCATGAATATTAGGAATTTAATTTTTTAAAACTAAAATAGTAAATGTTGCAAATAGCAGAAGCAAAATTGTTTTAAAAAAAACTGTTCGGTTGACCCTCAAAGTTGACACATTAGCTCATCTTTACATGCTCTGTTGATATGCTTTGTGGTCTACCAAACACTTCTCACTTTATAAAATACCACTCATTAGATATTTAAAATGCGAAAAAATAGTATAAAATAATTAAATTATCCATTAAGAAATATAATTTTAATTCCACAGTTTCATTCAAGATTTGTCTTGATTTTTTTTTTTTTTTTTTGTCGATAGCATATACTCATTTGCCATCTTTTTTTTTTTTCAGATCAAAATCTTATGTTACCAGAAAAAAAAAAATCTTTAAAAAAAATGGATTATTATGTTTATTATAATGCCCATATTATTTTACTTCACATCTTAGCCATAAAAATATACAGAAAAAAAAACCCACTGATAAAACGAAAGTAGTAATCTGCATACAATTACTAATAAAAATGATAAAACCGGTAATACCAAGTCTTTAGAGAATATACATATATATAAAAGTATGCATAATTTAAATTAAACCAGGTAAAATGGTCATGTGCTTCATTAGCATAACAGTAAATTTTATTATTAAACTTCGTATGACAATGACGTGAAATAAACCGTTTTATTTTATTTAAAAAAAAGAAAAGAAAATTTAATGATGCAGATGTCGGGCTGAATGACTAAATGAAAAGAGCACTGAATATAGTTAAAAAAACATTAAGATTAATTTACTTCAATGTAATTTTATAAAACGTTTCAAAAAATATTGTTGCCAACATTTGTATGAATTTAATGTTCTTCAAAATTTAAAAACCAGTTATATTTTGTTATAATTTTTTTTTCTTTGCGATTGCATCATGGAAAAAAAATTTTTTTTTAATGCCAAACAATGAAATTCACATTAAGGCTAATAAGTGACATTTAAATTTTAAATAATAATTGTATACTGGCTTATGATTATGATGTATTTCTGGATAAGGAAAAAGTAAGAATAATTTACTAAAAACATCTGTGCAATAAGTTTAAAGAAATATTAATTAATTAAAAAAGGTAATTTTGACAAATAAATTACATTTTATATATACATAAAATGAATTGTTGCTAAAAAATTTAAATTAAGCATTACATTTATAAAATTATTAATAAAATCTTATCTAGAAAGACAAACTAAAATGGAAGCAGATTTTAATATTTCAATAGTACTTTTACGAAAAAGACAAACTTAAGAATTAACGTGAGTTTCATCCGTAGATATGGTATCTAAACAATATTTTTATAGTGAGTTTTTCAGAGACTCTTACCTAATATGATAAAAGTTTCAATTTGTATAAGGTATTATCAGTTTCGATAGTTTATAATCCACATTATGCATTTATTATTTCCAAAATACAGTTTAATAAATATTATGGTTATTATAATAAATTTAACCAAAAATTAAATTTATTGCATTTTTTACTTTCCAAGCTTGGAATGACGATAACGTTTTAACTTAATTTCATTCAAATTTCGAAAATAAATAAATTAATTTGGAATTATGCAATGAAGGTCATCAAGATATTTAATACTATATTACATCTTAGCTTTAGATGTCTAGATAAAAAAAAAATTATTAAAAAATACAGAGATTTTAAAAATAGTTGAAAAGGATTATGAAATTACTTTTCAGCTTTTCTGTAATCATTTCTCCATCTAATTTCAATTATTTTAATTTTTTCCCCATATGCATTCAATTTAATTATAATTTAAAGATTAATCTCATTAAAAAAATTTAAGAAATATTCCATATAATCATATTTAAACATGTTATTTTAAGTCATTTCACTACAAATGAAATGATTTCTACAACTACAGTTTTATGAAATTATTGTTCATTGTTTTTTCGATTAGTTTCGATTGAATAGATTTAAAGAAAAAGTTTTCAATTTAAAGAATAACTTTACCGAAACATTTTAAGAGATATTCCATTTACATCACATTTAAATATATTATTGTAGTTACTTCACCTGAAGTAATCAAGAAGTAAAATAATTTGCACAGCTATGAAATATTTTTATGAAATTATTATCCAGTATTTTTACGATTGATTGAATTTACGTTTTAAAAAGTTTTTAATTTCAATTTGAAAATTAATCACATCAAAACAGTTTAAGAGATGTACCATCTACATCAAATTTAATTATATTATTGTATAGCCACTTTACTAGAAATAATGAAATAATTTCTGTAGCTACAATTTTATGAAATTATTATGCTGTATTTTTTGATTAATTAAATATGATTCTTAAGAATTTTATAATTAGAATAAATAATTACGATGAAAATCTATAAATAGTATATTGTTATTGCAAAAAAAAAAAAAAAAAAACATGATTTTAGCTTAATTTCTAAGATGCCATAAAATGTTATATTTATATGGGATATGATTAATTAAAATAATGAAAAAGCAATTAGTTCTTGATAAACTAAACTCACCGTCTGAATCTATAAATTAAATCACTGAAATAATAAAAATGGACTTTCATTCATAAATTCATTCATTTTTTATTTCTTTTCTTCTTGAAGGGGAAAATATTATTCATCTTTTAACATACAACATTCTATCAATGTTGCTAATTTAAAAAATAAATTAATAAATAAATAAAAATAAAAAATTGTCATAAATGTTCACGAGCGTCAAGGTAATAAAAAACGTCTTTAAAAGGAATAGGCATCTTTTTCAAACATATTCTAATATAAAAACACACAATATACATTTTTTTCTAATGACTTATGCCATGTTGTAAACGAATATTTGTTTCTTACAGATATACTTTTAATCATTTGTCAATCCAGAATATTTAAATCTATGACTCATCAAAATTTTTTTCCTTATTTAGGATTCTTGATGTGAAACGTGCTTTTCATCATGTCTTTTAGTCTCTTTTTAACTTAAATTATCTCTGTTCAAATGCATTCGTGATAAAATATATGACATCTTATCATGAAATACTGTAAATATTTTCAAATAATTTATTAAATTTTTTGTTCATAGTTTTTAAATATTTTATACATTTTTTTCGTAGATCAAAGATTTTACCGATTTGATTCCAATTTGACCTATCATCTGCCTTACAATAAAATATATCAGAAAAAATTGAATGAAATTCTTCTTTACTTATAAATAATTCCTGTAGTTATGTTTAAAAGAAATGCCGCGATCTACAGATAGTTGTATGGTAAAAAAAATCAAATAATGGAAAAAAAAAAAAAGATAATTTGGAGATAGCTTTACGGAGAGCTTATCTTCTTAGAAATGGTCAGCAATAAACGTGACTCCAGACGGAACTAATGTCGCTCATCGTCACGAATGCACGCTGTCTCATTCCGCCAAAAATCAGGAAGGAGCCGCAACTTCTCCAATCATTTCCCGCAATGAAACGACTGAAAGATCCGGTGCAAACAAATCCGGAAGCACGGAGATTAGGCTTAATTCGGCCGTAAGTAAGAAGATAGTTCTTTCAGTTTTTGAGACGAAATACTTGATGTCAATTTTGTAACATATTTAAATTGTTTAGTGAAATATATTTAAATGCAGATATACCTCTATCATACACTTAAAAATGTAAATCTGAGTAGTTCAAAATTAACCCGCAAAAATATGTGTTCTTTAAATGTAATGATTGAAACTATCGTTTCAAAATAGAAATGAATGAAATAATTTTAAATATTAAGATGGATAGATGCTTTTCAATTGTGTTGCTTATTACATAAAAGAATTTGCAACTCCATGCAGTGCACATTTAAGAAATCCTTTTTATAATACTTGTTTTCAAATTATACCACATTTTTTGCCATAATCAATAGGGTTAAGATTTATTGACTAATTTTTGTTAAATTTGGGAAAATGTTATATTTTTTCCTATTTTAATAGTTCATTTGATAATTATATTTGATTGAAAATTAAATTATACTTGAGCGTGCATTTGAAATTTATAAATACTACTAATATAACTAACTGAATGTAATGAAACCAATAGGAACCTATTCTATAGATAGGATATTCCATAATTAATAGAATTTTTTTTTCAAATTTATTTATTAATGAAGTGATAAATATTTAAAAAATTAGTTACTTTTCAGCCCAGCGGTTTAGGCAGCTTTTAGTCTGTCTAGTAGGACATCAGCTACTGATAGTACTAATAAATATGTTCGTTTTTAATTATTTAATAAACAAAAATTATAAAATAATAGTCTTTGGTCGTTAATTCAAACGATTTTTAGCACAAATTGTTAATTTGGTAATAAAATTAATAATATTTTAAATATTATTTGCGGATTTCGAAATGGCAACTGTCATGGGATATTGAGATTGGGGAAATTGCAAGTAGGTAAATTAAAACAAAGTTATCATCTTAATAACCAAAAAATAGTAAAAAAATACAAATTATCTTAATATATATAAATTACGTGTCACGTTGTTTGTCCGCGATGGACTCCTAAACTACTTAACCGATTTTAATCAAATTTGCACACCGTGTGTAGTTTGATCTAACTTAAAAGATAGGATAGCCCTTTTTTTGAATTTTTAGCTAGAATTTTAATTATTAATTAAAAACTAACTTTCCCGCCAAAAAAATCGTTTCATTTTCCCCACCGCCAATCTTATTTTAATATATATAAATTACGTGTCACGTTGTTTGTCCGCGATGGACTCCTAAACTACTTAACCGATTTTAATCAATCTGTGTAAAAAAGCATGGTGGTCCCCATGACTGGTTTTCTCCTACCGTTTCCCTTGAATAGTTTACTACTATGTAATATAACAAAAACCTTAGCCACAGCAACGAGTGGCCGGGTCTGCTAGTATGAATTATAAAATATTGGGACTATAATAGTGAGCTTACAATGGATTATTAAAATAATAAAAATGTTAAAATGTAATTAATTGCTAAAATCCAATAATTGTAATATTAATTATTTATTTAAATGATTAAGTTATATTTTTATGAAGTACATTATTTCCTTATGAACTATCAAAGAACTATAGGCTTTTATTTTTAAGTAAAAAAAAAATTACTAATTATGGTTAAATTTATATATTAGTCATTTTTTCTCCAAATATGAAAAGATAAAAACGCACATTTTCCAATATTCTAATTAAGAAATCAAATTAAAATAAATTATTAACTAGTTGATTAATGAAAAAAAAATCTAAAAATGTAAAACTAAATTTATTATTTATCAGAAGAAGGCCCACTTAATGTGCAGTGCTTGTAGTAACAAAATGCCTAAATGTCCAACTGTTGATCATCGTATTCAAATAAGGGATATGAATGGAAGAAGATACACTGAAAAGGTATCGGAAATTTGGCTTATATGGTTTGATATCGATAAGATCAATCATTTTATAAACCATACAACTTTATTCTGGATAAGCTTAGACCCAATCATTCTTGTAGCTATGTATTTTAAATGAAAGACATAAACAAAAATGAAAATTGCTAAGATAAATATAAATATTATAATAATTCGCTCTATCTTCAAATACTGTCTTTACATATTAATGTTTCTTAAAAACACCATTTCTTTCTGCCTACTATTCGATAAAATTTTGATTTATATTATTTTTATGGCGCTTTTTTACTTATATTTATTTTTATACTACTCTTTGAAAGTTATTTCATATGTATCATTATTATTTCAAATTATAAATTATTGCTATATATCTGCAGAAGCACTGATATTTTATTTGTTTGAAAAACTAAAGCAAGTTAAATGTATATTCATAATAAATTACAAATAAACCAAAGAAATTTCAGCAGGTTTTCTATAGTATGACTAAATTGTTACAATGACATCTAAATTGATAACATAATTTATTTCTAATCTTGTACTTCATTTCATCAAAACAGTATATTTTATTTTTCATTGTAAGTAAATTATGTTAAATTTTATTTATGTGATAGTATTTAATTTGTTATATTTTTTTATTTGATTGCATCCAAGCGTATATTTTATACTTAAATAGATTGACTATAAATGTCAAGAGAACAATTTTTATGAATAATTTAATGGAATAAGAATTATATTCATATTTGCTAGAGCTGCTTTTACCTTGTAGTTATCCAAGCGCGACTTTATAAGCTCATAAACATTTGTCACATGTTATGACAATATTAAAATGACAACTTCATTAATTGTAAGAATTGTTATGAAGTACGAAACAAAGGAAAATTTTAATTTGATGCTTACTTGTAAACTTTAATGCTTTAATTAACACTTACAACTTTCATTTTTACTTTATTTGCAATTTAATAATAATTTTGACATCTATTAATTATTATGTGTGTTATCTCTTACATACGTTATTTATTAATGAAAATCATATCACTAATAGTTCAATAAATTATAAAAACTCGGCCTTTTTTCAAACCGAAACATAAGGAAATAACCACAAGGTAAAAGAAAAAAAAAAAAAAAATGCTTAGCATCACACTGACAGTCTACAAACACTTCAATACTTGATGCTATGCATTACCCCTCTAGTACACTTGCTGCCATCTACAGGAGAATCTTCACATTTTTATGTCTCCATAGCGACGTTTCCCCCTCCCCATGTTTTTATGATAAAGAAAACGGACTTGAGAGGGACTTCAGACCTTTATAAAGCATTCGCTGGAAGAAAATTTAAAAACGCCGTTCACGATTAAATGTTCTGTGTAATATTCGTGTTGAAAGATGAATAATTTCGCGTGATTTTTTTAAAAGAAGAGAGAGAAAGAAGGAGAGTGAGGGAGAGATTCTTTGTTATGAGACAAAAATAATAATCAACGAAGCTGTAAAAATCACAAGAGTTCTTTGATGTAGAATTTTAATGAACCAAACTTTCCTTTCAATATTTCGTAACAATGCGAAAATAGTAATAATTTTTTTTTATGTGTAAAAAAAATAAAATTTGACATTTAAGGGAATAACTTGTAAGATTATTTTTAGTGCTAGCAATTTCGAAAGATAATTAAAATTTATTAATTAATCCAATAATTAAATCATTGTACATTCTTTATCTAATACACAATTTTCAGATGAATATTTCATTTTGTTTTACCAAAAAGAAATAAAACGGGAATTACATTCTACATTATATGTTTTAAAACTTACCAATTTTTACTGTATAACAGTAAAATAAAAGTAGCTGCCTAAGTTAAAATAAAAGATTTCAAATTATCATATTTTTTTATGTTCAAAATGCAAGCGATAAGATTTACTGTGCCCGGAAAATAAATAAATTTGGTATATACTTGCCATGGGATATCACCATGACAACAAGAATATCAGAAAATTCATTTGTAGAATGAAAATGATTCACCGAATCAGAAAACAATCATTATAAAATAGTATCTCTTTTTTTAAACGGTGAATTACATCGAATATTCCAGCTAAAGAAGAAATTCAAAAATTAAACATACGAATTAATTCTTAAAATAAACCGGTCATGTGGAATTTGTGAGAGATTTAAAGTGATACTTTTAGAATTGATGATGTAACAATATAGTAATCTAAAGCCGAAATCATCTACTTCTGTCTTCTTTAAGTATTATAGCGTTTTTTTAGTATTGTTTTAATGACTTCAATATATTATCAACATTTTAGTATCCTGTTTTTCTCACTAGAAAAAGAATCTAAGCAAATACTAAGGAAGATGTGTTTATCTTCAAAAAACACGACAAAGTAAATACACCGGTCTAGAAATGTCTCCGCAGCAAGAAATAACGAACACGTGTTTTTTTCATTCATACAAGCAATTCATTGTTTATTTTGATTCTTTTTCCCGAAGTCAGAAATTTTCTTGACTTTTTTCATAAAGCTAGAAAAGCCGGAACCTTTTCACGAAGAAATGAACTTGTCAACGAACTTTTGACATATAGTCTCATATAAAAGAAATAAATATATTTTGAAATCCAAGGGGGTTAAAAAAATGGAAAAAGAAAAAAAAAATGTAATACAAAAATCTCTCTTTCTGGTTCTTTTTTTCTTTCCTCCCCGCATCTTCTGAGGGATCTTTCAACTTCCAAGTCGTTTTCAACACCCACTGTTTTTTCCATTTTGCTGAAAGCAGCAGAAAAATTTCTCAACTCAACTCAGTCTCGCCGACAGGGAGAAAGAGGAAAGGGGAAAGGACGGATGAGAAATCAAAAAAAGAAGGAAGGAAAACAGTTCTTTTTCTGAGAAGTAATTGTGTGTCTGACAAGCGGGTTGTGGAATTTACGAGGGGTGAGCCTTCTTAAATCATGGGGCGTTCTAAGACGGGGCTTTTGGGGCCGGGGCGGAATGCGGGAATTATTCAAAGAGCAATCGTCCCTCGGTTGACGCCACCGCACCCTTATCTGATGGGGAGCCCACTGCGTCTGTGGGGATGCGTTTGTCATGCAGACGAGAGAAAGAAAATCCTTTTTTAAGGGGGGTGACAGAGGGATGAGGGGGGATTTTTCCATCTATCTCAGAGATAGACTTAAGTCTTTGGGGACCTGAACCAATTACTTGCTAAAGGGACTTTCTGCTAATTTTGATTTGAGAAGCTAAAAATAAGGTAGCTGTGTAGTCTAACGATATTACCCTTGAGGCAAGACACGCAGTTATTTAGTTTTCTTTACAGTGTTCCAGACAGTTCGGTTTCAAGTGTCTTCATAGTAGTAACTGCCATTAAAATCTTAAGTTATTCGAAACACTGAATATCAGGTTAAGTAATTTTCTTAATATAGACAGAAGCGACAAATGGTTATACGTCAATTTCTGCAGATTCTGTATCACAACAGCGATCAATAAATATTATGATTTTAAAAAAAATTATTGAATTCAGTTATAGATATATTTATTTATCAGAAACTCGAATATTTTCCTTTCCTTCTTAAAAAAAAATTATAACAAAATTTTAAAAAAAAGCAAAAACATAAGCAAAATGTAGAAATTTTGAAATGATACTCATTAATAATATATTTTTTTACAAAATGTTTCTCTGTGGCTTCCCATTTAATTGATTTTACTTAACTTTATAGTATGTTAATGATATATATTTGTTACAAATTGAAAATATAGTCAGATATATAGAAAAATCCAATACAAATTTGGCAGCAAAGGAAAGGAAGGAAAAATTGTCAATTATTTTCCAATATTTCTAATAATGTATTATTTTAAACTATTTACCAGATCAATAAACCTAAATTATCTGATTTTAAATATTTAATTTCTTCTTATTTAATTTTAAATATACAGAAAAATCTTTACATTATTTAAATAGCATTAAAATTCATTCTGGTAAAGCAAAAAGTTAAAATTTTGAAACTAAAAAAAAAGAAATTTCAGAGAAAAAATGATTTGTTGTTTCACATATCTGTAAAAACAAATTTATAAAAACAATCTAAAATCCATCAGATAAAACTTACTTTCAGACTTTCCTAAAAATTTTAAATATTTTTTCAAAACAGAAAAAAGTATACTTCATTAAAAGAAAAAAAAAATTATCTTTATTATTAACTTGAATAACAAAAAAGCAACGAGAAATCTCTGGATTGTATATAAAATGACTGAAGTTTTTTTTAAAAAATTAAATTAAAAATTAGTTAATTCTTTCTTTTAAAATGAAAATTATTTGAAAAATTCTATTTTTTTTATTGCGGAAGGAAAAAAAAAATATTAAAAAAGAAAATGAATGAAAACAGCGCTGAACTGATAACCAGAAAGAATCCCAGAGTGAAATCAATTGAATGATAATTTCTTTTTAAGATTTAAATTTTAAAATATTTAAAGCAAATTTATAACAATAAAGAAAAATTCAATTGATCATCAAGTGTTTGAATGACTTGGCCCTTAAACTTACAAAGCTAGAAAAAATTTTTTTAAATCACTAGGGTATTAATAACTAGTAATTTAAAAATAAGTAAGCCATAGTTTAACTCTATAAAAATTCTTCATTAAAACAAATGTAAAAAAAAAATATTTTTGAAGCAGTTATTTTAAGCAAATTTCTGACAGTTAAAAAAAAAATCATCGAAAAAAAATTAAAGTTTAAAAAACAAGAAGCAGAATTATTCTGTATGATATAAAAAGTAATCACAGCACAGTTTTAAACCTTTCTTCGTTTGAAGGCAAATCATAAATATTATAGTAATACAAAACCATTTTTGAAGTTTTTTAGTTCACATTAAAAAACAGAATTATTCTTCATGGTAGCGAAGAACGAGGACGCATCATTTTATTCTCTTCTTGGTTAGCTCCAAAACAAAACAAAACAAAAAATCCTATAACAAAGACTGTTAGTTTTCATTAATTATAAAATCCTATTCAGTATTAATACTCGTCACATTTAAATTGATGCTGAATATTTTAGCTACTGAACACTGATCACTACAGGTATACTGATCATACAGGTATACACTGATCACTACAGGTATACTGATCATACAGGTATACACTGATCACTACAATACATCTATTCGAAAATGAATAATCACATAATTATTTATTAAAATAAAATGAAAAATGTAAAATAATAAATAAATGAGTAATTTGTCGGTATACTTAACTCTAATGATTTTTGTTCAGAACATTACTTTTATTTTTCATAAGTTATGTACAGTTTCAAAGCTTGCAATTTTTTATTTCATTTTTTGGGGGGAATGTACCTGGTTGCGAGCTTTGTGAGTATTTGCAGCAGTATCTACCTTATAAACAGTTGCTTTTCTTTAATAAGTAACAAAAGCACGTTTAAATCAATTTAAGGCACATGCCTTTTGCATTCGATAAAAAATCTAATAAACTTGTTATTCTACATTTTTACAAATTTATTTTTTAAATATATCACAGTTTTTAAATATATCATATTTCAATGGTGTTAATTTCAGTTATGTTAGTGTACAATTTTATCCTGTCATTTACTATCATGAAGTAATATGAAACACAATTCATTTTGAAGTATGTTTTTCTCTATATATATGTTTTTTTTTTAAATTTTGAACAAAATATTATGAATCGACATAAAAACTGTAAACAAAATTAATAGAAGCTCTATTAGTTATACATTATTTCTAAACCAAGCGTTTAAGACAATGAGAATGCATTGCTTGCATTTGTTAGAATGAATAGATGGAATTTTGATTTCTGTAACCATTAGATTACTATTACTTGGAAAAAGGATAGAAATAAAATTTTATTGATCTGGAACCACATTTTCTAGAAGGTAATAATATTTGTTTATGATAGAAAAATAAGCTATGAAGTTTTACTCAATATCTAATCTTCAACAACTTTTGTTATTTCCTTATATTTCAAAATGTTTTACTTCAGTTTTAAAACAGTAATTTTTGTAATGGTAGATCTAACTTTTAATTAATAAAATATTATCACAGAAATAAGAAATAACTCTATATATAATTCAGCTAAATAGTCATATCAACCTAATCTAAGCTGATCGAAAAAATTATATAGAAGGATCCAAAACATTCAAAAATAGAATTAAAAAAACATTTATATATATATATATGCAAGTGTGAAAGCTATTAAAAAAAACCTATTGATGATAATATATAAAATACAACAGAACTTGTTTATCCCGACCTCTATTAAAGGATGTCTCTGTTAATAAAATCGAAAAATCAAATTATTGTTTTACATGAAATAATTTTTTTCTATAAAGATAATGTAGACAATTTGCGTGATTCGAAACCTTTTAAAAAGTTGTAATCGGGAAATGATCCTTTACAACTCAAGACGTTATTAACTGAAAGTAAATAAAAACATAAATTTATTCTTAAGTACAGATGTGAGAAAATTCCATGCATTTTCATCACAAGATGTCAATTGTGACTGAAAATTTCGCATTTCAGAGGGGGGAGGTCAGACGTCCGAGGAATGGTAGGCAAATAAATACTATGTTGGTGGAACGAAATTAACTCCGAAAAATATCTGTTGTTTCTAGTCAAAGGCCCTAAAGAAAATAGTCCTGTGGCTAAAATTACTCATCCATGGTAAAAAATATTTGAAAAAAGATTTTGTGAACTGAAATTCAAAGATAATTATTACAAAAACATTGCTTAGTAATTAAAGGATTAAATTTCAAAAAGGTAAAAGTCTAGACATCGATAAGAGTCTAGACAGCATTTGTTTTTATCTGGGTTATCACATTAATAAATGAATATAATTTAGTACCCTTTCATTAATATTATCTAAGTAAAGTATATTTAATTTAATATCTTCACCATTGCGGCTAATTAATACATTAATAATTGAATAATTGTTATATTCATTAAATATCTAGAAAAATAATTCACCCAAACATAAAGTCACATTTTTTTTCAACCAAAAAGAGGTCAATAATTAAAAAAATATATACAGTAATGTATATTGGATTGCAAACTATAACAACCCTTTATGTATTTTCCATGTCAACAACAACAAAAAAAAAGATAATTATCTACAAAAAATGTTTCTTTTTATTTAATTTCATTATAAAGATCGCAATCTGAAGTAAAAACCGCATTGTGAAAGGAGAAGGTGTTAATAATAAAATTTTTTGGGTTCATGTATCGCGCCCTCCTTCCAGCTGAGCGAGCAAACGAGGAAGGTGTGACATGGGAGAATGAAGCAAGAGAAGGGGCATGCGTGACGTAAAATGAGGGACGAATTCTTATTTCGGCCGCACTCCAGAAGTTATTTCCAGTACAGTTCTTGCAGTTAGCTAAGATACATTGTTGCATACCACGAGTGTTAGACTGAAAAGAAATTAGAAGAAAGAATTGGTAAGCAAGAAACTAAAGAAAAAAAATACGCTTTTAAATAAACAATTCTCACAAAATTTATTTCAATGTGGATCCGGGACTTTATTTCGGTTGAAAAAATTACAGAAACCTCATTTTAATCTGATTAGTATTTCTTCAATTCCAAATTTTAAAAATTTACTAGAAAAGGAAACATTCAAAATTGATTTTTTTTTTAAAAAAAAAGAAATTTTATTTAAAACTATTATTTAAGAAGTTTTAATGCATCTAAAGAAAAATTAAGCCACCACTTTTGCAACTAATTAGGAAAAAAATTTAGAAATAAAACAAAAAAAAATTGAATTGATACCATATGGGTTATGACCAATAGTGTAAAAAGTGCTGTTATTTGAAGCTGCTGGAGTCAGTTGGACTGTAATTTATGGTCAGGTTCAGACTGTATTGTAAATATAATTCTAATAAACACATTCAGATCGGGACAATTCATCCAGTTTGCATTAAATGTTCAAGATGAAATATTTTCATTTGAATAAATTTGCACACAAAAAATTAGAGTATAAATAAGATATCTTTATTAGAAATAAGTTGCATATCATTATTTTAGAATTACCTCTATAAATAACCTCAAATTATTGCAATTTTTAAGTAATTTGTAGAAACATCTATGTGTATTCACACTCTTGATTTATTACATTATTTGATACAATCACTAAGGGATAACAAGATCACATCAATCCTACTGGTGCACATACATCAAAAATATTTCGTACTAGGTCTGAAAGGTTTCAAACTATGCGTTAGATTGAAATCAGAGAAATTTTCAAATTGTTTAATATCGGCTAACAAAATTCAGATAAGCTTTATTTTAACAACACATAATTTGAATTGTAAATGCTAAAATGTTGACTTGTGCGGTAAGATGTTTACACTGCAACAGATTCTTAAAATTTTATGATAGACAAGATCTTCATATCGATCAGAGTTAGAAATATTTTTAAATTAGTGTAAAATCACTGTAATGACTGGTTTTAAAAAATTTGCGAAAATAACATGATGGAAAAACTGCAACTTGGATTTTTTTTTTTTTTAATATTTGGTTTTTATTCTCGTCCCAAATTATATTTAAAGCAATAAACGAATTTATAAATTCAAACAGTTAGAATTTCATCTTCCAGATTTTTTATACAAAAAAAATATGTTCAGTTTAATAACTTTGTGCGATTTTTCAATTCATTGCGACAGAACAAAAACTAAAAAATTATAAAATGATTATTTACTTATTATTTCAGTATTTTACGTGCTTTTATTGATTGTGGCCATGTTCTGTCGAAAAATTACAAGAATATTCTGTAATTGTAATCATGAATCTTCGTCAAAACTCAGGCTTCATTAAGAATAAACTCATCTTTCCTTCGGACCGTTTAATTTTTACATTTTGCATTCTTTATTTCTTAATTATAAATTTATTTTCACTTTAGAAGCCACAGTAGTTAAAACAACTCTAAATCCTGTTTTTCTGCGAAATAATGATAAAAGTAGAAAAGAAAACTTCCAGGGTAATTGGAGATGGAGAGTTTTTGACATCAGCTGATTTTCCATGCGTAACCAACAAGGCTAAATAAAATTCAATTTTTTTTTTTACAAAAAGAATATTATTAAAATTTATTTTGGGTAGTACTCAAGGAAAAAGTTTCAGATATGTCGGAACAAATAAAATTAAAAGAATCGGAAAAGTGCACTATATTGTCAGTGTATTTTACCAAGCCTACTTTTATCCACTCCATTTTTTATTATACACGAACACAATGATTTTTTATACAAAGATTTACAGACACATTATTTTCATGTCATTTATATTTTAATCATTATAATATCGGATTAATTATGATAATTAAATATGACACTAGTTCTTAATATGAAAAATTAACAGTTGTTGTGATGATCTTGATTATCCAAGGCTATTTATTTGGTCAAAATTTCTTAAACTGAAGTTTAAACTAATTGCACTAATTGGGGATGTTTAAAAATCTTTGCAGTTTAAATGGCATATAGCTTTATACTTATTTCATAATCTTTCATATAATTATTTTATTTTTCAATGTAGGCATGCTGAGGGCCAATGAAAAGCTATATTTGTTTGAACAGAGTTTCAAGTAGTGAAAGAAAAGGCAAAAACTTCCGTATTTGCTTATGATAATTAAATTCTGTCTATCTTCTATTCTGTTCTAATCTTTTCTATGTCCATTCTAACAAATTTCGTATGGTATTTAAAGACCATTTTAAACTTCCTTGAAGTTTTATTTTATTTTTAAAATTATAGAAATATAATGCATGGTTACAAAGAAGATCTTACAATTTTTCTTGTCCTTTGAAGGCTTACTTCTCTCAGAAAAAAACTCTTCTAGAACAAGAGTATAAATGCATTAATTTTCAAAATCTGGTGTAAATTTAGAGGATGCATTTGTAGAATATAATTTCAAAATATAAACCCGCAAGATAAGTGAAAGGGAGAAAAAGAAACTAAGATTTTCAACTTGAAATCTTTTAAATGAATTTCTTTCTCAGATATTAGATTCTTAAGCCTTAAGCAAGAATATACCTGGTGTTATGAAAAGGCATGCAATTTTCACTCATGAAATGTTTGGAACCATTCATTTCTAGCTATAACCTAAAGTTTAATTACTTCTCTTCAGAAAAAAGCTCTTCTAGGACTAGAGTATGAATGCATTAATTTTCAAAATCTGGTGTAAATTTAGAGGGTGCATTTGTAGAATATAATTTCAAAATATAAACTCGCAAGATAAGTGAAAGGGAGAAAAAGAAACTCAGATTTTGAACTTGAAATCTTTTAAATTAATTTCTCCGATATTAGATTCTTGAGCCTTAAGCAAGAATATACCTGGTGTTATGAAAATGCATGCAATTTCCACTCATGAAATGTTTGGAATCATTCATTTCTAGCTATAACCTAAAAATTTAATTGATGAGATAACCTCCCTAACACATGGCAATTTTGTATCTCCCCCGTGAATGGCTAAAAGGGTTACGTGTCAACGGACTAGGTAAGCAGGGACGCGCACTCTGTTCCCAAAATTGTCCTCAGCAACCTTGTTCCGCCTGACGTCCTGATGAAGCCATTCCCATGCAGAAATACTCGCTTTGCCGCCTCCCCTAATTGGTTGCCTAGAGTTGCCAGCCCTAACATAATTAGAGTGGGGCACAAAGGGGTTCGGGCTGTCACTGAATGTGGGAAGACATATGTCCCTGAACGCCATAAATGTCAAGGATTCCTACCAAATGCACCCTTTTGCTTTATGTGTCCAGGTATTTTGAATGGGTAGCGGAATGGTTGATGAGATAAGAGAGAGAGAAAAAAATTTAGATTCAAACTTTGTGGAGTAAAGCAGTTGTAAAAAGTTTGGAAAAGCAAAGTAAATCCAATTATCTGGTGATAATTGGGTTTATCACACATTTTTGGCAGTCTTATCAGATAAAAAGACTTTATTTTTATCTTTTATTGTTGCAGTTATAAATGAATAATCCAGTTGAATGTTCGAAAGGAAAAGGCTTACAGAAGTATTTAAATATTCACAATGAAAGAGAAATACAATAAAGGATTTTTTTTGTGTGTGAAATTGGAATTAAATACCGTACAGCAAAGGTTCTCAAGCTATGGGTTAAACTAAAAAAAAAAAAAAAACTGGGTCGAGAAAATTTTGGTATCATTTTCTGACGTCAAATCTTCCGGCGGAAAATAAGAAAGACGTTTTTATTTAATTTATTTAAAATATTCGTTAAATTTATAATATAAATCATATAAAAACATATTTATCACTAATTGTTGCTTCAATTTGTAGCTTGTTTTCTTGTTTTGATATTGAGATACAATTTTAATTTGAGATGTGATAATTTTTTATTCCAAAATACAAATAAAGCTTGCAATATCCCCTCCCCTCCGAAAAAAAGTTTTTTTTTTTAAAAAAAGGAATATTTAGTACTGAAGGCAAGCTAAACTTAGGAACACGAGTAAATGTAAATTTTTTTTCAGAATATTATAAAGACACGGGGTAAGCACACATTAACTTTGCTCAAAGATTCTGAAATCAGATTTTTTGTGACTCTGAAAGGGAAAGGTCATTATATCTTAATTTTTATTAAAACATTGTTCATAGGTTGAAAAAATACAGGATAGTACCCGTAAAGCATAATGAGTACTATACAAGCAATAACTGCAGATAGACAAAAATTGAAACAGCAAAACAAATTCATCTTGTAAATTAACAATATTTTTTAAAGATTTTTCAAAAAACTTTTTAATTCCATTGTTGCAAATTTTTGCGGGTCATTTAATAGTTGACACAATTTAGTTTCCAAAAGCCAATATTTAAAATCGTCTTTTTAATATAATAAATTTTTAAATACGTTGAAAATTATACTTAGTAATCAAGAGAGTTTCCGAAAACTTTTGATGAAAATCTATATCCGCCTCTGCCCCTAGTTGATCGAGTGAAAGAATCCTTTCCAAACACACGCATTTAGATATTACCTTAAGAAACATTGTTAATAATCACGCGAAGTTCCATCAACTGCCTCTGAAAATTCTGTAGCATGCCTAATATACTTAGTGGTGTAATGAGAGGGGGGGGGTATAAATGCCAGTTTAGTGGGTACTAAAAAGACTTAGCATTAATGAGTTAATGTAATTTATTTTTAAATAAAGAAAAGGCGAAAAAAATCATGTTGTCCCTAAAGCACTATTTACTTCTATCTGTGCAAAAGACTCAAAGAGTATTTGCCTTTGTTGCAAATTCAAAATTAAATTATTTGTAAGCGATTTAAAAAAATTCATCCAGAATTTCATGAATAGAATTCATTGCTTATTTCATAGAATATTATGGCATCAGAATTATGTATATACAGAAAGACCTGAAAAAATTTTATTGTTCGAACAATGTTGAAGGATTAGAACAAAGAGTTTGAGTTGTTCAGTCTTAAAAGATATCTCCGACTTTTGTATAAAAAAAATGACAGATAAAAGAGGAGAGATGCTACAGGTTGATGGGAGACTTCATTATACATGATTTGGAGTTCCGGTATGTAGCAACTGGACTCAGCATGAGATCAGTACATTAATTAATTTGTAAGACATCAATTATAAATGAAAAATATTAATGATAATTAGCATTTCTTAGATAATGAAGACCGTCTGATGGAAACTGAGAGTTCATTAAAATAATTGGAAATAATTTTACAATGCAAGAAAATTTACTGTAGGATTTTTTTTAGAAAGCGGTTATTTAATTTCTAATTAAATTTAAATGCAAAGTACATTTAGAGATGACAACTTAAGTGATGCAGTCTGTTCAGTCGTTACGTTAGTTTATCTTATGAAATGACAGAAGATATGCCATTATTGTCGTAAGTAATATCTGACAGATTACAAAGTGAGTGCTTCATTTTTCAAATTTAGAAATCGGGATGAACGATATCCTATCTAGTATGCCTTAAGAAAGCGATCCTATTCTTCAGAACTTTATCTTGAATAATTTGATTTTTTTTTTCCTTACTTAAAGGAAAAGACTTCAGCAGGTTCAATTCAGTTATATTAAAGTTTCATTTTCGAATATCACAAAGGCTTCATTAGAACGAATTTAGTAAACACGAATTGTGGTCAGAGAATAATGTTGATACATGAATGGACGCCCTCTCTCACAAAATGTCGATATCAAAATCAATAAGCACTGACCCCAAATTGAGTACTATATAACAAAACTGATCTCAGAATTTTCTTGAAAGGTGATGCTTTTTCTTTTATGGAGCTTTTCTATCTATTCTTACTCATCTATAGATTAACCATTCATTTAAAATTTTATGACTGCAACTGTGTTTCTTGGTTCTTTTTTTTAATTATTATTTCTAAAAATTATATTCTAAATCATATCATAATTTCCATGAATCGCTTGAATAATACTTTCATTTTTATTTAATGCTTTTTTCAAACCGATTGATTCATTTCATAGGTAGATTGATTCATTGATTCATTCATTTCATAGCATTCTACATAGATCACTAATATCTCATCTCTGATATCCTTTTCTTTTTATAATCTGCTTCTATAGCAAGTATAAACAAGGAATTCGTTATTTTTATTTAATTCTCCGATGAAAAAAAAAAACTGATAAAAAATATATAGAAAGAAAGTTTTTCAACGATAAAAATATGAGGAATTGAAGGACCACTTGATAAATCTATTTTTAATAGAACAAAGCGGGCACTTTTAAGAAATAAAATGATAAAAAACAGTCCTGCAGCGATTTTAATATAAATAACAAAATGTATTTTATAGAAAAAAACCTATTCTATTATTATCTATAAATATAAAAATACAAAACTATTAATATAAAAATTATAACTTTCTGATACAAAATATTATTCTTCTAGATGCTTTTAGGGTGTGTTACAGAAAGTTTTCAATCAAATGCATTATTCAATTACAATATTTTTACAATCATTGCATACTTGTAAAGTGTGGAAAGAATATTGCATATCAGTCAAATTTTGTCATAATTGCTATGTAACGCTTTATCTTTTAGATTTTTTTCTTTATTGCTCGAGTGCTTACATTTTATTGATAAAAAATTTTAATATTCCAATGCAAGTAATGTAATGCTTCAAAAATTTTGCTTTTCGTAAAAGCGAAGAAAGAAAAAAAAATTAACCAAAAAAATTAACCTCAAATTTATTAATTTATGAAACGAATATCCTTTAAACAAAGATTAGAATTAATCAAAAATTGTACCTTATAACTTATTGTTATAAACTGAAAAGTATAAATAAAGGAATGATATTGAATAAGTAACTTTTTAACAAAAATTCTTTAAAAATTGTCAATAAAAGATACTGAAAATTTGAATTTTTTTATTATATCGAATTCTTTATTATTTGTATGGCTTTTTATAACAAAAAAATTTTTGTAGTATTATTGAATATAAGCAAGACAACTTTCTATTTTCCAAGTAAACTGAAATTATATAATAATAATAATTTAATAATTTTAAAACAATAATAATAATTTTGTTTATTCAACAGATTAAAAAAAAATATGAGTTTTTTAGTAAAGATATTTTTATACAATAAATGTATACAGCTACACAAACTACATTTCGCTTAACACTAAGTTAGTTCATTCGAGTATCAGTATATTAAGTATTTTTCTCTTGAACAAAAGAACATGATGATTCGCTTGGTTGGTTGGTTAGTTGATTTTACTGGCGCAAGAGCCATGTTTGACTATGCTGCGCCAAACATATGTTAGATCAACAGGATCAAGGTATATAATATATAAAATTTTAAAAAGAATAATATAAATTTCCCTCATGTACATAAATAGAAATGTCTAAAATCATTGAAAACAAGTACTATATATGTGAAATACTTGAATAAATTTACGGCAAAGATTAAAAGGAATTAACCGAGTACATAACGTCATACAATAAATGTAAATTTTAAAACCGACAGATAACTACGAAATCCATAATTTTAAAAACTAAGGTTGAAAAGAAGATATATATTTATTTATATTTTGTTGGAATAATAATATGGGAGTATCTTTTCTCCCGTTTGCGTGTAGTAGTTGGTAGAGGCGGAGTTGGAGGACTAGTGTCTTCAGATGTATCCTCTAAGTTTTCTGACATATTATATTCCAGTGTGTCACCTTCCGATGCACTAGAAGACATTTCTGCATCAGTATCCGATTCCTGACGTAATGGATCACTGGAGTTTCCCGTAGGGAGGTCAGCTAAAATTCGAGTCTCAGTATCAGCAGAATAAACAAGGGATGGAGAGTTTGTAATCAAAGCAGCACTTGTTACATCATTCGTTCCAGAATTGATGATACATGATGATTCATAAACATGGTTTCGCTCTTAATCATGAAAAAAAGAAATCATTAACTGTCCTTCCACAAAATCAAATTTAAACTTCAAAATCTAGGTTTTTTTCCACCTTAAAAAATAATCGGTCTTTTCAAATTAGTTTAACACCTACTAAACGGAAGCATCACAAACATGTTTAGGTTTTTTTAAAAAAAAAACGATGTTTTATTTACATTTCACAAAAATAGCGAAATCAATAAGTGCCATGTGATAATTTTGCCCTCTCTAAAAATATTGCAAAAAATTAATATAGCTATTCGTATATATAAGTAAAAGAAAATGAACTTCAATTAATAATATAAGAAAAATGAACAAAATATTCAGAGAAAAATAAATTTTAAAAAATTTCTATCAGGATTATTATTTTTTATTAGTTATCTTTGAATACAAAAACGATTGGTATAAAGCGACACATTTTTAGATTAAATTCAATTCTAACTATTGATTTTTTAAAAACGTGACAATCAGCCTACCACCAAAAACTGTTATTTAGATTCTTAGCAGAGTTTCAGGATTTAGTTTTAATTTCGAAATTGAAGGCATGAAAATCTTACCTTTTTAAAAAATAAACAAAAGACAAAAAAGAGAAAGAGATGGCATTCAAGATAATAAATTTAAATAATATTAAAAAATTATTAGCAGAAACTGATTTGAATTATATTGAAAACAAATACCGTTTCAGGCATTATGTTTAGCGGTATAAACAAATATCATACAAATATTTAGCGGTATCATACAAATATCTTCAAATCTTGTAACTGAGCCTATGCGCAGAGATGAGGTTGCTGTTGAGTAAATCATCGTTTAATTTAATTTCCTTTCTTTTAACTCGAAAATGTTGGTTATTAAAACTATCAAGCAAAAAGCGATTATTTTTAACTTTATTAATTTTCTGAAATTTTCAAACGATTTTATTGAAATGTAAATTTGAGCTTTCTTTGCTACAAACTGAAAAGTGATGTATGTACGGTAAATTCAAAAAGCAATGATAGGTCTTCAAATAAATTTTATTTCAGGTTTAAAGGATGATTTCGAATTGAGTTTTAATTCATTTAGAAAAAGTTTTTTAAAGAAGAATTAAATTTTTCCAGTACATTAAATAACCTAGTAATTCCAACATCTGGGTAAAAAATTCCTTCAAATCCGAACATCTGTCATTAGTTGATTGTATTTATTTTCAAATATGATATAATGAGGCTTTGTGCAAAGCATCAAATGGAAGATATACTATAAATAATAAAAAATTATTCTTAAACATTTTAATTTTAGATCCAGTAAAAAAATATTTTTAAAAAATTCTATTTTATTTACAAAAATTTCTATTTATGAAAGCACAAAACATCAAATCAATTGTTGTTATCAGTTAAAATTTTAATTCAATACAAGAACTTCTTTTATCTATTCTCATTAATAAAATATAAATTATTATTGAATAAAAAAAGTATTTAAAAATTTGATACTGTAAACAATTTGCGGTTTTAAATGCATTTGAATCACTGGTATTATACCTCAGGCATTTGATGCGATATCATGATTTAAAACACAAATACTATAAGAGCTAAGGGTAAACAATACAGGAAATATGAAAATTGAAACCGTTTATTTATTTAAGAGCCAAGAAAGCGCAGAAAGCAATTCACTGCCTATACTTTGTGAATGTTAAAGGAATATTGAACTTATATGCTATATAAAAATTTAAGTATTGACATTATTTTGTATATCAAAAATCTAAAATGGATGGAAATTTACATTCAATTTTTAAAAAAAATCAAAAGTATGTTTTATAATTATGTAAGAATGTTTAGAATTTAAGAACACTGTTTTTCTTTCATCCTATTTAATTTAATAGATCTTTTTTGTAATTGATTTATTACAACATTCGTAATTATAGCTCTTTCTTTTCATTGGTACAAAATTCTATTAGAAAAAAATAAGTCTCAATTTTAAAATATTTTATTTAAAATGTAAAAGAAAAAATTTCGTATTTTTAGGCATATATATTTTAGAAAAAAAAAAATAGTTAGATTTTTTAGTTCATCCAGACGAATATGAAATGTTTCAATAATCTAAAATTTACACACACACAAAAAAAAATGTCAATTTTTTTATTTATTTGGAATTTCGAATACTTATTCTTAAATGCAGTAAATGTTAACTGCTATAGGTCATACAAAATAAGTATCTGAATAAGTATTTAATAATCGAGATTACTAAAATTTTAAATCAGAACAATTTCTTTGTGTGTACTTGAATTTATGCATATTTATTAGTTTCTAATCATAATTCAATATTTCAACAAGTTCAGATGAAAAAATTATTTTTCTTCAAATATTCATACTAAAAGCATTTTATGCTATAAACCTCGTTTTTTTTTTTTTTTTTTTTTTTTTTGTTATTATAGATTGCATTTAAAAAAAACTGAAATAAAAATCAGATTAATGAAATAAATATCATATTTAGATTTGGCACTGACAACTTTTGTTTACATTAATTCTAAAAATTACGAATTATTTAAAATACATTAATTTCAATTGCAAACTTGTCACTTTCCATAAATTTATTTTGTTTTTGAAGAAGTTCGCATTATGAGAAAGAAGAAGTTTGTTTTTGTTCGCATTATGACATTTTCCTTCTGTATTTCAAAATACTTACGCTTAGACATTTCAAGCCTGACTAAATGATATATACTTGACAGAAGGCATACCAAATTTGTTTACATATAACTTCATGTTTTCATGGAGTCGCGCACAATTCTTCAGCTCGTGAGACTTGGATCCGTGCCAAAATTTTTAGACACAAGTATGTTTTTCAAACGTCTCACAGAATAACATTTGTTTCAATTAGCAAACGTTTATCACTTTGAACCTAAGCCTGAGAAACCGCAAACTGGCAACTTGGTGGTTTTTATTTATAAATTAAGTAAAAGAAGAAAAAAAATGAGAAAACTTCTCTTAGAATACTTATGGAGTTCAGATTATATAAGAGTGTTTAAAATAATCAAGAGAAACGGTTTAAGCTTTGGTATTCATATTAATGCATTTAAGAGGGATTATATTTTTAAGCGAAGAAATACTTTAAATTTTGTTATTATGTAAATATATTCTCTATAAATACCTAGATAATATTACTTCTTTTTATTTTTTTATAAAGCATCATCTGCAATATGTCATAGAATAAACGATAAATGACTATATGCTGAATATAGTATTTTTTTATATTTTGCATTGTGAATTCTCCTGATAATAATATGCATTTATTTCGATTAAAATAAAACATTCATGAAATAGAAAATTTTTATATAAATATCTCAAGCAAATTCTAGAATCTGAAATAATCTAAAGTTATGTAGTGGTTTGAATTCATTTTAAACTAATGCAGTCATTTAAGGTACACATGCATCAATCTATCTATAGTTATTTATATTCTATTTAAAATATAAATAACTCTCAGATGGCTAAAATTAGCTGTTGTAACGGCTAATTTTAAAGAAAGAAAATTCTTTAGAGCGATGTAAGTAACAGAAAAGTTTTTTGTACAATTATTTTAAGACAAAAAATATTCGATAAAATATTATTTTTTTTATCCAGGTTTAAAAAAATATTCATAAGCTTCTATAATGAAAGAATTTCTTCCTCTTAGTATACTGTAAATGCAAATTCATTTTAAGCGTAATGTAATCAGACATTCTTTTTCCGAGATACATGTTTCTGGAAATGAAAGCAAAGATGTTATTATTCAAAATATTCGCAATTCGAAAGTTTTTTTTTTTTTTTTTTTTTTTTTTTGTATGCGATACTATTATCATTGTTATTATCTCTACAATTTTACGTTACGTTATGTTTTATAGAAGACTTTAATTCTATAAAATCTTATTTCCTCTATTATATAAAAAAATTAAAACCTCAGCCGATAGATATGTAATAACCATTAATTTGGACTAAACGAAAATTATAAATAAGTCAAACAAACATTGAAAAGTTTCTTACTCTATTAATAACGTAATTTATAATAAAATAGAAAAATGAAGTAATTACAAAATAGTAGTTTTAATTCGATCCTACCTTTACAACAAAATGCTTAGTTAATACTCTTGCTATACAGTATATTTATAATACAATACATTAAAAAGTATATAACTCAATTACAATTTTTTTAAAAGTTCACAATTGCATTCGTTTTTAGTAATATTTTAATTAAAGTTTCTTCAAATAAATTATCTTTTTCATTTATTTTCGAATTCGAAAGAAAAATTATGCTTTGCAATGATGAGAAATACTAAATTTGAAGATTATTCCAAGGTAGATTTAATAACAGTGTCTAGTTGAAAATTCTACACAAACGTTTTTTTTTTTTTTTAATCAAGCGGTAAATCATTTTAAACTAAGAAATACTGACAGTGAAATATATTTTTAAGAGTACTCATTTTCTAATAGAATCTACTTTATAAATAAAGATACTATATATAGCTGTAGTTTACTATTTATATAAGCTCAAGTATATACAAAAAGTATTAAAATATGCTACAAATATATCAAAAATTTTAAATATAAACGGTTTTAGAAAGTTTGGAACGTTATTATTATTAGCTATGTTAAAAGAGAAAATTCTGAATAAATTCCTTTTAAGAATACTTTATGATTTAACTCATTTTCTAGCTAAACTTCAAAAAGAAACAATATGTAATAGTTAATATAGATGCAAAAATATACAGAATAAGTCTAATAAATCCGATATAAACATGCACGACTTAATTATAAAAATTCTCGAGGAAAACAAATTATTATACATCTAATCTTTATATATAAGTTCATTGCACATGAAAGATATTTTTTTTATAAATAATCAGCTAATACTTTCATAGACAAATCTTATTTAAATCAGAAATACCAAATTTTATAAACTGACGATTTGTGGGTTTTAATTCCTTTAAATAAACAAACATGTAATACACTCTGCTTTAGGTAGACAGCATTTCGTTAATATCACAAAATCCCTGCATTTGATTCATTGTTCATAGAATGACTAAAATAAATTACAGATATCAATGATTAGCTTAGTTTTTATTGAACAACTTAATTAACATGTATAATTATTAAAAGATTAATTATAAGAATCAATATATTGTATAATAATTGTAAGACCATTCACGTGAAAAAAACAAATTTTAAAAACATTTTTGTTCGACAATTATTATTTATTTAATTTCAAATATTTAATGGTATATCATTCATTTATTAAAAAAAGTTAGAAAGAATTTTTGTTATGAATATTAACCGCTATCTGCATCAAAGAGAAATTTACCTTCAATGTTGGATAGTAAAAACTGGGGCAAACAATCGTTTTAGAATCTAAAAATAATATGATCGCTTATCTAAAATCAACTAAACGAATCCTACATCGATACAAAATATCACGTAAAAGAGAATGCGTCATGAAGTAAACTAAAAAAAATTATAAAATTTGCATGCTGAAGAGCACTGAGATGCAAGCTGGTTAAGCATTAAAAAAAATCGTGACGTCACGACTAGTGTCATTTTCAAGCCTTCATTCATTAAATCACACATAGAATTTGTAAATTACCCTACGCCGACGCATATCGCAAAAAGGCAAGCTCTCATTGGACAGGAATCTATTATGACCTGTGCATTGCCAGAGATTGACGGGTTGAGAACCAATGGCCTGCAAGCAAAGACATGAAGCTAAAAGCTATAAACAACAGGTTATCTCCGGATGGCGACTACAGAAGCGAGTTCGTCTTTTATTTAATGGACAGAAGAAACATCAAAATGCTTTAAAACCTAGACAGGGTAAATTCCATCGTAATGGTTGAACAGAACAACCCGTAGTGTCTTGTTTGCTGCAAGAGACTAAAGGCGCAAGTTTAAACCCTATCCATCCGTTAGGCCTAACTTTTGTTTTAGCAATCTCGAATCGATAAATTTGAGCATCACTAGATGAAAATCGATTAAAAATATGTTGCGGAAGAGCTAATTGTTGCAGACCTCGCAACTTCTTTGTTTTGAATAGATGTTTGCTGAGTGAACGGTCGATTGTGCTCTGGATTGCGTTAGGCCTAATTGTTGGTACAACCCAGAACGCCTTTTTCGATTTCTGGCAAGGGGCGGTACATCCACAGCGGGGTTTCTGTCTCCAACCATTTCGAATGGACTCGGGAGCACTTGCTTCTGGTGGAAAAATTCAATAAGGTAACATCATCATAATGTATATGTTTGAATTGCATTATCTCCCCCCCCTTCCCCAAATGCCACAGATATACTTATAGCAAAATAAATAAAATATTCTATTGCAAATCAATAGAAAAGCATTGCTTTTGCTTAGAACTGCACTGTTTTTAAGCATAAACAAGAGAAAATTTAATCAATGATTCTCTTAAAATAGCATCCATACGTTTACCTTTTAGCATAATTGTAAATAATTTGTTTCACTGGAAATTCGTTTTACACATCTTAGTTAATTACCATAGCACAGTTTTGCAACATTGCACTGAGAATGTATTGGCTTATTATTTGCCGATTAAATAATATTTCAGTGATAACCTTTAGTGATGTAAATAAGCAAAGTTCAAGGATAAAGGTAATTTATGAATTGTGCTACTATATCGATGGTTAAATATCAAAAGCAGTGAGAATTTTAAAATTTTCTTATAATTGGTTATTTTTTTAAATAAGAGGTCAGAATTATGGACACTTTCAAACATACTGATAACAGCTTTTTGATGTAATCAGAATACACAATAATTATAAAATTAAATATTCCCTTACAAAATATTTTCAGAAATAATATTTTTCATGCTTTATAAATCTATTTATTTGTAAATAATTTTTTTTATAATTGGATGGGGGAAAAATGTCAAAAAATAGCGCATGAAAATGTGAATTGCATAACATAGCAACGATTAGCGATTTCTACAAAATATGCGTGAGAAAATGTGCGTATTTTATATATGATTTTAATGTTAAATAACCTGTTACAAAGTTTATTTGTAATATATAGGTCAATATATACAATATTTGAAATTTAGTTAAGTGCGTTTTTCTTAGATAATAATATAAAATAAAATTATCTGAAATTACACTTTCATGCAAATTAATGATAATTTTTCACCCTGAATTTTTTGATTACTTTCCCAATTATGTTTTTACGTAAATTAAGATTTAAGACTCTTGTTATTCATATAATAAAAGCTTTTTTTGTTAAAGTAAAGCTTTACGAAGTGCATAATCAATTTTGAAGTTCATAAAGTAATACACTTTTATAACATTGTATTTGTTTATATTTGGAGACATATTATTTAAAACAGTCTATTTGTAATTGTTTGAAAATGACATTTTAAAATTATTTTTACAAATATATTCAATATAAAAGGTATAAAAATGCTCCTGAAAAGTAAAATATGTGCTTTAAATTTACATTAGTAATGAATCAGGATTATTAGTTTACATATTATAAATAAGTTTCCGCATTACGAATTCAAATGTGTTATAAAATAAGAATTATATTTGCAATACTATTATTTGTAGATGCATCGGAATTTCAATCATTTTTTGTTTGTAAACTATTATAACTGAAATAAATATGTAAAAAATATTTGTTTTTAATAATATGATTTATAAGAGAAAAAAGTTATCAAAATATTTTGGATATAATTCAAATTAATGGAAAAAATAGGGATAGTAAAATTTCCATTAACGGCTCATTTTTTACCATATGAAACATAACTATAGTTTAAAATATTCAACAAGATTATATAAAAGATAAAACGGGAAAATTAATAAAACATAGAAATAGGAAAAGCATGTAATAAAAAAATGCTTCACTTTATTAGTGAAATGTGAAATATAAATGTCAGTTGGTAATTCATCTTACAATCTTTGATAAACTTAAATGCATTCTTTTTTAAAGATAATGTTCTATTGCGGATAAGCAATGGTTTTTGATTGTAAAATTTGAATTATTGATTTTTTCTATGCTCAATAACAATATAAATTCAATCAACTCAAAATGAAACATAAGAATATTTCCATTTCTGACTGCTAAAATTATAAATTTATATATATTTTTCAAAAATGTGTTATTTTTAATAAAAGGAATAAAAAGATTTCGATATATAAATATAAAAGTATCATATTTTTTCAATAATTAAAAAAGCATAATACAAAAAACTTCTTTGGGTAAAAGGTGGGAAAACCAGCAGGAATAGCAATGTAGTAAATAGTAAGAATAAAATAATCCACTAAATTTTCCATAATATAATTCAAGTGATTATATTATTTCCAGTAGAATTGAAAACTTTAAATGTACTTTTATGAGAGGCATTAAAAACTTTATAACATCCAACAAGAAAGCTTAAAACAACTGAGAATGTATATATCAAGAATGAAGTTTTAAATAGTTAATTTTCTTGCTATGAAGAGTTTTTATTATCAATCAAATCAACTATCAAATTAAAATCGTGTTCATAATTTTTGCTTTCAGCTAAATCATTTTTACCATTTAAATCAGCATATGTTTATATATTTGTATACCATAAATCAAGTTTCATAGCGATTTTATGTTAATGATAATCATTTTGGTATAAATACATCAAAAATTTTGACCGTGAATCAAATTTATTGATTCACAGTCAAATTATAACATTTCCGGTCAAAGTATTTTTTGCAAATAAAAAAAGTCAGAATTTATGTCAGAATTGTTTTCAAAATTATTATTTTTAATTAATAACATTCCAAATGTTTCTAACACCAGTGATTTTAAAAATATAATGTAAGTTATGGAAATAATCAACATTTCGCATGCGCTCCGATTTAAGCAGACAAATTTATAAAAAGTAGACAGTATAGACATTAAATTTTAATCCAATAAAATAACTTAATTTTTACGAAAAATCATATCACAATATTCAAAACAATCTGCTGAAGATTTGGCCCATTAGAAATATAATATTACAAGAATCAAAGTTGTTTTATCTTTTTATTTTACATATAATTAATCAAACATGATTTCAAATTCATTTGAATGAATCATGGCAATGTTCACTTACTGTTCTATAAAAAAATATCTGTTAACATTTGATGATGCATAATCATGCTACGCAATGCAATCATTTAGAATGCGAACGATAATTTTATAAAAAGATGAAATCAAAACTTATTGCATATCTATAAAGAAATCTTATTTTGAAAAAGGTTAAAGCTGCTTTTCTGTCAACCCTAAAACAACATTAAGCAAATTGGAATTAGAAATTGCGATCCTTAAATGACCATATTTAATTAAGAAAATTAAACATTTGTAAGTTTTTCTAAGAGTTCAGTCTGACATAATTTATTAACCCCTTAATTGTTTTACTTTTCTAGTATCTATTAAGATGTCAGCTTTTGTTTGAAAGTCAGTCTTGCTTCTATTAATAGATCACAAAACACGTGAGATATTTATAGATTCCATGAAATCTTACTATCGGATTTGTTGTATTTTTTGTCTAATTTCATTTTAATTCATGACTTTAAAAACATGAAATTTTAGCTAATGCATAATGCACTCGCACGGCCTTTAAACGGTACGGTTGAAAAGAGTTCACTTTATTTACAATACAATTTAAACTTGAATTTAAAAAAATTATTCTATTGAGAATTTTAATAAATTTTAGGCATTAGAATTTATTTCAAAAAGAATTAATGCTCTTTTTTGTTTATAATAAAACGTTTTAGAGAACGGAAACGCATCTATGAAATGACAGTTTTGTTCAAACTGTTTATGACAATGTTTATCCTTCGTAGCTGAAAAGCAATTATTTTCATCTATTATTATAAAATTCTGTGAAGAATTGAGCAGTTGCAAATAGAAACTAGTGAATATACTTCATTTATTTGTTTATCAGAATTTTCATGTGCGCGTTTGTGTGTTTCTTTCTTTAATTTAAGAGTCAAAATGTGTTGAAACAAAGTTTATAATGCTGATCAACATTTTCTTCAATCAATGTATTTGCTATTTTTTTTCATTGTGTTAAAATTTCAAGCAATTATAAATCAGACAAAAAGCAAATTTGGAACAAAAAAAAAAGCCGAGTTGCATAAAATAATGGATTGTGCTAAATATAAACACTTAGAAGTAGCATAAGAATGACAAATCGAACATTCATAAGAATAAATTTATACAAAAGGTTCTATTGACATTTAAAATATTGTAGGATTATTATCTAAACAAAAATTAATCGATCACAAGAATGATAAAATTCTATTCCGAACAACACTAAAATCCGCATTTTTCGCTAAAATGTATCATGTCAATAAAGTAAAAAAAAAAAAAAAAAAAAACACCTCTCAAAAAAAAAAAAAAAACAAAAACACTCAAGTAGTTCTCAACAATAAAACCTTGAACTCCGCTAATAAGAATTTCGTTTAAACGTTATTTGGCTACAATTTGATTCAGTTCAGCTTTTATATATTTACTAAATAAAAGCAATACAATACTGATACAATTTCTTATGATTCTTTCTCATAATACTTACTAAATTTTTTTAACAATATCAATAAATCCTAATAATTAAAACAAAAGTTTTAAATCCTAAAGTCAAATTCTTTGAAATCGAAAATTTAGATCAAAAAATTTTTGAAGTAAAATTTTAAAACAGTTTATTGAAATAGATTTATTTCAAAGTAATTGATTTTATTATTTTAAAAATGTGTGCAATTTAGAAAAAAGTACAGATGAGTAAGCAAAAAGAATTCAACCAGTAGACTTCTCATAGATCTATGAAAACTACATCCACTTTCACTCTGCACTGAATTTAAGGAAAATAAATAAAAGTTGCTACTTGGCTTCACCAACTTAACATTTTATTTATTAATTATTTGTTATTTTCTAAGTTATAAAGTTAATTTATTCAATTTTGTCTTCAATTAAATTTTAATTTTTTATAAATCTATATAAGAAAGACATTATGGATTGCGTGTGCAAAACAAAGGAATTTTTACAATGATTTATTTCTAATACACGCGTTTGAATTAACTTAAGAAAAGTAGGGATTTCCACAATTTCAGTTTTTTGTAATGTAATTATAAAACGATTTTATTTGATACTGTACTCATTTTTAACCTTTTCAAATTACAGTAAATAAATTTTAAAAGGAAAAAGAGTTGTCATTTATAAAGTAGAAGCAGATATAAAGCAGGTTTAGAACAAAAAAAAAATTATAAAATAATGAATTGCGCTAAACAAATTAAAACATAAACACCGACAAATAAGTGTGATTAACCGAACAGTAAAATAAATGAATTCATATCAAAAGTGTTTCATATAATAAAGATATCGTAGAATTATAATATAAAAAACATTGTAAAATTATTGTACATTGTTTCCGCAAAAATGTGTCATTTCTGTAAAAAGGAACTGGTTTTTGATATGCCTGTAGTCTGAAAGAACAAACAGTACCATTTCAGTTCTGTGTTTTCTTATCATAAAAAGCTTTCAATCTCTCTTTTTTTAATTCAGATATTTTAAATATATTTAAATTTCCGTGATTGTTTACAATTAATTTTAATATAATTTCTTCTCTTTTGAAGATAGGACGTTATTACTACGTGATGTTTATGCATATTATGCAAAGTTTCTTAAGGAATGAAGAAACAAAGTTAGATGCAAAAAATTAAAAAACTGTTTAGTATTGGACTTCTTAATTGACTCAAATATCAGGCTACATGACCATTTCTTTTGAGAAAATATGCTTTCATGATATGATATTTACACGCATTGTGTACTCAAAGTTTGTTCGGAAAAGATATCTACAAAAAAATCTCATACTCTGCATAAAAACTGGATTTTCCAACTGAGTGTACTATGTCTGGTTACATACGCATTAAATGTAACAGCTAATGGCGAGCCGCTTGATTGTTAATAAAACAATCATTTAATAGACAACGCCGTGAAATATTCAGAGCCAACAAACAGAATTGGTAAAGTTAATTAGAAAAATATGATCGTGAGAACATGTTGCGTTCGTCACTTAATGCGATACATTATTTCAGTGACAATGATTAATTCCTTCCGTTCAAGGTCAGTTTACTTTCACACGGATAATTACATCAGCATAGTCGCAATGTGTAATACAATTTAATAAAAGATGACATGGAAAAAACAATATTTTCATTACTCAAATTTTGCTTCTGATATCGGGATAGATTATGAATTACTTAATTTTTTGAAGTGATTCAATCCTGAAATTTTTAGCTAATGTTGGATTATAAGATGCCTAATGGTTTTGTTTTAATATACAATAACTTTAATTAAAGAAAATAATTCTAAAATGTAGCATATAATTAAAAATTTTCAAAATTCTTGGATATTTTCTTGTAAATTTTCATGCGCAATAAAATTTAAAATTTTTAGTAGAAATAATAAATAATAGTGTTATTCTATTTTAATAAAATACTCCAGATTTAAAATCATGTAATTTAAAAGTCACAGATAGCGATTTCATTAAACTTAAAACTATTTAATTCTTGCCATTTAAATGTCAATTTTCTTCTAATTTACAAATGGAAAGAACAACGAATTTCATTCCTATATCAATTTGCACATATTTTTAAAGCAAACATTCTAGGAAACAGTATCAAGGAAACAATCTTTATCGACAAAGCCAAACATGGCCTATCGATAAATGTTTGGCTTCCAATTTGTGAATAAAGAATATTTCTTATGAAACGCCGATATAATAATTTTGAATATTATTCGGATTTCTAAATCTTAATTAATATATTTTTCGGAAGCATCAACTAAGTTAAGAATACTATTATGAAGTTATGAAACAGTTTCTATTCTAATAAATATGAATGTATGAAGTACTTTTAAATATTATTTTGCACATATCATTCACATTATGAAGCAGGAAACGTCCCAGTCCCATAAAATTAATAGTCTTTTAATCTTAATCTTAAATGAATCTGTTTTAAAGTAATTCGAACTGTACTGAAAGAAATTGTTTGAATAGCTAATTAATGTCTTCTAACAACATAATGCTATTTCTGCTTTTGATTCAAATTATATTAACTAAAACATTAATTGTACAATATAATTATATTAACTAAAACATTAATTGCACAATATAATTATATAAAAACACAATATAATTAATGCTATTTCTGCTTTTGATTCAAATTATATTAACTAAAACATTAATTGTACAAGATAATTATATTAACTAAAACATTAATTGCACAATATAATTATTGTAAACTAAACATTAATTGTACAAAATAATTATTACAATGTTTCACAATTTCCCATGCCAATATATGCTTACATTATCAACAATTTTTCTGAAACTATATATAACTTCAAATTCTTCGTCGACAATGCCATCAAAAAGAACATTACTTACATTCATCAATTTTTTGTTGATATCCAAAAAAGTTCACCATGGTAACATATTTAAGAACATCACTTATGCATCCACAGAATATTTGCTCTGACCACCTGACTGGCTTAACTGCACTGCCCAGGAAAATGGTCAGTGAAGCAAGTGTCCCCTGCTGCCCTTCATCTGTCAATCACCATTAAAATGCTGACATTTAGAAATGGTGCCTACCAATTTTGTCCCAGCCAATGGTCTAGCAATGGACCCAGCATGGTGGGAGTTTTATGGACAGCATATATTTGCCAGAAGCCTGGGGTTAAAAAGGCCCATCTCCATATGTGTCATTCTTCAATAGGAAAGCTTAAATTTATGTTCCCTTTAGGAATAACATTAGGATATCAATGATATACCTACAGAATTCCAACTTTTATTACTGACTTATATTAAGGCCATTTACAATTGTTGAATTAACATCTAAAGGATTATACCACCATTTTTTTTTAATAAAAATTGTTTCTGTCTAATTATTTCTATTTTGCTTGGAACTTATATTCATTTTTCGTAAGTTCATATCTGTGTCTTATATTCTATTCAGGCTATATAAATTTTTAGAAATTATCTGTTTTAAAGAATACAGCCATTTCCCTCCCTCCTTTTTTTTTTTTTTTAAATGAGTTTTCAAATTAAGCGTTGAGAAATGTATGTCTCTTAAAGATATTTGTCTGTTAACTCACTTTACTATGAATAAGAGTGTATTTTCAGAAACTTCAATGTATTTCGCTATATAATAAATATAGAAACGATAAACTGTATTCAATTGGCCGATTTTCATAATTCAGTTTGACTAGAAGTTGCCACCTAGAGCGTGAACCTCTCTCAAAATGCCAAATAGGCAAATTTGCTATGGATATTGCATTCTACCTAAATTGGAAAACTGCCGTTTTGTAAAATTATTTTTATTTATTTTTTTATTTGTAATGTTATTTTGCTTCAGACAAGAATCTGTCTTTTCAGGTGTTACCTCACCAGGGTAAAGAATACTTAAAATTAAGACGCTACTTAATAAATAGTTCTAATCACCCAAAAATGTAATTTCTCAAGGCTTATCCGTAGGTTCATTTTTTTCGTATATTGACATATATGCACATTTTTCATTAGTATTTTGACTACTTTTTAGGCGATAGGCCACTGATATATACAATTTCTGGGATAGATCTATCAAAATTCAAAATGTCGATCAAAAAATAAGAGAAACAATAATTAAAATCAGTATAGAAAAAATAAAAAAAGACAGTTATTTAATATTAAAATGTTAAGCTTCAGTTATCTGTATGGAATAACAAGGATAAAAAATAATTTTTTTTTAAAAAAAAGGGCATGTGTTTTGATTATGATTAAAGGCGTGTTTATTCAATTCAAACGTTGCTATTTCGTTCGAACTATTACAGACTTTATAACGAACGTAATACAACGTTACTGAACCCTTTGATCACTCTTAATGTTTAAATATTAATTTACATTTATTTAGGTTTTTTTTTATTGAATATAAAAAAAAAATCAAACTTCTAATACATTCTTTTACATGCTTCTTTTACTGTAGGTGCGAAAAAAAATCCATGTAGTAAAAAATTTTAAGTAGAATATTTCATTTAGCGCATTCATAATATATATAAGAAATAGTAATCTAGATTAAACTGTCTAAACGTTTCGAATAATCTGAAACATTCTCGAATCTATCATATGAAATTAGGAAAAAAAATCCTTATTATTATTATTTTTTAATTTTTCGTGGACAATCCCTATTTAAAAGTGTTCAAAGCATTTTCCTGGTTTAATTTCATTACACAAAATATATAATAATCCAAATATTTTGACTGATTCATCACATTGTGAATGAACTAGTCTGAATGAAAAACATTAAAATATAATATTAATACTTTTTTTTTTATCTTGCTTGCTTTTTTTCTGGTTAACTCTTTTATCTGAATAGTTTTATCTATTATTTAGTTATTGCATTTAGCGCCCAAATACCTCGCCGCTTAATACTATTAACATCTCGGATTGAAGTTCAGAAAGTTTGATCACTTTACATCAGAATATTATCCGAACATAAAACATTTTATTGAAATTTTCTTCATGATTATCTTTTTATTCACTTTCTCTTTCGTTACCATTGTTAACGTGCCACTTTTAATTATTTATTTTTTTAATCAAAACTTTTTCTTTAAAAAAAATCGCAAATACTACTCGCAAATACTTACCACTATAGGGTAACGAATGAATGACATATTAGATGCCCTGATTTATTTTGTTATTTTCGATATTATTCACTATAGGGTAACGAATGAATGACATATTAGATGCTCTGATTTATTTTGTTATTTTCGATATTATTCACTATAGGGTAACGAATGAATGACATATTAGATGCTCTGATTTATTTTGTTATTTTCGATATTATTAAGAGAGGTAATGAGCTTAAAAATCAGCATTCAAACATATTCCGTTTTAAAAAAGTAAGTTGGACTTTAAGAAAAGTCTTTAGGAATTTATATTTATTCCTTTTAGGATATGCTTAAAAATTCTATCCTGTACATTGCCATCAAAGTTTAGAAATCTTTATTTATTATATCATTTTAAATATTATTTGAATACTTACTGAACTTAGAAATCCATATTAAAAGGCATTCATTTTTAAGTAATAATTTCAGTATCTGCTGAAAAACTATCCAGTTCATTGCAGCTGATGTATGGAAAGAATTTGCATTTTACTCTTATTCTCAAGAAATAAGAGATTGATAAAGAATATTTAAAAGATATTACTTTTAAGCTTTACGATTATTTTATCTGTATCGTATTAATTTTAAGTAGTCATTACATGAAGTGAACGGAAAGAAGAACATAGTAAATTTTGCATGTATTATAAAAACACAGAAAATTTGTAATTATACCGTTCGTTAGATATCTTAAAAATTTGCAAAAAAAGAATCTTTAGAATTATCAACTTGAACCTTATTGTAGAATAAATGAATGTCATCTTTCACAAAAAAATAATTATATCAAAAGCATAATTTTATGCGAAATAAAAACGTTTTACAACTGTACGTGATATAATTATCATAAACCAAATCATGTTATCGTCCAGAAATTCCGCGTTGTACAAATGAAACCATAAAAAACGTAATGTATTTTGCCTAAATTACAAAAATACTGACAATTTGCAATCAAATCATTTGTTAGATATCTTAGAAATTTGAAAGAAAATATGAAAAAGTGCTTTATTATAAAATAAATGCATGTCATTATTCACAAACAAAAAAGTTATACCAAAAGTATTATTTTATATAAAATAAAATAGTAATTAACTTTTTTTTCTTAAAAATTTTTCTACTATACGTAATATATATTCTAAAACATAAGTTATAATAAAATGAATAAAAAATGAGATTATATGGCTAATGTATCCAAAGACATGAAATGATGAAAAATATGAAAAAATTATTTCAATTTTCTTTTGTGCAACCTCTATAATTAAAATTCATGTTACTTGATTTAACTGTAACTCCTTTGATTTGATAGCATTCAAAAATAATTAATTAATGATATGAAAATTTTTGATTGTAAAAATAAAAAGATATCACCAGTATCCATTTGAATGTAAGGAAGACTGCTTTGTTGAATAAAACAAATATTGTATCCATCAATAATTATTAGAATATAATCTTCATATTCTCTTGCACCTATAAATAAAATAATGTTTTATAACTAAAAATTCCGAATTCACTAACTGAACATAATTATATAAAAACTAATAATGTAATATAATTGCTTTAGTTTAGAGGCATATAAATATAGACAAAATAATTAAAACAGTTTCATTTATCGGAATACAAGCAACAAAATAATGATACAATTCAGCAAAATTTTATTTATTATAACTGAAGAAAATAAATCCGCTATAAATAATAGTTTCTCAATATTTCGGAAAACAATATAAACTAGATATCTGAAAATATTAAAGAAACTCATTAAAGAATGCATTATATAGTCTTTAAAATTTATATAAAAGATATGTTGATATCAGTATGTTATGAAGTTGGCTTTAAAGTTAATGATGCGTATTTTAGTTGCATTAGATTGAAATAATTCAACCTTTGCGCATAACTGTAATGATTTGTTAATGATGTATTAATTTAGAAAATGCTATAGATTGCAAAAATTATTTTTTTACTGATAAAATTATATGGAGATTTTGACTTTTTAAAAAAAGAAATATTCATTAATAACAAACTTGGGTTTTAATATTTTTTTATATTGCCATCTTGAATGTTAATTTGAAACACAACAAATTGTTGATAATTCATATACGAACTAGACACAACACTGATTATTACATCAGTGAAAGTTTCCTAAAGGTTGTATATGACAGGAAATTTTGCTCTTGAGAGATGAAAAATGAAACTAAAATTTTTACATGCATATTATATTGAAATATTAAGTGAGTTATGTTGGAATATTCATAGTTTTTTTTTATTCTAAAAAAAGAAATTTAAGAACCTGAATTTCAAGTTTATGGCATTGTTCTAATGAGTTACACATGGTCATAATACAGTCTTTTCCTCTCGTGTTTTTCGTCCATATTATTTTACCGCTTATTTAAAATACGTTGGCTTGAATTCATCCTTATGATAATTTTTATTTGAAAAAATTAAATAAATATGAGAAATGTGAACAAGATGATAACTGTAGACAGCTCAATCAAAAATAGTTTGTTTACTCATGTTGTTTGTGCATTAATTTTTCTTTTTATTATATATACGTTTATATTTTCTGATCAGAATCCTTGTTGCATAATATAAATAAACATCTTCGATTATTAATAATTTTTTCTAGTATTCTTCTCTCTTAGCGCAGTGAGTAATATGAAAAATCTGTAATTTGCTAACATTCTGAAACGAAACTGAGTTAAAAAACACAACATACATAATAAATGCTGTAGCTATATTTTCTTTCAATAAACATTTCTAAATAATTATTATAGTACTACATTTTTATTATACTAGAAATGGTTTTGGAAGTTTATTTAATTAGCTTATCAAAAGTTTGAAAAGATATATATTACCTTATTAGTGCGATATTGCAATAAAATATAACTTTAATATAATATCTTACCTTGAATAAGAAATATCATTCAAACTTAAAGACTGCATTATTTTCAATCCAGTTATCAATTCGATTTTGATTTCGTAAATTCATGCTTCATCTTTCAGCCAATCCCTTACGAATACTTACTCTTTGTTATATCCGCAATGTATTTAAATGAATTTCCCAGCGAACGATCTTGCATGGGAATTGTGCGATCTCGCCTACGATTGCATTGGACTTTGATCTCTGGTAGACACAACACACGAACCCAGCAATCGCCTCTATCTATGTAATGTCACATCACATAAAAAAATAAAGTAAAAGAAATGAGAAAATGTGATACGAGATGCACAGGCAGATAAATAAATTCGGAGTATTTCTGCTTTTTTTTCTATGATTATAAAGCTTTTCGGCCTTCTAATTTTTTAATAATAATTTATTAAGCCAAATTTCATTATGGTTAGAATTAGATGAAGTTAGAATGTATGAACAACGGATAATATCTGATAAAATAATATTAAATTTTTAATTGTTTATTCGTGTGAATATAAAATCTGAAACTGAATAATCTGAAAAAACAAAACTCACTTATTTCATGTTTTTTTTTAATTACATATTCCGTATTAAAGGATTATTTTAGTTACTTTTTAAATATTTTTCCACTATGTCTACTGTTATTCAATGCTCTATTTTATTCTATTTAAAATAAAAGGAAGACTTATTCGACATTTTTTTTATATGTTAGAATTTTTAAATAACATTCAAAACTTTTACAGAAAAAAAAAATAGCACAATCTACTTTCATTTAGAAGTTTAATTGCTGGAAAATCAATATTTGTCATACACTAAAAAAATAAAATAAAATAAAACTATTTGATTTAACTATTTTCAAGGTCACGAAAATTGTACAATATCAAAGCTTGTAAAAAATATTAATAAATTGATAGATTTTTGAAATGAAGAGTTTAGAATTTTAAAACATGCTAGAGTTTTTTTTTTTTTAATCCACAAAGCTTTAAAGATAACAATTCGTTTTCGAATAGGAAAAGATTAGTATTGGAACTATTTGACTGTTAAAAACCTTTAATTAACGCCAAAGTAAAAGAAACAAAAAAATGTACAAAAATAGTTAACACTGTTTTCAAATACTATAAAAGTAAGAAAAAAAATCATGCAAGCAAAATTTTAAAATATCGGTAAATGGTTCTGAAGCGGCCTGATGCTGATGAAATATGAAAATAAAGAGAACAAAACGGTTTTAAAGAAAGAATTTTCTTAAATTTAAGACAAAGAATTTTTGGAATTTATTTTAAAATCAGATTCCTGCTTCAATGTCATATTTGGATCATTTAATGATGTTTTTTGCGTAATTATTAAATATAAAGTTAAAAGAATTATAATAAGAAGAATAAGAGGATTCTTCAGTATATATAACTTAAGCTTTGACATGCTATTGCAAAATATTTACCGACAAAATAATTAACTTTTTTTATTCAGTCTCTTGGATAGACATTGGCATTTATTGAATTTTTACCATATACGATTGCAGGAAAATATTAAACTACATGTCAAGTCTTTTTATAAACCTTGAATACTTTTGATCTTTAGATTTGCCGAATGAATAATTTGAAAATAAAAATTAATTCTTTATCATTTAAAAAATTATTGATTTTTCCAGAACTATTGATATTATAAATAATGGACTCTTTTAAAGGATAAAAAAATATATTCTATAAAAAAAAAATTTAAGCAGTAATTGTAACATTATTATTGATAAAAATTTCGCTTATTCGGTATAAGGCTTTATTACTTTTAATAAGTAAAAACAACATTTGTCATGATTAAATTAAAATGTTATGTGAAACGATCACAATTTTTCAAAAATTATCAAATATTCCGCATTTAAACGCATCAAGTTATACTATTATTTATGTAGCATACAGGAAAAAAAAGGCATAACATAAAACAGATATTTATAACGATATTTTTTTAATAAAGTTGTCAACGAACTATAGATTTTGAGAAGTTTTGTTCGTGTTATTCTAATTACGATTAATTTTCCTGCTAATTCCTTTGACTTGGCGATTAAAAATATAAAAATAGACTAAAAATCGTTATAACAACATTTTATTTTTTATTTTTCTTATACTTTTATTCCATTCTATCTTTTTACTTCGGGAATTTTTAGAATTTTCAAGAGGGTAAATTTCGTTTTCATTATCTTAAACTCAAGTCATCCTTATTTCAGTGTTATAATTAATTCATTATCCAACACAGTAAATTGCGTTTTTGTATAATTTAAAATAAACGAATAATTCTTAGGCAAGATAATTATAAAATAACTCAACGATCCCATCGACTATGTGAAGTTATTTAAAAAAAATGACATAAAGAAAATAAACATTTGATACTCTTTCTGTCTAAACATTGCTGTTTACCAGCTTCCCTTATTCTTCTGTTTATCTTCAATTACAAATATATACAACGTAAAAAAAAAAAATATTGATCTGATGTTTGATATTGCATATCTTTGTTTACAGAAGACATTTTTCTTTCCTTTTAGATTTAGTGTTAATTTGCTACGGTACAAGTTCATATTTGATACAGGAATAAAAAGACCATTGAAAATAAATGTGCTCTCTTTTTACTCTTTTTTTTTTTTTTTTGCTTGATAATATACTGTCAAATTTCTTTTTCCTGAAAATTATACTGTTTGTAAAAGATGTAAACTTACCATGCATCATTTCAATCCTTTTTTGTTTATTAACAAACCAATCTTATAACGCAATTTTAGTTCATATGTAATGCTAAACACATAAAATTGGTTTCATATAGTGACTTTACTGAAAATTTTTTAAAGTTTATGAGTTTATTGTTATTATTTTATACTTATTCTAATTTTCTTGATTGTAATTAATTGGAAAATCTTTTCATATCTTTATTTACTATCCAAAAGCATGATAAACAAGCAAAAAGTATGTGAGATATTATTATACAAAAGCAGGGCAAAGAATGATTATGCCAAATGGAATGCGTAAGCATGCATTCATTCATTGTCTGGCGTAAATCATGTTCATGTAAAAAAATAAAAAGAATCTATTTCTATCCTAAAAAAATTCACCCATTATGATTTTTAGGGAGTTTTATTTATTTGTTTAATTAATCTAATTGTATATTCTTTATTTACTTTGGTAAAAAAATATATTTAAGTAATATTTACTTTAATTGTATATTTAAATTAATTTTTTGCGATGGTAATTTGGATAGACAGCTTCTAAAAAAATTCCTGGACAAATTAATAATGAATTATTCTGATAATTCTGAATTTATTTTAAATAATAGTAAGAAAATTTTCATAAACGCCATTTATCTCATCTCAAACTTAACTGTCTTAACATCATTTTTCTGAACATGAACTTTTGCCCTTTAAATTAAATACACTACAAGTGGGGCATATGACATGATACATAGAGTTAGGTATTTGTCTGTGCTTCGACGTACGAAAAAAAAAATTCATCGATGTAAAAATAAGATTAGTAGTTGGAAATATAAAAATTTAAAAAAAAAAAAAAAAAAAAAAAAAAAAAAACAGGCTTCAGATGAAAACGAAATGTTTAAAAATAAATTTTTCATGAAGAATGATAAAGGAAGATGGATTGGCATTTGAAGATAGTCAAGGTTACAGTCCAAGAAAAATAAAAAAATAATATTTAATTATTCATGAATGGATGGCAAGTGGATTTTTTTTATTAGGATCTAAAAGATTAAGGTTGGGGAATTCTGCATTTTTATAAATCATTTTGTATGCTTACTGGCGTCGTTTCCAAAAACGCTTTTGCTCATATTATTTAATCCAATACCAATCTTATCAAACTTACAATATTTCAAATAACTGATTTAGTATAGTTAAAAAGTGCGTACCGCTGTTATCAAAAAGTATCCGAAATGCTTTATTTAAAATACATTTACAGCAGATATCATCTGCTAACTTTTATCAAATATTTTTACGACTTCTGTAAAATATGTCATAAATTATATTTTTTCATCTAAAAATAAATTTGTTTTTAATGCGATACGAATTTAAATTTTGTCCGTTTTCCAAAATTGCAAATATTATTCAGTAAAGAATATGAATAAAAATTACTTTACGCAACACCATTCTTGCTTTTCGCAGTTTAAAATGTTGTGAAGAGTCTTTAAACAGCAACTGCTTATCAAAAACAGGGATGTATGAATGGAATAAAATGTATGATGGGGGGCAGAAAATCTAGAATCACATTCTAGAAGACAATCTGCTTTGTCTAATCATCAATATATTGATCAGAAAAAGAATTCGCGCTTAATGATCGTTTAATAATTAGAGACATTACTGAACGAGTTATATGGAAAAATAAAAATTGTGGAGGTAAACAGTTCATTAGCTTTGCACAACGAAAATTTCCACAGTGCGGTTATTATTCGCCATCATCGATACGGCGTCTGTAGCTCTGTATTTATCTGATATGGCACCGTGTGATTTTTTTCTTATCCCACGAATTAAATTGTTTCTTCTTGATTATCACTTTGAGACTATCAATTCGATGAAAGAAAAAAATCGAAAGAAATTCTGAAAGAATTTCTCAAAAATGAATTCAAGGCTGTTTTGATGGTTGAAAAAAATATTGGCAAAAGTATATTGTAGTCGGAAGGTATTTCTTCGAAGGATTTGCAATATAATTTGATCAATAAGTTTTGTTTCCGCATACCATTCGGAATAATTTTTGAAAACAGTAGTTTGTGCTATCAGTTTTCTAATAAGCAAATTTTTCTATTTCCCTCAATTTCAAACATTCTCTTTTATACTCCTGTCACTTTTATTTTATTCAGCATGTTTAAAATAACAGATCCAAATATTTCACATATCTTATTTTCGAAAGAGCATAATAAGCATGCTCAAATCCGCTGTATTACAATAGTACACTGTTTGAATGAAAGAAAAACGTGAGAGAGAGAGAGAGAGAGTTATAATGTCCAACTGTAAAATTTATTTTCTATCCAATCATAAATCGAACCATCCATATCCATCCATATTCAATTAAATTAATACAAAAAATGTGAAAAGATTCAAGCGAATAACTTCTACGACAGTCAAAAGCTTGGAATATATATATATAGGCAACTAATTTCAATATAGTCATGAACTTTATGGATGAAAAAGTTAATAACGCCTTGGAAATTTGATATGATATTCATAATGACGCATTTTTCATTAATGTTATCCTAGCTTTTCCAGTTCTTATCATTTAAAGATAACAAAGTATGAATTGTTAGCCGTTAATTGTTGAGTCCCTTTACTTTTATATACCATTCGTGAAATACATGTTCTGAAATAAAAATTAAATCCTTAAAAAATCTTTTAAAAAATATCTACGCTTACAAGGAGGTAAGACAAAAAGTATGCAATTAATTTTATTTTTAATTTATCAATTCAGAATAGGTGAAATATGCTTGTCCGGGTCTTTAACCTTTGTATTTATTTTGAAGTTGCACTATTTTATGACACATACAATCTGCCTTTCTCTAGGTTATTCTATTTACATATACAGAAAAAAAAAGTTCGCTGTTCGCCAACAGTTCGTGAGAATTTAAAGAACACAATGGAATGTTGGTTAACTTACACAATTGTTACCGTTGTAGCCACCATAGGAAATCAGAAAAAAAAAGTAGGAAGAAAGGAAAAAAAACGGAACAAGAAACCTTTCAGTTGATTTGAGTAATCAAAAGTTAGAGAAACTCGGTAAAAATCTGACAAAAATTGTATACTAAGAGTATTCCCTCTCTTTCAACATATACAATGAACGACGCACCGTCGAACTTTTGAGGATAGTTCAAGGTTGGGAGCTGTAGTCGAATCGAAAGTTCGACAATTCTCATAAATTCGACGCCGCAACAAAGCTGCTTTGTAATGTCATGTTTAAGTTGCGCAACTTTCAAGACGTCCATTGACTTAGGTCATGTGCATGAACTAAACTCGGACAAATCTGAAATTCTTACTCATTTTTCTTTCTTCTTTCCTTAAAAAAAGCTCAAACTCAGAAAAAGCATAGATTTTGGTTGTTAAGACGCTTTCTCTCTCTCTTTCTCTCCCAACATGTCACTTCAGTGCTTTTGGAAATTGTCTGAACAAATGCTAAATTGCACAAAATGGGAACAGAAAAACGTTAGCAGGTGTAAGGAGACTAAAAAAAGAATACTTTGTTTTCATGAAAATTTATGAGTTGGCTGTGAGCGGAAACAAGAACTGGGGATTACCTTTTTCAAAAGAACTTTCCAACATATCTTGGTCAACACTCTTTTGCAAATAAATGAGCAGGCGTGATTTGGAAACGTTGGATGATTCATAGTGTTTACTTACCTTCAATATTTCTCATTTCGAATATTTTTAGCCCCGGTGATTTTTTTCTTTGTCGAAATCTTCCTTACTTCTTTGAAAGACACGCATACAGATGGTCTTGTCATTGTTGTTCTTTGAATTCATGAGGACTTGTGTTTGGTGTCCCACAGAATTTTATGTACTTTTGAAATATTATTTGTTATTTTCATTTGGTAGGAAAATGTTTCTCCGTTTCTTCTTATTTTGAAACCTTTAAAATGATAAAATTAAAGAGTTTAGGTTAACAGCATCTAAAAATAAGAAAAATCAGGAAAGAAAATATTGTATTAAAAACATAATGCAAATTATACATATAATTAATTTTAGAAATCTATATATGCTTCAATTTCCATTTAATAACTGTCAAAGATCCAAAGGAAAATGTTGATCATTGAAAGCTTAGGATTTAATGATTCTTATGAAAACGCCCATAACTGTTATTTTGCTTCATAAGGATTCTTATGATTCTTAGGAAAATATGCATGACTACTATTCTGCTGCATAAATAGTTATGTCAAAAGAGAAAATAATTAAGTTAAAAACAATATTTTCAAAAGTATTTGGCATTTTCTGATTAAAAATAAATTTTCTAAAAATAATAAAATAAGAAAATAAGAAATCTTTTTATTTTGAAACCGATAAAATAAAAGTAATAGTAATGATATTAGAATAAAACATAGATAATGATGTAATGATACTTATGAAAACACCCATAACTGTTATTTTGCTTCACAAGAATTATTAAGATTCTTATGAAAATATTTACAACTGCTATTCTGCTTCACAAATCGCTATGTCAAAAGAGGAAATAATTAAGTTAAAAATAATATTTTCAAAACTATTTGGCCTTTGCTGATTAAAAATAATAAAATAGGAACATGCCGAGAAAAGTTTCTTTAATTCTTTTTATTTTGAAACCGATAAAATAAAAGTAATAGTAATGATATTAGAATAAAACATAGATAATGATGTAATGATACTTATGAAAACACCCATAACTGTTATTTTGCTTCACAAGAATTATTAAGATTCTTATGAAAATATTTATAACTGCTATTCTGCTTCACAAATCGCTATGTCAAAAGAGGAAATAATTAAGTTAAAAATAATATTTTCAAAACTATTTGGCCTTTGCTGATTAAAAATAATAAAATAGGAACATGCCGAGAAAAGTTTCTTTAATTCTTTTTATTTTGAAACCGATAAAATAAAAGTAATAGTAATGATATTAGAATAAAACATAGATAATGATGTAATGATACTTATGAAAACACCCATAACTGTTATTTTGCTTCACAAGAATTATTAAGATTCTTATGAAAATATTTATAACTGCTATTCTGCTTCACAAATCGCTATTTCAAAAGAGGAAATAATTAAGTTAAAAATAATATTTTCAAAACTATTTGGCCTTTGCTGATTAAAAATAATAAAATAGGAACATGCCGAGAAAAGTTTCTTTAATTCTTTTTATTTTGAAACCGATAAAATAAAAGTAATAGTAATGATATTAGAATAAAACATAGATAATGATGTAATGATACTTATGAAAACACCCATAACTGTTATTTTGCTTCACAAGAATTATTAAGATTCTTATGAAAATATTTATAACTGCTATTCTGCTTCACAAATCGCTATGTCAAAAGAGGAAATAATTAAGTTAAAAATAATATTTTCAAAACTATTTGGCCTTTGCTGATTAAAAATAATAAAATAGGAACATGCCGAGAAAAGTTTCTTTAATTCTTTTTATTTTGAAACCGATAAAATAAAAGTAATAGTAATGATATTAGAATAAAACATAGATAATGATGTAATGATACTTATGAAAACACCCATAACTGTTATTTTGCTTCACAAGAATTATTAAGATTCTTATGAAAATATTTATAACTGCTATTCTGCTTCACAAATCGCTATTTCAAAAGAGGAAATAATTAAGTTAAAAATAATATTTTCAAAACTATTTGGCCTTTGCTGATTAAAAATAATAAAATAGGAACATGCCGAGAAAAGTTTATTTAATTCTTTTTATTTTGAAACCGATAAAATAATAATAATGATAATAATACTAGAATGAAACATAATAACAGCAGATTAGAAAAACAAATCATGAAATGTAAATATTACATTATAAACATGATACGAAGTATATATATAGACATATATATTACAATTAATATTAGACTTCCTACATATGTTCTATTTTTTCATTAATAACCATTAAAGATCCTAAAGAAAAATTTAATGGAAATATTGAGATGGATAATCTTGACTTTAATTAAAACAGTCATAATTGTTATTCTTTTTCACAATTATTTATGTAAAAAGAGGAAATAATTAAAGGATTATAACAAATGTTTTTAAGAACTTTTTCATTAAGTAATTGATATTTTCCATTCAAATAAACTTTTTAAAAATAATAAATTCACTGACAACTTTTTAAGATGTTTTCGTAGATCACTATTACAGTTTTAATCGAGGTATTGTTTAATGCTTGTTAATCAATTTCATTATCAATATTTTTCACCTGTTACATTAATCTTTGTCACCTACTGCAATAGAAGAAACCAATAAAACACATAAAAACATCTAATGTTAATGAAAATTTCATTTATTAACTAAAAATTATAAAACATTATTAAAAAAAGCACGTATTATTATTATTTTTAAATATAGATTCTTTTAAATTTTAAATTTTTTAAAAGTTAAAACGTTTAAAAATAAGCTTATTAAATCATTTTTAATTGTTTGTTATTTTATTCTATTGCATTGAGCAGAGGAGTTTACTCTAGGTTCAAATTTTAAAGTGCTGATGATTTCGTTTATATTCATTTTAACTAGTCTTCCGATAATAAGATTCATTATTTCATATATTTTAAAAATATTTTTTGATTTTTAAGATTAATAAATAATTGATTTAAGAATTTAAAAATCAAGCCAATGATTAAAGATTTTCATTGCACTTTTTTTGCATTCTTCTTATACTGCATTAGAATAAAAAGAAAATTTAAATTACAGTTAAAGAGTGTTAATATAAGTATTTAAGAAAATTACTTTTATTTCATTTATTAAAAAATAAAAGTAGTATTTTAGTAGATTGTAGTAAATTGGAAATTTAATAATCCATCAATAATAATTTCAATATTCCAAAAATAATAATTTTAATATTTTAATCCTATTCTAAAATGTATACAAACTAAATTCATTTGCATTTATGAAATGAATCATATTTTTCTAAGATTATATTTTCGTCTAATCTGAATAACATTTTTCTCTAGATAGTTTGAAATCTAAATAATGACCATTCTTCTATTTTATTTATTTTAAATATCTTTGATCATATCATTGACAATGCTAAGAGAACTGAATGCAATTTGCTTTACTGGTCCAAGTTTTCGAAATAGGAACATGCTTCCAGAATTTGTTTATTCAATTTTAATTGCTTTGCATATTTCTTTTAATGTAAACTTTGTAAAAATTTTAATACATTTTTGAAGACCTTGGAATTTTTAATATACCTTTTATTTATTATTTTTTCTGCAGATTAAGCGTTTAGAACTTTTAAATCTTTTTGATAAATATTTATTTTCTAACGATCATATAGCTCAATACCTGGGACTTCTTTAATTTGAATTCATTTTCAATAAATAAAGATCAATTTGAAAAATGCATTATTTAAATTCAATTGCAGCAATAAAAATAAAGCGAATTTTTCAGTTTTTACACCACATGAATTTCTGAATTTCTTTATTTGATTAATGCTTATTTATAAGAATTTTACAAGATTATTATTGGGATTTCTCGAGTATGCATTTTCTTTCAATAGATAAAAAAAATAATGATTAATCAGTGGAAAAAAGGAATTATTCCAATCTAAATACAGCAATGAAAATAGATAAGTGTTGAAGTGTTTGTCCTTTGCATGAATTTCCGAATCTATATGTGAATATGGCCTCTTTAGTTTCTGAAACATAATTATGAAAAGATCCTATAATTATTCAGACATATGTAATTATTTAGAAACCGAATAAAAATGAAATAATAAGCATCTAAATAAAAGTGACTAAAAAATTCAGTGAAATATCTTGGCAAGATGAACAACTGAAAAAAAAAATCAAATCACAATCTTTTAAAATTCTTCTACTGTGCATCTGAATTTCACGAAATGGAAGGAAATAATTGGGCAGCAAGTGTTCGGATGTTTCTTTCAAACTTGTCGATAAGAAAAGGTCTTAACTGGTAGTTCTCTTCTTTGTTGGATCTAGTAAAGAAAACGAACCCTGAAAAAAAAAAGCGAATGAATGTACAATAAAGCATTGAATAAAAAATTAGGAAATTATTGGGATTTGGGAATAAAAAATTAGGAATTGAGAATGTGAAAAATTCTGTGAAGAATTTAAAGTAGATAAAAACCACTTTCATAAAACTATAGTTTAAGATAATTTTGATAACTTTTTAAATAAAAATGATATTAAGAACTTTTTTGTATTTCAAAAAAATTTATATTATTTTTGAATGTCTATTGAATGGAATAATATCAACTGTGAATGGAATAATTATTGATTTTTCTAATCATAAATAATAATTCTGGCGAAAGAAAAAAAGTGTTTATTTACAATAGAATGAGTCTGCCTTTTTTCAGCTATTTACATAAGCTTCTAGATATACAAAAGTCACTTTTTTTTCTATTATTTACTCAGATTATTATTTACAAATGATTAATGGCTAATGATACTAGACTGAAAAACCAGATACAGTTTATCTCTAATTTTATTACGAAATATTTTGCAGTCATCGTAATAAAATATATAATATTTTATGTCTAAAAGTTATTTTTAAACATGTAGTAGTATTTAAACATATAATTTCTTGATTGCTCTAACTATATCTTTGCTAAATATATCTTTAAATTATTATGAAAAAGTACATTCTATTCACTACAATAAATTGCATTCCGATATCCGTTGTTAAGTTTTATTTTAGAATCAAAAATATATTAAGCCTTGATGTTCAGAAGTATTTCATACTCTTGAACATTTTATAAATGTTTAACTACAAATTTATTAAGATTATAATTAGATCAATCATTTACAGGGAAAATGTTATATGCATTCACTTTTTAAAAAATGTGGAAGGTTAAAAAAAACATTTGAATATATATATATATATATATATATATATATATATATATATATATATATATATATATATATATATATATATATATATATATATATATATATATATATATATATATATATATATAATATATATATATATATATATAGAATAGAAAAAGAATATTTTTTTATCTTCAAAACTTTGTGAACGAGTCATTAACATTGCTTTTATTAATTTAAAATGATAATATATAAATGTGCTGTATAATTGTTATTGGGTGAATTTTTGAGAAATAAATACAGTGTTGTGGTAACTTCGAGAATTTTATTAAAAAAATAAAACATTTTTTTTTTTGTGAAAAAATGCTTATGGAATTACTTAATTTGGCTTTCTTCTAAATTCTTAATATGGTTATTTCTGTAATAATATTATAATTCGTAATACAATTATTATTCGTAAAGTGGTTTAAAACTGGAGAAAATAAATTTATTAAAATACTTGTTTCAAGAAGTATATATATATATTCTTTTTTATAGTGTTGGATTTCTAAAAATGCCTACTGTATTTTTATCGCCTTTCTAAGTTATCAAATATTTTTATTTCATATAATAGAATTATATTCTCGAAATTCTATTTAAAAAGATATAAAACAGGAAAAATCGAATTTCATTAAATTTTGTTAATTTATAAACAAATAAAAAAAATTTAAATGATATATTTAAAAGAAAAAAAAGCCTAAAAGTTTTTAATATGCGAGAATCCAGCAAAAAATTTCTTAACATTTTTTGAACTCCATAAAATGATCTTAATTTATAAATGTTTCTTTAATTTAAGCTCATCGTCTTCAAATAAGATTATAATTTAATTTACTAGCAAATAATACAATTAGTTATTACTTAAAACTATAAATTTAACAATGAAAGTTTTCTGAAAATGCAATTGAAAGAACACATTTCCTAACGCCAGTGTGCCTTAACTATTCAGTTTAAAAGCATAAAAGCTCTCTCTCTCTCACCATTATTAAATTGTCTAGTTTCATATATCACTTCCAATGATTATATTATATTTTACTCTACATTGATTATTAAGACGCCTTCAAATAAAAGGAAGTGATGTGATGAGTTTGTAGGTACATGGGCAAATAATATGGCAATTTTTATTACCAAGATAAATAGTGTACTGTAAATAAAAGAAGTATAAGTAATAAAATATTCATAGATAGATATATAAAAATATTTAAAAAATAAAATTATAAGTATGCTAGGAAGTATTTTATGACTGAATCTGCAATAGCTCGAGTAATTTTATTTCATCTTTATATTTTAATGATTTACCGTTGTGGATATTGTGTTTGTTCCAAGTTATTGAGTTTATTTTATCTACAAATCCTTTTAATAGATGTGTTTATTACATTAAAAGCAATTTATTTGAGTAAAATGTAACAATTATTTGGCAACTGCTTTCAAATAAAATGCAACTATTCAAGATTTGAAAAGTTGTTGTTTTTATGATAAACAGTTTTTAACTTATTGGAGTTTTCTATATATATCATCGCGTGAAAAGCTTGCATTCTATAGAATGCCTAAGCACTTTTAGTCATGCAAATTATTTGAATATGTTTTATACTTTATACTAAGGCATTAATGCTTAATACATGAATATTTAAGAATTCTATAGGATAACAATTTCTGTTAAAGCAGTATTGTCTAAAATTTAATGAAAAGATTTTATTTTTATTTTAAAGACATGCATTTAAAAAAATATAAATGTTAATGCAATAATAATAATAATAAAAGAACGCTATTAAAAATGTATTATCTCAAATAATTAAAAGAAAATATAAGCTATACAAAACAAGGCGTATGCCTTTATTATAAAGAAAACAAATTAAAATATTAACTTCTTTGTTGCATAAAACAAATGAAATAACTTTATTTTGAATTGCACTTATTATATTTTTTATGAAAAGTAATCGACAATTTATTTCATTGTTTGCCAGTTTATCATTGTATAAAATGCATAAAGAATGCATAAATTATTAATCATTTCATGTTTTCTCTAAAAATACCTAAGTACTTTTATGAAAAGCTGGATTTCAAATTTTGGATAACATGTATAAAGTTCATTATTAATTCTTCATCCTAATATTTCATCTATTATACTTGCAAACAGTTTATTTTTCAGTAAGAAATATTTTTGAATCAAATTCTTATTAATGGAGTAAGAATAAGACATAATTAATATTCTTTTTAATTAATTAAAATAGTAAATCCTTTTCAATAAAGTGCAAATCGGGTGACCATCCTGACAAAATAATAACAAGCAAACGCCAGCTATCCAGAAGGCCAAAGGTCGTGTTAGGAAAAAAATAACTTAAATAATGATTTAGATTATCGACGCAGAGAAAAAGAGCTTAGATTTATGAGGCGATTCCTTAATAGCTTTTCCTAGTGTTACTTATTTACGAATATGATTACTTATTGCCCGCGTTGTTGCTCGACGTAACACGACTACTGTTGTGTGACCCTTTCGCGTTGTCCGATGCACTTGACTCGAATTTCTTTTAGTTGAGCGATGAATCACTTGTGTTGTTGGATGACTGCCAAGGCTATTTTCGATCCTCTTACGCGGTGTAGTGTCTGTTCTAAGAATGTTTACGAAAGAAAAAGAGAAAAAGAAGAGAGACCGCTTTAGAAAAGAAACGAAAATGAAATGATGATGTCAGAGAGAAATTGAAAGAGTGCGAAAATCTGGTTGGCAACCGTCGCTCTTCGGAAGCTCAAAACGAACCAGTAAGTTGCTTTTCATTTTATTTGTTTGGAAACGAAGAACAATGGGGTTGTGAAGCATTTATGAAAGTGATGTTTCTCTTGTGTTTTACTGTCTGTAAAGACTGCTTATTTGTTTCAAAGATTAGATAAAAGATAAACTGATGCAGCTGAACTCAGCTAATTCGAACTTTTTTGATTCCAAATCGTCTGAAAATCTGAATCGAATCGACTGTCGAAATTTTCTCCGGTTCTTTAAATTTTCTGTTAATATAATGTCAAAATATCATCAACAAGGTCGAAGCTATTTTGGTTAATTCGAAATAAAAATTAAAATGTGCCATAATTTATATGTATATAGAAATAATTTCATTAATTAAATACTTTCATACTTTCAACAGTACTAATGTATAATGTTTTCAATAAAAAGAACAATAAAATATTTTTCGCTTCTTAAAAAAAATTGAACTCATTAGATATAAAGTGTTTTTTTAGTTTTATTGGATCATATTTCTATTTTCAAATGATGTATATTCTCAAAAATATATACATCAATTATTAAAATTGCTTAATTATTCATTAGAATTATGAAACTTTTTGATTATAAATATTATTTCTTTAATTATTGAATTCACGTAATTAGATGCTTTTATTGAAATAATGAAACTAAAAAATAAACTTTTCATTTTTAGTTTAAAAATTGTTCTTTTTCTTGTTCTATGCATTTTTAAACTTAGTTTTCTTAATTCAAATTTTTGTATGAATGAAAAATCGCAAATGTGAATAATTTGAAATTGTAGATGAATTATTGTAGTTCGTTAGCTTCGAATTAACTAAATTATTTTAAACTTTGTCGAACATTCAGAAATTGTTACTTCACAGTCATGCATTTTGTTTATTAATTTAATGAATTGAGTAAGATTGTTCCGGAAAATAAATATAATCATTTAAGTCAAATGTTTTAAAAAATCTTTCTTTTTGGGTACCAGTTTAAAAGGATTACTACAGGGAGAGGAGATTTTGATTCTATCTTATAATCTATGAATGATAAATTATCTATATCTTAATCGAATATTGTTTATTTAATCGAATATCTGATTAATCTTTATAACAGCTTACATCTGTAATATTATTCTAGGGTTCTTTTCCTACACATTGTGAATTAAAAAATAGAATTTGCAACTAATTTTAATTATATATATCATGTTATGATTTAATTTCATGTACTTTCTTTTTAATATTCTTACTATTCTGATTTATTACTTCATTAAATAAATGGAAATTCTAATTTTAAAAATATAGCTTCAATTTATATGCATTTTAATTACTTTTAGCTTAAAATATTAAGATGTTTGTGAATTGATTAAATGGAATTTTATAGATTTATTGCATGCTGTAAATTTTATTTAGCATTTTCATTATGAAAGTAGATTCGAAGAAAAATTTAAATATAATAAAAGTGAACTTTCCTTTTAAATTTGCATTTATAAAAGCTTTATATTTCACTTTAACCTTTCTGTTTATATTATAATTCTAATATTATTATATGCTCATATTTATATATTTTACTAATATTTTTTATAATGTTTGACAATCAAAATATTTTTTACTCAAATCAATCAAAATATTTTTTACTCTTTTTCAGAAAACACTTTTAATTTAGTATGCTTATTTTAAAATACTAATAAATATATTTTAATGGAGAAATTAGGCTAAATATTAAAGAAATTTTTAAAAAAATTCTTGGCTATGGATATTAATTGATGCTTAACATTTCTTTTGTTCATCATTTTACTATTGCTAATTTCATAAAGTGCCTATTTTTTAAAAGAAGATTATTTGAGATTTGCAGCTGTCGAATTTCTAAAGAAGCACTATTCATTTCTTTAAAAGATTTTGCTATTTTATTTCTTTTTTCTAAAAAGTGAAAAAAATTATTTTGGGTGATTTTTATCGGTATTTCTTGCAACTGCAGATACTAGATTATTGATAACTTACGATTTTACTGCCGTCACTTTAATACCGCATAGGTTTGATAAAAATCTAATTATTCTTTTTTATCATAAGATTACGTAATTTTAATACCTATTTGAATAATACTGATTCATTAATGTCGTACTATTAATGGCGGTCCAGTTTTTCAATGTTTTCTCGATATGCTCATTGAACCTTGCTTATTGAAATTTATTCAATTTTCATTAAATACAGAACGCAATATTACATGAAATATTAGAATACAAAAGCTTATCTAAAAAAATATTTGCTAAAATTAAATTATTTTTTAGTCATAAGATACCATATTAAATATTTTTAATAAATTAATCAGATATTATTAACGACGGAGATTAATCTTTTGATGTTTTTTCGATGATGAAGCATAAACCCTACAATTAATTCATTCGACGTTACTTGGCGCCTTACTAGTAAAAAGAACTGCCGACATGTTACCGAGAATTTTAAGTCTTTATTAAGGGATAGGGTGCAGTTATTACCAAAAATAATAACCCTTTATTCCAAAATTTATCATGCTTTTTACACTTTAATATATTCCTGCCTACAAATAATACTGAAATGCAACTAACCATACACGACACTAACCATACACAAAGACATTATATAGCATTTAATTTGTTTAGTGAGACTCGAATTATGGAATTAGAACTGTATGTTTTTGCAAGAATTTAATTCATAAAAAGTTATCTTAAATAGAGTATTCAATAGCCATACGTATTTTTTTAATAGTTTGTAAATGTTTCAGATGTCTGAACATTATTATAAGAAAACATAAAATTTGAATACGACTGAATTTAAATGATCATATAATTAATAAATTTACTTACTGAACATGGTAAATTCCAAAAATAAAAATCTTGCTTATAAAAGCAAACACTTTTAGTTACGTTTATATTTTCTAAAGAAATTTTATTCTGTAAATACAGTGCTTCAAAATGCTCGAATATTCTAAAATGTTTTACAATTGCAATTTAAAAACACTTTTTTTTTTCAGAGTTGAAACTTTTGCGTAAGCTAATTCTGCCACATTCTTTTTATATATATATTAATAATTTTTATATATTATATTAATAATAAATATTTCTTCAGTATTGTATTAAAAGAAAGCTGGTTGTTTCATAACAAACTATAATGACTTTTAAGAAAGTTGATATTTATCTATGTAATAAAAGACTCTAGTTTTATAAATATTCATTAATTGAACTTTCTAAATTGTAGCTCCATTAAAAATTCTAAATATTAAAATTCCTGCATCTGTAAAATTTTTGAATTCAATCATCTGAGTTTCTATCAACTGGCATTTCTATTAGTCGATTGAAAAAATTGAACTGTGTTTTTCATTTTTCTTTAAAGAAAGTCACTATATTTTTGAAAAAGAGGAATTTCAGGGCTCGGAAGCAGGAAAATTATCCACAAACATAAATCGTGTCTTGTTTAAGTTAAGGTTAGTCTTAAAAATTATCATTACAGGAAGATGATCTATTATAGTTCCAGAGGTTATTTAGAGAAAAAGAAACGCTGTTCACACACAGTTCGATTCTGCAATTTTAATGTGAAGAAATTTTCTGAATTTTCTCGAAAAAAAAATGGTACGAAAAGTGTACCAGAGATTTTTTCCCGTTAAGCGGAAGGAAGTATTTTTTTTTTTGAGAATTCTTTTAAGATGCAAAGGAAATATACCAATTTACCAAATTTGTAAATTAAAACAAATTTGTAAGTTTACCACTGTTGGTAAATTATACTACCAATTTACCAATAGTGTAAATTGGTAGCATTCGCAAATTTATAACTAAATATTTTTAAAAGTGCATATAAGAATTTGATAACTAATTTTTGGAATGACTGGCTTTGTTGACTAACTTCATGAATTTGATAACTAAATTTTGAATGATTGACTTTGTTGACTAATTTCATGAATTTGATGACTAAGAATTTGTTAAAATACTCAGTTAGTTTGCTCGAGATAATGTTTGCTGACATAATTTTACAGTTCGAAATTTATTTATTTTTTTGGAAAACCGAAGGAAAAAAGTCACGATTTAAAATATTTATCTTTAGTGGTTACTTTACCACTCTTTGATTATCTGAGATAGTTTTGATCTTTTTCAGCTTTGATAATCGAAGTACTTCCTACTGTATATGAAAATAATCCAGATGCTAGCTTTATTCGAAGCTGTTTATAAATATTCTCGGTCAACTATCTTATACTAAATTTCCTTTTGCTTATTATTAATAAAGGCTTTTCGTTGATTAATTTATCTTCGCAATCGTTCAGATATTTGGGGATAGGGAAAATATATTCATGTACAGACTGTGGAATTCTTTTGCTTTCTGAAACTCACATGTGGGCAAGGGTGAAAAAAAAATCTTAACTTCTGGACTGAAATTTCGCGCCTTATTTTTCTGATTAATTCTCATCCAGCAAATAGTTATATATTTATTACCATTCATTTTTATAAGATGTCCTGTTCTTAAACTAAATTATTTTAAAAAATACTAATAATCTGAAATTATCAACATTCACTCTAGCTATTACATCGTAAATGAAGGTTTCTTCCTGTTATTGCAGTATTTTTCTTCAAATATATAAGCTTCTATATATTATATATATTTAGAAGCTATTATATATATTTCTTCTGTTAGTTTAAAAGAGACGTATTAGTTTATAAACTTTAAATAAATGAAAGAATAATAGCTCTAATATCACAATTTCGGATATGAAGCTGAAATCGAATGATAAACAAATGCGGGGGGAAAAAAGATAAAAACATTTAAAGGTTTTTTTTTTTTTTTTTTTTTTTTTTGTAATGATAGACAGATTCTGCTAGTCATAAATTAACGCTTTTCCCATTCACTCATTGGTGAATTTTTTATCGGGGTCACAACTTATTAACAAATCAAGTGTCGGCACGATTAAAGAAGACTTTAATGTGAACCTTTTCAACTGTTCCTTGCTTGATTTCGTTTCCGCGTTCTTCAAGCTGAAATGGCGCCATGATTGAAATGATAAGGTCATTCAAATGCTTCCAAATATTCTCATGTCACAATTAAAAGAAAGAATCGGTCTGGAATGGCCACAAATAAGTTTGGAGTCTCTCCTTGTTATCTGGCAACAAAGCTTTGCCAATTGAATTGCAAGAAGCTATTCCGCTGTTTGAATTGTTTTCCATTTGAAGCAAAATAATCCCATGGATGATTGCTAGATAACAATATCATTCCGCTCATTTATTATTATTTTTTTATCTGTATCAGAAAACAACTTTTTTTATACGAATTTTTATTTTTAAAATGCAGCTAGCATTGCTCTCTATTGAGAGAAGAATACACTAACAGAATATAATTGCAAAAATATTAGACAAAATAAAGTAACAATGAAAACAATTATATGCATAACCCATTGTATAATATGGATATATATATTTGTATAAAAATGTTGTTCGTTATTAATCTCTGCTACATAAAGCAGAAAAAAAGCTGTAATTAAGAGATATGTATTTTTTCAAATAATTTTCATGAAAAATATGATATATCAATATTGTTTAAATAACATTTCTTTAATATCTCTACTAAGTATCATTAACAGAGAGTTTATCCATTTAAAAAGATATTTTCATGCCCAGAAAGAAATTTCTACAACATTGTTTAGATTTCTATGCATACTTTTTTTAAATGTTTTTTTACATTGGTTTTTTTTTTTTTTTTTAACTGGAAGCATATTTCTGAATTTTGTTACATCCAGTTACGGATTTATGATAAGACAGCCAGACTGAGAAAGGTTGCAATCAAGTCAGTTAAAAAAAATGTTTCTTGTCTAATTGCCGAATTGATAAATTTGTTAAACATTTTGATCTTTATAAATTATAAAATATAAGAAGAATTTTAATACTCTTTCAAGTATAATTAATCAAATTTCTACCTATTTTATTACCTTTATTTTTTATTACATTAGTTACAAATAGTATTAATTACATTAGTATCTGCTTAAATAATATTGTGTTTAGGTTTGTATATCGCGCTATTAAAAGTCAAAATAGATATATAAATAATCTATTAATAATATAATTTCTTCTAATTTGTTGTTTTGTATTTCCTTTCTGTTAAAATGGTATGTCTCTTGAGCATAATTTCAGGGGATTTTCGGGTCACGAGGAATCATTATTAGACAATGTCTGTATTTCCTCACAGAAAAAATCCCTTTCTTTGAATCCCTGCCTGAGGGTGACCCTTGAAAAAGTCTTCAGGCCGGATTATTTTTTTATAATTTTTTTTGGTTTAATTTTTATTTGATTTTTTGTTTTTCCTATTAACTTGATTCTAATACTTTTGTATCAATTCATCTGTGTTTTAGAAGTAGCTGCAATTGCGCTCTCTAAATACTATGAAGTTCTTTTTTGGTTTTAGTTTAAATAGGTTATAAATTTTAGTTGCGATTTCGAAACTGTTTTGTTTCGTTTTCATTTTAGTTTCGTTTTCAAACTTTTTCTTACTTAAGATTGGTTACTATATAAATAATAACATATACATTATCACAAAATTGAAAAAAGAAAAAGTAATCTAAAACTGATAATCAAAATATGAGTGAGTTGGAAATGAAAAACTAAACTTATGTTATTAAGTATATAAATAATAACATATACACTATCACAAAATTGAAAAAAGAAAAAGTAATCTAAAACTGATAATCAAAATATGAGTGAGTTGGAAATGAAAAACTAAACTTATGTTATTAAGTATATAAATAATAACATATACACTATCACAAAATTGAAAAAAGAAAAAGTAATCTAAAACTGATAATCAAAATATGAGTGAGTTGGAAATGAAAAACTAAACTTATGTTATTAAGTATATAAATAATAACATATACACTATCACAAAATTGAAAAAAGAAAAAGTAATCTAAAACTGATAATCAAAATATGAGTGAGTTGGAAATGAAAAACTAAACTTATGTTATTAAGTATATAAATAATAACATATACACTATCACAAAATTGAAAAAAGAAAAAGTAATCTAAAACTGATAATCAAAATATGAGTGAGTTGGAAATGAAAAACTAAACTTATGTTATTAACAGGCTCGCTGCCACTTCACACACTCATGAATAGAACTTTTATCAAATAAAATACCCTCCCCCCCTTCTTTGCTATCTTGTAACTGTCCTAGAGTAGCAAGCGTCTGATTAAAAAACAGATGTGAATCACAAGTGATTCACGACATAGCCGACTTGTTAAATGAAGGATCCCATAATATCTACTTCTTAAGATCGCAAAATGCATATATCTGTCATTTGTTATATCTCTAACTTTTTGCTTCATTTTATGGAAATACTTTTAATTTATGAAATGAATCTCCTCTTGTTCGTTTGAGTTTGTGTTTTTGAAATAAAATTATTTGCTGGAATAAAGTTAATTAAAAGTTGACTAGGTTTCAAACGAATTATTTTTTCATTTAAAAAATTTTTTATGAATTGTTTGCATTAAAAGTTTGTTTCCTCATATTCGATGATTATGCATATTTCGAATGAGATAAATTATTATTCTAAATGCTTTTATTATTTTCCATTTTCGAAAAACTAATTTTCGTGCCTGGTTAAAATTAATGAGCATTCGATAATTGTCATATTGTTCTAGGGTTTTCTCCAATTCCTTGACCATGATAGAATTAAATAGTGTTATATGAATAAGATATTTTACAAAAATTACTTATATATGCAATTTAAATGCACAGAAAATATATATATGCCTAATTTTCGAAGCTTGCCTACTCTAGTAATTCTGTTTACATGTAGACAAGTCAAAAATTAAATGTCATAGCTCATTCAAGTTATATATTAAAGATAGGAAAGAATTATAGAAGGAAATCTATCAAGATAGGAAAACAAAATATTATTATAATACTGAATGTTTATAGAAATATTTATGGAAGATGCTTTTTGAGTCTCGAACATCTCCTGCATTGTCTCGATTGTCTCCTGCATAATCTGCTTTAATAAATTCATTGATGCACTTAGTTTATTGCGAGTTATTTGAGCTGTCTGATATCTGACCTACCTGATAAGATAAGCATAAAAAATAATAAAAGCATTTAGAACAACAAGTTATCTCATTCGAAATTTGCATAATCATCGAACCTGATAAGATAAACCTGAGTTGTATTTCCTCCAGATAAACCATGTCATATCATTTTGCATCTAATGATAATTTTGAAATGTATGACAGCAACAACAAAATGTTAAAACGTGACTATTTTTGTAATTTTTCTTATATTTTTTAAAGAATTAAATTTCAGTTTAAAATTTTAAAAAAGAAGTAGCTAGAGTGAATATTAAGTTTCAAATTTTTATATTTTAAACTGAGATGCCGTTTTCGTCCCCTCCCCCCCTTCAGAGAACTAACCTACATTTCGAAATATATCTGAACAAAAATGCTCATAAATTCACATTTTTTCGTTTTTTGTTAATAAATATGAAAAATTCCAATATCTTAATAATTCAACTTAAGATGTTATCATTTATAACTAACTATACAACAAATTTAATCGTTGAATTTTCAGCTATAAGAAACTTTCGCTTGTTGACTTTAATTTTTGATATTTTATATCGAAATTGAATTTATAATTAATAAAAAATACTAAATATTATAATTAATAAATTAATAAATTTTAATATTTTGATACACTTATTAATAGAATGAAGGATTCAACTGATTATAATGTGTTGAGGAGAGCAAAAGTTAATATGCTTTAAAATCAACGCTTAAATTCCGGCAAAATTTTTGATATTTTAATATTTGACTCATGTTGTAAGCTATCAGAAACAGCTTTTAATTCAAAATCTCAATGTTGTCAAAAATTGTAACAAATAAATATTTTAAATTTTGAGAGTACTAAAAATAATCTCTTTTTAGGAATTTGATAAATTTTTTCCGTTTTATTTCTAGCATTTTTTTAATGATTTCAGAAAGATGTGAATAAATATCATACATATCTTTTTCAGTTATAGAACACTTTCCTCACTTCTGTATAATAAGAAATGTGCATTATCTAGAGATACAAAATTCTACCATTTTGGATATCTTATTTCTTCATTTTCAATTTGATGCATTTGGTATTGCATTTAATTACGACTGTAAATTCTATATAATAATATAAATAAGCGTATTCAAATATAGATGAAATTATTATCATAACTGACCATATCAAATATGATACAAAAATAGGAAAATAAATTTATGGAAAATTTACAAATTTTTATATTTATAAAAAATTCATATATCGTGATATTTCTTTAAAACATTATATGCTAGTATATATTTGCTTATATTAAGTTATTAGATTATTTCCACTTTATATTGTAATACGCAAAAGAAAAAAATCTCTGTCTAATAGACAGTTTATATTTCTACTGCATTTTCTATAACATAACTTAGTTCAAATTATTGTCCATTTAAGAGTTCTAAATATTAACATTTTTTTTCTATTAGAATATATTCATCATTTTTTTCGTAAATAGATTTCCTGAACTAAAACAGTAATTTTTTTTTAGTTTCTCTTGTTCCAATCTACTTCTAGACAAATAGAAAACTATTGCTATATTAAGTAAGTAATTCGTTCATTTTTAGTCTTTTTTTTTAATTCCTTTTTTTTAACTATAAGTAACTTATTTACTCATGTTTCTCAATAATAATAATTTTTTTCATTTTTTTTAGATTACTTAAATGTATTAAGAACTCCATTTATTATTATTAATAGTTACTTAAAAGCTGTAAATGTTATATCATATATAGTGAGACGCTTAATCAGGATTTCACGGTTATTTAAAAAAATTAACAATTTTATTTCTTTTGTTAACATTAAAACACTAATATCATTATAGGATATCTACTCTAAACATTACCAACAGCAAATTTCTAAATCTTTACCGATATGCATACAATTTCGGAATTATTCTAAAAGTTAGAAGTTATTATATTTTATATTATTTAGGGAGTTAATAACTGTACTCTTGAAAAAAAATTATAAAGGAAACATTTTAATGTAGTTCATCTATCGTAATAGCCATATTTAAAAAATTATTATTGATATACTGACATTTTAAATAAAAAGACGTGCTCATTTTTATAACCAAAAATTGTCAATTTACAAAGTTTCGAATTTATTTTAAATTAATAAAGACCATTTTACTGATACCACATGCATCATTTTGCGGTTTTTCCTTGATTTGCCAATATGAACTCGAAGTTCTTAATCTCCTAACCTAACAGTACTGGAAGAAAATTCAGAACATTTGTAACTATATATAAAAAAATGGATTGCAGGGGGGAAAAAACAACAACTTCAACTTCCTTAATAAAATTGAACATTTGTAAATGCGGGAATAATAAAAAAAAGATTAAAAAAATTAGGAGAAAATTTTCCTCGAAGTGGCCCTTTAAATGCTCTAAAATAATGATATGCAAAGATTCATAACTCGGTCTGTTTTAATTGCAAAAGTGTGGAATATTTTTTGTTTGTCAAGTTTTATTAAGTTTTTTTGTTGTTGTTGTTGTCTTTTGTTTGGCTCAAGAATGTTTCACTGAATATGACTAAGGGATTGGCGGAACTGTATATAAATAGTGACATCATAAGATTTTACTTAATATGTTTATTGACTTAAACAGCGTAAGATATCTTACCTTTATTAAAGGATTTTCTCAAATGAAACTATATAAATTTCTAAAATAATTTAAAGATTAACGAATTAACTCCAATTAGAGTAAATATTTTATTTATAAATATTAAAATATTTGTCTGTAATAGTTGCTTGATAAGATATAACTTCCATATTACTAACTCGAAGCAGTGTTTTATAACTAATCACAAAATTTTTTAAAAACCGATAGAATATAATTTTTTAAAATCAAACAGATTCGAAGTTATTACCTCAAACGCTTTTCATTTCACCACTTCAAACCGTGAAATTTCACAAATTATTTAATCATTCAAGATTTGAATTTTGACCCAGTAAGAGAACATTTTTTTTTTCTAAAGTAAAGCTGATCTTTGGTCTAATACGAACTGTGCCCAAAGTAATATGAGTAACCAACGAATTTTAATTTTATTAAAAATATATATCATGATTTTTCAAGAAATAAGCAGATGATTGTCGTGAAATCATAACTTTAATCGTTTCTTCATAAGGCATAATGTTTTAATTTTTTTTTTTTTTGAATTTTTAAATTTTTTGGAAGATTTATGACCAAGCAGCAACCACACACCAGAACAATATAAAAAAAAATAGGATCATATGAAACCGTCCAGAATTTATATATCTTTGTCAAGGAGATTTACTGAAATTTGCGCAGCAAATATTTATTTTAATCTCTTGATTTTCATATGACATTGTAGCTCATGGTAACAATGAAAAATTTTCGGAAATTGACTCTTGGAAGCGTAAGAACTTGTAGGTCAGAGTTGCCAGATGCAACCCACACAATTCAAAAGTAAAGAGAATAAACTTAACTAATGAATAGTTTAAAGCGGCTTGCTAATAATTAATTTTCAGAACTCGTATAGTTAAAATTTGTTGCATATAGTTGCAGAAGTTAGATTGATTTTACTATCAATACTAAGAGATAAATATAAAATGCAATTGTTTCATTTTGTTTCAAAGCCAGAATGAAATTTTTAAAAATGTTATTTATTAAATTATATCACATAATCTGGTAAATTTTTTAAAGTAATATCACTTCAAATTATGCTTTGTGTTTATTAGTGATTCCCTCAATAAACATAAGACATAAGTTAAACCTATACATCAACAAATGCAAATGTGGACAAAATATAGCTTTATTTTTTCCGCTTATTAATGGTTCTCAAGTGTATTTTTTCTCTACAGACTAACAATGTGTCTTAAACCTCCCTTATAATTGAAAAAAAAATGTGTGCTCTTTCTTTATGTGATTTAAAACTCGTTTCCAAGAACTACATCACCAAAAATAACATGACATCTTAAATATTCATTGATGCATTCTTCTATCTTAGTGAATTTTAAATCATATCTTAGTGAATTCTAAATTTCGTTCGCAGCTTTTCCATTTAGCGATGGAATTTCTTTTAACAAAGACACTTTCCAAAAATACTTATCACTGGATTACTTTATGGTGCTTCCCTACTATGACATAATTTTCGTGTAATACCATCTTGACAAACAAATCCTTATATGTAATTCAATGTCTTCTCCTTTTATATCAGAAAGCTATAATGAGCACATTTGTATTCCAGGACCAGAGAAGAAGAAAGCCGTCAGGTCTGGAACACCTCTTGCTCCTGACAGCCACATTTTAAAAGAAGAAGAATGAATGCCTTAAATCAGGTCACAAATGTTGCCATTAATAACACCTGCCAACTGGACTGAAGAACGTCCACCTAGCCATTGGAGTACCTCATCCACGGCCATTAATTCCAGGGAAGACATTGCCAAAAAGCGACTTTTATGATCTGCTTAGCATTTACAGACTGCCTTCTCACCAGCTAGGGGCGGGCAACATTCCAGGGGTTCTAAATTAGAAATCCAGAGGGGGAATCTTCGAGGTGCCTGTTTAAGTACCCTGCTGATTGGGCCTGGCTATCTTAACCTTTGACCAATGAAGGAAAACTGAGAAGGTGCAATCTTTCCTTTTGTATCAGTGTGGAATGCTTTTCTGAAGTGGATATGCAACACCCGTACGTGAACGTGAACCCGTGTGTCGCCGGAGTTCCCGTCTGGGCAGACAGTTTCAAGAAGTTCTATGACATGCTATGGCTGGAGAGTTACTATGCTTCCCAATATGTGCAAGGTGCAAGTAAGTACATTTCTGAATCATTTGTAATAAATATGGTAATTTTAATAAGTAAATTATTTCCAATGAGTATGGTAACGTACGAAATAATCTGAATCATTCGAAGTGAATTTTTCCACAAATTGAGTTCTTTTCATCAGGTTCTATCAAGTACTTACTTCTTAAAAGTGAGGAATAATATGGTAAGGTATCAGTTGCATACCGAGTAGTTTCTGTACGAAAAGTGCTTTTAAATTTCGTTTCGTAGAATTATAATTTCTTTAAAAATTATAATTTAAATATTATTTATAATTTTTTTAAAATATTTCTTTATGTAATATATATCGTTCTTATAACTTTTATATAATGATAAAAAATAGGGCTTCAGTTTTAAAATAATTCGCAAAAATATAAATTTTTAATAAGTATGGTATTGTGCGAAATAATCATGATTATTCGAAGTTAATTTTTCCTTAAATGAAATTTGTTTGGACACGATCTATTAAGTAATTAATTTTTAAAAGTAGAGCATGATATGGTATCAAATAACATTCTGTGCAGTCTCTGTATGGAAAATACTTTAAATTTTGCTTCAAAGAATTATAAATTCCTTTAAATATTTCTTTATGCAAAATAGCATTCGTATGTTTTTTTTTTTTTTTTTTTTGTGTGTGTGTGTGTGTGTGTGTGTGTGTGTGTGTGTGTGTGTGTGTGTGTGTGTGTGTGTGTTATGATAAAAATAGTGTGCTTCAACTTTAAAATAATTGGCAATAATATATTTATTGTACGAAGTCATTGAAAATGATTGTTGCTGCAATTAATTATAAGAATTGTTATTAAATATAATAACTTCCTTTTTTAAAAGAGGAAATAGTTTGGAAAAAGAAATACTCTTAATAGATTTTAAAAATGTAATGAAATCTAATGTCGTGCATAATTCAATAGAGCTGCTTGTTAAATTTCATAACGTACAAAAACTAGATTGCTGATTTCTTTAAATTGTGCAATTATATCCAGGAAAAAGGTAATTCTTGATGAAATCCAGAATTAAATAAATGAGATAGTTTAATCATAAAAAGGACTATACTCATTTATTTCAATACTCTTTTAAACCGGAACGATTAATTTGACAGTAATTCTAAAGTTTTGTTAAATTTTTGAGAAATTTTAAATTTGAAAACTGAAATACTAGGAAATCAAAGAAGGAAATTAATGGTTTCTGTATGCCGTGATTTATGAATATGAACATACATTTTTGTCACATTTTAAATAATCGATTTTTTATTAATTGTTTTGATTTTATCTATGAATTTATATTTATAATATTGATCCTTTCATTTAAATTACCACTTCGTTATTATTTATCTAGTTTAATGTTTTTCACTAAAAAAGCTATTTATGAGGGAGAAATAATATCCTTTAAACTAGAAATTATTACACAAAATTAATTTTAATCAGTGGAATTCAATAAAATGAGGAAACTAACAGGTAAACTAAGAAATTATATCTGCTTTCCTAAAATTAAATTTAATAAACAACAAAAATTTAGTATTTATAGCATAATTTTCATATTTTTATGAAAATGGAAAAAAAAAATTTTGATTTTTTTTTTTTTTTTTCGCTTTGAACTTAATACAATGTGTTACTATTAATAAAAATATCATTAACTTGCTAGAAATATTTTAAAAATTTACCTTGTTTTATTAATAGTTGTCTTCAATTCTTTTTCACATATCCTTTCATTTTCTACTTCTTCATAAATTGCTTCCTATATGAGAGTCTGAAAAATATTTTAAAATGTAAAATTAGAAAAGATTTAGATGCTAGTGAATACATTAGATATAAAAAAAGATTTGATTCTGAAGAAATTTCTGCAGTTTAACCAAAAATATGGATTTTTAAAAAAAATTAAAATCTGTTTGTATGGAAATATGAAAAAAAAAAAGCAATTTTATATTGTATAACATGTTTAATTTTACAATATATTAATTCTGAGCAAAAAATATTTATAATTTTGATAGTATAATTTTGATAGTTTCCTCATCATGAATGTCTTAAGTTAAATAATATTAATAATTTGGAATGATGTCAGCCTGTCCTTGCACATAAGATTATTGAATATAGTGACTCTTGTATCAAAATGTTATAAATCAAAAACCAAACCAAAAACAAAGCATGCGAAATTTTATTTTAATGTATATGTTAACGTTAATGGCATATTTTATTTTGCAATCATATACCGCATACAACAATTTGAGAGCAGATGAAGCTTGCACAGGTGTTTTTCAACAATAGACTGTTTAAACAAATTCGGCAAACGACGTTTTGATATACATCTTGTATCATTTTTAAATCAAAATTATAGTTTCAAATCAAACAATATTCATAAAAATTCGAAGCAAAAAGCATAGGATGGAGACATTAATTTTATACACTTTTAGAGGAATTTTAATGTCATTAATCAAGAACGATGGGCAGTATAAGAATGAAAATTTATTTTTGATCACATTTTATAGGTACTTGTTTTTATTAGAATGATGTTCGAAAGCGACAAGCGATCTCATCCAATAATTTTCAAATGATAATTCTTATTAAATCGATTTTTTCCATATTTATTTAACAAATTTGTAATTTTGAATTTATTAAATATACTCCTAATCATTTAACTTCCGATGAACTGTTTACTTTTCTTTATGAAATTATCTCATTCCATAAGAATTTATACAATATATTTTGGATTCAATTAAATATAAAATATTTATAAAATTTAAATTTGGTGACTGATTTGATGTTCAATATGCATATTCATCAAATGCTAATTAAAAAATTAAGTTAATCATAATTCAATGAAAATAGTATATCTTTAACCAACATATATTGAGGCTTGGTGGAAGGCTAGAGATCTAAGGGCGTCATGGCTAATCTTCTGGGCATTTATAATAAATAAATAAATATTCAGAAAAATTTGCAACCATTTTCAGACATTAATATAATTGAGCTAACATTTTCATACATTAAGAAGAGTATGAAAACAGTTTCGCATACTTATAAAAATATGGAAAAAAAACCCAACAATTTATTAATAAATATTTTATAATTCTAGATAGCTGAGAACAAATTAGATTTAGAGGTAACATTTAAATAGAAACATTTTACTGTCTTGAGCTAAATTTACTTTGACTTTACTCTAGGTAATTTTTAAATATGATTAAATCTTTTTCAATATGTTAGATGCCACAATTAATTATTATCACCAGCATTTTATTAAACAAAATTTTTTTGCTCGTCATATTTTTGTCCGCAATCGCACAACTGTTTATCTTGAATTGTTAGAATATTTGTGAATGAAAGAATGAATAATTTTAAAAAAAAAATGTTTGCAGAGTAATTCTAGAAAGCTAAAATTGTCTTCAGCTTTTTATTTACTGTCACATTTTTATGTACCTGGAACTATTAAGTGTTTGTAGGGACTATAAGTGTTAATTCTACATAGCTAAAAAAAATTTCAGCATTTTTTTTTATTTGCAGCACACATTTATTAATCTAAAATTGTTAGAAGATTGAAGTGTAAATCTTTGTAGGAAAATTCATTGTTTGCATAATTTTCGCATACAATTTCAAATTTTAAAACAAATTAATTCTTTAGCATAATTATAAGTTGAACTTTGCAAAAAACCAATTAATAAAAAATATCAAATTTCACACTTACTTCATTTAGATCTTCTTTTGATGATTTCAACATATTTTAAATAAATCTGAAAAGAAAATTGATATTTAATTTTAAAACCAAATCTGAATATTGTAAATACTCAAAGAACTGAAAATTCTCTTTATAATAAATACAAATGTAAGATATTTTAGGTTAAAAAAGTTGTCTGATATGAAATTCCTTGCATAACCTAAAATTAGTTCAAAGATTAACCGCTTAAATTCTGTTTTGAATGAAATTTTTGAAAATTTCGATTCTTATTTTGCTTTTAAACTGGGAAAATATTAAAATGCAAAATTAGTTAAAATAAAACCCAAATTTAATATTTGAAAACAATATTTGATTATAGTGATGAATGAACTATTGTTTAGAATAGTTACAAATGTTGTTGTTGTTGTTACTTATGACGCTTGCCATAGACAATCCCGCTGACGAAAGTTACAAATGTAATATCGCTTATGTAATCGCAACAGTGTAGTTACAAATTTCTTTCATAACCTATTCTTGGATCAGAAAACTAATCATGCTAAATCGATTTATCCATACGTAAGGAAATATTGCCCCTCATTATATTTTTAAATGAAAACAGCAAATTCCTTTGAAATTAAATGCATTTTATATAAATGCTTGAAGATTTAAAAAAAAGCCTTACGAAATACTCCAATACTATATAATAAATTCCAAGCAATCTGGCAGATATTAAAATGAAAAACAACCAGATTAGTTGAAAGCCATTAAAAAACGCGCATTTTAATAGCGAGACTTATGTTTATTGTGCATATATTACAAAACGAGCTAAATTATACAGAAAATTTTACGATTTTTAAACATAACAAAAAAATTCAGCTTCCTAATCCCTATTTAAATGCCCAACTCATCGAAATCTACCTACAATCACTAATTTTACCAATTAACTTTGAAAACGTTTGACTATAAGATGGACCGGGCTGAATTCGTGCAATGTCAGATTACTGAGAATCTACTAAATAAAGAAACTAATATTGACTGTAAATTTATATTACTTAAATTTTTCAATAGATTTAATTGTTTTGCGAATTCAGTTTTGAAAACGAATTTTATGTCTAGAACTTATAAAGATGTAAAATTATTACAAATTAAAATTTCGTTTTTCTTATACGTTTAATTCAGTAAATTTCCTAGTTAAAGAACTTCTGAAATACAAGACAACAATGCAAATTAATTAGTTCTCATCGTGGATAAAAGAATAGTATTTAACTGTTTTCCTTCAGCAAGAGATATCTCTCAATAAATTGTAATAAGAATTAATTTAACTTTTTTTTTTTTTTAGTTTTCGTTTAACTTTAAAATGCCAATATTGAAATGATTGTTTCATTTTTAATATTTTTTTATTATTGAATTAATAAATGCAGAATATTTTGTTGACTATTTTTAGAAAATATCCTAGGCTATCCATATAATGATCATAAGGAATTTTAAACCGTAATATAAATCTTTGATAGTTAAAAAGTTACATATAAAGTTAAACATATTTTTTGTCACCTTGAATTACATACCAATTTTTTTTTTTCATAAATGGTTTTATAAACTGGCGCAGGTATCCCAAAAGTAAAAATATAAAATAGACATTAAAAATTTTATATCAAAAATGAACAAATTCATCTATTAATTTTCGGTTAAATAAAACTAAAACCGTTAAAATAATGTTTTTAAAGAGGTTAGACAATCATCTTGTTAAAATGCCTTCGAATCTCTTGGATTGAATACCTTGGACATTTCTTTACTTTTCTGAATTATTTTTTAGCGAGAATGAAAAACACAGAACACTGAAGAACTAACTCCATGCATTGATTCTTCGAAGTAAATGCCTTCTTAATGCACTTCGAAAATAGTTTCCTCTTTCATAATTAAATAAAAACAAAAATTAAAATTTAAGGATCATAATCATTTAAGTCTTTTTTCAACACCATAATTTTTGCACTTGATTGCGTATTGTTATGCTTCAAAAAATGGCAATATTCATAATTAGGCTAATCATATTAAGATTTTCGTATTTTTTCTTAAATTATTGAATGTTATCAATGAGCAGATATTTGTTATATGTTCATAGCAAATATTTTAAAATAAAAATCTTACGTACTATTTTGAAACAAAATATCTCTGAATATTTTATTGAACTGCTGTATTATTGCATTAAAAGCAAAATTGATTGTTGTTCTTGTCTGATTACATTAAAAAACAGCCTTAAAAAGTTTAAATGCGCTGGTTAGTCTTTCGGTGAATGAAAGCGTATTCTTTTTTTTATATATAAGCTTCACAGTGAGGAATATTTTTATTAACTTGGAAGTAGAGATGTGATAGACGATTCTTCTAAATTTTTTTAGCTTTTAATGTATTCTTTCTCAATGTTTTTTTTTTTAATTTATTGATTCTTTTAGCATTTTCACTTAATATTTTTCTTGGAAGTTAGGAAACTGAGTATCTAAAACAAATAGGTTATAATGCACTGATAATTAACGTCTATCTGTTTTCCGTCTAGAACTACCTATTTCTAGGAAATAGATTTTGATAAATCATTAAGTGTCATCTTTTCAAATATTCGAAATCTGATTTTTTTTTTTTTTTTAAATCGTGTCTAATGCATATTTGAAGCTTAAATGAGATACAATTGGTAGCGCTTTGTAAAATATACTAAAAGATCAAAATGAACTCATAAAATATATATATATATTTTTTGAAATTTCTATTCCACTTAAAAAAAATTCTGAAATATTTTAGTTTTAGTGATAATTAACAAAACAACTTAGGCAGCCGATCATCATCTGATTCATTGAGGCTGAAAGATTTGTGTAGATGAAAATATAAGAAATCGTGAAATTAAAAAGTATATTATTTCATATTTGTAAAAATATGATTTTGCTTTCGATTTTTTTTTTATTTTTTTATTTTTTTTTTTAATTGCTTCCCACTAAAAATGTGTCTCTGTGATCAAAAATGATGTGTGGATGAATATCTGCATCTAAGTCTTTGGTGATATAGATAAACTTAAATGATAAACTTTCACCCATGATAAACTTTATTTTCCTTGCGTCGTTTGTTCCAAGATATCGCCAAAAAGATCAAGACCCATAGATTAAGTAGTGTTGATCTATATGACCAATGAGCAATATTTAAAGAAAAGTCATATTACTTATAAAATGCTTGTGCAGGCTTTTATTTCGCTTCAAGTCAAAATTGTAAATATGTTAAAGAATGAACTGAAAATTTTTCTTACAAAAAGTGTTGTGTAGCCTTTCGTTTTGCTTCATACAATTCAAAATTAATTGAAATTGGTGGCATTCTAAATCAGAGCATTCTAAATGTTTTTCTGCTGAGAATCCATTTGGGGATATGAAAAAATGTGATGCTCCTGTTTACGTCTGAAAATTTTTGCAGCGATCTCAAAGCGTGAAAATAAACTAGAAAATGAAGAATTAATATCTGATAACTAAGATGAAATTTATGTGAAAATTGTTATAAAATTTTAAATTAATATAGAATTAAATTTATAAAACTTTTTTGTCTCGATTTTTTTTTTTTCAAATTGTAAAATTGCTGTTGCTTACAAATAATTAATGGGAATGGTATTTTTTAAATTTTTTTCTTATCACAGTTTAAGAAAATAGCTGCTTTAAATAAAATATTAACGCTCTTAAATTTATACATTAAATTAGTAAACTGCGGTATAATTTTTGTAATATATATATTTCCGATTTGAAATTTCTAACTCTAAATTAGAAGAATTGACTAAAGCTTTAATTTAAAAAGAAAGCTTTAGTTAAAAAGCAAATTCAAATGGAAATTTTAGTGTACTTTGTGCCGGAATATTAACAGAGGGAAAACAAAATTATTAAAATTTTACGATTCATTCTTACGAATTTCGGTGTTCCGAAATGTAACTTGATTATTCATATTTGCTACATAAATTTATTTAATGATTCATTGTTTTAAATTTTTCAATTTATTCAAATTACTGTCTTTTAATATTCAAATTATTAACTTTTTAAAAACATTAAATAATTTCTAAATATTTTCTTCAAGGTCCTTCGATATATCTTAAAGATATAATTGCTCATTAAATAAATGGAAATTCAAAAATTCAATTTATTTTGATCTCATTTACTTCAACTAAGAAATACTGCTTATTATCAATTCTCGTTTTAATCTCATTTCTAGAGATAAGAAGTATTTTATATCATTTTGATTTCATTGCTCCAGGTAGAAGCACACAATGCAAACAGTAATTTGACATTTTTGAATTCACAAGCATTAAAAGAAAAAAAAAGTTTAAATTACATAATAAATGAAGTAATCTGCCAAAAATAATGACACCCAATACTCATTTTTTTGTCTTATACTTAGACAATATGGTTGATGCTGAGTAAGATAGTAATTTTGTACTTAACTTTGAAATATTACGAGAAAAATCGATTCTACATTTTGGATCTCCTATTTTTGTCCGATTTAAAAGAAAATTTGTTACATATCTGCGATTTTAGTAGCAAAGCAGCTTACCGAATTTGATTTATTATTTAGCTTTTTGAAGTTTTGAAATATTGCATTCAAATACACGAGAGCAGGAAGAAAAAATTAATTACATAATAAATTCAGTAGTCTGCAAAAAATAATAATACCCAGTAATCATTTCTTTCTCTTATACTTAGACAATATGGCTGATGCTGTGTAAGATAGTAATTTGTACTTAACTTTGAAATATTACGAGAAAAATCGATTCTACATTTTGGATCTCCTATTTTTGTCCGACTTGAAAGAAAATTTGTGATATATATGCGATTTTAGTAGCAAAGCAGCTTACCGAATTTGATTTATTATTTAGCTTGTTGAAATTTTGAATTATTGCATTCAAATACACGAGAGCAGGAAGAAAAAATTAATTACATAATAAATTCAGTAGTCTGCAAAAAATAATAATACCCAGTAATCATTTCTTTCTCTTATACTTAGACAATATGGCTGATGCTGTGTAAGATAGTAATTTGTACTTAACTTTGAAATATTACGAGAAAAATCGATTCTACATTTTGGATCTCCTATTTTTGTCCGACTTGAAAGAAAATTTGTGATATACATGCGATTTTAGTAGCAAAGCAGCTTACCGAATTTGATTTATTATTTAGCTTGTTGAAATTTTGAATTATTGCATTCAAATACACGAGAGCAGGAAGAAAAAATTAATTACATAATAAATGCAGTAGTCTGCAAAAAATAATGATACCCAGTACTCATATCTTTCTCTTATACTTAGACAATATGGCTGATGCTGTGTAAGATAGTAATTTGTACTTAACTTTGAAATATTACGAGAAAAATCGATTCTACATTTTGGATCTCCTATTTTTGTCCGACTTGAAAGAAAATTTGTGATATATATGCGATTTTAGTAGCAAAGCAGCTTACCGAATTTGATTTATTATTTAGCTTGTTGAAATTTTGAATTATTGCATTCAAATACACGAGAGCAGGAAGAAAAAATTAATTACATAATAAATGCAGTAGTCTGCAAAAAATAATGATACCCAGTACTCATATCTTTCTCTTATACTTAGACAATATGGCTGATGCTGTGTAAGATAGTAATTTGTACTTAACTTTGAAATATTACGAGAAAAATCGATTCTACATTTTGGATCTCCTATTTTTGTCCGACTTGAAAGAAAATTTGTGATATATATGCGATTTTAGTAGCAAAGCAGCTTACCGAATTTGATTTATTATTTAGCTTGTTGAAATTTTGAATTATTGCATTCAAATACACGAGAGCAGGAAGAAAAAATTAATTACATAATAAATGCAGTAGTCTGCAAAAAATAATGATACCCAGTACTCATATCTTTCTCTTATACTTAGACAATATGGCTGATGCTGTGTAAGATAGTAATTTGTACTTAACTTTGAAATATTACGAGAAAAATCGATTCTACATTTTGGATCTCCTATTTTTGTCCGACTTGAAAGAAAATTTGTGATATATATGCGATTTTAGTAGCAAAGCAGGTTACCGAATTTGATTTATTATTTAGCTTGTTGAAATTTTGAATTATTGCATTCAAATACACGAGAGCAGGAAGAAAAAATTAATTACATAATAAATGCAGTAGTCTGCAAAAAATAATGATACCCAGTACTCATATCTTTCTCTTATACTTAGACAATATGGCTGATGCTGTGTAAGATAGTAATTTGTACTTAACTTTGAAATATTACGAGAAAAATCGATTCTACATTTTGGATCTCCTATTTTTGTCCGACTTGAAAGAAAATTTGTGATATATATGCGATTTTAGTAGCAAAGCAGCTTACCGAATTTGATTTATTATTTAGCTTGTTGAAATTTTGAATTATTGCATTCAAATACACGAGAGCAGGAAGAAAAAATTAATTACATAATAAATTCAGTAGTCTGCAAAAAATAATAATACCCAGTAATCATTTCTTTCTCTTATACTTAGACAATATGGCTGATGCTGTGTAAGATAGTAATTTGTACTTAACTTTGAAATATTACGAGAAAAATCGATTCTACATTTTGGATCTCCTATTTTTGTCCGACTTGAAAGAAAATTTGTGATATATATGCGATTTTAGTAGCAAAGCAGCTTACCGAATTTGATTTATTATTTAGCTTGTTGAAATTTTGAATTATTGCATTCAAATACACGAGAGCAGGAAGAAAAAATTAATTACATAATAAATGCAGTAGTCTGCAAAAAATAATGATACCCAGTACTCATATCTTTCTCTTATACTTAGACAATATGGCTGATGCTGTGTAAGATAGTAATTTGTACTTAACTTTGAAATATTACGAGAAAAATCGATTCTACATTTTGGATCTCCTATTTTTGTCCGACTTGAAAGAAAATTTGTGATATATATGCGATTTTAGTAGCAAAGCAGCTTACCGAATTTGATTTATTATTTAGCTTGTTGAAATTTTGAATTATTGCATTCAAATACACGAGAGCAGGAAGAAAAAATTAATTACATAATAAATTCAGTAGTCTGCAAAAAATAATAATACCCAGTAATCATTTCTTTCTCTTATACTTAGACAATATGGCTGATGCTGTGTAAGATAGTAATTTGTACTTAACTTTGAAATATTACGAGAAAAATCGATTCTACATTTTGGATCTCCTATTTTTGTCCGACTTGAAAGAAAATTTGTGATATATATGCGATTTTAGTAGCAAAGCAGCTTACCGAATTTGATTTATTATTTACCTTTTTGAGGTTTTGAAATATTGCATTCAAATACACGAGAGCAGGAAGAAAAAATTAATTACATAATAAATTCAGTAGTCTGCAAAAAATAATGATACCCAGTACTCATATCTTTCTCTTATACTTAGACAATATGGTTGTTACTGTGTAAGATAGTAATTTTGTATTTAACTTTGAAATATTACGAGAAAAATCGATTATACATCTTGGATCTCCTATTTTTGTCCGACTTGAAAGAAAATTTGTGATATATATACGATTTTAGTAGCAAAGCAGCTTACCGAATTTGATTTATTATTTAGATTGCTGAAATTTTGAATTATTGTATTCAAATACACGAGAGCAGGAAGATGGATAGGCTTGTAAGGAAATATAATTTGCACATTATCATGCATGCGAATTGTCCAAAACTGGTGGATTTAGTCCCCAAATTTAACACAGATTCACAATTCTGGTCATGAAATAGATGGTCGCATTTTATCCATCTAGATAAAATGGAGATCCATCTATCCATCTAGATGGTCGCATCTTTATCCACTTTTGAATTATCATCTTTACATGCGTACGAATAGAAACACAGACGGATTGCATCCAATTTTTACTATAGACAGATTGTATCCAAAATTTGAAATAAATCCTTAATTTAGATATGATAAGCACTCAACCTTTGTTGCTTTCAAGAAAAACAGACAAAAATAGCGTGGAAATTTTTTTTTTCAGTCTCTAAGAGCTCAAAAAATTGAAAATTTCATGAAAATTTCGAAATTTTTTTACTAATAATATTACAACACTTTCACTGTAAACAAGAAAAACGGAAAATGGATTTTCAAAATATATCGCTTTAAATACTGTTTGTACGCTTTTTAAATGCAAATTAATACTTTTATTGTAGTTACATAGATGATTTAGCTGTTTAATTTAAGGTGCAGTGTTTTATAAAACAGTATATTTAATCGCTCATAGTTGTTTATTTGTTTAGTTATAAAATGAATTTTTGATTATACTTTCGGGTATCCGACAAACCTCCTCTTAAATATAATTTATGTGTAGAAAGGATTTCAAAGTAAATACAGTTTTCTTTTGATTAATTGAAGCAATTCAAATGTTGCTTTCAAATCTCGAAAATTTCCACAATCGCTAAATAATCATTATTAATCAGAAATTAATGTTAAGATCTAAGGAATTTGTAATTAAAGATTAATTGAAGAATTCGTTAAGAATCTAAAAATAAGAATGAATGCCGAAAAATTTCACTTAAAGGATATTTATAATATTCTGAAATTTTATTACAGATAGCGATTTGAAAACTCAGTATTAAATGCTTTGTAAGTTTCGGAAGAGAAACTGAGCTCGAGAAGACAAAAGTCTTGTAAAATTGTACCATATATTGAAGCTGCATATTTTTTAAGTATAATTGGTAATACTCAACGTATACTGATAAAATATTAGCTTTTGCTTCTTTGATAGTGATAAAACTTAATAATTTAACCATTTAGACTTTACATAATAATATGTTAATATTTAATTGTGGCATATATCTATCTGTCTGTAAATTGTGCCATGCAACATGTTTGAAATAATTGTTCAAAAGATCAACAAAACATGTCGTTGGACAGAGATACCAAAATTTGGCATTTAGCCCCCCTCCCCTCTTTTTATTTCTTCTTTTTTTTACTATAGATGCTTAATGACAAGAAAGGGTTATTCAAAGTTTAATTGAATCTTTAACTAAAAACTAATTTAAATTTGGTTTTTCCTAATAATTTCGGAACATATTATTACTTAAATACTATTTTTGAGCCACTGTAAACTTTACATAATTAGCTCTTTTTTATTTAAATTTTTGGCTTTGTTTTTAAATATATTTTAATACTTTTCCTACATTCAGTTAATGGCTTTAACGATATTATTCAACGATATTATGCATTATACTACGGTTGCAATTATATTAAATACGATTTTTGTAGCTAGATTTGAGTTAAGTATTTTGAGAACAAAGTAAAATTATTAAAATCACACTCGATGCATTATTACATTACGATCTTTCAAACTCAAGAAACGAATCTCTTGGACAAGTTTTTTGCTATGACGCTAAGATAATTCTTTTCTTTTTCATAAAAAGTAGTATTTATCCCTATGATTTCGCAATTCGAATGAAAAACGGGATGCTTTATTTTTGAAATGGTAATTTTTATTAGAAAATTAAATAGTAATAGTATTAAAGAACTACTATTATTAGTATTATTTTGTGTTGAAACTTCTGTACGTGCCTTACTTTTTAAACTTTTCTTTTTCCGATTTTTAAAATTTTTTTATTAATTACAGTAACGAATTCGGATCCAAGTTGATGCAGTCAAAATAATATTGATAATAAAAATATATTGCTGGTTATTTAACATGACGTTATTAGCATTTTAATGAATTAACTTTTCCTCCCTAAAAAAATTCTTAAATTGCAAAGGCATTAAATCGGTTTTGTTATGCATTTTAACAAAAAAATTACCCTCTGAATATAGATTTTTCTGATATGTAAAATATTTATTTTTCTATATAGGAATATATGTGTCGAATTAATCTATTAATTTACAATGCGATGATTTAATTTGTAAACAATGTAGAAATACAATCTATAAGATGAATTAAATGAAGGAATTTACTCGGAATGTATATCGAACTATTTTAGTATTGTATTGGTAACCATATTTGTAAAATCATGTTATATCTAACTATTATATAGTTGCTTATAAATAAAATTCCTTTTTTTTTTGTAATTTATCACTTAAATGATATATATATATATATATATATATATATATATATATATATAATTATTCACGAGAAAAATATTTCTTATACATATTATACATTTAAATGAATCTTATGCAAATAAATGCGCATCGGCAAAATCGAATTGGAAACAAAATTGCAATACTTGAATTCGTCATCATCCTACTGCAAAGAGAAGTAACGCCCCAGCAAATGAGTATCAGGATGCAAGGGGCGTGGGCGGTATCCGAAAACGCCCTCCGTCACGTCCCTCTAGGGACTGTATTTTATGTAGAAATATTCTTTACCGGTAGAGATTATTGAAGAACTTACTTCTGTGTTTCAAATAAGCGAGTATTCAGTAATAATCTAATCCTTCGCGAAGAAAATGATTTTAAATGAAGGTGCAACTTATTGACTGATTGATTTGGTTTGATAGAAAAGTCAAGTTCTGTAACGTGGCGCAAAAAATACTATAAAATGCAAAAGTGGGGAAAAAAAAAAAAAAGGTGATTAAGCAACAATTACTAGTTCAATTAAAATCTTGGCTAAAAAGGATGTATTTTTTAGCTGAAAAATTAGATTTTGCCATATAATTTAACCCGTGACTGGAGACTGGAGTCAAAATGACATGGAGCTGATTATCACGTAATTTATTTGGCCTTCAATACAATCATCTCCTCCGTACCTTGTATATTGGCACAAGTCAAAGTATGAACATGTGCGTATAACCGAGTTATTCTTTTTCAAAGTTTTTGTTGTTATTTATGGGGTCGTTGACACTACGCCTTTGAAATTGTGATTGAAAAAATGTATAATGAACCAGTTAATTTCTACGCATTTCACATTGCAATTCGCTTCCTTTGTCTAAAATAACATAATATTGTTTTAAAAGAAATGAATAATACTCCATCAGGACCTTTCAGGAAAAAAATTCGGCCATATGATCCAGATTTTGAGAAAACTATAATGCAAACGGGTTGAAGATCGCGAAAGGCCGGAAGATGATTCGATATTAGCGATGCAGAAACGATTATAAGTATTCACGAAGAAAAAAATGAAGAAAATTCGGACGTAGATTGAGAAGAAGAGGAAGTCAATATGATTGACATGGAAAATTATTTCTATGGGTAAGGAAAAAATAGATTCAAGTGGCTTAAGAAGCCGTTAATAAGTTAACATTCTCGGACGCCTCCACACAATTTTTTTTTTTTTTTTTTTTGAAGAAGCCCAGAATCCGTCCTAATTTTAAACGGCTATATATGACTGAAAATGAAGCCTGGATCTACAATTCTCAACCAACATGTTGCTTATGTTTGTAAATAGGCAAAAATATTGAGATCACGAGAAGTCAGATTTTCGTGATTCGGATATAGTGGAATTATGCGACTTTATGGATCCACTGTTTTACATTGCTGCTTTTAAATTTGAACAATGAAAAAAAGAAGAAAGAAATATTTTAAAATATTATATTCTTTATTTTTGTTTGTTAAATTCTAACAGTTATTAACATTAGTGTAATACTGTAATATCTAAATGAAGTAAGTTTTCATTAAAAGATTGTTTAAGTTTTTCTTATAACATCTTTTCAACAATTAATATTATAAAATTTAACATTTTAAATATTTTTGGTAATTACATGATTTTCAGAATGTATTGTGTTCCCAAAATAATTCCAATGTTGTTACAAAAGACAAAAAAAGAAAAATAACAGTGGAGTCTTTTTGACTCCTTATCTCTGGCCTCGTGAGGAAATTCGTATCTGCAGTGAGTTACAACATATAAAAAAATCAAAAGATCAGAATTGCCAAATAAAATGATTGAAATAAAGATCACTGATTGAATTAAGAGTATTGTTAAAGAAGGATGAATTTTATACTAAAAAGCTAGATTTCGCTAGATGTTTTAAACCATATGGTTAAAAAAAATCACGGTTCATTCGAGCAAGATGATCAGGTAGGAAAAGAGAGAGAGAGAGAGAATTAAACAAGAAAAAAAATAAGGAAACGGGAAAATTACACATCTCAAAGACAGATCATAAGCAATTTGAATACCTTTCTTTAAAAAAATCTGTCTAAATAAATAAATAAAAATAACTGCATGCCAAATTTTGGTGCTCCTGTCCATACTTTGTAGAACTTATGAACAATTTCTTCATCAAACGTGTCACATGACACAATATACAGATAGTATGCCAACCTATAAACATGAACATGTTATCATGTAAAATAGTAGAACAATCTGAAGTGGTTAAATTATGAAGTTGTATCATTACCAAAGAGGGATAAACTAATATTTTATCATTATATGTTGAGTATTGTCAATTATACTTCAAAAATATGCAATGTCAATATATAGTTCATGTGTACAATTTATGAGATTTTTGATTTCTCAAGCTCAGTTTCTCTTTCGAAACATTCAAAGCATTTGGCATCGTGTTTTCAAATCATTATCTGAAATAAAATTTCGGAATATTATGATATCCTTTAAATGAGATTTCAAAATAATTGAGATCGTAGAAACATATATTTTTTTTTTTTTACATATATGATGAAAACATAATTATACTACAATTACCAACCACAAACCATTGCCAGAAAGCTTCAAAAGTGCATTTATATTTCGTTGTTACTTAAAGAAAATTAAAAGCCATTGGTACTTTATAGTTAAATTGCTCATACGTATCCTTATTTATTTATTTATTTTGCATGTGATGTGATGCAGAAACTTAATTCCTCTGTAAATTAAAAGAATATATGTAAAAAAAATTAAAATTTAAAAATAATTTTTTTAAGTATCTCTAACAATTAGTAGATAATAGACAATGAAATTTTTGAAAATCTGTAAGATAGTAATGAAAAAAAAAGTAATAATAAATAAATATGATGAGTCATTAAAAAATAAATAAAAAGTTTTAATTAATAAAAATGTAATGGATGAAACAAGTTCGGCAATTCAATATTGCATTTTGTTCACGCTGTTTTGTTAATATTGTCCCGTTTCTTAATTTTAAAAATAGCTGTTCAAAATATTTGCTGAGAATTACTGTGGGTTAAAATTCTCAAATTAAAGCATTTTACTAGGAATTATTAAATAAAACACTTTACTAATGATTTAATACTATTTTCCCAGTTTTATTTTCTATATATTATTTAATTTTCTTCTTTTATTTCAAGCAAAAGTTAATATTTAGTTCGTTGAAGATTTGGGAATAATTATAACTAACATTGATCTTAAAAATTTTATTGATTAAAAATAACCAGGAAACTAATTATCAAAATTTCACTCTTTTTTTTTAAATTTCAGTTTTTAAGAAATGCATAGTATTGCAGAATTTCAAAAAACTTGTTTAATTATTATAAATTTAGTATACATATTTATTAATATTTTGTAATGAAAATTATCGAAGGCATTAAATATCCATTTATTATGCGAACTAAGACGAAGTTTTATTGAATGTTTATTTACTTTAACTGAAAATAATTTTCCTGCAAAATACAGCTTTATGATATTGTTGTTATATAATTTTCAGATGTTGTTTTAGCTGTAGACAAGTGTAACAAAACTGAGAAAGAAAAGATGAAATCGCGTTGTTATATAAACAATTTTTTTTAGCCACAGCGTAGAACAAATTTTGTTTCCAAATTATCTTAATTCCTTCAAGCTCATTTTCTAAGTTGTTATACAAAAAATTAGCGAAACATTTATCAGTGATCGAGGTTCCTAACTATGAATAATAATAATAATAATAATAAATCTTAAATTTCAAATGTTTCATTTTAGGATATATAAAATATCTTTAAAATACTTTTGTTATTTTTTCCTCTTAGGAGGGGTGTATTTGACAGTGGAAGATTATAGCGCCATCTATGTACATTAAAAGAAATATTTTATTAAAGAATTATTCTTACTTTTTAAAATGGTCGGAAGATGGCGCTTCATCAACTTTGAATTTATCTATTTTAAACAGACACTGATTGTATTTGTTATTTTAAAGAAAAAAATAGTGTTTAACTTTTTTTTTGGAGGGAATAAGAATTTATGCAATCAATACAACAAAAAAAAAAATGAAAAATTCATGCATTTTGAAATTTTAAATTTGGAAAAAGTTGTGAAGATTTCAGAAACTTGAAATTATTGAGGAAATATTTTCTTCAAACTCTACTCTTTTATTTATTAGAAGAAAAGTAACTAATATCAATTATTATAAATTATAGTTAACAAAAATAAAATGAATAATAAGGAAATAATGAAATAATTTACAGATATTAATAGAAAAATAAAATAAACTTTCGATTGCTAATTTATTCCAGATTTTTGCAGTGCATAATTGTATTATATTTCACAGTTTTTTCTTATGTAGTATGATACCTATAGTAAATGCTCTTATTTCCGATGATCATTTGAAGCTTAAGTTCCAGTATTATCACATTTTAATGAATGTTACTTTAAATCTATATATCTTTAGCTTCTAATGCACAAATATAAATTCTGTTATTCAGAAAAATTTCAAAAACTGTCTGATAACAAATGAAAAATTTTGTATTGTTAATGAATGATCTAATTATATCTTATATTTTACGTATATATTACTCGTAGAAAGTTCTTGCATTCAAAAATTTTCCAGCGCGAAGTTTAAGAAAGGTGGTACATGCTGAAAATTAAGATTATTATAAAAAATTATGAATTAAATTAAATTCTAAAGAAATATAATTTCCTAAGAATGAAATTATCATAAAATACTGAAAAAGATTTTTTAAATATATATTGTAATATATTGAAATAAAATATTTTGCATTTTAACTTACGTCTGAATTTTCTTGATAATAATTGATTCTTCATAACATTCAATGCTATTTTATTTATCTGAATAAAAGACAAAAATTATTATTAAAAATAAAACATGTAGCATGAATTGCATATATTTTAGAAATGTTTTATTCAATAGCAATCAAACTTAGAAATTATATATTAGTATAAGTGAAATTTAATTTTTTAAAATTTTTGAGAAAGTATAGTTAATTATTAATTATTTTTGATGTAAACTATAGCGCTTATAGAGCTTGAATATTTTTATTCATGAAGATTAAGTGTTGATATGAATATTTTAAATTGAATACGTGTTATTAAAATTTTTATATTGAATGAGAACTTATTATTTGCTTTAATAAATTTCGAATGAGTATATTACAAAAATAATTTTTTTTATTATTATTATATTGAAACTCATTATCAGTCCTTGCTCGGATTGATTATTTTATCTCTTTTTTTTATGATTACTGATATAAATTTTTTAATATTATTTATGATTTCTAGCGCAAAATTATTTAATTAAATTCACGAAATTTTCATTCAAATCTTCCTTCTTCATAACAAGTCTGATCAAAATTTGTGAGAATATTCGTCTAATAGTTTGGATTATTATAGTTCAAAATATTTTTATAAATGTCACCTTCATTTATATAAATAATAGTTTTAAAATAATTTTATCTAACAAGATAATAATGTGAATATATCTTGTTTCACAAAATGATTTTAAAAATACGAACGAGGATAAATTTAACCAAGGGGAATCAAAAATTGATGAGAAAAGAGCAAAAGAAAAACTCAATTAAATATACTACATAAAGTAAGTATAGTATACTGTTTTAAAACATGAAAGGCAATAAAGTTAGGGTATAGCAGTTATATAACAGACTTCAATACAAAAATCATCAATATTTTTAATTTCTGCGAAATTTTCCTACACTTTTGTGTATCTAATATTAGATAATTTGTATGAACCGTAATTCTTCAACACAATGTTATTTTGTCTTGATTTAAGAAATAAAAACAATGAAAAAATTATACTTCATATACTTAAAAAACAATAAATAGGAGAAAAAACGATTCCTTCAGCGTAGTCAAGCATTAATCCTCCTTGCGCCATCTATCGGGTTTCTTAAGAACTTGCTGGTTTTTCATAGATTTCTACCTGAAGGAGAAAGAAAACGAATTTGATTTCAAAAATCAGTGTATGATAAAAAAAAAATCTCAAAAAATCATACATTTCTGCATAAGTTGATAGATTTAAATGTCCAGCATTTTCTTTACATTCACAAAAAAAATTCAATATATTTTAGAAAAATAAATTGAAATACCGAAAGTAAAGAAAAAAAATTATCATGAAATAGTTATTGATTACAATATTGTAAATATTCTTCTGAATGTAGTTGTTAGTTAGTCACAATATAGTTAGTAAATTTCTCAATGTAATTTCTTGCAGAAGAATTTAATGATTAATACTTTCACGATATTAAGCTTCTTAATGCATTTTGTCGACTCAAAAGGTTTTTAATTTTTAAATTGCTTCTAAATAAATTATTTCTTTGTGGAAATAAGGATAAAATTATTTTGCTGTCTCAAAAATAAAAATATTTACAAATAATTTTTTATCGACACATTTTTAACAACTAATTTATTTTAATCCCCTTAGTTTTATTGATACGGCAAGGACATTTTATAAAAAATAGATATAATACTACTTTTATTGAAATACTAATTTTATTGAAAATAATGTTAAAGATTCCTTTTATTATTATTTAAAATTAAATGATGAATATTTTTTTATGAAATGTTCTTGCTCTTATATTTTTTTATGCTTCTAAATTAAATATGTTATTTTCTTAACAATTATATAAATTTCTATTCGTGTAATATTTTATTGCATTGTTGTTTATCTGTTAATTTTAATTATAAATGAATTTGTACTCTAAAAGATGTAATACAATTAAACATTTTAATGACTTGTTTGCTCAGTTTAAGCCAAAAGATGGCAGCACGAACGAGAAGATCGCGCACTTCCGTTGAGCTACAAATGAAAGCAGTAATGATAAAATTTTAAAATTAATTATCGTTATTGTGGGGAAAAAAAAGGAAAGCAGCAACCGAAAAATATAATTTTGAGATTATATTTAATGAGTTAATCTTTTTATTTATTTTAAAGTATGAATATTGAATTGATTAGTATTATCAATTTTAATAGAATATTTTTGAAATAATACGTCGTTCGTAATTGCATTAAAATTTCAATTCGAATTCAAGCAAAATCTTGATATGAATATTACAACATTTTATTATCATCCTTACAATTTCAATATTCATAAGTGTTAATAAACAGTTAGTTATAAATTAAAATAATGCCTTTTATCTAAAATTTCTCCAAGTTTAGTTAATTCTTACAAATTTCCAAAGCTTAAGCTTAGAAAGAACCGTTGGTAAATAAAATTCTACCCTGCAAGAATTCCATTTTGAAAATATTTAAACCGTAAAAAACATTTTATGTATGATGCGTACTGATCGTTTGAGAGACTTCAATCAATACTAACTAACTTTTTAATCTTAAAAATCTATTTGATAAACTAATCTTAAAAAACAATTTTCTGTTTTAAAAGTAGTTTGATAGATGCATGTTAAAGTTTGTCTAATAATTAATTGTTAGCATTACAATATTTAGCTGTTCTTCTAAGCGAAAATCTTAAATTCAAAAGAGCAATTATAAATGCTTTATGTTCTAGTGGAATCATTGAGGCTTTCCTTCATTAATATGAGGCATTTAAAAGAGTAATTACCAGAAGTATTGCATTTATAAAAATGTTGGACGAAACATTTTATTAAATTTTCATATAGTTTGGAGCCAGAAGCATATGTGAAGATACATATCACGAGCTAATTAAGGTAAAAAAATTATTTAACTTTTTAAAACCTAAGATTAACCTAAATTATAAAAATTTTCAAAATCTTTTTGAAGACAATCCTGACCACTAGATGTCGCTACAATCAGAAGTTGAGTAGTCTAAATTTTCAAGATCTTGTAAACAAGAACAAGAAATTTGGGATCATTTTTTTATCAGAATAATCTTTCTTATATTTAATCCCACTTTGATTTTTTTTCTCTGTCATATAATTTATAAATATATATTTAAAATAAAGTTTTTGCATTCTTCCACATAAACAAAAATATTGAAATAAATTTTGGTAATAATGCACAAAAAATTTGATACCAAAATTTTGAATTGCCACTCTTTATAATCAATGAATCAAAAAAAAAACTTATTAACCTATCCTTTTTTTAAAAACACTTATTTTAAAGCACAATCAAATTTGATATAAGCTCCTTAGAAAAAAATTGGAAACATGTTTCCGAATTTTAGATGAAATCTCTAGATAGAAAGTTTTTCTATGTATGCGGCCATATCCATATTCAGAAAAGCATTAAAGAGCTAGATGATTGAAACTTGGGAAAGTGTTTAATCAACGTTTTGTGACAGTGCAAGATATTCAAATAATATTCAATATTCAAGAGGAAATAAAATATTTACAAATTTTTCTGTGGTATTATTGTTTATGTCTCTTTTTTCGCTTCCGCCTTTCGGAAAAACACATTTTTTCTTTTACCATTTTTAATGGTAATAATTATGTTATAAAATATTGTGTTCAGTCTTACATCTAAATTATGGAATTTACTATAAATTACATTAAATTTTATCAATAAATTACACTACAAATTGCCGTTTTCTCCTATTCGAAATAACTGTTTCAACAGTGTATTGTCTAAGTATTGTCTCAATAACAATTTCGGCAGTTAAATTCATAAAACAAAAATAGGCTTTTAATTGCCGTTATGATTTATTGGACGTTAATATAATACATAAGAATAATTTGGATTTCAATTTCTAAGGTATACTTTATTTAGCAAAATTATGTATTTTATTGGATATTTAAATATTTAAAGTTGATTCAAATGCGTAAATTGAATGATAATCCGTAAGTTTAAAGTAAAAGCTAGAATATTTAAAAAAAAAAAAAAAATGACAAGTTTCAAAGTCATTTCTTGAAAAAAAAATTTTATAAGGTAAAAAAAAAGCCTGATCATGGCTTATATAAAGTAAATAATCTAAAAGTCTGAAAAAAAAATTATTCCTTTAAAAAAAAATAGAAATATATTTTATTTAATTCAGATTTATTAGTACTATAAAATGAGTTTTAATTAATTATCTTATTAAATGTATTCTTTTTTATATTTGAGAAGAAATTTACAGAAGGAAAATAAAATGAAAGATTTTCAACATTTTTTTAAATTTCTTTTCTTAGCTATCGCATAATAATCCACATCGACCGGAATTTTAATAATTTTGAAAAATTTAAGTTTTTTTTCAATTTTTCGTATATATAATATTGATTACATTTGCTAAGAAAAAATAAATTTATTTTTAGTTTTCTTCAGAAATTATAATCAAATATTTATGAAGTAAAAGAAGTGAGAAATGAATCATTAACAAATGAAATAATATGCTTCGAATTTCTTATTACTATCGAATACTATTAGTGCGCTGATTCTCATACAGATGGCGCCACGCGTAACTTTGCCCTACAATTGATATATGGCAATACGATTTCATTATGTTGCTATTTAGATAAAAAGTGAGTGACTTGACTGTTATTTCTGCACACAGAAAATAAATTACGCCGTGGCTCTCGGATGCATTCAAATGTTGTATTTTCGGCATTTATTAACAGAAATAAATGCTTTCTTTTTTTTTTCCTTGTAAAAATTATGCGGAAATAATTGTTTTTCTACACCCTTGTGAAATGTTTTCTTGTGAATTGTTCTGACATAAGTTGTATTTTTAAAAATAATTTACTAAAAATTTTTTTTGGAAAAAATTAATTTTGATACTTTTAAAAACCTGGTCTTACTTTTTATTATATATATATATATATATATATATATATATATATATATATATATATATATATATATATATGGTTCTATTTAGAATTCTTAAACAGTTATTCCTCAGTGATTACTAACATGTAAAAATTTTTTTTTTAAATTTATATATCTTCAAACTGAATTTCTAATAAAAATTTATTATTATATAAATTGAATACATTGCATTAAATACATTACTATGTAAAGTGAATACTGTATCAATAGAAATTACAATATAATTAGTTTTAAAATACACAAAGAAATACTGGAAAATAGATAAGATACTTTTAAAAATTATTAAAAGTAAAGCAAATACTAATATATAGATGCTCATTTTTTTTAAAAATAAATTTTTAAATATTTTAAAAAATAAATATTAGATCTTAATTTGTATTTCAAAAAAAAATTATTATTTGTCTCGTATCAATTATTATAGAAATGATAATGGAAAGAGTTATAAAGTTACTATTTGACGTTTAGACCCTCACTAAAATTAGTGTTTCAAAAAAAAAAATGGACAGATAATACATTTTTATTAAAATAGTTTATTCAAAGAAATTACAATCATTATTTACACATTAAAAAAATTTTATTGCATTTTCCTTACATGAAGTATTGTTTTGTCAAAAATGCCGAAAATAGTGTATTTTTTGCAAAATTGAACCTCATCGTTTTGATGAATCTCGCGTTTTTGATTAATCTAAGAGTAAAAAAAATCTCAATCCCTGAAAAAAATAATTTGGAGGAGGGGGGGGATCTGAATAGAATGCGCCATTTGCATTTGTCATCAAAATTGCAGATTTCAAATCTTGACTCAAATTTCAGAATCAACGATGCAACTGAAGTTGGGCATCTTTTCTTAACAGTAAATTGTTGTTTTCTATGAAATTTGGAATAAAATTTTGCATAATTTTCCAAAATCTGTCCTTGATTTTCTTCATCATATATGTTGCAAAGTTGTACTGCAGTTTTTATTATCCAAGTATGCAATATAGTTGTTGGAGGAATGGTTTGTTAATTTCGATTATAATTTTTGGGTGTTTTTCTATTTCTCTCTCTTTTTCTCGCGCTCTTTCTTTTTTATTCTCATAAGGAAAATTAAGAGGTTTGAATTAGACACTCAATTTAAGAATCAGCCAAAACTCAAGCCAAGCCGAGAATCAAACCAAGAATTAGATTCGATATTTTAAATAAGTTTGATATAACTTCACATGAAAAAGTTTTTGATGTAGAGCAACTAATTGATGTTTTTTTATATGCAATTATAACATTACTCTTTAACGTACCGCTTCATAGCTGTCATATGAGATGAAAAAAATTCACCCTCAAATTCCGCTGTTATGGTAATGATTGAAAGCTCGATCGTACAAAACAACAGTTAGCTTTGGTAATTTATTGACACTGTAAAGAAAAATGTATACAAAACTTTATATTTACATAATAAATCGAGAAAATAAGCAGGGAAGGATTTACTTTTCCTTTCCGATTTGATCTTCTAATTTTTGAAGCTTTTAAAAATCCTTTGCTTAAACTAAGAATTCGAATTTGTCCAGGAGATTGAAAGACACATTCCCCACAATAATGCAAAAATAGAAAAAAAAAACAAAAAAAGCAGCTTGTAAACGTTATTCAGAGCATGTATACTTATATAAGAGACTTTTATCAGGGTCTAGCTGAGCAAGCATTTTAATAAGTGATTTTCATCTTTGAATGTTGGATAGTTAAAGCTAGAAAGTCTGGGAAAACTAGAACCCTGTGCAACTCAGAAGCTTACATTTAAGTGATTAGAAGAACATAATTTTAAGAAAGGAATTAAATTGATTTTTTTTACATAATATATGTATGGATTCTTATTATTATCTTATTCCTCATTATTGTGCCGCGCAATAACAAAGCATTCCCTGTTACTTGTATTATCTATTTTTTCATGCTGTTTGGTCTTGTGATTAATTTGCATTCCGTGATAATACAATAAAATAGCAAAAGTAATAAATGCTAGCGGTGATAATGCTGTATTTATTTCGTATTGTATATTTTACTTGAATATATAAGTTTTTAGCGTTTTTCTATAAAGCCTTGATTTTTTTTCTTCTTCTTTTCAATGAATAAATAATGAATAATGTCATTTTCATGAATTTTCAATGAATAACATCATTTAAAAAAATATTGATATTCTTATTGACATCTGACGATATTTTTTATTTATTTCGAAAATTGTTGTGGGTTCTGTAAATGTATAAGTATTTACGTTGGAATATTTCCCTCCTTAATTGAAAAAAAATAATAATTAAAATGAAAATGAAAAAAAAAACTTTAAAATATCGATTACAAAAATAAAAGAATGTTTAATTTTATTTTCTTTAATAATTTTTCACCCCCCCCCAAAACTTATTTTACATTAATCTTTTCCGTAACAATTTTTTACCTACTAATTATTTTAGCAGCATTCTTTGAACAGAATAAAATTAAGAGAACAGAATTAACTAATATCTACAATAGCTTAATACAGAGTATAACGCAATATAAAACATTTTATCATCTTTCTCTCTCTCTCTCTCTCTTTCCACTAGCAATATTTGTGCTCTAATAACTTTCCTTTGTGTTTTGTAAGCTTTTCAAAGGAAAAGACCTTAAAAGATTCTTTTCTCCCTTCTGGGAAACTGCATGTCACCATTGCATTCAAGAAGGGACCAACCACACATTGAGCAGTATTTTTTCATATTTTTAATTTTTTATGATCCACATCATTTATCCATGTCATGTGTGCCTTGATTTCAAGAGCTGTATGTAAAGTAATGCTACTTTTATTTTTCTTAGTTAAAGATATATTAAATAGCAACGAAATGACCAAAAAAAAAAAAAATTTTTTTTTAATTTGTAAACATCCTAATTTTTAAATATTGGATAGCTTTAATTAGGTCTAAAAGTCATCTTTATTTCATTATGATTAAAAATAACTATGTCAATCCTTTAATCGTTTTCTAATATACTTTAAAGAAATTAAATTAAACCAATAAATATAGCTAATTATGCATATTTTACCGAATGATATTTCATATATTGTGATGAAATTTTATCCTTGTTTGATAGGTCACGTTAGCCGCTTGCAACCAGCTTGCTCGCCCGAATTGTTCATTTTTTTAAGACTATTAAACAATTAATAGGAAATGCATTTTTTTTTCAAATTTTTGGTTATTTGATGCGACTTAAAAATATGAATTTAATTGAATCAATCTGCAAATAAAAAACTATTAGGATTACAAATTAAAAGTATATATATCATAAAATGAAAGCGGATGTAAAAATCCTATTTCGAAATTAATGTCCCAAAAAGAAATTTTTTTAAAAAATTTAATTTTAACATTGGCAACCAGCACGTGATTGAATATTTTGATGGATGAATTTTAATTTCATAACATTAAAAGCATCGTGCCTAGATCCATTTTGCCTAGAGCCAAAAGACGGATGTGGCAAGCAGGGCGATTAAAAATGTTTATAATCGATTTGTCAAATTAATAAATTTGTAAAAAAAATGAACATTTCATGAATTATAAATTATTAGAAACGCAGTGTGGGTTTACATTGGAGGAAATCAATATTAAATTAATCAATTTAAAAATGAATAATTCATTACTTATTTATACTCTATTGAAATATAAATAATTCATTGAATTATTGTGTTACGTACACCTGACTGGTCCAACAAAAAGAAATATTTAATGTTATATTCGTTTGAAAAAAATTTTTTTTTAATAATCTACTGAAATAAACAAATGCTTTTATTCGCAAATATCTAACTAAAATTATAGCCAATTCAAAAATTTTATTATATGCATTTCTCTTTAATTTATATATTAAAAATAAATAAATAAAAACTTATAATAGCATGCTAATACTAAAAGAGAAATTAAAATAAAGTTGAGATAAAAGTGTGTCAGAACTTGATTTTAAATTGATCAGTTATTAAAAGCGGTGACTCATAATTTGCACTTCTGGGGGTCCCAAAATCCATAACAGAATCAATAAAGTAAGACGAACTGAAGCATGCTTTTATAACATGAGCATGTTAAAAAAATTAACGTTTTAACTGAATTAAAAAATGGTTAAAATATGAATTTAAACTAACAGTTATTTAAAGAGGAACTTCATAATCTACACATCCGACAGCCTCAAAATCCACCATTGCTATTCGTTATTTAATGTATTAAAATAATGGATAGACTGAGGAGTTGAGCAGCTCATTGTTATTAGAAGTGCTCATATTTTCGTTTTTATCATTTGTGAGAAGATAATAAATTATACTGTGAAAAATAAAAAAAAATATATCTTCAGTAAACTTTTCATCAGAACGTGGAGTCAAAATAGCTAATTTCGTATTCTTTCGGTCCATTTTTGCTTGTTTGTTTATTGGATTGTTGAAAGATAGAATTGCGTAAGTTCGAAAGGATTACATCTGAAATCATCATTCATTATTTTTACATTCTTTCATTAAAAAAAAATATATTGCATAGCTTATATCAATAAATTTCCCATTACAGACTGGTTATGCAGACTATTCTGGAAATTTTCAGTTCGTTATGATTTTCCTGATTGGAAATATATCGAAACACTCTAAAAAAAAGGATGATAAAGACATTTAAAATTGTCCATAGTTTTTCTGATATTAGGAAATATTTTGTTAAATATTCTAGGATAATTCGCTTGTTGATAAATATACTTGCTTTATGATAATTTAAAAAGATTTTTAATTAATTCTCATATATTTGATTGATTTAAATGAATTGAAACTGAAAATTATTCTTGAAACCAAAAACTTAATTACTTAGTGACATTTATCAATGAAATTATTTAAGTTTTTTTTTTTTTTTTTTTTTAAAAAAAAGAATGGCATTTTAAGGTTCTTAATTAGTTCTGTTTTTCGATTGATTTAAGTAAAATGCTTCCTTGGAAAAATATTTTTGAAACCAAAAATTAGATCATATGATATACACCATATACTATACTTCATCAACAGAATTTTCGCTGCAGTTTTTGTAAACCAACCCAAGGTACTGTTACTTAATGACATTTATAAATGAAATTACGAAAGGTTTTTTTAAACGAATGTTGCATTACCCTTACAGATGCGATACATTTTTAATTCTTGAAAAATTTAATTTGTAGAATTTACTTGTGTCAAAATATTTCAAAACAGAAGCAAAATTAAAAAAAAAAATATTTTTATTTAAATCTGAGATCTGTTTCAGTATATAACCCTAGTGTTGATACAAAATTGGGCGTTAAGTATAACTAAGCTAAATAAAATTTGTTTAAATCAAATTCATTTAAATTTTAATAAAACATATCTGAAACAAATTTTATTTTTAAAATTTTGTTACAATTTGCTTCAAATGTTTACATAGCAACTTAACCTACTGTATCATTAAAACGATTTTTTAAAAAAATTAAATTTTGAGGAGCAACAGTTGTATCAAAGCATATTTTTGGGATAAAATATTTCAAAATAGTATCCAAAATTTAGTTATGAAGTAGAGATATATTTTAATGAAGGTAGCTAACGCTTTAATAAGTTTATTTAAAGACATGATATTTTACTTCAGACTAATAAAAGATTAAATTTAAATTCTTTGATAGTAAGTGGAGTTATCCTATTCATGGCCGATGGTTTTGATGTGTTCACGTGTTCATTGATTAAGTGTCCAAAGCCAATAAATAAATAAATAAAAAGATTGTTTCAAGTGCACCCATTGATTTTATGTATGTTAGACGGGACTTATCCACGTTTTTCCCTAACTGACATCCGCAAGGAGAAAAATTGGGTTTTTTTTTTATTTTTTATTTATATGTTTTGAAGAGGTGCTGGAAGCCGCTCGTATGGCTAGTTTTATAACAGACAGTTGAATATTGTGATAATTAGAACATAAGAGGCATGGGGAAAACCAAAGGCTCGAGCGACTCGTTGAATTAAAGCGGAAGTATTTTGATTGAGACAGATTAATTTTTAAAAATTAAGAAGTATTAAAAACTATTTGAAAGATAGAAATAAATTGAATATATGTATTCATTATAAAACCTGATAATGTATCATTTAAAAAATGTGAAACTTGTTTTTATTATCCACCCAATCTGTTCGAGAATATCTATTTCTGATGCTATATAAGTTCTGCAATTTCCAATAAGCGGCTATTATCGTTCTTTGAGCTATTTCCAAATTGCATTTAGAGAAAATATATTATATTGGGCAAATCGTCTTTGCATTTTATGTATAATAAATATTTCATTAAATGATCTTTCGAGTTTAAAGCACTTTTAAGGATTTTAAGAAATACATGATTTTGAATCCAATTTCAATGTGCTGGGCGATTATAGAGTCTTTTCTTATTACACAAAATATTAAATAAGAACCATTCAATATAGTACTATAAAATTTTTAATACGGAATAGCCATGTTTTTTAAATTTTTTTTACGTCCAACAGAATGCTTAACAGATGCAGAAGTAGTGGTTTTACTTTCAGTTATTATCAAAATGTTTTTAATGCAGGAAAAAATTTCAGCACATTTTCTTTGGTTCCATGAATTGAAATCGGTCATTAACTGTTCAATCTCAGTATTAGATTACACAAAGGACAAAATGTTTGTTACGTCTGTTGAAGATATTAATCTATTGAAAATTAGAATCACGGATATTGTTTCTAGAATAACAGTCGAAATGTTGAACAATACTTTACAAAAATTGAAATACTGCCTTAACATTCTTTGACTTACCAAGGTTTGCCGAGCATATTAGAATTTACTGATGTGAGTCTTTAATTAAAATATTTATAAACAACCTTACTATATATTTTATATATTGGAACAAATTAAACTAAGTATACCAAATTATAATAGATTTTTATAGTATGTACCATATTTTTTATATACCAAATCATAATAGTTTTTTTTATAGTATATGCCATATTTTTTATATACCAAGTTATAATAGTTTTTATAGTATATACCATATTTTTTTATATACCAAATTATAATAGTTTTTTTACAGTAATTTTTTGCAATTAAATACTTTGTGATCACCCTGTATTATTATGTAGTTCTATATAGATAGTAATTTGAAATCTGATTATATTCACTTTTAAAATGTGATGAAGATGATGATTGGTGTATTACAAAGTGAATTATTATTATTTCTGAGAAAGAATCCAAATCAGAGCTATAAAAGTAAAGAAACAGTTTCATATTTAAGAAAAAAGATGTATGATTAAGTAACTATATTTGATTAACAGTTGTGTCAGTGGTTTATTTATTTACTTTTTTTTACTAACTGTAATCAAAGAAAGAAAAATACAAGCAATTTTGTCACTAATAGATGTTGTAATGCGTATTTATAATTAATTTTTTTTCTTATTCATTTCTAATAGCAACCGGAGATAAACGCATATTGATGTTTAAAACACATCGTTACTATATGACTATATCTTGAATAGCATTTTGAAACATTCTATCTCAAAAATATGCTGTTCTGTAGATTGTATACTATTTACTTTTACACCAAAAACAAAAACGTTTAATCATTAATATGATATAAGTCTATTTAGTTGAACATATTTAAATGTTTCCTAATACTGTGTGTTTGAGTTTTCTTAGATTAGTGGGCTTTAGGATGTCTGAAACGTATCTGTCGAATTCTCCGAGAATTACGAAGATATGTGAAACTGAAACTGTTATCTATCTCTAACTTAATCGTTACTGATAAATTAGCCAAGAGTAAAATTCGAGTTATTTCGTTTTCTTTAAACTATAAATTATTTCTTTTCGTCTCAAAAACAAGTAGTTTAATTATATTAGAATCCTATAAAGTTTATTTGGCTAAACATAAAAAAAAATAATAATATTTTTTCGTATTTTATGAATTTCAATTGCTTTTGAATAGTGGACTGAAGAATCTGTCTAAAGTGCATCTTGTCTAATTTCAAAAAGAATTGCAAAATTTTTCTGAAACTGAAACTGTTATCGGCCATAAACTTGGGTCGCTACCTATAAATTACTCACATAAGGACATAACCCGAGTTAATTCGTTCTGCTAAAAGTATGCGCATATGATAATTAAAAATAGTTTGGTGCTTAAGCGATTAACGAAATCCTGTAGTATAATTAATGGAATTGAACACTTACTTAGATTTCTTTTTTTCGCCATCGTAAAACCATTTTGATATTTTTAATTCCTTTTTTTTGTGGGAAAAAACGGCAAATGGCAAATGTCATAAATATGATTGAAATACAATGCTGACATTTCGCCAAAAGTTTCAAAATTTTGGGGAAACTAAATTTATTCTCTCTCTTTAGGGAGAATTTCCAAATTTTACGCTTAAAGTTTTTTTTTTTTTTTTTTTTTTTTTTTTGAAATATAAGATAAATATGATGAACTGACTACAATTCCTTTTTTAAAAACAGAAAAAAAATGATAAATTTTCGCAAGATTTGCAAATTCTTAGAGAATTAAAATTGCTATCCTTCCCCATCTTTGATCATTACATAACAATTAATGAAATTCTATTGTAAAAACTGAGAGTGTAATAGTTTTTTGTTCACACATTAACGAACAGTTTTAACTATAAACACATAACCATCTTTTGCTTTACATTGTAAAAGTCATTTTAGGTAGATTCCTATAGGAATACCTATTGCAATCATTCTCAAGACAAGATTTCGGGAAGATTTCTTCAGTTCTTTACCGGTCATGGTTCTTAGAAACTAAAATCACCCTCCGTTCAAAAGTTTATATATATATATATATATATATATATATATATATATATATATATATATATATATATATATATATATATATATATATATATATATATATATATATATATATATATATATAAACCTCTGCTTTTTCAGGGGATTAAACTTTGTTTTTTAAAGTTTATACGAACCCTGTACAAAAAAATTCCCTCGTGAGTAAAATGTGCCCCACCCTTTAATAAGGTCATGTGCCAAATTTCAGAATTTTATCATGAAAACTCTCAAAGATATGTTAAAACAAAGTTGGTGAAGGGTCAATCACCAATTAAAATACAAATGTTTACAGCTTTAGTGCAGATGACGCGATGCAGGAATGCACCATAAGCAAATAAAATATGCTTCATATCTTTAGTTTCAAACACAAATTTTAAATCTGTGCTTCCTGAAAAATACTTTTAAATTTTATATCATGTATTATAGAATATAACTTAAAAATAGCACAGTCAATGAACTTGTAAAAAAACTTATTAAATCTTTTTTTTAAGTAATCTTTCCTTATGTAATCTCTCTTTTAATTTATATAATCTTTCCTTTAAATTATTATTTCTACAAGTTTTTAATCTTTTTGAATCAATAAACAGCAAAATTATTATTTATTTATTCAATCATTACTAAGTGTTAATTTGTGTACGATCCCTAAAACACGAACATCCAACATGATTTTTCTTCTTTGCGAACTCATATTCAGGCATTGAGAACTGGTTTAAGTCAGCATTTATGTAGTTTCATATCTTTGAGACTTCTTGTGATAAATTGCTGAAATTTTGTACATGACCTTATTAGAGGGTGCGGCACATTTTACTCATTGGGAATTTCTTTGTACGGGGTCATTATAAATAATTTAAATTTTGCATTTTTTGAAGTTTAATCCCCTGAAAATTTTAATCGGTTTCATAACATTTTGCACCTTTTTTTTACGCAACTTCGTAATTTACAGTATATGTCTATGATCATTATTTAAGGAATAAAAGCCGCGGTCAAGGTTTGTGAGACACTCTGTATATATATAATTTATTTATTTATTTTTAAAAATAAGGCAAATGTGATAAAAAAAATTTCTAAAAAAATTATTTTGTATCTAAAATTTATTTAAAATTAATTGGAGCTATTACCCTCATGGCGGCGTACAGGGGTTATCAGTCCATAGGACATAAATTGGACAAAAATACCCATTTTGAAGGAAAGGAGAACCACCCCCCGTCTTTGTGAATGCCGAAAACAAAGGGGTTCCCTCCCGTAACTTATTCGACGACCCACCACAAGATTTATTTGGTGTAGCTTTTTCCACTGCAGATACTCCTCTAATCCCGTTAACGTGTACCACTCTTGTTTCTTTTTTTTCTTTCTTTTTCTTTCTTTTTTTTTCATTTTTTTTTTTACCCTCTTCGACTAGTTATTTATTTATTTCTTACATTCTCTTTCTTCTCTTCTCTCTCTCTGCTAGAACTTTTTTTCTAGAAATCTTTCTTTCTCTTTCTGCTATCCCCCCGTCTCCCTTCCCCTTTGAGGTTTTCTCAGAACTCATTATTCGATGGAGTGAAGTTGAATTGTGACCAATCCAGCATCCGGATAGAATCCGGTTTCAGGTGCGAGAGGATTCGTCTGGGAATAGATCGATGGAAGCGGTTGCGGTTAGAGTTGTGGCTGAGAAATTAATTTGGGCCTTTTCGCTGAAAAATGCTTACGCTTAGAAGCTTCAATTACCAAATGCTTCCTAAAGTAAATCAGCGTCCTCCCACAGAAAGGTAATCAGTTACCTGCCCATCAACAAAGCATTCACAGGAAAAAGGAGCAGATTTTTATTCTTTCCTGAATTGGTTTTAAGTCGCTCTTCTCTCAGAATTATATTTCGAAGGGACCGTACTTAAATAGACTTATCAAATAAAATTGGTTTAATGATCCAAATATTTATTTTCCATTCATTTCTACTTTATTGATTTCAAATTTTCTTTAAGATAATCTGAATAATAAATTTTACCCTTTATTTACTTTTTCGTATTTAAAATACCGAAGACATTGTAATTTTCAAATTATGTGAAATAAAACTACTCTGATAATTCAAATTTTTCTCATTTATTTATTCAAATCCATTAAATCTCAAAGAAACCAAACCTTCATTTCTTCTTTATTGATTCCAGATTTTCGCAAGACACATGGAATGTTTTTTTTTGTCCGTATCTGCTTTCTTGTTTATAAATTGTAATTTTGGAAGAAATGTAATTTTCAAATCGTATTTTGAAAATGGACCTGGTTCCCCCGCCCCCTGTTTTCTTTGTTCTCGTATATTGAAAGTTATGATAATCATCAAATTATTTTTGATGAATCTTCATGTTTCAAATCTCTTTTGAATCTCAAAACTCAGTTTTGGTATAATGCTTGTCGATCTGTTCTTTCTATGAATAAGATAAAATTTGAAATTCTGGATGCAGTATGTAAAACAAATGTTACAGATTTCTGTCAAATTTTTTAAACCTCTTTAGGTGTCTGTTAATCATTCTGTAAGTTTATAAACAAGATAGAAAAGCAATTCGTCAGACAATTTATTGTAACTGGGTTTATGAATTTATAATTAGAACTATAGGCATATAAGACAATTTCAACCGTATTCTGTCCTCTTTTTGACTTTTGGTCGTTATATTTATTTAAAGCCATTAGATATAACTAGATTCATGAAATTTAGTATGCGATCTTGATGCAATGTATCAGATCATTGAAACTAGGTATATGACTTTATAACTAGAACTATAGGTAATTCGGTAATTTCGGTATAGGTAATTTTTAATCAATTATGTCCTCTTATTGGCTTTTGGTCTCTGTGTGTATTCAAGTGCGATAACTCAACAATGGAAATAGCTAGATTGATCAAATTTAGTATGCAGTCTTGATGATAAAATAATAGATTTGTTTGAAATGTCGCTTCGTCGGCTTATGTGAAGAAATTCAAAATATATATTGGTTTCGTTCATTTTACGAAAACTTTAAGCATACAATGAACTTAATTATTCAAGAAGTATTTGTGGAGAACACTTCCATTGGTTATAAATTTCAGATCTGAAAAATAATTTCTTCTTTTCTCGTAATTCTTTTTTCTTGTAAATTCTTCTTTTTTCAGTAACTTTTTAATCACTCATCCGTAATTTTTAATAATTTTTTCTAACGTTTTTAATAATTTATGAAGTCTGCAAAATGATGTTTACACACACACATATGCAACATTGCACATTACGAAAAAATATATATAATTGCTCATTTACTAAGTTGGAATTCTTTAGAACGCAAAAGGAATTATAATACCTAACAGCATTTGGATTACTTTGTGTTACTAATATTATTCAACATTAGTCGCCTTTGGAAACCAGCTGCTTCTCCGAAAGTATTGCTTATATTTTATTTCATTTGAATCGTTTAGATATAACCTCACACCCATGATTCCACCAAATTGTCAGACACTTAAGCCTTGTTATTTTAATCACCTTATTTAGTTTCGGTTGATTGTGTACATGAACTTTTCTAATGAAGATCTTTACCATGGCGATTCTTCTCTCATCTAAATTTCGTGGTAATGTAACTTCACGTTTTTATTTCTCTTGCAAAACTACGCTGCTATTAAAACAGAATTTTTCTTTTTAATTTTCAACAATGGAAGAAAATAACGCTATTAAATATTTCATGAAACAATGAAAATAGTTTGAATTTCATTGGATTTGCATGACTGTTAAATTATAATTAAAAACACATTTTTTAAAACCATTTTATATGGTTTTAAATTCATTTTCGTACAATAATGTTCTTGGTAGTTATTGTGGAAAAATACAAATATTGCCTTCAATTTTTAAATATTTCAAATCCTAATTAAAGTTTCAAAAGATATAAAACCGCCCCTCGTCGCTTTGCCACTCTCTACAACAAATACTATACATCGCCTGTCTGAGGATTAAAATAATGCAAAAAGGATAAGAGTGTTTTTCTGAAGTGAAAAGTAAAATGTAATAGTTCTATAAAATATATGTTTTATGGAAATATCGCCGATCCATCGAAATAACAGTGATAAAAAATCTTGACGGAAATCTTTGATCTAAAAATGGTTGAGGGTGATCTAAAGAGACGGTAAAGATGATTTGGACGCCTGGGACATGGTATTACTTTTTCGCCTCTTGGTAATATATCACTTTAAATAGTATGTGAAAGCATTATTGTTTTGTTTCCATAACACCTCTTAAGATTGGCGTCTGGCAGAACTATACCTCTTTCCCCCTGTTTTTGCGCCATCTCTTCAAGCTGTCTTTTACAGGGTTTCTAAACGTGAACATTCTATTGAAATTGGGGGCTGGGGGAATAACATGAGAAAGTATTTGTCGTTTTCAAATAAATAACCTTAACCGAATCCTATTTAATTTTTTGTATGCAAAAATTGGTCAGATGATTATAATAGCAAAAATGTATTTTATTTGCAAACTAATATCTTATATTTCAAAATGATGTTTAATCCATATCTCTGTAAAAGTTAACTCACGAATATGTTGAAAATTTCAAAAGTAAATTAAGAAATATATAGTCAAAAAATAAGAAAAGTCATAAGAAAATCCAGGAGGTAATCAGCGTTTTTTTAATGTTACGTAACATTTTATAATTATCTAAATCATCGTCGAGTTGAATGTCCTTGGAACACGGAATATGATAGATTTGGACAAAGAGTGAAATGAGAAGAAACTAAGCCACCAATCTTAAACTGTATCTTCTTGATGCAACTATGTAATTGGAGCGATTATTTCTTATATACGTTTTGTTATTCCAAATCTATTAACACCATAATCAAACATCATAATGTCTTTAGCTAATCGCTCTTTAATGTAGATGTCATAGTTTAAAAGATGAAACGAGATAATAGGTGAAAGAGACTTCAGGAATAATTTTCTATTTTGTGCATTTTATTTTAACAAGTCTTCCGTATTGTGTGGCTCGGCTTTCGGCGCAATATTTTGTAAATGCGATTTCAATGCATTCTGAATTTTTATTCGTTTCATTTGAAATATTATGAATTTTATCTTAAAAATACCAAAACATGGAACTTTTCCCCTTGTAATTTCGGGCATTTGCTGAAATACGTGATCCTCTTTAGAGGATAACTTTTTTCGTTACTTTATTGTCATTTTTTAAACGATAAACAAAATTATTTTCACTGTGTATTGAAGAGTATATTATTTTGTTGTTGTTTAACTAATCGATCAATAAAAAGAAATCGGATGGCAACTGTATCGAGCTGTTGATGAACGAAAGAATTTCCCTTAGAATGACCCTAATAAGAGATTCAAATATTAGAACAAAATTAAACTCACATTTTAAAACTTTGATCAATATAAGAAATTACTCCCATGTTTTTTTGATTTATTGGATTTCAAAAGTTTCGATGATATCGAAACAAGTTTCATAAGATGATTCTTTGACTCACCGGTGCGAATTTCATAGATTCAGATTCTACGGTAGAATAGTTTCCTTCCAATTTAGAATTTACAAACTTTCGTTTTTGACTTTTTTTTTTTTTTTTTACCAATTGCATTTGAGCTGGGCTTCTGCAAACATTACATGGCTACCCTAGGCAATGAAAAATTCATACACTACTGTAAATATATTTTAAAACTTTAAAAAAAAATATCGAACCAAAACAATATCTAAATTTTTCTAGAAAATAATTTTTATTATCTCGCTTTTTATAATTCAATGATTCATTGACAAACTTATTAATGCATCTTTTCTTGTGAGTATTTCAATAACTGATCGATATTCAGAATGATTGGAAGACGCCTATTCGATATTTTTGATAAACCAAATCATAGTCTGTTTGACTATTTTGACTAATAGACAAACGCTCTATTATTGTGGCACCACTTGGTGCTCCCCTACAAGAACATTACGGACTGCACTTGACCATAATATAGACAACTATTCTATTAATTTCCAGCTCATATCGTCTGTTTCTTCGAGAATGGGCGAAAGTTATTGGAAGAGTGTTTTTATCCAGACTCATAAAACATTTAACATCAACGAGGTCTTTCTTATTCAGAAATCTTGTCATTTATGTCTAGAAGATTTTCTTTTCACATTTCAAATACAACTATAGAATTATTTATGATAGAGTGATGTCTGAATTAATGATTAGATGTTATTAAATGATTAATAGAAAACAGCTTAATGCTGATGTTAGATTTTGTGAGAAAAACTAATTATGTTCAATTACATTTCAAAGATAACTCTTGCTTTCCCAATTTCAAGTAATTTTAAATAAATCCGGATTTTTTAAAAAAAATTTTTGAAATCTAGAATTATTTTACATAATCTTCAGCATCTTAGAAGGAAAATCTATTCTACAGGCAGAAAGTTAAATTTTCCCAAGCAATTTCATCCAAAAAATTTTTGTCTTAGAAGCATCACGTATCTATAGTCACACAGCAAAATTTTCACTAGCAAGTTGCAAAGCAATTTCATCTAAACACTTTTTGGATGAAATGAAATTAACATTGATGAAATGTTTCAAATAATAAATAAATTACTAATTGTAGAATTTTCATTGTTAGATATTTAATTATAGATATAGAATTTTAATCTTTATTTTATCTGTCTATTTGAAAATTTTGAAATTCTTTTTAAGAGGCTATTTCTCGGTGATTAATTGCTTATTGATTATTGAGGGAAGATAGAGATAAAATATTTTGATTTTTTTCAAAGATAATTATTTTTAAAATTCTGAATTTAGGCCCAATCCACGGCAAGGAGTTCATAATTAATGAATAATATATGCAGAAATATTTTTGTACTTTTTTCAATAAATATTGCATTTAGAAACATGGTAATCGTTTATCTATAAAATGATCAAGTATAATAATAATTGTGAAGGAACACTTCCTTAGCAAATGCTTTTTTAACTTAATTAAATATTACGTTAAAAATTAGCATAAAATTAATTCTTTTAAACAAATGGAAAATATTCCACGTCGCTAGAAAAATGACTCCCTAAAATCTGCATTTATAATGAAAATCACATAGCACATAATGAAAATCACTTTCCTAAAATTATGTCAAGTATATTTCAAGATTAAAACTGTAAATGTTAGGAAATCGGTTTATGGAAGAAATATTTTAGATCTTATCTTATAGCTTCATTTTGAAGTTATGACTTGTTTTTCAAAACATTGTTGATATTCTTTTTCTTTCATATTTCTATATCTTAGATTCAATCACTTAAGAATTTTTTTTTCCCATAGTTCCTATATATTCGAGATCGATAAAATCAACTATATGTTACTTGGAATGTTCTAAGAAATGTGTAAGGTTATTAGTGTTTTTTTCCTCTTCTGTTTTTAAATGTAGCCTTTAGAAGTTCCGTATGTATATCTATGATGAATCTTTCACCATATTCGATTATTTAAAGTATAAATTAAATTCGATTTAATTTTCATTTATTTGCTTGTTATCTTAATTTTCAATTAAAAATCTAACTGAAATTTTTAAAAACCCTTTCTTTGAAAGCATCAATTGCACAATAAGTAACTAGCTGCCAAATTTGGCAACTGTAAGTCCTATCATTCATTCTGTAGAAGGATCCGATTTTTAATCCTGCCTGATTCATCATACAATTTACTGATATCTGCAGATCTATAAATATTATAAGTTTATAACAATATCATGTCACCAAAGTCAATAATCAAGATGACTGACAGTAACTGTCTATTGTATTGTTTATCTGGTCAATCATCTTGATTGGCAATTTAGCATTCTTGGCGAGGTGAAGAGACACCCTAAACTAGATATCAATCCAATATCATAATAAATTATGTTTATTATCTTACAAAAACTTAATTCATATCTTTGAAAAAAACATGATTATTGACTTTGCTTTGTGAAAATCCTTGTTCTCCCATATAGCACTTTTCAGTCATTAGATTCTAGTGATCAGACCTTGGTTTTTCTGTTATGTATTCTAACATTTATGTTCTTCAGCCAAACTTTCTTCTCTGAACTCAGCACTGTCAAATTATAATTGATGTCACAAATTTCACATTTTGGAGGATTTTTTTTATTCTCTCCTCAAGCCAATGTTTATTGGATTTAATTTTGATCTTAAGATCCTATGGAGAAAAATAAAATATTCAGTAATGTATTAGGAATCCTTGCTATCACACTTTGATTCTTCCTATATTCTTCCGTGTGTTCAATCATAGGCCAAATGTTTTCTCTGAAATTAACGCTGCCAAATTACAGTTGATTCAGTCACAAATTTCAAATTAAGGATTTTTTTTTGTTCGCTTCTCAATTCAATGTTTATTGGAATAAATTTGATCTGAAGATAATTTGGGAGTGGAAGAAAGAAAAAGATTCAACAATAAATTTGGAATCTTTGCTATCAAACCTTGGTCCTTCCTATATTCTTCCGTGTATTCAATCATAGGCCAAACCTTTTCTTCTGGAATCAGCACTACCAAATTATAGTCGATCCAAACGCAGAATTCACTCCTAAAGTTATTATTTTTTTCATTCATTTTTCAGTTCAACACTTGTTTGACCAATTTCTATATCAAAATCCAATGGGAAAGAAAGCAAAAGGTTCAACAAAGTCTCTGCGGGACTCCCACTAAAAGGACTAATTCTGTGGTCACTCCAATTCGCTGGACGCGTGACTAATCCTCTTAAATTTCCAGTCCAGGCTACGCCGACAAATCGCTCGAGTGCTTCAATCACTAAAATGGGCAATTAACACGAGAACCCACTCCGAGTTATGGAGAAGACCCCCCGTCGAACAGTGATCCGACAGAGTGCGGGGGGGGGAGAAATCGAGTCTCCTCTTTCTCTCCCTCCCCTCTAAAAATGTGAGAAAACATTCCTTTCCAACCCCCATCTTCTCCGGTCATGGTGGCATTCAAATCGATGAGAGTGGACAATGGGCTAACAGTGTGACCGTTCCGAACTTTGTATTGGTTTTTCGCCACACAGATTGTGAAAAGGTGGAGAGATGTAGATGTTGTTTGCTCGAATAAACTCAACAGATGTTTCGTGGTGAAAACTTCGTTCTTTATGGTCGAATGTGGAGTGGACGGCATGCGGTTGTGTTTGCTCGGCCGTGTTATATACATAACGGACGAATTTAAAATATGAGATTGATAAAATGTTTGATATTTTAATTTTATGCTTTGTATTGATAATAAACGAGCGATTGCTTTAAAATCAATAGAAAGAAATATTGTAGCTTGTTTCTTTTTTGAACCCAAGACTAAAGAAAAGAAATGCTTGTTTAGAATAAACAGCTACTTAAGAGATAATTTTATGATTAATAATGATAGATATGAATATTGGTGTGAGAAAAAATCTAACAGACATTACCTTTTTACCTTTCTTTGACAAAGATTCACTGGAGTTTTACTGGTGTGGTGTGGCGTGGAGAGGGGGGTGCCAGCTCAGGTGTCGTCCTCGTCATCTGACCGTGGTTCAAAATTACCGAGGTCCGTCCCAAAAATAGCCCTAGTGTTGCTTTACAACGGGACGTTAATATAACTAAACTAAACTAAACTCACTGGAATTTTAATAAATTTAAATACGATGAAAACTAGTTTTTAATTGTAGTCGCTGATTAATTTAATGACCACCATTGCTATTTCTTTTTTCATTTCATATCACACTGTTGTAACACTTTAACAGTACAACATTTAGATGCTTTTGTTTTGTAATCGTAGTTGTCTGTGTCTTGAAACGTTTAGTTAATGTTAATATTAAAAAAATGGGACGGCATAACAATACGGCAAATAATACAATAATTGTTTATTTTTTTCCACATAAAATAAATTAGAAAGAAATTTTATCTATCAAGTAAATAAAAAAGGGATAGTAAACATGAAATTTATTAAATAATCAATTACCAATAGACGTTCTGATTTAAAAATATCCAATATTATGATAAATTTCGTGTCGAAGTATGTTTAACTTATTTTAAGACTGAATTTCTGTGTATGGAATAGATTGGAAACATTATATATCAGTGTATATTTTGTTTAGTGGCATTTGAGAACAATTAAACTTCAGTTAACTTACTTATTTGCGAAATTAAATTTTTAAACTTAGCAGAAGAATAGTTTACATGTGTAAATATCTTAGTTTGTGAAACGTAATAGGCTATTCTGAATACGATTTTCAACAAACTCTTGCGCTTCAGGAAATTTTGGATAGAAGAGCAAGTTACCGAATCTGCGCAAAGCTTTTAAATTAAAGCAAAAAAATTTCTTTTACCTTTGACAAAGATTCACTGGAATTTGAATAAATTCAAACATGGTGAAATTCATGATTCACCATGTTTGAATTTATTCATGTTAAATTCTAACATAGTAAATTCAATGCATGCTGAATAGAATTTGATAATTGCGAATTAGACAGTCAAGCAAAAACAAGATGTTCTCACGATATGGAATCTTCATTTTAAATTTGACTTTTGACAGTTTGATTAGTTATTGGTTTGTTATTTTATATCTAAAGCAAGCAATGTTCTTAAATAAAGTTATCACTCAGATAAGGTGAATATAGAGAAATTCATTCTCTCTTCATCATTTGTCAAAATTGAAAGCATTATATTGCGGTATATTTAATAAACACTTAAAAGCAAAGAGAGATATCAAGAGAAAATTTAAATCATTCAAAAAAAAAATACTAAAGCAATGAAAAGTATAATAATGCTTTATAGTTCTATCAAGCAGTATTCAATTTTTAAGACATTTTGTTTTATCAATATTTTTATATTGATTTTTTGATTATCAATTATTTGTTGTCTTATAAAGAGAACATCACGAATTTCATATCAACAATCAGTTTCATCTAATAACAATATGTTACTAATATAGAATTAAATTTTTCCGGTATATTTGTTCTACAATTATGTATAAAATCAGTTTCTGCATCAGACGTAAAATGTAATAAGTTTATCCGAAACATGTAAAATACATACATTAGTGCCAATTACGTGCATGATAGAAACTGAGATTCACATAATCAAGCTAATTGCATAGAATCTATATTTTGAAAGCAATATTTAGTCCATGCTATAGTATCTAATGTGCATTTGTTTACAATGAATAATGATTTGTATAGTTACTATGGTAATAAATAAATATTTATAAACATTATATGAAAAACTTATAAACTACATTTATTAATGCTTCTTGAAGAAGTGATTTCATGGTATTAAGGAATTCAAGTTTTCTATAAATTTATATATTTAACAATTTAGAAAAGAAAAGGAGGCGTTTGTAATTACTATTTCTCAGTATTCTTTTCTCTGGTTATATTTTGTCTTGGATAAAGATTAATTAATGGATAAGATTAATTTTATTTCTTCTCAATACTATAACTATTTAAATATTTAAAATAGTTTCTCACTTTCAAAAAAAAAAAAGTTCACGAATCATTTGTAGTGGATGAGATGTTTGAATTTTATTTCTTTTAGTTATTTTTTTTTTCCAAGCCTCACTTGATTGTCAAGAAAAAGAAAATTGCTTATGTTCATCGCTTTTTAAGTGAACTTGATTCCCTTGTGCACTGATTAGCAGATGTAGCTACAACCCTGTAGAATTTATAGATTAAAGATCCGTTTATCTTAATCAAAGAAATAAATTTAAAAAAATTCATTAAAGAAGTTGTAATAAAATTAAGCTTTCAATTTTGCTAGAATGTTTATTAAGAAGAAAAATTACAATATTTAAAAATGCTGGAATAATAAAAGATGTTTCATGTGTCTTTTAAATTCTGAACGGAATATTTCAAATTGGCCCGAAGTGGACTTGATTCATTTGTGCCCTAAACTGCCATTGCAGCTTGAACCCTTTAGAATTTATAGTTTAAAGACCCGTTTATCTTAACCAAAGAAATACCATTTTTTTAAAAACCAATCCCTTTTTAAATATTAACGTGTTATGGAAATTTACATGTGTAGATGTATATTCATATACATATTTCCCTGATTATATCAAGTGAGAATAGATCTTTCATAAAAGTGAGATTCTGTTGCTTCTGGCGAATACGAAACGAGAATAATTAAACTCCTAATGAGAGGGTGGTGTTTTCTTTCCTTCATGGAAACAAACCAGACATTCTGCCATGAATCGACCTTTTTTTGCTGTTTGCAAACGGAAACGAACAACGTGACATTGTGGAAAGATTTTTGTTAGGAGAGGAGTCCTGTTGCGACAGACTTAGCAACAAAACACCTACCTGTTCATTTCTTCCTGTTGCTAGCAGACTTTGTTTAGCCAAGTAGTTTCTTGAATGGAAACAAAATATTTACTCTACTGGTGTTTTCCTGCGTCTGGCTTATTTTGGTTCATTGCAAACACTTTTATTCTATTTCAATTTGCAACATTGCATATTATGAAGCAATGCATGTGTGACAGTTGTTAAGTTTATAAAATTGGATCTATGAAGTTTATATTTTTGTTTGTTTCTTCATAGTTATGTTTTCTTTTTAATGAACATTAAATCAATATCTTCAAAATATACTAAAATTTCAATAGTTAATTCATTTTAATTTATTTTTTAATAGTTATCAGCTTCTCAATGAAAATATACAGAAACAGAAATGAGTGAAACATTGATTTAATGGCGATTATTTTTAATCAAAGTTTGTTAATGTAAATTATTTTCATGATTTGTGCCCGAACAAAATTTTTGTGTACAATATTATACACTTTTGTTAATTTCAAATAGTGTTATTCTGTTTCAATTTACGACAGTGCATATTATGAAGCAATGCATGTCACAGATGTTAAAGGTTTATAAAATTTCATCTATAAAGTTTGCATTTTTGTTTGTTTGTTTATTTATATTTTAATTATAATTTATTTACATTTTATATTTTAATAGACAATAAATCAATCTCTTTTCTAAATATATTAGAATTTCAATAGCTAGTATATTTTGTTTTAACTTATTTAATTTGAGAAATAATAGTTTTACAATAATAACAATAATAATTTTAAATTATTATTGTTATTAAACTATTAATAGTTTTTAAACAATAATAGTTAATAGTTAACAAATAGCAATTTAAATTTATTTTTTCACTATTGAACAGCTTTACAGCTAATGAATGAAAATCCACTGAAATGGATGAAACATTGATTTAATGGCGATTAATTTTAATCAAACATGATTTATTAATTTAAATTATTTCCATGATTTGGGCCAGAACAGTGCCGAGACAAAAAAAAATTTTATTCAATATTTAACAAAGAGGTAAGTTTTCTAAAATCTGCCCTTACATCAAAAATTCTAGCGTAAACTCATAAAAGTAATTTTTAAAAAGAATTCTGATATGCGATGAAAAAGTAAAGTATAAATAATAAAAAAAAAATTAATAAATGATAAAAATGTTTAAAAATTATATGTATCAACAATGAGCAAAAAAACTTTTACAAAATTCTCCTGAATAACAGAGTTTTTAGTTAAAGTATAAATCTGATTAAAGACAACATTTTATACTGTGTATTTTTCTAGAATATCTCTTGATTTTCTTAGCAAGAATAATTATTTGCTTAAATTTTTTTTTCTTTTGATTACAACAGCAAAAATCAAACATTGCCCATTATTATGTTCTGCGCTTTATGAAACTTATTAAATTTAAATGAAAGAAAACGTGCTTTATTTTCCCAATTTTTCTATTTTCAAGGGATCAAAGGAATGGATAATGGTGTAAAATAATGAGACAAATTTATCTGAATTAACATATAATATAAATATTTTCCCACGATTTACAGAATTAATTTAATTTCAGGGAACCAAATAGAAATCTTATTAATATTATATTTCCGGTGAAGTTTGATTTGTAAAAATGTATAATCTTATTAAATATTTTAAGTCAACCTTAGTTTGGGTGGCTTAATGCCTTATAAATTAAAACCGATTATTTTTCAACCTTAAGATCAGTTATATTGTAGCCGAGTGGATGTAGATGTTAACTGTAAATGCATATGCCTTAATTGTATATTTCTTTATAAAATTAATAGTACACATTTATTGAATATTTCATATCACGCTTTTAATTAACCATACTTCTTGTTTTAAACTCCGAATTATATTTTATAATCATATTTGAACTCATTATCATGTCTTGTCATATTTTTATCAATTAATTATCAATTATTAATTAATCAGAAAAGAATTTATGAATTTAGTGTTCTGTACTTGAAAAATTAATTAAACTTAACATTACTGGTATTGCTCTTAATGAAAAAATCTATCGGAAAAAGTGCAATTTGTGTTTAACCCTCTGCTTGAAATATCTTTAATTTTGAGTATATCTTATTAGTTTTGTGCGATGAAGAAACAGAGAAAAAAAAAGGGGGGGGGGAGAGAAAAAATGAATTGAATGATTTTCACATTTTGTTCCATAAATGCAAATGTGCATTTGTTGGTTTTCTCTAACAGGCCTATTATAATTTTTATTACATTTGTCGTATTAAATTAAATATAAGTATTCATATTTTATTTGTATTGATCTATGTTTTTACAGAAAAATTATAGGTATGATAATTGTTCTTAGTTTCACATAATCCTTTCAATCTTCAGACAAAATGATTACTAAAAATATTTGTGCTTTTATTACAACTTTTAAGCATCTTTATTGAAATATTATGAGTAATTTTCAGTAAAGGTGTATTTAATTTATTATAAGATGCATTTAGTTTGTCTCTACCATCATCATCGCATTCTGTACAGAATGAATGGTCATCATTTGTTTTGTATTGTATCCTCTTTTAATTCTACCGACTTGTATATATATTTTTAAATACGTATGAAGGATTGAGAAGTAGATGAGAAGGAATTAAATACTTGTGAGAGACTGAAAATTGAATGAGATGGAATTAAACACTTGTGAGAGACTGAGAATTGCATAAGAGAAAGTTTTATACTTTTGAAAAACTGAGAATTAGATGAGAGAGAATTATTGTATATTTGTGAGACAATTATCTGAGAAAGAGTTTTATATTTATGAGAGACCGACTTATATCGCGAGTTTTTCCATATATTCTACAGCTCTATCATGGTTTTGCATTTATTTCATATTCATTGGCTTGGTTTTACATCATCAGTTCAATTAACACTTTAACAAAAGAAATACTTTATATCCCTAGCTATTACATCAGAGTCAAAGCTGGTTATGGAGTTGGTGGCTCAAATATCGTACACGAGATCGCCTAATTACGATCAAATATCGTATGGTGGTTCAAATAATCGTACGCCAAATTATTTAACATGTAGCTTCAAAACTCAACGCTGATCGAATTAATATAAGCTATATTCAGTAATGGTATATATCCTTTTCTTTCTAAGTGACTTGGAAACATTGATACTGGGAGGGCGGTGTAATAATAACTGCTGAGTGCTATTGGCTCCAAAGCATTAATTTTTGATCAGAAATAGATTAAGAATTGGTCCGCAGAGGTATTATAATCATTTCTTCAGTTTTATCCTAAGCTGGATAACTAGTCTAAAGAAAGACTACCTCATGCATCACATCATTTCTTTCTCTTACACTTTTTAACGGAATATACAAGAAAATAACAATACATTCCTTAAAGCCCACACGAAGTAAATAGTCTGGTACGTCAGTTAGGAGTAAGGATGTTATACTGATTCGTCTTCGCACTGGGCATACTCGTTTTAAGCATAAGCATTTATTTTTGGTGAAACCGCATCCATTTGTAGTACGTGTTAAACACCTTATTCAGTTGTACATATTTTATCCGAATGTCCACTGTTTGACTTCCAACGTCGTAAATTTTAAATGCAACGGCTTGATCTCTTAACGATCTAATGGGTGAAAATCCTCACAGTAATGTGTTCCTTTTCTTGCAGCTGATTGGTTTTTTTTACATCATATATGATGGTTTTATCACGAGCCACTTGCTTTTAAATACTTAACCATCTTTTTTCAAATGAATTAGTTATAATTTTGACCATAATTTTACGTTGCCATATGTTCATATATTCACCAAACAAACGCTTAGTGCAACTTGGTTGTTAAAATTCAACTCCAACTTAGATAGAAAAGATATAAAAAGAGTCAAATCAAAGAGAGCCATATACAAGTATTATAATAACTATAATAATTTATTATAATAATAATTGTGTTTATTTTTTACCTTATTTGTTTTATCCCTTAGAAATATTCCCGAGCAATTATTCCATACAATTTTTAACGGGACTTGTAATTTTTTTTTTTCAATTTGTCTCTGAACTTCAGAATACTGACTATTCACATATGAAATTTGTATCGTAAATCATAATACCTCTGTGTCTGATTTTGCTCTAAAAAAAGGTCTACATGTCCAATCTTTTGTTCGAGGTGAGGTAATCCTTCACCCTCAGCTGTTTCATCCGAGGGTAGGGACCAGGGGGGAGCTTAGGTGAGAGAGCTTTGGTTGGTCGTCTGGCTGGGTGGGAAACAGGGATGTAAATCATGCCCTGGGAGCTCAAAGCAATTGGTTGATGGGATGTGGTCGGTTGAATGGGTGCCCTGAGAGGGGGGCTCCTGCCCCAGGTAACAGCTGCGCCCCTTTGGGTTGGAGGTCCTGAGAACATCACGGATGGCGTATGCCCCCTCCCTCCCCAAATACCGAAAGGAAGGGCCATTCAAAAATGAAGTTATGTAATTGTTGAATGAATTACCTTCTGAGGAATATGGGTATTTTAGAACAAATATATCTAGTTTTGAAGGAAATAATGGGAAAAGATGGTAAATAGAGAGAGCGATTTCTGTACCTCTATCTGGAATCATGGCGAATCGGGAAGTAAAAATAATTTCACATGTTATGTGGATTCATTTTAACAATGGGTCATGAGAAATTGTTTTTGGCATTTTTGTATGAAGAAATTGCATGAATAATTAAGATTTTGAATCTTTTTGGAGTGTATAGATGAAAAATTATTTCGTTATTAGTAGTTATTTTGAATGATAACAGAGAAAAAATAAGGAAGTATCTCTGCTTTATTCTGGCATATCATGATCAAAAATAGCTCTTCCTCCATAAAACCAAACTAAAATGCCATTAGCGTTGTAAATTTATTTTGCTTCTCAAAATATATGTCTTAAAATCCACTTCTTTTTCAAATGTTTTCGTTAAAAGTATAGCCTTTTTTCCATTTAAATTTTATCTGCGACATAAAAGTTGCATAAATAACCCTTGTAATGCTCTCGTAACATAAGTGTAATCAAAATAAAAATGATTTGGATCTTTATGACTCTGGTGTATATATATATATATATATATATATATATATATATATATATATATATATATATATATATATATATATATATATATATATATATATATATATATATATATATATATATATATATATAAAACCAAATAGCCTTTTAGATAAATAAATTTCAAAGAAAATGATTATTTATAATTATTTATTTTCGAAAAACACTCATTTAATTTTTATTTTACATAGAGTAAGATGGTACTTGATAATAAAAATTTTGAATCGTAATTTCTTGGATACGTAGCATGTGTTAATGAAGTTTCTCAAATGAATTTCAGGTGTTATTTCAATATAATTATATAAAAAAAATATATGTGAAATATCTTTTTTTTTTCTGCTACTTGGAGTTTCCTGTGAAATTAATAATGTTTTCAAAGCAGTTTTTAATTTTTGAGGACTATTTGTCTTCCTTACTTAAACATATCCATCATTACATATTGCATTAGTGAGCAGCTCCATAAATTGTGATATCTTTTAATAATATAAAAGTGTAATAATGAATACAAAGGAGTGAATAAAATCCAAATCTGTTTGACCATTGTACATTGGAAATAAAAAGATAGAGAAATAAAATAACAATACATTAAATGTGTTTTTATTGCGCAGTTTACACATTACTCAGAAATGAATGATTCATTGTGTCTCATCTTTATTCTGGATGACCCCATCATTTAATACTATTCTCTAAATACACTACATGGAATAACAGCCACTTTTTAGATCCCAAAAAGGCAAATAAATTTTAACTAACAACAATGAGTAAATCCTATGCTGGGAGCAAGAACAGAACGATCTAGGCTTTCGTGTTACGTTTCTGCTTTTTCCTCTTTTCCTTTACATCACCACTTAGGGAAGGGAGAGAGAGAGAGAAGGAGAAAAAAAAAAAAAAAAAAAAAAAGATGAAAACAGAACCAGAAAGAAGAGGAGGGAAGAGAAAAGAGGACCTCGCGTGAATGGCGGCAGAATACAACAACACAGAGGAAAAGAGTTCGGAGCGCTCTGATTGGCTGGCAGCCGACCTTCCGGGGTTTAAGCCCAACCAGCCTCCTCTGCCGGCGGTAGCCATGGACAAATTTAATCTAACACAGCACTCGGGTAAAAAATAGCGGGGCCCCCTCCGGAAAAAAAACACCTTTTGCCCTTCGCATGTTCTAGTATCTTTCTTGCGGGTGATAGTCGTTTATTTTGGTGATAGAAGAGCACGTTTTGTTTTGTCTTGTGTGATGATGAACACTTACTTCGAGCAAGGCGGATTCTACAACGGGACCGCTGCTACAACCGCCGAACCACAGGCGTACCGCTTTCCGCAGAGCTTGCTGGTGCCCCCGTACGGCCCCGGCCCGACGCCCCGGAATGCCCACGAGTCGACCCCCTATGGGGACACCAATGGTGGGGGCAATGGGTCCTGCAAGTTGTATGCCGGGGGAGAAGCCAATTTCAAAGCTGAGTGTCTGGCCAAAGAGCAGAATGGTTTCAGCCAGGCCGTCAAAGACATGGTGAACTGGCCAGCCATGGCCAGGGCGGCCAACGAGCAGATGAGGTCATTTGCGACCGAGAATTCGGCTACCCCCAGGGGCAGTGAGACCTGGCAACAGTGTTGTCAAACATCGCCGGCGATTGGTCAAACCCACAATAACACATTCTACCCATGGATGGCAGTGCAAGGTTTGTATAAGATGCCTTTCTTAACAATAAACCTGTTTCAATTACAGCTCTTGTATTTCATATAGCAATAAGGCAGTTGGATAGAACTCTTGATATATAGACATTTTGAACAAAAGTTTATCAATAATGATAAGTAAATTAGTGGTTGTTCAGCGAAACTGTGACTAATTGATAGACAAATGTTATATGATGAAAATTGTGAATGCAATTAAAAGGAAAGCATTAACATTATCAATAGAATTTAATTGAATAAACTGAGTAAATGTACCACATTATATTTCCCTCAAATCCTGCAAAGAAACCTGGTTATTTCTTTTCAATTAGAAATATGCTTTTCTGAATAAAAAAACACACAATAAACTTAATAATGTATAAAAAAAGTCAGCCTTTTGTTCAGATATTTATAATACATTTTATTTACATGTAACACATTTTGTATCCTGTATGACTTTAATTATTGGAATACAAAAGTTGAACTTCATTTTAATATGAAAAGCAAACTATGCATTCTAAGCTATGCATTCCCATTGCCAAATTCATTGAATGTATAACTTTTCAATATTACTTTTTACAACTATTCCCAAACCCAAAACTATTTTTTATTATAAAATTCTAATTATATATTAAAGTTTTTCAATTGTTAAATTATTGATCTAAGAAAATGTAGAAACTTTTAGCTGTTGATACTACATATATTTTCTGGCATTGAAATGAATCTTGATAAATTGTACTCACCTGCTTCATTCTAATATGATAATAGTGTTTTCTGCTGCATTTTATTAAAAGTCAAAACAGTTATATGTTAATTAAAAAAATTGCTCAAGATGTTTTAATAATAGCTTTGTTGCAATATTTAATTAATCAGATTATCGTCTGAATGAATAGTTGAATTTATCCAAATTCTCAAATAATAATTCTATCAGTGATTGAAAAATAAATAATTTGAACAAGAAATTAGAGAAAATTTTAATCAAAAGTTTGATTTAAATCAAATAAAATTCAGTTATTTGTCAATTCTATATGTTTTTGTATCAGTTGTTGAAGGAATTGAATTTCGTTTAGGAGATTTTTATTTACATCAGAAAATAATTGATTCCGTAGTCATTTCAGTGAATAACGAATAGAATTTTTATAAAACGAAAGGGAAGAAAAATTATAGAAATTCTTGAGTTCTAAAGGAAAACAAATATATTTTTTTAAAACAAAACATGTGATTTTGTAAGTAAAAAAACCATGTTAATAATAGAAATATATACTGTTTAAAAATCTTTTTAATGAACAAGCCTTTGGTGGATCAGTTTGTATCTCAAAAATAAAAACTGGCATTATTGTAATGAATTTGCTTGTTTATTTCATAAAGCTATATTAAATATTAATTTCTATTAGTTACCTTTGAACAGAATATAAATTTAGTCGTATTGTTAATAACTTTCGTGTAATAATAAAAAAATATTGATTCCATATAAAACTGTAATCATATTTTTCAAAGAAGATTTTAAAACGAAAGAATGTTTACAGAGTAACTAATTTTATACTGTCATTAAAATATATCAGTATAAATAATATGCAGTGTCCTCCGTGTTCTTTATGATTTCTGCATTCATAAAATATCATAAAAATTGCAACGAAAGAAAATGAGGATATCTCATTCATTTCAAATCAATTACAATGTAATTAGTTCTTGAAAATGTTCTTAACGAATTCGTTTTCGAGAAAAATAAGTTTATAATTTTTTGTGATCAACAAACTGAAATTTTATTTCATGATTAAAACAAATTAGGATGCCTATATTTATTATTCATGTATTGGGAATTTTCTATTTGCATCACATAATATTAAAGTTTTTTTTCTCTAAATTGTTCATTTTTTAATATTAAATAGAATTTATAAATATCTTCTAATGAAAGGGAGAGAAAAAAATTATTGAAAAATTAATATATAACTTTTAAGTATGATCACATATCATAGTGTAAATTGTAATGTATTGTATCATTGTGTAATGTTTAAAAAAACTGATTGTCTAAAAAATGCGATTAATTTCATATAAAAATGCGGAAAAAAAATCTTCAGGAAATCGATACCACCGAACACTTCAAAACGAAAATAATATTGCTAATTTAATTTTTGAAATGAAACCATCGTTTTTAGATTTAACTCATTTTAAAGTTTCATGTAAAAAAGCATTTTTGATGACTATATTACGATAAGATGTTTTCCCCTAAGAATGGCCGTATTTCAAAATTTGTTATAGTTAAAAGTTACCATTCTAATTTGAAATTACCCTAATGGTACGAAATTACTATCTAATATTTTTATTTTATGTATATAGATTATTTTTAAAAAAATGTTCGGAAAATTATTAAAGCATTGTGAAAGCATTTACTAATTATCCATTGTAAGATGTCAGTTAAAATTCTGTCTGAGTGGTACAAATTTAAGAAAGTGAATATAAAATTCTTTCTCTCATTATTTTTTCAAAATAATTTTTTGTTGAATAATAATAAACATTCATATATACGTATTAAATATAAAAGAAAAGAAAAGGAAAGCTAAAGTATTATTCATTAAAAATATATATTAATATATGTTCTCATACATTCGATAGAAATAAAGGGAATGAAATAACACCATGTTCTACTTAAATAGTGAATGAAACATAAGAAGAATATACTCTGTAACATTACTGTTCAATAAATCAAGAAAGCTGGATAAACTCTATTAGCGGCGTATCTCTATATAAAATCTTAATGACTAGCAAGGTGTCCAGAGCGCTCTTGCTAAGTGAGTCTAACCAAGTGTTGACATTTAGGACTTCCGTAAAATAAAATTATGTACTGGCGGAAAAAATAAAAAATCGCCACAGCGATCACAAAAGGTTTTATTTGATCCTAAGTAGTTTATCCGGCGTCGTATGTGATCCGTAATCGTAATTACCTGTTAAACAGCCACTGATGGGTGCTTGGCGGATTTTATGACGCCCGTAAATTCTTGCCATAGTCTTTTAGTTCTCAGGTGCCTGTAAACATCTCTTTATTGCAAGTTAAGTGTTGTAAAGGGTTTCCCAAGGATTGGAAACTATTTTCGGTCTGCTCCGCTCCTGCTGGATGGGTCGTAAAATTCGCTTGCCCCCTGGGACAGGCCTCTCCAAAGTGGGAGGCTTTAAATGCCGCCTTTATGCGTCATTCGGCCAAACGGTGGGGTCGCCCTTTAGATTATTTCCTTCGGATCTAAGTAGTTAAAAGAAATGGCAATGCTAAAAGATCATTTATCGAAAGCGATTTTTTAAACTCGCGTTTTTAAATTAATGCTGCAATAATTTCATTTTTCTTCTTTATTATCTACAGAATATTTCTATTAATGACACGCATATCTGCAATACTTCTATTTTGTTATAATTATTTTGGCATCAAATTTTAAATATTATGCTGCAATTTTTATGGATAATATCATAAAATTAGCTGTAAATTATTGTCTGCCTTTTTCTCGTTGGAACTTCTCATAGTGCAAGTCGGAATGAAGAATAATTAATTGCCCTCTTTACCAGTCGAATTTTTGCCCTATTTATTGCCTTTAATGCAAAATTTTGAAATTTGAAATTTAAAGAAAAAATATCTGAAGCTGATATTTCTCGGCGTTTTTTCGATGTTAGAATATTTGTATGTGTGAAATAATTCGGTATTGATTTAATTATTAGCGATTGATATTATCAACTTTTTATGAAAAAAAAAATCCGTTTATTATTAGTCATTATTTGTAATATATAGTTTTGTAATGATATTAAAATTAATTACTTTTATGCCATTTCTTTTTCTTTGAGTATGTTGCAATTTAAATTTGTTTTGTTATACTTTTTCTATCAAAGGAAATGAGTAGCAATACTGAAAAATATGAAAAATGATTTCTAGAAAATGAAATAGTAATACTGAAATCGATAGTACTACACTATGAAAATGAATAAAAAAATAAACAGCTATTCATAAATTATATAAAAGATGCTGATATTTTTGGCATTCGATATTTCTATAAAAACTAATTTTTTAGTATTATTTTTTATGAATTATTTCTATTTTCTTGTGAATCTTTTCAAATGCTCTATTATGGCTTTATTTAACGTTAAAAGAGAGAGAAAATGCAGGATAAAATGAAGAAAATTTCTGAAAATTATTACAATGTAATAAATGTTAGATTATTTTAGAATTGAGTTCAAAATGTTGTCTCTCACGGTAATAGGGCCAATTAAATTGGCATGTTTCTGTTTACAATAATAGTTAAAAATCTTACTTTGGCATATAAAATAAATAATGCTGTTGTACTGTTTATAATTATATACTTCTAAAAGAAGAATGAAGTATAAAATAAATCCGAGTGACAGGTGTATCTAAGGTCTATATGGAACATACATTTTTTAATTCTGTACATTTCTTATTAAAAGAATTGATTCAAAGGTATATATATAAATATCATAAATCAAACATTTTTAATATAAATAAGAAAGAAGTGTATAAATAATCGAGCATTTTTTTTACACTAAAAGAATGAGAGTATTCGTAAGGTTTGGATTTTCCTCTTGAAATTTGGAAATCAAAAATAAGTTATGCATTACATTTTTAAATACGTTTGAATTTTAATTTATATATGGATTTTTTTTTAAAAAAAAATTCTTATTTATTTACAACGAGTAACTGAAGTTTCGATTTATTAACGCTGTATCTTTATAATATCTTTTGATCCTAGAAATGATTTTGTGATTTTTGAAGTTCGTTTGTTTAATTTTTCTAATATCTTATCCACGTCTTAATGTTAAATTAAAAAAAAAAAAAAAAAGAAAGAAAGAAAGAAATGTTATTTCCCTATTGGTAATCGTTCCATTTAAATAATATAATAAATTGTGTATGAATTGACAGATATCCTCATACGTATTTTCAATGTTTAATTTTTTATTAGCAGAATCGCATTATTCTGTAACAAATAAAGCCACATTTACAGTTATGTTAAGCCGTATTATGCGCATCGAACCAGTGCTGCATTTAACGTAATGGGCTGTAAACATATCTAGCGCTATCAAAACGTCTCCCTAATGGATCTTTGGGTAGATATTATTATGATAGGAAAGAGTTTCGGTTGTCAAGATATAATTTACGAGCACGTAGCCCAATGTTTACAATAACTTATCTCAACGATGTTTCGTAAAGAGATCCTCAATCAGGATGGGATTTTTGCTGCTGAGAGGAGATGTGTTATTTATTTCCCTACTCAATCCATGTTGACTATTTGTTTAGAGTGTTGATGTTAGTTGGGAGAGTTATTTCAACTGGTAATATATCACCTACTAAGGTATCTTCGAGCCGATTAAAAACAAACTTTATAAGCATTTTTTTCCCCGAATTGCTTACTATTGACTACTTTTCAATTACTACAATTATTTTTACTGATTATTTTATTTCAAATTATATTGTGTATTATTAAAACTAGTTTAATGTTTCACTTATTTATTTTAAACATCTATTAAATTACTTTTAAATGAATGTAAGTTTATTAATTAATAATGTGTGTGAAGCACCTATTCTATTGTTTAGATTATTGATGTTAATTGGAAGAGCTATTTGAACTGATGATATATCATCTACTAAGGTATTTTCGAGCTGATTTTTTAAAAACTTAATAAGCATTTTTGCTCCGATTTACTATTGGAAACTTTTCATTTACTAAAATTACTTATATTGATTACTTTATTTCAAATTATATTATGTATTAATAATAATTGTTTAAACTTTTCTCTTATTTATTTAAAACGTTTATTAAATTACTCCAAAGTAATTTAACTCCAAGTTTATTTAACATTTACAACCATTAGGTTAAATCAATAACAACAAAGTTTTAATTAATTAAAGATTAGTCGTCGGAGATTGTGGTTCCTTCAGATCCGAGTGCCCCGTCAACAAATCCCATCACTAGTGTATTAATTAATACTGTATGTGAACACCTATTCGTTATAATTACATTAGTGATTTGAATAATTTCATTTAAATTTTATCAGTTTATATATTGATCTTTTGAGATCTAAGCTGAATTTTCGGATTTACTTACATCCAAATGGTTTCATGAAGTTCTTATTAATGTCAGAGAAAATAAGAGGATAAGATTTGGAAAAATAACAGAAAAAGCGTATTAAAGGAGATAGAGTTAAAGTTATTTGAATAATAGTGGTTTAACATTTGTCTTATTTGACATGAAAACAGAAAAAAAAATTGTTTCAAACACCCTCTGATACCACAAAAGGACAGTTTTATGTATGGTTATCTTTAAATATGTACTTGACATGAAAGAAGAACATTGTTTCAAATACCATTTGATACCACAAAAAGGTAGCCGCATGATTATCTTCAAATATGCGTACCATGTTTCAGAATACAAATAATGTTTGAAGACACTAATCATTTTGACCTTGTCGCAATAAAACAATAGTTTGATGCTTTTCTTTCTTATCTGACACCACAAAATTTATCTGGAAAATTAAATGCAGTATGTTTTGGATAGAAATTCTATCTAGCTTTGCACTGTTCTTTGAAGAGGGTAGGGCATTGATTCGCCGAAACATCTAACGCGGCTTTCTGGAGAAAATCAAAGTGAGGACCCCAAAATAGATTCCAATTATCAGTTTCTCCGTGTGCCGGATATAAAAATAGACTAGACCTGACCGGCGAATTCGTATTTCCCACCCGATATTATTTTTAATACAGAGGAGTTGGCTGCGAATTCCCCAACCACTTACCGTTCTGCTCACGTATGTCTCGAAACGGGCCCATGTGTTTACAAGAGAGCGATCGTGTCTTCCACTTCCTCGTGGATATTGCATTCCTGACAGGTGCCCGTCTACCCCCGGTGTCTTTTAGGAGCTCGTTTGTTGGGCCCTATCAGCTGGAGGTCCCAGGATTATGGCAGCTCTTGTGTGGCATCGGATGTCAAAATGATCTTCAGGAGATGTCCGATCTTGTCGGCGCGCTGGCCTTATCGCAGAGATAATTCTCCGCACCTAATACATCTTCGCCATTATGATCCGTCATATCCGAGGGGGATTAGAGGCTCTTCTTAAGGAGGAACATATTAGATGATGCTTTTCGGATATTAAAAGGCCATCTTTAGTACGGCATTGAAGAACTCTTACCAATATTCTAACAGCTGTTTGTATCTTAGATACATCTTAAATCTTCGAAACAATTTACCATATATCGTCTTAACTTTTAATTTAAGCAGTTACGTTTTTCTGTTTTTTAATAGTGTTTATAAAACAAAATTAGTTCTAATTCGAAATCATGTTAATCATAGCAAAATCGGTTCCAATTCGAAAGCTACTTTATCGTATTAAATCATTTTTTGTTGCGGCGGTTAAAAGTTATTTCATTTATGCTGTCATCGTTTTTGTAGTAATTAAAATTTTTTTTTCTGACCTTCCAATTCACAAGCTTTACCGAGAGAATATGTTTGATGAAAAATGCATGAGAAAATTTGCAATGCGCAAATTTATTATCTAAAGCAAAATCTAATTTTTTCGATTAATTAATATGTTAACATTTTATATTATTGTTTCTACAAGTTTTAAAGCAAATTTGAACTAAAATTATTTGCAGTTTAAATTTAGATATTAAATCGATTCTGATTGTCAAAGTTACAATTTTAACCATTTGAATGTTTTAAAGGAATTAAATATATTTATAATTAATATTTTTCTAAATATTCTACTATTAATAAAATTACTAGGAACTACTAGGAATTCTACTAGGAATAAAATTAATTTCAATATTTATTCGCTGTTTTTCTTTAATAATTTCTTCGATAGTTTTACAATGAATTCTATTATAATTTTTTAAAGAGCTTTTCGGTAAAAGCGTTATTTTAAAGTTATCTGCAATAAATTTAATTATCTAAAAATAAAATATGATCAATTAAAGTAAATAAATAATCATTTATTAAAAGTGTAGTACAAAATGAAATTTATTAAATTTATGAAAACTGTGAAAATATTGACAGAAAGTGAGCTATGAATTACCATAAAACTGATTTGTACTACAATAGATTTTATAATTAATCTATTTATTAAAAATGGTAAATCGTAAAAATTAGCCGAAAGAAATATTCTTGAAACTAAAGTTTTGCCTGCTCGCCGCTCTTATTATACCATCCCTTACATTTTCTTATCAAGACACTGGATCAGTCAGTCTGCAGCTTGATTACCCCTTTTCCCTCTCCCTCTGGCACCTCAAAAAGGGTTGAACCCCATTTACTTAGAATGGAATACCGTGGAAGAAAGAATGCTTGGGGCTAACTCTGCACTTGTAATTTATTCCACGGGTTGGGCATAGGCAAAGGATTTCCATACCAGGTCCCCCAGCATGAGTGACGAAGCTTGCAATATCTGTTCGCAGCCCCCCTCCCACTTTTTGCATCTGCGAGGGGCTATCGCTTGTTTCATTTATACTCTGTCTTCTTACAAAATGGCACCTCGTTGGGTTTGGGGAGTGATATGAAATATATAATGCATGATGTATTTAATCATTTGAGCACTGGAAATTCTCTGACCAATAATTGTCTCAATTACATGACGATTTTTGATTTGCTACTTCATTGTATCAAAGTTTAATGAACTGACGTCAATACTGCACAACAAATAACAGCATTTTTGGGGGCGAATTTGTCGTGAAAGAATTTTTATTTCCTTCTCATATAGAAAATTTTACTCTGACTTTCACAACAAGTTCTCCGCCAAGAATGCTGTTATTTGTTATGCAGTATTGATGTCAGTTCGTCAAACATTGACGCATTGAAAAATTTGTCACTGTTTATGATTTGGATTCCCCGTTGAAGAAAGTCTTGTTTTACAATTTCTCTGCTTGTTATTTCCATAACATTTCTACTTGAGGGTTGAAAAAGTTTCGATTTTTTGTTAAAAAAGTATTAAATTTTCTGTCAAAAATAAAATTATACATAAACGATCATTAAATTTGCATCCTGTAGTTAAGGATGGTTGTCGCAACTTTATGAACCTTGAGAGAATATTAAGTATTATTAAAAATGTAGGGCTTTTTTTTTCTCCCGTTCCAAGATATATATAATCACGTAATAATCAACAATTAATACCTAAAAATAACAAAAAAAAAGTTTTCCCGTAAATTTTTACGTGATCTATTTACTTTTAATACTTTGTCCAAAATGCACAAATGCTTTGTCCAAATGCTAAAGTTTCCTGCTAGACAAAACATTCGAAATGTCGTATCAGTTACAATGCCTTTGTTATTCATTTAAAAAGCAGTCATGCACAAACTACGAGGATAGCATGCATGGCGAAAATATATTTTTTCTTTTTATATATTTTAGATATCAACGTGACATACGGAGATTAGAAAATTATTCAATCAGATACGGATCATGGTTTGGGTCATTCATTAAGCTTAGTGTTTTACTGCTGTATTTATACTATTCAGGATAATTATTTTAAAGTAACTCCTTATGCATTTAAAAGTACATTAAAATATCGTTTGTTTGTTTATTACTTGTACGTCGTATTTCAAAGCCCCTATTTATTCGTAACCATTGTAATGATTAAATACCTCGGATATACAACTCAATGATTCGGGTAAACGTCATTTATCCCCTTCTCTTAAATTCTCCCCTCCCCCTCCTCTATTATTTCTTTGTTCCTGTTTAGAAGGAAACTTTCATGACTTTAGTATTCATAATTAATGAGTAGCAGAAGATAAGTTGCCTTTGAGAAGAATCTGAAATTTTCTAGCTTATTGTTTTGTCTGCTAAATGCTAATGGAAAAAACATTTTTAAAAATTGTATAATGCTGCATCTAATATTCACAGGCAATCGGAACTTCTGGCGACTATTAAAATTCTTTAATTAATAAAAAACCTACCTGCACGCAAAAAAAAAAAAAAAAAAAAAAAAAATCGGAGACAGAAGACAGATCATATCAGTTAAGATTGTATAATTAGCACATAAGGGATACAATAAAATACGATTTTCTTCGCTTTTATGTTATGTTTGATTTTAAAATCGGGATATAGTTTTTTTATTATGTAATAATCAGTAGTACAAAAAATAACTAATACCGCTATAAATTTTAAAAAGTTATCACTTTCAAATGAAGGTTATTATCAGAATTAAAACAGTAATAATTTTGATTGTTTATTGAAATTTCAATTATACATTGTTTACGTCTGTTCTTTGATTTAAAAATTATCACTTTTACATGAAAGTATATTATCAGAATTAAAATGGTAATAATCCCAATTGTTTATTGAAATTTCTATTATACATCTGTTCTTTAAAAGAAATATAAACAGTACTGTATTATTTAAAAATAAATATTGTGTTCCTAAAATCTAGTGCAGGAGAAAAGTTAAAACATTTTTGTGATTTGAATTTCTTTGCTTATAGAAAATAGTGGAGAATCAAATACTATTCTACATTTAAACTGCCCATTCAAAAGAATTTCAAAATGAATTTTAATGAAAAGTAAGATCATGACAAAATATGAATTATGGTATGATGTTTTAATTTTGTTAATTATTGTTATGTAAGTGAAAATATGTTATTGCATATTTCAATTAAATTCATTGTTAATGAAGGAAAAAGTCAAATTATAATCTCTTTAATATTGGATGTATATTCTCTAGTTTTCAGCAGATGATGAAATAAGGGTAGAAATATATGAGACGAACTGAGAAATTAAAAAATCTGGGATAAAAAAATGAATTACTCAAGAATGCATTTCTATTACCATTAACGATTTTTTTTCTTACTAGTATGTGCATATGGGACAATTTAAAAAAAAAAGGAAAAATCTAATTAAAAATTCATTACCGAAGGACATTTATTTCTACTGGCAAGAATGATTTTAAAAAAATAATAATGTGATGTCATTAAAAGAAAATTCTCTGATAAGAACTAAGCACCAATTTTCTAGTATGCTTTGATTATTGGTAATAAGTGATAAAATTAATAGGCAATGATATTAACAGATACATTTAAAGAGCGCTCTTCCGTCCAAACTATTTCTTAAAGCTACATATGACGGAAATGAAGGAATAGAGATAGAAATATATGAAAAAGCAAATTATGAAATCGAAAAATAATAATAAAATCCGTTATGCAAGCAAATCTAATTACGCTATCAAAATCGACTTTTTAAAACAATGATATGGTGTAATTTAAAGAAAACTATGTGATAAGAATGAATATATCGAATTTCTATCACCATGCGTTGATTATTGGAGAAAGATAATAAGTTTTTACGCTATGATGTTAACAGATTCGTTTAAAGAAAGAGTCTTTCGTCCGAACTCTTTTAAAACACTGCATATGCCGCTCTAACAAAGAAAGCTTTCAATATCTGTGAACGTCAAGAGAATAATCGTGCACTTTTCAACACTAATGAGAATTTAAGTAAGCATTTGTTTTATTATACGCCGATAATTAAACACACAAACCCTGGTATCTGTGGAAATTGTATCATGGGTCTTTGTAAATGATTATTAGGCCTCACACACTCGGAGGATAAAAAAGAGGTTCTTTGTCCTCTATCTGATGTTTCCCAGCTCTCATCACTCGGCATCACGCGTTTACGTTTGCATATCTCAGCTTTCAACCCCGCGAACAAAAATAAACAACTTCTGTACGAGGAATTATCTATGAGCGCGTCGGCATTTTTATTCAAAAAAGTCCGTCGATGAAAGCTTGTTGCCCATGTTTCACTTTGTGCAGCCACACTCGCTCCGTTGATCACTTATCGCCATGCATTTGCGGGTATGGACTGTCTATCAGAAATGAGAAATTTTGCCTGCATTTTATCGGCCCGTGACCCTTATATTGGTATTTCATTCAATATGATATCGGAATGGCACCTAATTCTTCTTGATGTGCAGAGAAATGGCTCCTAACATTTCTTGACATATAGAAAAATAGCTCATATTCCTTCTGGATATGCAGAGAAATGGCTCCTAACATTTCTTGACATATAGAAAAATAGTTCATATCCTTTCTGAATATACAGAGAAATTAGTAAAAAGTTGCCCATGTTTCTTTTTGAAAATCTGTACTTATATTGTTGATTGCTTACCACCGTTCTTTGATCTTGTGGACTCTCCATCAGAAATGAGGAGTTTTGCCAACATGTTATTATTGATATTTAATTGGCGAAATGGCTCTTAACCTTTCTAGATATGCTAACAGAAGTTTAGTATAATGCTGCATGTGTTTCTTTTTTTTTTTTAAACCATATTTGTACCGTTAGTTACGTAGTCTGGCGTTTGTATGTAACGTACTCGATAGGAAAAAATCTGCACTCTGCTCTTTTTTTATGGAACCTTTATCTTTATACTGATGTTAGTAAAACGTTTAGCGTACAATCAAAATAACAACAACTCTATATTTGTCTCCTGTTTTATATATATGTGGGAAATTAAGTAATAATATAAGTTTTATACGGATATGTATCACAAAAAAGACTTCATAAACTTTGAAAAAAAATTGAAATTCAATTGTAAATTTTTTGAAAAAGATGTTCTATGCTCAGAATATCAAATAATAAAACATTAATTTATCAAATTTATTAATTTTCTCATTTTGATGCTATATTGCCATTATTTTCAATTTATCATTTGTTTTTAATTTATCAATTGGTTCATTCTTTTATCAGCGAGGGGGGAAAATTTATCGCATGAGTATTTAAATGAATAAGTAAAGAAGCTGTGTTAGAAAATACCATATTTTTTAGCAATAAGAGCATATTTTTTAAAATAAATATATAAAGTACTCATATTGAGAGCAATGAGAATTTAGTCCCTGGAAACTTATATCATGTAATTGAGTAAAATTTAAAACTGCCTAATTCACTGAAGTTTCAGGAAATGTGCATAGTTAAAATATAAAAATGTCCTTCAAAACTTTTTCAATTATAAGATTTAAAAAAAATAATTTGTGATCAATAAATGTTAAGCAATTTATATTAAGAAAGCTGTTAATGAATTGAAGATTTTTATTCACTAACTGAATTAATTAAAGAATTAGAGATTGAAAGCATTTAAGAAAATAACAGACCGTTGATTCGGTATTTAATTGCCGTTTTCAAGATATTTATTTATTCTCTGATATATAGAAATAGTATACAAGTGTTTAAATGCATTATGATACAGGATTTAATTCAAAATCATGAAAATAGTATGAAATTTACTATGACATTTAAGAACCCGTATAGAGAATCAATAAATATTTCGCGTATTTGAGTTGATAAAATTATATTTCTATATCACAAATTTCATTGATATGTTAGATTTCAAATTAAATTTCGAAATGATAAAAAGCAATCATTTGAAAAAAAAAATCCCATCTTAACAAAAATAAGTGTGAATTTATATGATTTGAATTCCTCAAAATTACAGATCTTTGATAGGAATTAGATTTAAAAGTGTTAAAAAGCAATAATGTGAAAAATCCAAGGAGGAAAATTGAGTAAAAAACACACACATTGCATTTGAATTGCACAGACACAATAAAGAAAGTGCTCATTTAAGTAAGAATGGTGGAAATTAGTAAGTAAAAATTATTTTAAATGAAGCACTTCAAATTTTATTTTAAAAAAATATTTAAAAGATATAATTTATACGGATTACGCCTCTTTTCCATTTTTAAAAATTCTTTCAACTTTTTGGTAGTTATTTATGTATTAAATTCGTCTTTTATTTGTAATAGCAAATATCAAATTAGCTACTTCATACATGTGGAAAACTAAAACTTTAGAGCAGTTTAAGATTAGTTTTAGGTTCATAGACAAACTATAGAAGGCATCACAGATTTTAAGTAATATACAATTGCAATAAATATATTTTTTAATTCACTCTTTATTCATTATCATCTTAAGAATGAAAATCTACCGTAGTTGCTTTCCGCATTTGTTTTGAGATCGCAATTCAAACCATACAATAAAGAAAACTTGTATATTGTAACTTATATGTAAACAAATATCATTTTTGCATATTTTGTCTCAATTTGCGATAAACTTTTAGAATTTTTATTGCAACTTTTGTGTTTATTTTGAGTATGTTATGAAACATTTTAGAAAAGTTATGCTTTTCACAACTATTTTTAAGAAAGTTCCTGTGACGATTACTTAAAAATGCTGAATTTCCTTAACAATGGAAGCATTTTTCCTACCGTGTCATTGGTTCTAGAGACAGAGCCTCACTTTACGCACTGTGGGATGCACTGGGATTGGTCTGTTGCTTTCAAATGCAACGGTTGAGAACCCGCCTCGTAAACATAATTATCTTTCCCTTGAATGCTTTGTTACAATATGTAATAATTTAACTAAATTGTATAGCTTCGATTAAAATCTCAATTTGAGGTTCAAAGAAACTACTTTAAAAATGTATAGATAAAAAAATAAGAACTGCATGAAAAATAGTATAATTATTTAAAGTATTGATGAAATCAATATATATTTTGACTGATGATAAAATCAAATCAAGAAATAAATATAAATCAAACTAAGAAATAAGTTTTCTAAATTAAAGTTTAATTCTTAAAAACTTTTCATGAAGTTTTAAATAACTTCTGAAGTTAATTGTTCATTAGCAGCGATGGATTTTTAAAATCTAAGTGGAGCTTTATTTTTGAGACTTACTATTGACAAAGCCAATTATTTTGAGAATAATTAATTTCATACTAATTAAATTGGAATAATTTTTAATTCTGCTTAAATAAAATTCATTTTTATGACTAGTCACATTCCGTCTAATATATATATATATATATATATATATATATATATATATATATATATATAGTGACACTATTTTACAATTAAATGAGAATGATATGGAAATTCAATTGTAATTTCGATGCAATGGTTTATTTCACTTGCAGTGGTTTTATTTTCCTTTAGATTTGAATTCATATTGCAGGAATTTTTTTAATAGTACTTATAATTTTTTAATCTGAATTTAATATCTTATTAATCTCAGATTATAAAGTATACAGATTTGATATTATTTTTCAAACTTCGATCTTTAAAGCGTTTGCAACATTTTGTCACATTTTTTGTTCACAATGAAAATATACAATAAACACAGAAAATGCATCTTAAGATTTCTTTTCCTAGTAGTAGTTTTTGTTTTGAGATAAGTTTATTTATTACATAGGTGTTTTTTTTTTATATAAATTGTAAAGAAAGGAAAAAAAGTCTGAATTATTGTAATCTAATAAAAATCTGAATTTTATGTAAAATTCCTTTCTTTTCTTAATTTTTTTTAAATATTAAGACCGGGAAAATGTATGCTTTTAAAATTTTAAAATTCTGTAATCAATACATACATATGTGAATAACATTGCATTGAAATATGCATTGTTAAATGAATAGTTAAAGGCATCCTTGAAGCCAATACGCTTTTAACGTCTTTTCCTAAAAATGTTTATTTAGGATATGAAATTGTTCAATCTCTTTAATTAAGAAGGAATTAAGTAAGGTTTCTAATATGGGTTTCTATTACACAGAAAAAAAAATTTTGGTATGCAATTTAGACTTCGGGTTTTTTTAGATAGTTAAAAATAAACTTTAGTTTTGAAAAACAATTGTTAATAAAAATTAAGAAAATGAGCAAATATAGTGCCGAAAAAAAAAACTTTTAAACGAAATTACAAAACAATACATAGTTTTATCTCAAATACATAGTTTTGTCTCAAATACATTTTTTGTTGAATAAAAATGAAGTTTATAACGCTTGAAACATTTGAAAATTTTTGAAAATAAGGTTTTTAAAATAATGTATAAAAAAAAAAGAAAAAGACTTTTAACTTATTTAAATTCTGATATACATGCATACAAAAATTGTATAGTTGTGATTCAATAATATATAAAAATACATAATAACGCCAAATTGTTTCTTTAAAAAAATATGAAACATTATTAATTTTTGAGCGTAGAGATATTTAAACTTATATAATTCCATACGTTTTATACGACATATTATTACAGCTTTTTGGCGAACAAAATAGTCCAAAAATACGCATACAACTCAGTAAGCATGGAGATTACGTTACAAAAATACCATGAGCAAAAGATAAAAGAAAATACAAATTATCTGTTAAATTTATCATCTTAAAAAATCGGTTATAAAGCTATAAGAAGCATTTATTTACTTTTACTTATCGCTTGATTTTCAATATATCATCTGGTTAGATTTCATTGACATTAATGAAAATGCAACCTATTTTATTTAGCCAAATGTAGCTGAATCCTATTTAAGTCATGACATTTTCTTCTGCTTGAATTGTTTCGAAAAAGAATTTCTAAATCATTTATAATTTACACAATTTTATAAATTTGCTTAGTTCATTCAAACTGTATAAAAAAAAATTAAGCTACATTAACCAGTAGCCTATGTCCCCATTCAATTAATTCTATAATTTGCCAAACAAACATTTAAAAAAAAAGATATTTTAAATTATTGCAAATCTGCTTTGCAAAACAAATAATAAGACGTTTTTTTTTTTTTCCTTTCTCTAACTATTTTAGAAACCCTTTGATATATATATATTTTGCAATCGTACCTTCCAATATTAACTGTTACATATTTATTAAAGCAAATGTCCTTGTTGAAATTGACATTTTTGTACATTTAGCATTTATATATTAGTAAGCAAGTTGGGAAAAAAAAAAAACTCTTTTAGGCGATTTTATTAGTTTTAATATTATTATAACCTTTCATATTATTTATAGTAATATCAGAAAGAGATCTAATAATTTTCCTAATGTATTTTATTTGGGAAACTATTTTTCATTTGAAATTATTTTTATTTGATTGTGTGCATCCTGAACGGAATAACATACAAATGTATGCGGCTTCTTCTTTACTTGTGCTTTAGATATTTTTAAAAAGTGTTAAATTGACAAAGTTTTCAATACTAAGAAATTATCATCATTACATATGCTATCAAATGCGACCAAAATATGTATAAATTGCATCAAATAAAAGAAAGTTTAAACTATCTAACCTTTATAAACATCAATATTTTTCTGTATTTTTTCAGCTTGAAACTCAAGCATTTTTTTCCTAATACCAAAATCATAATCAAACAGCACGAACAAACATAATTAAGAATAAAACATGGATAATATTTAGTTTAAATATATATAAGCAGGTTTCTTTAAATATGATGTTTTAAGATCTTGGAATAACACAAATCGAGAAAGAAGGGAGCGTTTTATTTATTTGTGAGTAATATTTTTATTTTATCACTATTTATATTCAATAAATCTTATTTATAAATAGGCTTTTACTTTAATTCTTATATTTAATATATTTATACATTGCTGTGTACACACAAAAAATCATCACACGCGCTCCCTTTATAAAATAGCATAATCAAATATTGTCCTACTCAATAATGGGGAAACATAAATCATTGCTTACCTCACTGCAACACACAGTTATCGCCTCATTGATCATATGCTTATTCTGGCATCTTACAAGACTCTTTGTGTTATTATAATCCACATTATTGAAATTTTCTGTCAATAATTCATATTCACAAATGGCAAATCAAAATAAAATTAATCCGCTTGCATGTTGTCCTCGAGATTAACTCTCACACTATGAGAAAGTGTATTCTGACTACTGTTCGAATTCCGGTAGCAGTTCGGACATAATCAAAAGATTGAAGTAGGGGGTGGGCAGTGAAAAAAAATAGCTGATTATTGTCATCATTGAAATAATTCTTCAATGCTCTTCCTTCCCCCCTTCATAAACCCTTCTTCTGACATTCTGGACATCCTATCAGGGCATAGTGACGTCACAAGAGGCCGATCCAGATGGTCTCTGTAATCAGCACACAAACATTTTTATGAGAGTCAAACCTATCCGGTGTTAGAATTCCAAGGCGCCCCTGTCATAATTTCTTGTCTGGTCTTCAGATTTCACTTTTGGTCAAGAAAAGGGAGGAGCTTCTTCACTTCTAATCCTTTAAGAAACTTTTGAGACCCTCTGGCACAAAAGGCTATTTTAGAACCTAAGTTATAAGTATTTTCATATTGTTGTGCCATAAAACGGTATTGTGTTTCGTTTGCTGAGATGAACTATTCATTGCAAGAGCAACCATTTGATCTATCTGTACAGCAGGCGTACCCTTTATGGTATCAATGGGCATGTAAGTATTTACAGGTGCGCGTAGAATTTTAAAATATTTAAAAAGTGAAAAATAAATTAAATCTGTTATCCTCGGCGAATAAAAAAAACATTAAAAAAATAGCTTTGTTAAAATTAAAAAAAAAAAAAAAAAGAGACACAAAGTTGTAAAAAAATAAATTCGTAAAACGTTTTATTTTTTCGTCTGAATTCTAAAAAAATTAAATCCGAGTTAAAGTTAATTTGAATTTCAAGATAACTTATTTCTTTTCATTTTAATTTCCAAGATAACTTATTTCTTTTCATTTTAATTTCCAAGATAACTTATTTCTTTTCATTTTAATTTCCAAGATAACTTATTTCTTTTCATTTTAATTTCCAAGATAACTTGCGCATTCATTTTACTTTTTTTCTAATTAATAAAAACCATTAATGATATTTTATGTCTTAATCCAAAAAATAAAAATAGTCAACTTTTGGTTTCCTTATCACAAAACAATTGAGGTATATTTAGTAGAAATACTAATGAAAAAATTTAATCCAAAATTTTAAAATAATACATCAGATCTGTGTTATAATCATAGCGCAATGTATATTGTTTTCAATATTCTGTTATTATTCACTAGAATCACTTACCAATAATACTTACATTTTAGAGATGGTATTAGGTATTCCACGCGCTTTTGGTTTGGATTCCTGGACCAAAAATCTGCAAAAAGAAATATGTGTTAATTTCAGATAATGTAAAAGAAACCTATTAAAAAGAAATGTCATTGTTTATGTTAGGAAACAGTTTTATAAAATACTAGTTGAATCATTCTTATGTTATTCTTTCTACACATACATTACAGCATAAAAAAGTCTTTAAAGCATCGAATTAACAATTGCTACATTTTTATATAATTATTATATAAAATCCAATTTAATATAGAATATTTAGTCTCGTATGTGTCTTATATTTTTCATTATTAAATCCGTTAAAGAACGTTTGAAAGTTTGCTTCTCTAGAACTGCTTAATACTATAATTTCATATAATTATATACACCTGTGAACTTTTTGCATCTCAAAACAACTGATATAATATCTTAAATGTCTTTTTCTTTCAGTTGTATGAAGCCTTAATGTGTTTTTTTTTAACGAAATAATTTGTCACATTAGTCAAATGTGCCTTAAGAATAATTATGATGACCTGATCGTTTCGTTATTGAAATTTTTGAGACTTGAGATTTATTTATCTAATAAATTTTGAAAAAGAAAGGATCAGATATATTATTTCAAAACTGGAATTTTATTGAAAAATCTGAAATATCACAATTTTATCATTTTGGACTTTAGTCACATTTGTAAGACAACGAAGGAAAAGTCAACACACCGAACAGTTTCAACATGAGTTTATGATCAAAGTAACTGATTCATAGCTCTTTAACCGTTGCAAGCATATAGTAGGTTTAAAAATTTTCTTAGGATGTATCAGCCCGCAAAATATAGGTGATAACAAATTTTGAAAAATCGAGTTTAGGTAAAAATATCGAAGATTTTATTCTTAATTGTTGAACTGCTTTCTTTATAAAATGTCTGAATTTTGTTGATACAATAATTCCTTAGTTAGTTCCTTTCATCTTTATATTATCATAATTATATGTTTAAATGGTATTTTCACAAATTCTAAATTTCCGCAAAATTTTCTTGCAAGAAACTTCAAAAAATGAGATATAATATTTTGTTGAAATTTGGTGTAATTATTTCTCAATGTATTCTGCAATTCCTGAATTACAGAATAAACAATCTGCTTATATAAAAAAATTTTACAACTCTTATAATGCTTCATAATACGGAAGAAAATTGAAAATTTCATGCTATTTATTAATTGAAATCGGTATTTCAAGATTGGATAGAAGTTACGATTTAATTCTGAAGCTGACTAATACATTTCTTACATACACAAGCTATCTGAAACATTTTGAAAAATCATTCGATATACTTCTATATTAGAAAGTCCTGCTTTATATCTTTTTAATGAATAAAAAGAGCACATTTCTTCCTATTTTCAATACATATTTACTTTCTTTTTTTTTTTTTTGGTTGATATTTTTGTTATATCTACCTTATGCAAAAATTAATAAATAAATAAACTTCAGAAACTGAACGTCGTCGCAGACGTTATGTTGATTTAATATTAATAATTGAAAAAGTTCTTGTTAATTGTATTTTTATTTTATTATAATTTCTATCCTTCACAATTCTCCAGACATGCTTTTAATTGCACTGTGTGTACAGCACTTACCAGTACAACAAAATTCTTTGATCTTATTGTTATTATTAATAAGCAGTGTTGCAGTACTATGAATGAAGATTTATTAGAAGTCAAGACTTATTAGTTTAAATCTATTCTAATAATTACGAAATCCTACCTAATACTACCAAATTGATTTGGATGTGAATCTTGAATTTAATAAGAACATTAACAGCATAACATAATTAAGAACATTAACTCTTATAAAAAAATTAATTAAAATGTTTAAGAATAGTATGCGAGAAAAAAAAAAAAGCTTAGAACTTTTTGATAAATTTGAAAGACTGTTGGGAATGAAACAGTTTTTTTAAAGTAGAAAAAGTTGGCTACTGCTTCTACATGAAATTTTATTATTTATTTTTGCTTTTTATTTATTTCATAGTTAAAACCATAGAACTTTTTTGGTACTTTATTTAAGCTGCTATTTTAACAAGATTCTCGAATACGTTTTGAAAAGATTATAACATAATACATTGATTTAATGTTGTATCAATTTTAAAATTTAATTCCATTGGGATATCTATTAAGCAAATATAGACAAAAGCAAAATTAAATATAAATTTCTGCTCGGCAATAATACAACATATTAAAATTTATGCACAATATAATGCGAAAAATTAAAAACAAATTATTAATTTGATTTATAGTTTGGAAAATTTATGCAATTTGATAAGAGAGTTTAAAAATTATTTGGAGAGTCACAGAAGTACTTGCGTTTTCATAATTCGAATAATAATTTATATAATTTGATAACAGAGATTTGAATTTCTTTGAAGAGTTACAGAATGCTTGTATTTTCTGTTTTTTTCGGAATTTAACTTTTCACACATTATAACTTGCTTTCGTGACACGTACACTTCAGGGGCGGGTGGATTTGTAATTTAATGAAACTCGTTGGCTGAAAGAGTTAATATTAAATCATTATTTGTCTCTTTTTTTTCTGTATTGATATGGGTTTTAAAACTTGTTAAACTAGAAAAATTAGAAACGCAATTTTCTTTCCTATGCGAAGATTTATTAATCATTTTTGGAATCTGTGTTCAAAGTAATGAATTCATTGAGTAATGGATTAATTTTATCAATGAGGTTACTGCTTTTACTTAAATTACTAAGCTTTAGTTTTCATTTTAAATCTTATTTAAATTATATGTAAGTATTATTTCCTCCTAATTTCTGCTATTTGTATTCAGAGAGCTGTTTAATATGTAATATAGTTTATGAAAATTAAATATATTATCGGTTTCAATATATTAATTGTATAGAAACGCGGCATGAAAACAAAAGTAGGTTTGTACGAAGGAGCAAACCAGGAAAAATGCTTGTTGTGGACGATTTTTCAACGGCACTCCAAAGGATTCCAGCTGATTGTTTGATCTTCATATCGAAATCTGCTAAATCAGCATTTTTCTGCCATGGAATGCTTTTTTTTTTCCTGCAAAAAAAAAAAAGAAAAAGAAAGTTAATCAGTGCACATTTTCGAAATATTTTTTAAATTATTTTTGAGAGATGTGATAATATGGAATTTTTCTTAAAGAAAATGTAACGTTCGCAAATCGGACGTAGGTGGATTAGTTCATCTTCTTCTTGGGATTGATGTGGCCGTGTCATTTTAACTATCCAAATTAAGTATTGTTTTTTATAATTATTATAAGAAATTATAAAAACAGCATTTTTTATAATTATTATATAAGTGTATCAGTTAAAAATAATACATAAGTCTACTAATTCTATTGCTTTAGCATAGAATTAATAGGTATTGTTCGTTTCAGTATTCTGAGACGACCACGTTTTGACGATTCTGTCTCATTAAGGGAGGTGAGCGCATTTCCGGATTTCGTCATTCTTTGACCTTGATTTTTGCCCTATTAGATACTTTTTTTGTTTAATTTTTTTTCACATGTATGTGAATATCGTGTCGTTTCTGATCGTATTATTTTATTCCACGTCTGCGAGTAATCCGAGTTTATTTTATTGTTAAATGTAGACATTCCCTCCTTTTATCTTTCCTCTGATCCCTATTTTGACGAATTAAACAATCCTTAAGAACGCTTTAGAATCCTTTGTCAAACAATTTGGAAATTATAATAGTAAATTAATAAAATAATAATAATAAATAAATAATTAATAAAAATAATTTTGTATCAGAAAGGCGGAATTAAAAGAAAAAAAAGTAATAAGTTGGAATTAAAAGGCTTTGATGAAGCAAAAAATAAGCAAATAGTGATTTTTGCGGCATTTTACAAAAATTTATTTATTTTTCAGAAGAATAAAACTATCATACTTTTTAGAATAATTCATTGAGTTTCCTTTGTTCTGATTTCAAAATATGCAGAGAATAAATCTTGTATAATATTTGAATTGATAGTATGTTTTTCATGGTAAAAGAATTGAAAACTTAATAATCTAATTGAAAGCAACTAAAGTGTAAAGTTGAGTTCCGTGTTGTTTCATTAACATATAATTATATAATAACATATTTATAACATATAGTGTAATAAATTTATTTTGATTTTTTTTCATAAAATTTTTTCTAAGCCTAATCACGGAGTTGCTTAACACATTTATTCTAACCACGGAGTTGCTTCACATTGTGCAATATCTTGATACAAATAGCATTAGTAATTATCATGTTAAAATACAATTAATGAAGAAAAAATTGTGTACGCCAGCAGATAATGCCATCTTATGTTAAATTACGTTTCAAGAACTGTCAATAAAGGTTAAGAGTTTCTTCTGTTAAAATTTGAAAGCGGAGAGGCAGGGTAGAGAAATAAAGTATTTTTTTTTTAAATATCTTTTTGTATTGCTATAAAATATTCTTATCTCTTAAAATTTGATAATTCCTTCAATTTCTTAGCTGTATTGTCATTTTTTGCAACTAGTGAACCAAATTTAAAGAGACATTTGTATTTTAATTCAGATTTCTTCAGATTTCAATTTCTATTTGTTGTTCAAAATAGAAATTATCAACAAATGAAAAATTAACTTTGACTTTTTATTTTTATTTCATAAAGTGATATAAAAAATCTGAAAATTTCTAGAATGTATACTTTGCAAATCACTAGAAAAATGTTTCGAATCTACAAAGTGATTTCGAATATAAGGCTCTCTAATTTTTTCAGTAATTTGCATGTATTCTTAAAAAATGAAAACGTACAGCGGAAGTGATAATCTGTCTTTGTATTGCTACTTATCGAGTGATTTCTTTTTTCTTCTCTAGTGATTATTATTTTTATAGCAATAAAAAAAGAAATAAAGATCAAGCAATAATTATTTTATGTCCTAGTTTCTCTTTTCTTTTCAAGGCAAAAAATAAGAGTTGGTATGATATATAATCTGTATATACTGCTTAATCAAAATTGTATTGGTGCTACAAAATACGGGGAAATGAAAAACACGGAAAAGTTTCTAAAGGATAGGAAGGAAAACAGGTGAATAGTGCGTTTCCTGCTAGTATCATTATAATACAACCGACATTGAATAGTAATTTCATCATTTGCATACTAATTAAGAACTTAATTTACTGAAAATAGCTGTGTCGGTTTTTATCCGTTGATTTTTTAAATTTGAAATCACATTTCCAAAAAAGCAAATAAATGCTGCATCATCCTGACTTTCATAGGGCCTGCTTATAAAATTAGCAAAAAAAAAAAAAAAAAAGCAACATACGATTTTTTTTTTGCTTTTGTTTAAGTTGATTATATAAATTGCCAACTAGAAGCTATTCAGATGAAAATCGTTTAAATATCGGAAGCATCGTTTTAAATATCTGCGCATGATTCTGGATTATTTTTTTTTATGTGTTCATATTTGCTCTAAAAACAATCCCCCCTCCCCCCGTTAAATTCGTATTGGTTTACTAATAAACTGCCGTACCAAATTTATATTAAGAGTTCTTGTTTAATTTTTAACCGTTTTGTCTATATTATAATTTTTTAACTATGAGCTGAAACTGTTCTTTTACATGTTTTGATCTTGTAAAAGAATAATTTTCTATGTTTTGCATTGGCATGTTTTATTATTTTAGTTAGTCATTACATGTGTCGTTTAAGAAATGCTTTTACAGAGATTAGATTGAAACCAATAAAAAAATATTTAGTTTGGAATGGTGGAGATGAGAGAAAAAAAGATGGCTGAAACTTGATACCTAAGTGTAGGTATCCTAAGTACTGTACTTAATCCGCTCTGACTGTTTTTTAGTCCTTGACTAAAAGCAGTCAGTACTACTAGAAGCAGTTTTGTACGACTTGTTTTTAGTCGTTGACTTGGATTCAGAAGGTCCTCTTCAAAATCATTTCAGTTATTATGAAGTATGTTTGTCGTTTAACTATTTCTAGGCAAGCAGTAATTAAAAAGTGATTTGATAAACTTTCCACTAGAATTCTCTAATCTTTCAGAATTTATTGATAACAGTTGTTTGTAAAGGTGAATTTCATCAGAAAAAAATCAGTATTTAACTATGCCCACCCTTAAAAATAAATAATAAAAATATCAAATAAGAGAATAAATAAAAATATCAAAAGATCAAAATAAATTATAATAAATAGTTAATAAAAAGTTATATTAAAAAGAATCGGCTATAGGTATTTTCATATAAAATAATAATAACGAACAATAATATTAATAAAGTATTTGGACCGTGAACCGATTTATGAAAGTATAATAAAATAATACTAATTCCGAGATAATGAATTTTGGATTTATATAGAATAGATCATTTAAAGGATTGCACGTAGATGACATAACGAATAAACTAGTGATTTTATTTAATGAAATATTGATGTATTAATAACAATTGCCTACTTTTTAAAAAAGCTATTTTATCATCTGATTCTAAGAAAACATGTATAATTTAGTGTCGTATTATCTACAATTTTCAATATTTTGCATAAAAAAAATACATATTAAGTAAATCTCAAAAGAACACCTCAGTATTCCTACGCTTATTGTTTGACCTTAAAACATTTGTGTGTGATATCCGGCAACTTTTGCAATTTGATTATTTATTCCCTTCGCTTAGTTTCCCAGTATTCAACGTATTAATGTTAAATATAAAAAGAAAAAGAAGGAAAAAAAAAAAAAAAACACGAGTGGATAGTAAATTTACTTTTCGCATTTTGAGCAAGTGATAAATCAAGACGATAGCGAGAAGTAGCGGAGCCATCGCTTTATTCTTTTATTATTAAAACCGATTCCTGGAGCATTGTTTCTATCGATTTTTTGGACCTTTTAAAAATTCAGCCATTTCGTAATTTATATTCGCCGTCGAGTCAGAGATAATTCGGAAGGGGAGGAGGAAAAAAAAAAATAAAGATTTTTTTTTTTTTTTTTGAAATGACGTTCGAACAAAACTGCTCTTGTCTGTATGTCAGCTTTGTTCTGCTTCGTTAGTGTTTTTTCCCCCCACACTCCTTGTATTCTTTTTTTTTCTCTTGTTCATTTTGTTTTTAATGTGCATCGCGCAAAAAATGGGAACGACGAACCATCTTTTGCGTTATCTTCAAAACGCCACCAAAAAGAAGGGGAGTTGATGCCGAAACTGTAATCTTAAATGGTGATAGAATTAAAAATTGCAAATAACTAATGGGTGTTTCAGGGCATTAAAAATAATTAATGTTTGATACTAACTCTTCTTTTCGATTGTGAAGAAACAGTTAATTTATGAATTCTGTCATAGCTCCAGGATTGTTAAAACTTACTGCGACATCAACCAATCTTAGATAAGGAACTGTAAATGTATAGGAATGATTGTCTTTTTCCAAGTCACACGAAGATATTGTACTACATTTTTACGCTATTGATCAATTTTTTGAATAATGTATCTATATTTTAGAACTTCTTGTGCGATATTGGTTGCAATCAAGCAATTGAAATGAAAAATTTTCAAAAATATATTCTTTAACTATTCAGCAGGTTAGGAACTTTTGAATCAATGCATTGATATTAGGCAAAGTAACCAATCTAAAGTAAGAAATATTTTAAAAACGAAACTAAAGCGAGAATTAAACGAAATAGTTTCGGAATCACAACTAAAAATTATTTCTTATTCAAACTAAAATCAAAAAAGGAACAGGAAAACCATCATAGTATAGAGAGCGCAAATGCAGCTACATCTATAACACAGATGAATTGAGGCAAAAGTAATAAAAATCAAGTTAAAAGGAAAATCAAATTAAATCAAATAAAAAAGAATCCGGCCTGAAGACTTTTTCAAGGGTCACCCTCAGGCAGGGATTCAAAGAAAGAGATGTTTTCTGTGAAGGAATGCAGACTAAACAGTCAAATAATGATTCCTCGTGACCGAAACTCCCCTGAAATTAGGCCCAAGAGATATACCATTTTAACAGAAAGGAAAATACAAAACAATAACACGAGAATGAGCAACTCTTTTAAGCCAAAAATTAAGCATGAGTATATAAAATATGAACAGTTATTTTTTCATGATACATATTACTGAATCCAAGTTTGAATAAGAGCAAGATAAAAAAAAATTGTACTAGTATATATATATATATATATATATATATATATATATATATATATATCAACGGAAATCGAAATGAGTCAATTTAGATTAAAATAATCAAGACAAATACGCAATCCATGATTACAAATAAATAAGATCATATGTATGATTTTGCATTAAACATTTATGAAAAAAAATTGCATAAAACATTTTTCTAGTGCTATCCAAATTTTATGCTAAACAATTTATTAATAAAAAAAAACTTGCAAGCGCGTTTTATATAAATAATTACAGTATTTTTTCGTAGCAATTTTTTATGCTCAGTTTTATGTAAATAAATACAATACTGTGAAACATGAAAGTAAAAATTTTGATTTAGAGGATTCTCTCTTATCCCTTACATATTACTTCATGTTTATTTAAAATTTATCAATGCTTATTTTTTACAGATAATGTTCTGATGTAAGTTCTCCAGATTTATGATTTTAAAATAGTTTTAAGAGTTTTGGAATTCTAAATAAACTAAATTTAGTTTCGTTTGAATAGAATTTGTGGTAAAACACCCAGTTCATTTAATAGAGTTTTTTTGGGGGGTATTATCCGTTAGTTTTCTCGAATGAAGGTTAAAAATTTTTTTTTTCATTGAAGAATTCTAGTGCGAAAGATTGAATAGATAGCGAAGAGGTTATATTTTATATTTTTGTAACGATAATTATCATATTCCTGTGTTTTAAGGACTGGGTATTCTTAGGAGATATTAAATATTCTTTTAGTCTAAACAAGTTGCCCGTGCTATAAAATGATTTTTTTTATTTCTGAAATAATTTTCCATGAAGTTTTTTTTATATCTTATTTGATTTACTATATTTGCTACTTTATCGATGTGCCGTTAGATTAGAAAGTTAATAGCATAGCAAATTTTATTATAAATAGATTTTAAACTCAGAACTTATAGATGAAAGGCAAGGACTTATTTTTTATTTAGTCAAAAAAAAAAGGTGTTTTTTTTTTTTTTAAATTTAGTCAAAAATATTCAATAATATTAATTGTTGTAGTTGCGTTTTATTGAATAATATATTTAAAAGTTTTTTCACACTTAAATCATGTGTGTCTTTCTATATTATCGATGAGAAAATAAAGTTATAAACTTTATTTCTTTATTCTTGAAAATAAAGTTATCAATTTTATTGTAATAAGTAAGTTATAAAAATAATAAAAAAAACGTCCCCCCCCCATTACTTCGTTATTTACTAAACCTATTCCCTTCCTTTAAATTTTAAAGTAAGAACTTTCGAATTCCAGTCATTTTTCACATAAAAATGCTTATATATGTGACATTTTCATTTTCTTTTACACCTAACATTTTGGACATTTTTATACATAAAAATCGATATTTTTCATTTGTTAATTTATTTAATTTCTAGTGTGTACATTTAATATTACATATTAAACATTACTGGAGCTCAATTTACTTGTTAATGTTTTATTGATAAAAAGTTTGATTGTTGTATGCAGTATTGTTTTTGTCAAGAAAAACTGATCTGTTAATTTAATAGAATTTGAAAAATTATTCTTCGATATGATATTTTCCTTTATATTTTGGATTTTTAACCTCATATGAACTGTTTAAACTTGCTGCTATTAGGTTAAGAGGGAATATAGTTGCAAATCATTGAATCATGGAACATTGAATCTTTTGTTATTGAACATCATTCTTTTTTCTCTTTCAACTATTAAGGTGTCCCCATTTCATTATTTCAGTCAGCCATGACATTCTAAATAGATGCTTAGATTAGTTGTGGGATTTTTTTTTCCCCTAGCAGAGACTAAAAAACAATAAAACCCACCAGGATTGTTCTATTTAAACTAGATTGTTTATTCTTAATCATATACCGATACTGCCCTTTTTAACAACCGATTTTCTCTAGACAATAAAAAAGAATTACGTACACGAATTCGACATCACATCACTATGGGCCGTGCGTAAATTAATTTTTTTAAAGCTAGGATTATATCATAAGATAGTTTGAATCATATTTTACGTATAATAAATATTTTCAAAATATCCTATATCCTTAAATACTTAGGACGTTAAGTAGACATCAACAATTTTGTTTGGATTTAAGTATCAACTCTTTCAGTATTTTATGAAATGATTCGAGCCTTTTTGCTGTTTTAAATTAAGTAGAAATATATGTATATTCCAAGACTTACAATTTATTATAATAATTTCATTAAAATAATTTAAATATAGAGTGTAAGTAATTTTTTTTCTTCGAACGTTACTGAGTATGTTACTTAGACAATTGCCTAATATGGATTGTTTAAATTAAAGAAACTATATTAGGAATAAATCAAATAATTATAATCATCAGAAATCATCATAGATTGGAAATAATGTTAAAAAAAAAGAAACTTTAAAAACATCAAATGTGTCCCATATAAAATGAAGAAAAAGAAAGAACTGATACAGAGGATAAAATGTGTGCTAGTATGAATTTTAAGAAACTGAAATTGATTTTACTTTTAAAGTTCTTGAGGTCCAATTTAGAGACCCTTCATTGGACTTACGACAAAATGTTAGCGGTTTTTTTTTTCCCGCATTGCTTTACGTTTTGTAACTACAATAAAAAATCTTGTGTATTATTTTTTAATTATTATTACTATAGTTAATAAAGAAAAGTGTTGTTTCATAATATTCTTCTAATTGTCTCTTTCTATAAAAACATTAATACACTTCAATTAAATCCCTCAATAAATATAAAAGAAATAAAGGTTAAAAATGATGCAAATTTTCAAAATATTATGAGATCATTGCAATTTTAAGAAGTTTCATTCAAAACGCAATCAGCCAATATATTTTTTTCTTAAGCATTTTTTTTTTTAAATCCAAATCACATTTTCAAGGTTTCAGCAGCAAATGCTTGCTCTCTTGCTTTTTATTTATTTATTTTAATGTGTTGTTATCAACCTATTTTTCAAGTGAGATTGATTAATAAGCTGAAGAAACTGCAAGTGCTGCCAACAAAATCGATTTGTTCAATATTTATATTTTCCTTTTATTAAAGTCCAGCGATTATCAATATTGATCTAACCGGATACCGGAAATCTCCAATTTTATTTTTCTCTCTCAAACTAAGTTTTTGTGTAAGAACTTCATAATAACAAAAAAAAAAAAAAAAAAAAAAAAGATAAAGAAAGAAGAAAAGCTTTTATGCATTTCAGAAAGTTTAATAAAAAATGATGCTATTTTGAAAATTGAAAAAGATTTTAGTATTCATTTGGTTTTCCTTTTCTGTCAAGCAAAATAATTTTCGTTCATAATAACAAAATTATTGAAAATATATGCACCTCAAAAAGTTAAGTAAAAATCATGTTATTTTAAAAGCTGAAAAAAGGTGGAGTAAAAAGTTTTTTTTGTTATTACTCTTAGTTTTTTTAAATTAACTTTTTTCAAATATCTATCGAATTATTTGCATTAGTTGTGTAACAAAATTATTCTGATATAATACACGTGATGACCTTTGACACCTATTCAAGAGCACCGAAGGGATCACTTTCATTTGATACATAGTACTGATGGGGCATTATTTTTATAAAGGAATTAATTAAATCGAAAGTGGAATTGGATCCCGAAATAAGAAAATATTTTAGAATTAAGTTACTGTGGGCTAAATTAATATAAAATCTTTTAAATTAATTTGGATTAAATTAAAAGTTTAATATATATATATATATATTAATAAATTTATCACATTCACTTGTTATTATTAGAACAAACCACGGTTATTATTGATAATTTACGATTAATCACATTATGAATCTGTGTTCATAATGTGAACACAGTTTATCGCAGAAACTATCACTGTAATATATGTATGAAAAGTTATCTAATATTAATGTGGGAATCTGTGACTGCTTTGCTAATGACCCCCGAAACTTAACGTGGCGGCATTAAGTTAAGTTAACGTAGCGTTACTACTTTATAAAATTGCAAATTTCTCATTAGAGCCGGAAAATGCCTCGCAGTGTACTCATCATTACTCTACTCATGCGGTAGTTTACTCATATAACAGACGTCAATTAGTCAGTTCGAAAGAAATTAAAGTAAAATATGGTGTTGTTGGGTAATTAATTTATTTTTATTTTACATTGCCAGATTTTTAATAATTTACTTCTTTTATTAGTTTTAGGCTGATATTAATATTATTATTATTATTTTGAAGATTCCATTAAAATCTCGACTCCCACTTCTCCGCCGTATCAGAACCTCCCTAAAATCCCTGCTTAAAACTTAGCTCACTTTACCTTACCTGACTGAAATAAATCTTAAGTTAACTTAGTTTTCCCCAACCCTTAAACTTATCAACAAAACATTCCTGAACTCTTTTCGTACGTTTCCCCCTCTTGTTTACTCTATTTTATGTCCTCGACAGCGGCACGTAAAACCTGCCAGTGCTCTGCAATCCTCCACGTTTCTCGAAAGCACTTGAGGGGGATGCTCTCCAATATGGATCGAATCCCTCCGGTCCGCATCCTTAATGACCGAGGCGGTTCTTATCGTCGCAGCAGACTGGTGGTCGCCCATCCCATTGTCATCTCTTATCAGCGACCTCACCTTCATTAAATGATAAGAGCCCCTCTAATACACGCCTCGTATCTCACCTGCAGTAACTAATGGATACGCAGCCTTTTGCACATCAGAGTTATGTTGCAGAAGATAAAGAGAGAGACGGATGCCTTGTTGAAGCCATGTTTCGCACTTTTTCCCCGCCGCCTGCTTCGAATGTTAATTCGTGCATTAGAAATTCTGGAAGGATCTCGCTTTTCTCGTGAATGTATAGCTTTTGGAAATGAGTTTACTAAGCTGAAATGTTTCATGGGTACCCATGCCATTTAATATGTATTATTTGGCTTGCGATTTTTTTTATTGGTTCAATGAAAAAAAAAAAACAGCATTTCATTGTAAAAATTTATGATACAGTGTATCTTTAATTGCAGAGTATCTTCAATTTATTGAAGGATTGGTATTTATTTGTTTATTTTTCCTTCGCCTTGTGCAATCTGTTCGTCCTGGGTATTCGCTTTTTTTGGAGGTTAATGTTTTCATATGGAATCCTTTATTTATAAATTCGCTTTGTTATTCGATGAGATGAAAAATTTGAATTCAGTAGAATCAGTTCACAACAAATTTTTGCGTAAGCAAAGCGCATAAACTACGATGTAAAAGCGGAACCAAAATCCTATTTTAGATTTAATAACCGAAGAAAGAATTTTTTCACTTTAATTTTGACATTAGCAAAGGCATGCGATTGAATGGCTTGATAGGACAAAGTAGTTTAAATTTCACCGTAACAATAAAAATATTATTACAGGTTATGCAACAATTATTTTTTTTTTAAATTTAGAAGTAAAAAAATATATTCGGAAGTGTAATTGTTGTCACTGAAAAGATAGTTTTAAAAGTTTTGAATTGATATAAAGTTATTTTGGTCAGATCGTATTTCTGGAAGTTATAGTGCGAAAATTCAAAACTTTCTTCATTAATTTAACTTTTGGAGTTTGAAAAATTCACTGCGATTTTTCACTTTATGTAGAAAATATGAATCAAATTTCATCAAAAACTGTAGATTTCTGTTTCCGAACATAGAAATAAACATTCATCTTTATATACATTGATAAACTGACAAGAAAAGTGATGTGTTAAAAATAATGAATAGTCATAGATTTGAACTTTGTATTTGTCACTTCAGTGCCTAATTAAATAGAATTTGAAAGGCAAGTAGATAAAAAAATAGACTTCTGAGAGACAGTTAAATATTCATAGAAATTTTATATTCAATCAGACAGAAAACAGTTTTTAGTAATGAAGACGAAAAGCTGCTAAAACGATGAATGAAAGTAGTATAAGAATATGACGAAGCGAAATTATATAATGGCATCGTGGCATCAATCTATACTTGAATAATGCTTAAAATATTTTAAATATAATGATAAAATCCTATATTCTCTAGAAAACTGTAGAAGTTAACATAAATTTTTGAAAATGAATAGTACATATTAAGAACACGAAAAAAATATATGATAAGAAGTTAAACAAGACATGTAAGAGTATGTAAAATGGACAGTTACAAGCCATTTTTGATTATAAGATATTTCTATATTATTTACTGACAAACAAACATTTAAAACTTTTTTTTTAATTTGAAGAATAATGGTGTTAGTTATTAATTTATACCTACGAGCAACTTGCACTAAGTATAATATTGAAAATTTTTGTTTATCTAGGTGTTAATATAAAATTTATATTTCTTGTCGAAACTTTTATCGAAATTTTACAATTTCAAGATAAGTTTAGTAATATCGAATCGTTTTAAGTGAAACAATGCAAAATTTAATTTTGAAAACTGCTATTCTATTATATTCAATGGGAAACTGGAACCTTACACCATGAATATTGTTTTATATTACACTGCAAGATTCAACAGTTCTGTTTTAAAGAAATATGTTGAAATATTGAATCCAACAGGCCGATTATCTTACTTAGTCTCTCAATTTTTTAAAATACTAATGTGTAAAAATTATATTTCTCATTGTAAACGTTTTCGTTAAAATTAGTTTAACAATTAGTTTCTTGTCGCATTTGAAATTTATTCTTGTGTTATCTTACAAGTATGCTGAAAGTACGCATTGAGACATTGTTAAAAGTACATAATAGCGCCTATTTAAATAAAAAATTTAGAGTATTTTAAGTCATTATAATCCAACAAGACAGTGAATCTTATAAATAAAAGAATAAAATAACTATATTGTCGAAAGTCTCATGTCAAATATAAAAAAACAAAATTTCTCGAGCTGAAAGTAATTAAAAAAATATTTTTCTTTGTGATAATAAAAAATAGTGTTTTTATTACTTAAATTATATATGGTTCCAATTTACGAGATGAATTCTTACATTTTTTATTAAAAAAAAATAACAATGCAGTGTCATTTAATCCCGTTTATTCATGCATTATTATTATATTTTTATGATGAATAAATTTGATGATTTATTTACTGCTTGCACATAATTTCTCGAGCTTAAAGTATTTTTTAAAACTTGTTTCTCATTGTGACAATTAAAAAATAGTATTTTTTTTCTTACATCTATACTTATAATAAAGCTCAATGTGTGTGTGTGTGTGTGTGTGTGTGTGTTGGCGCTCTACAGGTCAGGTCATTTGACATACAGCTATCAAATTTGGTACATGTATACCTTAGAGGTCGGGAATGTGCACCTGGGGTCCCTTTTTTTTGAAATTTTAATTAGAATTTTAATTATTAGTTAAAAACTAACTTTCCCGCCAAAAAAATCTTCCATTTTCCCCACCGCCAACTTTCAGTTACTTTTTTCTCCCAACAGAATTGAGGCTAGGGTTAACATTTTTCGGCGGATTATTTCAAACGATTCTGTTTATTTTCTTAATGTTTTATGCATTTAAAATTAAACATTGTTAATTAATCCATGTTTCACATTCATTCTGAAGTACTTTTGAATTAAAATAACACAGAATAAAGGAAATTAAAAATGTATAATCTGCATAGCGTTACCCCAACTGGCGTAGAAAAATTCACGCACTTGCGTTAACGTAACTGGCGAAGAAAATTCACGCATGCGCATTGTTTTCTGACTGTTGACATGGCAAAAAACGGATGATTTAAATTATTTTTAGGTTAGTTGCATGCTTTTTTAAGTAAATTGTATTTATGTTAGTTATATATTTTTTGTATATGCTTATAGTTTTAAGTACATCGTTTTTTAAGTAGTTTTTTTTAACCTATTTTCAATGATTTAAATTATTTTTAGGTTAATTGGATGCTTTTGTAATTAAATTGTATTTATGTTAGTTATATACTTTTTTGTATATGCTTATAGTTTTAAGTACATCGTTTTTTAAGTATTTTTTTAAACCTGTTTTCGACCGATTATTTTAAACGATTCATTTTATTTTTTTAGTGTTTGATGCATTTAAAATTAAACATTGTTAATGAATCGATCTGTTCATGATGAATCTGAGAAATTTTTGTTGACAAATTCTTGAGATATTACATAAATTAAGAAAGATATTCTTTAGTGCCCATAAAGTCTAAACGCTGAGTGACTCTATTTTCAGTAATCAGATTATAAAAAAATGCTTTGTTTCAGTAAAAAATATTATTATATTAATTGAAGATAAATTCTTACCACTTTAATTTAAAGCATAAATTCTACGGGTGCTAACAGAAAATGAGAGAGATACATATTACGTTATGACTGAAGGCCTTTATAATATTATGAATGAATTATATGATAATCAAAATTTGAAGTTTTAAAATATTTTGATGAAGAAGCTATTAAAGTAGAAATTGCATAAAATATTTAATTATTAAAATTTTAACGAACATTAAGATTGGCGAACCGGCTGGTCGCCAAAGGCGGCTAGTATTTTATATAGCTGAGATTTACGAGATTAATTCATACGTTCCTTTATAAAAAATGTACCAATTCAATATCGTTTGGCCAGTTTAGGAAAAATGTTTGTGGTTAAATATTTTATTCATGCATTATGTTTATTATATTTTTATTGTAAATAAAATATGTCATAAAATATCATATGTAAATAATATGTAATATGTATATAAAATAAGTTATATGTCGATTTATATAACTGATTGTAATTCACTAGGCACGCATGGGAGCTAATTCTTTTGTGTTCTTTTATTACAAATTTAATTTCTATCGTTAGGCAATATATATTTACTGAGTATGGGGACATCTTTTATTTATACTTTTAACACTTAATCTTCTGTTTTGATTAATACTTGCTTAGTCTTTAAAATAATTGAAGTCAGAAAATATGTTCGATAATGAACTAAAATATAGATGCATGATCTGCTAAATTTTAGTCCAGCTAAAATTGCTGTTTTTGAGTTGTTCATTTCAGTTTCGAAAAGAAAAATCTTTTTAAAGATACTTGCTGCTTCAAGAGCGAATGAAAACGTGTTCCTCTTTGTCATCTCGGAACAGGATAATGTCAACTGTAGGTGAAAAAGTTCGCGTTTTTTGGCTTGTTTATGTTTTCGCTTATAGATAATACCCCGTCGAGTTCAAGAACTATCTAGACACATGGCGTAAGTGGAAATGACAGCTTTTGCGTACTAATTTTTTCACGTCTCTTTGTGGCTCTGTTTTAGACGCAGAGCACGACCTACGCATTGGCATGGTGCCTTGTCAATTATTAAAATTTTTTGGGTAGAAAAGCATACATATAACAAAATTGAAGAGTTTTTCCTCATGTAAATTTTCCTTTAAAAATGAAAATGCGAGTCACGCTCGTCGTTTAATGTTCATTTAAAATTTATTCTCTATGCTTTTTTAATTACAGACTAAAAAGATGTTTTCTCTTTAAAATTCTTTTAAAGACTAATTAATATCACTTAATTTCCATTTGTGTATAAATAATCAAATACTGAGTTTTAGGTTCCTCCCCCCCCCTAAAATGCTATCATGTATTTTAAGGATGGTTATTCCACTTATCGGAAATTTTATTGTTAAATAAGCATAATGTTAACATTCTTTTCCATAACATTATTATATTCATATTATAAAATGTTTTACTGATATGAAATGAACATAATTCTAACATGAAATCATATTCAATTGAGATAGGAATAATTCAAGTTGAATGTTTCTGTATAGAATTTCACTTTTTAATTTGCCATTTCTCTACTACTTGATAATTTCTCTTGTTATGTCAGAGAATATATATAGCGAGATCAGTTTGTAAAATTTTAATTAAATCATCATAATACGTAAAATAATTATAATCATTATCGCTTGACCTTTTGACTTTTTTTGTGGTTATTGTTCCATAAGACTTGTGCCTTTTCTTCCAATATTATGTACACCTCAAAACTATCAGCATCTTATTATTATTTTGTGTATAACGCGTCTCTGACGATCTAGCTGCTGATCTCAATACTCAGACAAACCAATACATTTGCCAAGAAAGGGGAAAGGGTTTAAATGAAGAACGGGTCGTTTTAAAATAAAAATGCTGTAGTAATTGCAATAACGAGATCCAGAAAACTTAAGATTCACTTCCGTCTATAGATAGATGGTTCTGATATCGGTTGGTTCTTAAGGCAAATTTGCTAACTCGTTGAAATCGTTTATTAATGTTCTTTTAACCACTATTGTAACAGATAGCATGTTAGATAAGGTTAGCCTATCACTCTCCTCTTCCTACTTTTAACCCTTTACTGTTTGATTTGATAACCCTTTACAGTTTACAGACATTAGAATTAATTATTATAATTGTAAAAAATTAAATTAACTTATCAAAGAACATGCTTAATATCATTTAAATAGATTGTGGCCCCTAAAATGAATGTGACAGCAAATAAGGGATTGTTGACCCTGTCATTAACCACTTAATTGTTAATTTTCCTACTATCTAATTAGACGGTTCTCTCCGCTCCAAGAATACTCTGTTTTGCTTATAAACTAAAAATATGTGGAATACTTAGAATTATATGTAATTTTTACATCGACTTCAAATATTTGAGAATTGCATCTAATTTTTGCATCGACTTCAAATATTTGAGAATTGCATCTAATTTTTGCATTGACTTCAAATGTTTGAGAGTGATATGTAATTTTTGCATCGATTTCAAATGTTTGAGAATTATATCTTAATTTTTGCATCGACTTCACGTTTGAAAATTATATCTAATTTTT